>NW_028237730.1:0-600000 GCF_034619465.1 Leptosomus discolor | reverse complement strand
GGTGGCAACAAGGAGTTCCAGAGTGTTTCTATGGCATTCCATGGCAACTAGAAGTTCTGGAGCGTTCCATTGCATTCCATGGCAACTAGTAGTTCCAGAGGGTTTCCATAGCATTCCATGGTAACTAGTAATTACAGAGCGTTTCTACGGCATTACATGGCAACTATTTTTTGCCATGTGTTTCCATGACATTCCATAGCAACTAGAAGATCCGTAGCGTTCCTTGACATTCCATGCAAACTAGTAGTTCCAGAGCATTTCGATGGCATTTTGGTGGCAAAGAAAAGTTCCGCAGCGTTTCATGGCATTCATGGCAACTAAAATTTCCATAGCGTTGCATAGCCTTCCATGGAAACTAGAAGTTCCAGGGCGTTCTATGTCATTGCATTGCAACTAGTACTTCTGGACAGTTTATATGGCATTGCATGGCTTCTGGAAATACCAGAGGGTTCCGTGGCAAGTAGAAGTTCCAGTGTGTTCCATATCATTGCATGGCAACTTGTAGTTCCAGATCGTTTCTATGGCATTCCATGGTAACTAGTAGTTCTAGACAGTTTATATGGCATTCCATGGCTACTAGAAATTTCAGAGGGTTCCATGGCAAGTAGAAGTTCCAGTGTGTTCCATAGCATTCCATGGCAAGTAGTAGTTAAAGAGCGTTTCTATGGCACTGCATGGCAACTAGGATTTCAGTGCACTTCTATCGCATACCTGCGGAACGAGAGTTTCCGGAGCGTTCCATTGCATTCCATGGCAATTTGAAATTCCAGAGTGTTCCATACCAATCAAGGGCAAGGAGTAACTCCAAATCTTTTCATGGTATTAGGTGGCAACTTCAAGTTCCAAAGGGTTCCTATAGCATTCCATGGCAACTTAAATTTCCGGAGCATTCCATTGCATTCCATGGCAACTAGTAGTTCCAGAGCGTTTCTATGTCATTCCATGTCAACTAGGAGTTCCAGTGCATTTCTATCACATACCACGGGAACTAGAAGTTCCGGAGCGTTGCATTGCATTCCATGGGAACTCGAAATTCCAGAACGTTCCATACCAATCAAGGGCAAGAAGTAGTTCCAGAGCTTTTGATGGTATTAGGAGGCAACTACTAGTTCCAGAGCGTTTCTATGGCACTCCATGGCAACCAGGAGTTCCAGAGCGTTCCATGGCATTCCATGGCAACTAGAAGTTCCAGAGCGTTTCTATGGCATTCCATGGCAACTCTTATTTGCAATGTGTTTCGATGATATTGCATTTGAATTAGAAGTTCTGTATTCTTCTATTGCATTCCATGGTAAGTAGGAGTTCCAAAACATTACGTGGCATTCCACGGCAACTAGGAGTTGCAGTGCGTTTCTATTGTATACCATGGCAACTAGAAGTACCGGAGCGTTCCATACCATTCCATGGACACTATTATTTGCGATGTGTTTCCACGACATTCCATGGCAACTAGGAGTTTCAGAGCATTCCATGGCATTCCATGGCAACTAGAAGTTCCAGAGCATTTCTATGGAATTCCATGGCTACTATTATTTGTGATGTGTTTCCATGGCATTCCATGGCATCTAGTAGTTACAGAGCGTTTATATGGCATTCCACGGCAACTAGAAGTTCTGCAGCGTTCCATGGTATTTCATGGCAACTAGAAGTTCCGGAGCGTTCCATTGCATTCCATGGCAACTAGAAGTTCCAGAGCGTTTCTGTGGCATATCATGGCAATTATTATTTGCGATGTGTTTCCACGATATTCCATGGCAACTAGAAGTTCGAGAGCGTTCCACAGCATTCCTTGACAACTAGTAGTTCCAGGGAATTTCTAATGCATTCCATGGCAACTATTATTTGCGATGTGTTTTCATGACATTCCATGGCAACTGGGAGTTCCAGTGTGTTTCTATCGCATACCATGGCAACTAGAAGTTCCGGAGCGTTCCATTGCATTCCATGGCAACTAGAAATTCCAGAGCGTTCCATACCAATCAAGGGCAAGTAGTAGTTCCAGAGGTTTTTATGGTATTAGGTGGGCACTAGAGGTTCCAGAGAATTCCTATGGCTTTCCATGGCAACTAGAATTTCCGGACCGTTTCATTGCTTTCCATGGCAACTAGAAGTTCCAGTGTCTTCCATAGCGTTCCGTGCAAACTTGTAGTTCCAGAGTGTTTCTATGGCATTCCATGGTAACTAGTTGTTACAGAGCGTTTCTATGTATTACATGGCAACAATTATTTGCGATGTGTTTCCATGAAATTCCAAGGAAATTTAAAGATCCGCAGCGTTCCATGACATTCCATGCCAACTAGTGTTAAAAGACCATTTCGATGGCATTTTGATGGTAACGAGGAGTTCCGCAGCATTTCATGGTATTCTATGGCAACTAGAATTTCCAGAGCGTTCCATAGCCTTCCATGGCAAATAGTAGTTCTGGACAGTTTATGTGGGATTCCATGTCTTCTAGAAATGCCAGAGGGTTCCGTGGCAAGTCGAAGTTCCATTGAGTTCCATAGCATTTTATGGCAACTAGTACTTCCAGAGGGTTTCTAAGGCACTCCATGGAACCAGGAGTTCCAGAGCGTTCCATGGCATTCCATGGCAACTAGAAGTTCTGGAGCGTTCCATTGCACTCCATGGCAACTATTAGTTCCGGAGCTTTTCTATGGCATTCCATGGAAACTAGTAGTTCTAGAGAGTTTATATGGCATTCCATGGCTACTAGAAAATCCAGAGGGTTCCATGGCAAGTAGAAGTTCCAGTGTGTTCCATACCATTCCATGGCAACTAGTAGTTCCAGAGAGTTTCTACATCATTCCATGGCAACCAGGAGTTCCAGAGCGTCCCATGGCATTCCACGACAACTAGTAGTTCCAGAGCATTTCTATGGCATTCCATGGCAACCAGGAGTTCCAGTGGCAAGTAGGAGTTCCAGACCGTGTCTATCGCATGCCATGGCAACTCTTATTTGCTATGTGTTTCCATGACATTCCATTAGAATTAGAAGTTCTGGGTCGTTCCATTGCATTCCATGGCAAGTAGGAGTTCCAGACCGTGTCTATCGCATGCCATGGCAACTCTTATTTGCTATGTGTTTCCATGGCATTCCATTAGAATTAGAAGTTCTGGATCGTTCCATTGCATTCCATGGTAAGTAGGAGTTCCAAAGCATTCCATGGCATTCCATGGCATTCCATGGCAACTACAATTTTGAGAAGGTTTCTGTGGCATTCATCGGCAACTATTATTTGCGATGTGTTTCCATAGCCATTCCATGGCAACTAGTAGTTCCAGAGACTTTCTATGGCATTCCATGGCAACTAGTAGTTCCAGAGCGTTTCTATCATATTCCATGGCAACTGGAAGATCCAGTGCGTTCCATGGCATTGTATGCAACTAGTAGTTCTGGACAGTTTATATGGCATTCCATGGCTTCTAGAAATTCCAGAGAGTTCCGTGGCAAGTAGAATTTCCATTGTGTTCCATAGCATTTCATAGCAACTAGTAGTTCCAGTGCGTTTCTATGGCACTCCATGGTAACCAGGAGTTCCAGAGCGTTCCATGGCATTCCATGACAACTAGTAGTTCCAGAGCATTTCTATGGCATCCCATGGCAACCAGGAGTTTCAGTGCATTTCTATCGCATACCATGGGAACTGGAATTTGCGGAGCGTTCCATTGCATTCCATGGCAACTAGAAATTCCAAAGCGTTCCATACGAATCAAGGGGAAGTAATAATTCCAGAGCTTTTGATGGTATGAGGTGGCAACAAGGAGTTCCAGAGTGTTTCTATGGCATTCCATGGCAACTAGAAGTTCTGGAGCGTTCCATTGCATTCCATGGCAACTAGTAGTTCCAGAGGGTTTCCATGGCATTCCATGGTAACTAGTAATTACAGAGCGTTTCTACGGCATTACATGGCAACTATTTTTTGCCATGTGTTTCCATGACATTCCATAGCAACTAGAAGATCCGTAGCGTTCCTTGACATTCCATGCAAACTAGTAGTTCCAGAGCATTTCGATGGCATTTTGGTGGCAAAGAAAAGTTCCGCAGCGTTTCATGGCATTCATGGCAACTAAAATTTCCATAGCGTTGCATAGCCTTCCATGGAAACTAGAAGTTCCAGGGCGTTCTATGTCATTGCATTGCAACTAGTACTTCTGGACAGTTTATATGGCATTGCATGGCTTCTGGAAATACCAGAGGGTTCCGTGGCAAGTAGAAGTTCCAGTGTGTTCCATATCATTGCATGGCAACTTGTAGTTCCAGATCGTTTCTATGGCATTCCATGGTAACTAGTAGTTCTAGACAGTTTATATGGCATTCCATGGCTACTAGAAATTTCAGAGGGTTCCATGGCAAGTAGAAGTTCCAGTGTGTTCCATAGCATTCCATGGCAAGTAGTAGTTAAAGAGCGTTTCTATGGCACTGCATGGCAACTAGGATTTCAGTGCACTTCTATCGCATACCTGCGGAACGAGAGTTTCCGGAGCGTTCCATTGCATTCCATGGCAATTTGAAATTCCAGAGCGTTCCATACCAATCAAGGGCAAGGAGTAACTCCAAATCTTTTCATGGTATTAGGTGGCAACTTCAAGTTCCAAAGGGTTCCTATAGCATTCCATGGCAACTTAAATTTCCGGAGCATTCCATTGCATTCCATGGCAACTAGTAGTTCCAGAGCGTTTTTATGGCATTCCATGGCAACTAGAAATTCCAGAGCATGCCATACAAATCAAGTGCAAGTAGTAGTTCCAGAGCTTTTGAATGTATTAGCTGGCAACTAGACGTTTCATAGAGTTCCATGGCATTCCATGGCAACTAGAAGTTCCAGAGAATTCTAAAGCGTTTCATGGCAACTTGTAGTTCCAGAGCTTTTCTATGGCATTCCATGGCAACCAGGAGTTCCAGAGCGTTTCTATGGCACTCCATGGCAACCAGGAGTTCCAGAGCGTTTCATTGCATTCCATGGCAAATAGTAGTTCCAGAGCGTTTCTCTGGCATTCCATGGCAACTCTTATTTGCAATGTGTTTCGATGATATTGCATTTGAATTAGAAGTTCTGTATTCTTCTGTTGCATTCCATGGTAAGTAGGAGTTCCAAAACATTACGTGGCATTCCACGGCAACTAGGAGTTGCAGTGCGTTTCTATTGTATACCATGGCAACTAGAAGTACCGGAGCGTTCCATACCATTCCATGGACACTATTATTTGCGATGTGTTTCCACGACATTCCATGGCAACTAGGAGTTTCAGAGCATTCCATGGCATTCCATGGCAACTAGAAGTTCCAGAGCATTTCTATGGAATTCCATGGCTACTATTATTTGTGATGTGTTTCCATGGCATTCCATGGCATCTAGTAGTTACAGAGCGTTTATATGGCATTCCACGGCAACTAGAAGTTCTGCAGCGTTCCATGGTATTTCATGGCAACTAGAAGTTCCGGAGCGTTCCATTGCATTCCATGGCAACTAGAAGTTCCAGAGCGTTTCTGTGGCATATCATGGCAATTAATATTTGCGATGTGTTTCCACGATATTCCATGGCAACTAGAAGTTCGAGAGCGTTCCACAGCATTCCTTGACAACTAGTAGTTCCAGGGAATTTCTAATGCATTCCATGGCAACTATTATTTGCGATGTGTTTTCATGACATTCCATGGCAACTGGGAGTTCCAGTGTGTTTCTATCGCATACCATGGCAACTAGAAGTTCCGGAGCGTTCCATTGCATTCCATGGCAACTAGAAATTCCAGAGCGTTCCATACCAATCAAGGGCAAGTAGTAGTTCCAGAGGTTTTTATGGTATTAGGTGGGCACTAGAGGTTCCAGAGAATTCCTATGGCTTTCCATGGCAACTAGAATTTCCGGACCGTTTCATTGCTTTCCATGGCAACTAGAAGTTCCAGTGTCTTCCATAGCGTTCCGTGCAAACTTGTAGTTCCAGAGTGTTTCTATGGCATTCCATGGTAACTAGTTGTTACAGAGCGTTTCTATGTATTACATGGCAACAATTATTTGCGATGTGTTTCCATGAAATTCCAAGGAAATTTAAAGATCCGCAGCGTTCCATGACATTCCATGCCAACTAGTGTTAAAAGACCATTTCGATGGCATTTTGATGGTAACGAGGAGTTCCGCAGCATTTCATGGTATTCTATGGCAACTAGAATTTCCAGAGCGTTCCATAGCCTTCCATGGCAAATAGTAGTTCTGGACAGTTTATGTGGGATTCCATGTCTTCTAGAAATGCCAGAGGGTTCCGTGGCAAGTCGAAGTTCCATTGAGTTCCATAGCATTTTATGGCAACTAGTACTTCCAGAGGGTTTCTAAGGCACTCCATGGAACCAGGAGTTCCAGAGCGTTCCATGGCATTCCATGGCAACTAGAAGTTCTGGAGCGTTCCATTGCACTCCATGGCAACTAGTAGTTCCGGAGCTTTTCTATGGCATTCCATGGAAACTAGTAGTTCTAGAGAGTTTATATGGCATTCCATGGCTACTAGAAAATCCAGAGGGTTCCATGGCAAGTAGAAGTTCCAGTGTGTTCCATACCATTCCATGGCAACTAGTAGTTCCAGAGAGTTTCTACATCATTCCATGGCAACCAGGAGTTCCAGAGCGTCCCATGGCATTCCACGACAACTAGTAGTTCCAGAGCATTTCTATGGCATTCCATGGCAACCAGGAGTTCCAGTGGCAAGTAGGAGTTCCAGACCGTGTCTATCGCATGCCATGGCAACTCTTATTTGCTATGTGTTTCCATGACATTCCATTACAATTAGAAGTTCTGGGTCGTTCCATTGCATTCCATGGCAAGTAGGAGTTCCAGACCGTGTCTATCGCATGCCATGGCAACTCTTATTTGCTATGTGTTTCCATGGCATTCCATTAGAATTAGAAGTTCTGGATCGTTCCATTGCATTCCATGGTAAGTAGGAGTTCCAAAGCATTCCATGGCATTCCATGGCAACTACAATTTTGAGAAGGTTTCTGTGGCATTCATCGGCAACTATTATTTGCGATGTGTTTCCATAGCCATTCCATGGCAACTAGTAGTTCCAGAGACTTTCTATGGCATTCCATGGCAACTAGTAGTTCCAGAGCGTTTCTATCATATTCCATGGCAACTGGAAGATCCAGTGCGTTCCATGGCATTGTATGCAACTAGTAGTTCTGGACAGTTTATATGGCATTCCATGGCTTCTAGAAATTCCAGAGAGTTCCGTGGCAAGTAGAATTTCCATTGTGTTCCATAGCATTTCATAGCAACTAGTAGTTCCAGTGCGTTTCTATGGCATTCCATGGTAACCAGGAGTTCCAGAGCGTTCCATGGCATTCCATGACAACTAGTAGTTCCAGAGCATTTCTATGGCATCCCATGGCAACCAGGAGTTCCAGTGCATTTCTATCGCATACCATGGGAACTGGAATTTGCGGAGCGTTCCATTGCATTCCATGGCAACTAGAAATTCCAAAGCGTTCCATACGAATCAAGGGGAAGTAATAATTCCAGAGCTTTTGATGGTATGAGGTGGCAACAAGGAGTTCCAGAGTGTTTCTATGGCATTCCATGGCAACTAGAAGTTCTGGAGCGTTCCATTGCATTCCATGGCAACTAGTAGTTCCAGAGGGTTTCCATGGCATTCCATGGTAACTAGTAATTACAGAGCGTTTCTACGGCATTACATGGCAACTATTTTTTGCCATGTGTTTCCATGACATTCCATAGCAACTAGAAGATCCGTAGCGTTCCTTGACATTCCATGCAAACTAGTAGTTCCAGAGCATTTCGATGGCATTTTGGTGGCAAAGAAAAGTTCCGCAGCGTTTCATGGCATTCATGGCAACTAAAATTTCCATAGCGTTGCATAGCCTTCCATGGAAACTAGAAGTTCCAGGGCGTTCTATGTCATTGCATTGCAACTAGTACTTCTGGACAGTTTATATGGCATTGCATGGCTTCTGGAAATACCAGAGGGTTCCGTGGCAAGTAGAAGTTCCAGTGTGTTCCATATCATTGCATGGCAACTTGTAGTTCCAGATCGTTTCTATGGCATTCCATGGTAACTAGTAGTTCTAGACAGTTTATATGGCATTCCATGGCTACTAGAAATTTCAGAGGGTTCCATGGCAAGTAGAAGTTCCAGTGTGTTCCATAGCATTCCATGGCAAGTAGTAGTTAAAGAGCGTTTCTATGGCACTGCATGGCAACTAGGATTTCAGTGCACTTCTATCGCATACCTGCGGAACGAGAGTTTCCGGAGCGTTCCATTGCATTCCATGGCAATTTGAAATTCCAGAGCGTTCCATACCAATCAAGGGCAAGGAGTAACTCCAAATCTTTTCATGGTATTAGGTGGCAACTTCAAGTTCCAAAGGGTTCCTATAGCATTCCATGGCAACTTAAATTTCCGGAGCATTCCATTGCATTCCATGGCAACTAGTAGTTCCAGAGCGTTTCTATGTCATTCCATGTCAACTAGGAGTTCCAGTGCATTTCTATCACATACCACGGGAACTAGAAGTTCCGGAGCGTTGCATTGCATTCCATGGGAACTCGAAATTCCAGAACGTTCCATACCAATCAAGGGCAAGAAGTAGTTCCAGAGCTTTTGATGGTATTAGGAGGCAACTACTAGTTCCAGAGCGTTTCTATGGCACTCCATGGCAACCAGGAGTTCCAGAGCGTTCCATGGCATTCCATGGCAACTAGAAGTTCCAGAGCTTTTCTATGGCATTCCATGGCAACTCTTATTTGCAATGTGTTTCGATGATATTGCATTTGAATTAGAAGTTCTGTATTCTTCTATTGCATTCCATGGTAAGTAGGAGTTCCAAAACATTACGTGGCATTCCACGGCAACTAGGAGTTGCAGTGCGTTTCTATTGTATACCATGGCAACTAGAAGTACCGGAGCGTTCCATACCATTCCATGGACACTATTATTTGCGATGTGTTTCCACGAGATTCCATGGCAACTAGGAGTTTCAGAGCATTCCATGGCATTCCATGGCAACTAGAAGTTCCAGAGCATTTCTATGGAATTCCATGGCTACTATTATTTGTGATGTGTTTCCATGGCATTCCATGGCATCTAGTAGTTACAGAGCGTTTATATGGCATTCCACGGCAACTAGAAGTTCTGCAGCGTTCCATGGTATTTCATGGCAACTAGAAGTTCCGGAGCGTTCCATTGCATTCCATGGCAACTAGAAGTTCCAGAGCGTTTCTGTGGCATATCATGGCAATTATTATTTGCGATGTGTTTCCACGATATTCCATGGCAACTAGAAGTTCGAGAGCGTTCCACAGCATTCCTTGACAACTAGTAGTTCCAGGGAATTTCTAATGCATTCCATGGCAACTATTATTTGCGATGTGTTTTCATGACATTCCATGGCACCTGGGAGTTCCAGTGTGTTTCTATCGCATACCATGGCAACTAGAAGTTCCGGAGCGTTCCATTGCATTCCATGGCAACTAGAAATTCCAGAGCGTTCCATACCAATCAAGGGCAAGTAGCAGTTCCAGAGGTTTTTATGGTATTAGGTGGGCACTAGAGGTTCCAGAGAATTCCTATGGCTTTCCATGGCAACTAGAATTTCCGGACCGTTTCATTGCTTTCCATGGCAACTAGAAGTTCCAGTGTCTTCCATAGCGTTCCGTGCAAACTTGTAGTTCCAGAGTGTTTCTATGGCATTCCATGGTAACTAGTTGTTACAGAGCGTTTCTATGTATTACATGGCAACAATTATTTGCGATGTGTTTCCATGAAATTCCAAGGAAATTTAAAGATCCGCAGCGTTCCATGACATTCCATGCCAACTAGTGTTAAAAGACCATTTCGATGGCATTTTGATGGTAACGAGGAGTTCCGCAGCATTTCATGGTATTCTATGGCAACTAGAATTTCCAGAGCGTTCCATAGCCTTCCATGGCAAATAGTAGTTCTGGACAGTTTATGTGGGATTCCATGTCTTCTAGAAATGCCAGAGGGTTCCGTGGCAAGTCGAAGTTCCATTGAGTTCCATAGCATTTTATGGCAACTAGTACTTCCAGAGGGTTTCTAAGGCACTCCATGGAACCAGGAGTTCCAGAGCGTTCCATGGCATTCCATGGCAACTAGAAGTTCTGGAGCGTTCCATTGCACTCCATGGCAACTAGTAGTTCCGGAGCTTTTCTATGGCATTCCATGGAAACTAGTAGTTCTAGAGAGTTTATATGGCATTCCATGGCTACTAGAAAATCCAGAGGGTTCCATGGCAAGTAGAAGTTCCAGTGTGTTCCATACCATTCCATGGCAACTAGTAGTTCCAGAGAGTTTCTACATCATTCCAAGGCAACCAGGAGTTCCAGAGCGTCCCATGGCATTCCACGACAACTAGTAGTTCCAGAGCATTTCTATGGCATTCCATGGCAACCAGGAGTTCCAGTGGCAAGTAGGAGTTCCAGACCGTGTCTATCGCATGCCATGGCAACTCTTATTTGCTATGTGTTTCCATGACATTCCATTAGAATTAGAAGTTCTGGATCGTTCCATTGCATTCCATGGCAAGTAGGAGTTCCAGACCGTGTCTATCGCATGCCATGGCAACTCTTATTTGCTATGTGTTTCCATGACATTCCATTAGAATTAGAAGTTCTGGATCGTTCCATTGCATTCCATGGTAAGTAGGAGTTCCAAAGCATTCCATGGCATTCCATGGCATTCCATGGCAACTACAATTTTGAGAAGGTTTCTGTGGCATTCATCGGCAACTATTATTTGCGATGTGTTTCCATAGCCATTCCATGGCAACTAGTAGTTCCAGAGACTTTCTATGGCATTCCATGGCAACTAGTAGTTCCAGAGCGTTTCTATCATATTCCATGGCAACTGGAAGATCCAGTGCGTTCCATGGCATTGTATGCAACTAGTAGTTCTGGACAGTTTATATGGCATTCCATGGCTTCTAGAAATTCCAGAGAGTTCCGTGGCAAGTAGAATTTCCATTGTGTTCCATAGCATTTCATAGCAACTAGTAGTTCCAGTGCGTTTCTATGGCACTCCATGGTAACCAGGAGTTCCAGAGCGTTCCATGGCATTCCATGACAACTAGTAGTTCCAGAGCATTTCTATGGCATCCCATGGCAACCAGGAGTTTCAGTGCATTTCTATCGCATACCATGGGAACTGGAATTTGCGGAGCGTTCCATTGCATTCCATGGCAACTAGAAATTCCAAAGCGTTCCATACGAATCAAGGGGAAGTAATAATTCCAGAGCTTTTGATGGTATGAGGTGGCAACAAGGAGTTCCAGAGTGTTTCTATGGCATTCCATGGCAACTAGAAGTTCTGGAGCGTTCCATTGCATTCCATGGCAACTAGTAGTTCCAGAGGGTTTCCATGGCATTCCATGGTAACTAGTAATTACAGAGCGTTTCTACGGCATTACATGGCAACTATTTTTTGCCATGTGTTTCCATGACATTCCATAGCAACTAGAAGATCCGTAGCGTTCCTTGACATTCCATGCAAACTAGTAGTTCCAGAGCATTTCGATGGCATTTTGGTGGCAAAGAAAAGTTCCGCAGCGTTTCATGGCATTCATGGCAACTAAAATTTCCATAGCGTTGCATAGCCTTCCATGGAAACTAGAAGTTCCAGGGCGTTCTATGTCATTGCATTGCAACTAGTACTTCTGGACAGTTTATATGGCATTGCATGGCTTCTGGAAATACCAGAGGGTTCCGTGGCAAGTAGAAGTTCCAGTGTGTTCCATATCATTGCATGGCAACTTGTAGTTCCAGATCGTTTCTATGGCATTCCATGGTAACTAGTAGTTCTAGACAGTTTATATGGCATTCCATGGCTACTAGAAATTTCAGAGGGTTCCATGGCAAGTAGAAGTTCCAGTGTGTTCCATAGCATTCCATGGCAAGTAGTAGTTAAAGAGCGTTTCTATGGCACTGCATGGCAACTAGGATTTCAGTGCACTTCTATCGCATACCTGCGGAACGAGAGTTTCCGGAGCGTTCCATTGCATTCCATGGCAATTTGAAATTCCAGAGCGTTCCATACCAATCAAGGGCAAGGAGTAACTCCAAATCTTTTCATGGTATTAGGTGGCAACTTCAAGTTCCAAAGGGTTTCTATAGCATTCCATGGCAACTTAAATTTCCGGAGCATTCCATTGCATTCCATGGCAACTAGTAGTTCCAGAGCGTTTCTATGTCATTCCATGTCAACTAGGAGTTCCAGTGCATTTCTATCACATACCACGGGAACTAGAAGTTCCGGAGCGTTGCATTGCATTCCATGGGAACTCGAAATTCCAGAACGTTCCATACCAATCAAGGGCAAGAAGTAGTTCCAGAGCTTTTGATGGTATTAGGAGGCAACTACTAGTTCCAGAGCGTTTCTATGGCACTCCATGGCAACCAGGAGTTCCAGAGCGTTCCATGGCATTCCATGGCAACTAGAAGTTCCAGAGCGTTTCTATGGCATTCCATGGCAACTCTTATTTGCAATGTGTTTCGATGATATTGCATTTGAATTAGAAGTTCTGTATTCTTCTATTGCATTCCATGGTAAGTAGGAGTTCCAAAACATTACGTGGCATTCCACGGCAACTAGGAGTTGCAGTGCGTTTCTATTGTATACCATGGCAACTAGAAGTACCGGAGCGTTCCATACCATTCCATGGACACTATTATTTGCGATGTGTTTCCACGACATTCCATGGCAACTAGGAGTTTCAGAGCATTCCATGGCATTCCATGGCAACTAGAAGTTCCAGAGCATTTCTATGGAATTCCATGGCTACTATTATTTGTGATGTGTTTCCATGGCATTCCATGGCATCTAGTAGTTACAGAGCGTTTATATGGCATTCCACGGCAACTAGAAGTTCTGCAGCGGTCCATGGTATTTCATGGCAACTAGAAGTTCCGGAGCGTTCCATTGCATTCCATGGCAACTAGAAGTTCCAGAGCGTTTCTGTGGCATATCATGGCAATTATTATTTGCGATGTGTTTCCACGATATTCCATGGCAACTAGAAGTTCGAGAGCGTTCCACAGCATTCCTTGACAACTAGTAGTTCCAGGGAATTTCTAATGCATTCCATGGCAACTATTATTTGCGATGTGTTTTCATGACATTCCATGGCAACTGGGAGTTCCAGTGTGTTTCTATCGCATACCATGGCAACTAGAAGTTCCGGAGCGTTCCATTGCATTCCATGGCAACTAGAAATTCCAGAGCGTTCCATACCAATCAAGGGCAAGTAGTAGTTCCAGAGGTTTTTATGGTATTAGGTGGGCACTAGAGGTTCCAGAGAATTCCTATGGCTTTCCATGGCAACTAGAATTTCCGGACCGTTTCATTGCTTTCCATGGCAACTAGAAGTTCCAGTGTCTTCCATAGCGTTCCGTGCAAACTTGTAGTTCCAGAGTGTTTCTATGGCATTCCATGGTAACTAGTTGTTACAGAGCGTTTCTATGTATTACATGGCAACAATTATTTGCGATGTGTTTCCATGAAATTCCAAGGAAATTTAAAGATCCGCAGCGTTCCATGACATTCCATGCCAACTAGTGTTAAAAGACCATTTCGATGGCATTTTGATGGTAACGAGGAGTTCCGCAGCATTTCATGGTATTCTATGGCAACTAGAATTTCCAGAGCGTTCCATAGCCTTCCATGGCAAATAGTAGTTCTGGACAGTTTATGTGGGATTCCATGTCTTCTAGAAATGCCAGAGGGTTCCGTGGCAAGTCGAAGTTCCATTGAGTTCCATAGCATTTTATGGCAACTAGTACTTCCAGAGGGTTTCTAAGGCACTCCATGGAACCAGGAGTTCCAGAGCGTTCCATGGCATTCCATGGCAACTAGAAGTTCTGGAGCGTTCCATTGCACTCCATGGCAACTAGTAGTTCCGGAGCTTTTCTATGGCATTCCATGGAAACTAGTAGTTCTAGAGAGTTTATATGGCATTCCATGGCTACTAGAAAATCCAGAGGGTTCCATGGCAAGTAGAAGTTCCAGTGTGTTCCATACCATTCCATGGCAACTAGTAGTTCCAGAGAGTTTCTACATCATTCCATGGCAACCAGGAGTTCCAGAGCGTCCCATGGCATTCCACGACAACTAGTAGTTCCAGAGCATTTCTATGGCATTCCATGGCAACCAGGAGTTCCAGTGGCAAGTAGGAGTTCCAGACCGTGTCTATCGCATGCCATGGCAACTCTTATTTGCTATGTGTTTCCATGACATTCCATTACAATTAGAAGTTCTGGGTCGTTCCATTGCATTCCATGGCAAGTAGGAGTTCCAGACCGTGTCTATCGCATGCCATGGCAACTCTTATTTGCTATGTGTTTCCATGGCATTCCATTAGAATTAGAATTCTGGATCGTTCCATTGCATTCCATGGTAAGTAGGAGTTCCAAAGCATTCCATGGCATTCCATGGCAACTACAATTTTGAGAAGGTTTCTGTGGCATTCATCGGCAACTATTATTTGCGATGTGTTTCCATAGCCATTCCATGGCAACTAGTAGTTCCAGAGACTTTCTATGGCATTCCATGGCAACTAGTAGTTCCAGAGCGTTTCTATCATATTCCATGGCAACTGGAAGATCCCGTGCGTTCCATGGCATTGTATGCAACTAGTAGTTCTGGACAGTTTATATGGCATTCCATGGCTTCTAGAAATTCCAGAGAGTTCCGTGGCAAGTAGAATTTCCATTGTGTTCCATAGCATTTCATAGCAACTAGTAGTTCCAGTGCGTTTCTATGGCACTCCATGGTAACCAGGAGTTCCAGAGCGTTCCATGGCATTCCATGACAACTAGTAGTTCCAGAGCATTTCTATGGCATCCCATGGCAACCAGGAGTTCCAGTGCATTTCTATCGCATACCATGGGAACTGGAATTTGCGGAGCGTTCCATTGCATTCCATGGCAACTAGAAATTCCAAAGCGTTCCATACGAATCAAGGGGAAGTAATAATTCCAGAGCTTTTGATGGTATGAGGTGGCAACAAGGAGTTCCAGAGTGTTTCTATGGCATTCCATGGCAACTAGAAGTTCTGGAGCGTTCCATTGCATTCCATGGCAACTAGTAATTCCAGAGGGTTTCCATGGCATTCCATGGTAACTAGTAATTACAGAGCGTTTCTACGGCATTACATGGCAACTATTTTTTGCCATGTGTTTCCATGACATTCCATAGCAACTAGAAGATCCGTAGCGTTCCTTGACATTCCATGCAAACTAGTAGTTCCAGAGCATTTCGATGGCATTTTGGTGGCAAAGAAAAGTTCCGCAGCGTTTCATGGCATTCATGGCAACTAAAATTTCCATAGCGTTGCATAGCCTTCCATGGAAACTAGAAGTTCCAGGGCGTTCTATGTCATTGCATTGCAACTAGTACTTCTGGACAGTTTATATGGCATTGCATGGCTTCTGGAAATACCAGAGGGTTCCGTGGCAAGTAGAAGTTCCAGTGTGTTCCATATCATTGCATGGCAACTTGTAGTTCCAGATCATTTCTATGGCATTCCATGGTAACTAGTAGTTCTAGACAGTTTATATGGCATTCCATGGCTACTAGAAATTTCAGAGGGTTCCATGGCAAGTAGAAGTTCCAGTGTGTTCCATAGCATTCCATGGCAAGTAGTAGTTAAAGAGCGTTTCTATGGCACTGCATGGCAACTAGGATTTCAGTGCACTTCTATCGCATACCTGCGGAACGAGAGTTTCCGGAGCGTTCCATTGCATTCCATGGCAATTTGAAATTCCAGAGCGTTCCATACCAATCAAGGGCAAGGAGTAACTCCAAATCTTTTCATGGTATTAGGTGGCAACTTCAAGTTCCAAAGGGTTCCTATAGCATTCCATGGCAACTTAAATTTCCGGAGCATTCCATTGCATTCCATGGCAACTAGTAGTTCCAGAGCGTTTTTATGGCATTCCATGGCAACTAGAAATTCCAGAGCATGCCATACAAATCAAGTGCAAGTAGTAGTTCCAGAGCTTTTGAATGTATTAGCTGGCAACTAGACGTTTCATAGAGTTCCATGGCATTCCATGGCAACTAGAAGTTCCAGAGAATTCTAAAGCGTTTCGTGGCAACTTGTAGTTCCAGAGCTTTTCTATGGCATTCCATGGCAACCAGGAGTTCCAGAGCGTTTCTATGGCACTCCATGGCAACCAGGTGTTCCAGAGCGTTTCATTGCATTCCATGGCAAATAGTAGTTCCAGAGCGTTTCTATGTCATTCCATGTCAACTAGGAGTTCCAGTGCATTTCTATCACATACCACGGGAACTAGAAGTTCCGGAGCGTTGCATTGCATTCCATGGGAACTCGAAATTCCAGAACGTTCCATACCAATCAAGGGCAAGAAGTAGTTCCAGAGCTTTTGATGGTATTAGGAGGCAACTACTAGTTCCAGAGCTTTTCTATGGCACTCCATGGCAACCAGGAGTTCCAGAGCGTTCCATGGCATTCCATGGCAACTGGAAGTTCCAGAGCGTTTCTATGGCATTCCATGGCAACTCTTATTTGCAATGTGTTTCGATGATATTGCATTTGAATTAGAAGTTCTGTATTCTTCTATTGCATTCCATGGTAAGTAGGAGTTCCAAAACATTACGTGGCATTCCACGGCAACTAGGAGTTGCAGTGCGTTTCTATTGTATACCATGGCAACTAGAAGTACCGGAGCGTTCCATACCATTCCATGGACACTATTATTTGCGATGTGTTTCCACGACATTCCATGGCAACTAGGAGTTTCAGAGCATTCCATGGCATTCCATGGCAACTAGAAGTTCCAGAGCATTTCTATGGAATTCCATGGCTACTATTATTTGTGATGTGTTTCCATGGCATTCCATGGCATCTAGTAGTTACAGAGCGTTTATATGGCATTCCACGGCAACTAGAAGTTCTGCAGCGGTCCATGGTATTTCATGGCAACTAGAAGTTCCGGAGCGTTCCATTGCATTCCATGGCAACTAGAAGTTCCAGAGCGTTTCTGTGGCATATCATGGCAATTATTATTTGCGATGTGTTTCCACGATATTCCATGGCAACTAGAAGTTCGAGAGCGTTCCACAGCATTCCTTGACAACTAGTAGTTCCAGGGAATTTCTAATGCATTCCATGGCAACTATTATTTGCGATGTGTTTTCATGACATTCCATGGCAACTGGGAGTTCCAGTGTGTTTCTATCGCATACCATGGCAACTAGAAGTTCCGGAGCGTTCCATTGCATTCCATGGCAACTAGAAATTCCAGAGCGTTCCATACCAATCAAGGGCAAGTAGTAGTTCCAGAGGTTTTTATGGTATTAGGTGGGCACTAGAGGTTCCAGAGAATTCCTATGGCTTTCCATGGCAACTAGAATTTCCGGACCGTTTCATTGCTTTCCATGGCAACTAGAAGTTCCAGTGTCTTCCATAGCGTTCCGTGCAAACTTGTAGTTCCAGAGTGTTTCTATGGCATTCCATGGTAACTAGTTGTTACAGAGCGTTTCTATGTATTACATGGCAACAATTATTTGCGATGTGTTTCCATGAAATTCCAAGGAAATTTAAAGATCCGCAGCGTTCCATGACATTCCATGCCAACTAGTGTTAAAAGACCATTTCGATGGCATTTTGATGGTAACGAGGAGTTCCGCAGCATTTCATGGTATTCTATGGCAACTAGAATTTCCAGAGCGTTCCATAGCCTTCCATGGCAAATAGTAGTTCTGGACAGTTTATGTGGGATTCCATGTCTTCTAGAAATGCCAGAGGGTTCCGTGGCAAGTCGAAGTTCCATTGAGTTCCGTAGCATTTTATGGCAACTAGTACTTCCAGAGGGTTTCTAAGGCACTCCATGGAACCAGGAGTTCCAGAGCGTTCCATGGCATTCCATGGCAACTAGAAGTTCTGGAGCGTTCCATTGCACTCCATGGCAACTAGTAGTTCCGGAGCTTTTCTATGGCATTCCATGGAAACTAGTAGTTCTAGAGAGTTTATATGGCATTCCATGGCTACTAGAAAATCCAGAGGGTTCCATGGCAAGTAGAAGTTCCAGTGTGTTCCATACCATTCCATGGCAACTAGTAGTTCCAGAGAGTTTCTACATCATTCCATGGCAACCAGGAGTTCCAGAGCGTCCCATGGCATTCCACGACAACTAGTAGTTCCAGAGCATTTCTATGGCATTCCATGGCAACCAGGAGTTCCAGTGGCAAGTAGGAGTTCCAGACCGTGTCTATCACATGCCATGGCAACTCTTATTTGCTATGTGTTTCCATGACATTCCATTAGAATTAGAAGTTCTGGATCGTTCCATTGCATTCCATGGTAAGTAGGAGTTATAAAGCATTCCATGGCATTCCATGGCAACTACAATTTTGAGAAGGTTTCTGTGGCATTCATCGGCAACTATTATTTGCGATGTGTTTCCATAGCCATTCCATGGCAACTAGTAGTTCCAGAGACTTTCTATGGCATTCCATGGCAACTAGTAGTTCCAGAGCGTTTCTATCATATTCCATGGCAACTGGAAGATCCAGTGCGTTCCATGGCATTGTATGCAACTAGTAGTTCTGGACAGTTTATATGGCATTCCATGGCTTCTAGAAATTCCAGAGAGTTCCGTGGCAAGTAGAATTTCCATTGTGTTCCATAGCATTTCATAGCAACTAGTAGTTCCAGTGCGTTTCTATGGCACTCCATGGTAACCAGGAGTTCCAGAGCGTCCCATGGCATTCTACGACAACTAGTAGTTCCAGAGCATTTCTATGGCATTCCATGGCAACCAGGAGTTCCAGTGGCAAGTAGGAGTTCCAGACCGTGTCTATCGCATGCCATGGCAACTCTTATTTGCTATGTGTTTCCATGGCATTCCATTAGAATTAGAAGTTCTGGATTGTTCCATTGCATTCCATGGTAAGTAGGAGTTCCAAAGCATTCCATGGCATTCCATGGCAACTACAATTTTGAGAAGGTTTCTGTGGCATTCATCGGCAACTATTATTTGCGATGTGTTTCCATAGCCATTCCATGGCAACTAGTAGTTCCAGAGACTTTCTATGGCATTCCATGGCAACTAGTAGTTCCAGAGCGTTTCTATCATATTCCATGGCAACTGGAAGATCCAGTGCGTTCCATGGCATTGTATGCAACTAGTAGTTCTGGAGAGTTTATATGGCATTCCATGGCTTCTAGAAATTCCAGAGAGTTCCGTGGCAAGTAGAATTTCCATTGTGTTCCATAGCATTTCATAGCAACTAGTAGTTCCAGTGCGTTTCTATGGCACTCCATGGTAACCAGGAGTTCCAGAGCGTTCCATGGCATTCCATGACAACTAGTAGTTCCAGAGCATTTCTATGGCATCCCATGGCAACCAGGAGTTCCAGTGCATTTCTATCGCATACCATGGGAACTGGAATTTGCGGAGCGTTCCATTGCATTCCATGGCAACTAGAAATTCCAAAGCGTTCCATACGAATCAAGGGGAAGTAATAATTCCAGAGCTTTTGATGGTCTGAGGTGGCAACAAGGAGTTCCAGAGTGTTTCTATGGCATTCCATGGCAACTAGAAGTTCTGGAGCGTTCCATTGCATTCCATGGCAACTAGTAGTTCCAGAGGGTTTCCATGGCATTCCATGGTAACTAGTAATTACAGAGCGTTTCTACGGCATTACATGGCAACTATTTTTTGCCATGTGTTTCCATGACATTCCATAGCAACTAGAAGATCCGTAGCGTTCCTTGACATTCCATGCAAACTAGTAGTTCCAGAGCATTTCGATGGCATTTTGGTGGCAAAGAAAAGTTCCGCAGCGTTTCATGGCATTCATGGCAACTAAAATTTCCATAGCGTTGCATAGCCTTCCATGGAAACTAGAAGTTCCAGGGCGTTCTATGTCATTGCATTGCAACTAGTACTTCTGGACAGTTTATATGGCATTGCATGGCTTCTGGAAATACCAGAGGGTTCCGTGGCAAGTAGAAGTTCCAGTGTGTTCCATATCATTGCATGGCAACTTGTAGTTCCAGATCGTTTCTATGGCATTCCATGGTAACTAGTAGTTCTAGACAGTTTATATGGCATTCCATGGCTACTAGAAATTTCAGAGGGTTCCATGGCAAGTAGAAGTTCCAGTGTGTTCCATAGCATTCCATGGCAAGTAGTAGTTAAAGAGCGTTTCTATGGCACTGCATGGCAACTAGGATTTCAGTGCACTTCTATCGCATACCTGCGGAACGAGAGTTTCCGGAGCGTTCCATTGCATTCCATGGCAATTTGAAATTCCAGAGCGTTCCATACCAATCAAGGGCAAGGAGTAACTCCAAATCTTTTCATGGTATTAGGTGGCAACTTCAAGTTCCAAAGGGTTTCTATAGCATTCCATGGCAACTTAAATTTCCGGAGCATTCCATTGCATTCCATGGCAAATAGTAGTTCCAGAGCGTTTCTATGTCATTCCATGTCAACTAGGAGTTCCAGTGCATTTCTATCACATACCACGGGAACTAGAAGTTCCGGAGCGTTGCATTGCATTCCATGGGAACTCAAAATTCCAGAACGTTCCATACCAATCAAGGGCAAGAAGTAGTTCCAGAGCTTTTGATGGTATTAGGAGGCAACTACTAGTTCCAGAGCGTTTCTATGGCACTCCATGGCAACCAGGAGTTCCAGAGCGTTCCATGGCATTCCATGGCAACTAGAAGTTCCAGAGCGTTTCTATGGCATTCCATGGCAACTCTTATTTGCAATGTGTTTCGATGATATTGCATTTGAATTAGAAGTTCTGTATTCTTCTATTGCATTCCATGGTAAGTAGGAGTTCCAAAACATTACGTGGCATTCCACGGCAACTAGGAGTTGCAGTGCGTTTCTATTGTATACCATGGCAACTAGAAGTACCGGAGCGTTCCATACCATTCCATGGACACTATTATTTGCGATGTGTTTCCATGACATTCCATGGCAACTAGGAGTTTCAGAGCATTCCATGGCATTCCATGGCAACTAGAAGTTCCAGAGCATTTCTATGGAATTCCATGGCTACTATTATTTGTGATGTGTTTCCATGGCATTCCATGGCATCTAGTAGTTACAGAGCGTTTATATGGCATTCCACGGCAACTAGAAGTTCTGCAGCGTTCCATGGTATTTCATGGCAACTAGAAGTTCCGGAGCGTTCCATTGCATTCCATGGCAACTAGAAGTTCCAGAGCGTTTCTGTGGCATATCATGGCAATTAATATTTGCGATGTGTTTCCACGATATTCCATGGCAACTAGAAGTTCGAGAGCGTTCCACAGCATTCCTTGACAACTAGTAGTTCCAGGGAATTTCTAATGCATTCCATGGCAACTATTATTTGCGATGTGTTTTCATGACATTCCATGGCAACTGGGAGTTCCAGTGTGTTTCTATCGCATACCATGGCAACTAGAAGTTCCGGAGCGTTCCATTGCATTCCATGGCAACTAGAAATTCCAGAGCGTTCCATACCAATCAAGGGCAAGTAGTAGTTCCAGAGGGTTTTATGGTATTAGGTGGGCACTAGAGGTTCCAGAGAATTCCTATGGCTTTCCATGGCAACTAGAATTTCCGGACCGTTTCATTGCTTTCCATGGCAACTAGAAGTTCCAGTGTCTTCCATAGCGTTCCGTGCAAACTTGTAGTTCCAGAGTGTTTCTATGGCATTCCATGGTAACTAGTTGTTACAGAGCGTTTCTATGTATTACATGGCAACAATTATTTGCGATGTGTTTCCATGAAATTCCAAGGAAATTTAAAGATCCGCAGCGTTCCATGACATTCCATGCCAACTAGTGTTAAAAGACCATTTCGATGGCATTTTGATGGTAACGAGGAGTTCCGCAGCATTTCATGGTATTCTATGGCAACTAGAATTTCCAGAGCGTTCCATAGCCTTCCATGGCAAATAGTAGTTCTGGACAGTTTATGTGGGATTCCATGTCTTCTAGAAATGCCAGAGGGTTCCGTGGCAAGTCGAAGTTCCATTGAGTTCCATAGCATTTTATGGCAACTAGTACTTCCAGAGGGTTTCTAAGGCACTCCATGGAACCAGGAGTTCCAGAGCGTTCCATGGCATTCCATGGCAACTAGAAGTTCTGGAGCGTTCCATTGCACTCCATGGCAACTATTAGTTCCGGAGCTTTTCTATGGCATTCCATGGAAACTAGTAGTTCTAGAGAGTTTATATGGCATTCCATGGCTACTAGAAAATCCAGAGGGTTCCATGGCAAGTAGAAGTTCCAGTGTGTTCCATACCATTCCATGGCAACTAGTAGTTCCAGAGAGTTTCTACATCATTCCAAGGCAACCAGGAGTTCCAGAGCGTCCCATGGCATTCCACGACAACTAGTAGTTCCAGAGCATTTCTATGGCATTCCATGGCAACCAGGAGTTCCAGTGGCAAGTAGGAGTTCCAGACCGTGTCTATCGCATGCCATGGCAACTCTTATTTGCTATGTGTTTCCATGACAGTCCATTAGAATTAGAAGTTCTGGATCGTTCCATTGCATTCCATGGCAAGTAGGAGTTCCAGACCGTGTCTATCGCATGCCATGGCAACTCTTATTTGCTATGTGTTTCCATGGCATTCCATTAGAATTAGAAGTTCTGGATCGTTCCATTGCATTCCATGGTAAGTAGGAGTTCCAAAGCATTCCATGGCATTCCATGGCAACTACAATTTTGAGAAGGTTTCTGTGGCATTCATCGGCAACTATTATTTGCGATGTGTTTCCATAGCCATTCCATGGCAACTAGTAGTTCCAGAGACTTTCTATGGCATTCCATGGCAACTAGTAGTTCCAGAGCGTTTCTATCATATTCCATGGCAACTGGAAGATCCCGTGCGTTCCATGGCATTGTATGCAACTAGTAGTTCTGGACAGTTTATATGGCATTCCATGGCTTCTAGAAATTCCAGAGAGTTCCGTGGCAAGTAGAATTTCCATTGTGTTCCATAGCATTTCATAGCAACTAGTAGTTCCAGTGCGTTTCTATGGCACTCCATGGTAACCAGGAGTTCCAGAGCGTTCCATGGCATTCCATGACAACTAGTAGTTCCAGAGCATTTCTATGGCATCCCATGGCAACCAGGAGTTCCAGTGCATTTCTATCGCATACCATGGGAACTGGAATTTGCGGAGCGTTCCATTGCATTCCATGGCAACTAGAAATTCCAAAGCGTTCCATACGAATCAAGGGGAAGTAATAATTCCAGAGCTTTTGATGGTATGAGGTGGCAACAAGGAGTTCCAGAGTGTTTCTATGGCATTCCATGGCAACTAGAAGTTCTGGAGCGTTCCATTGCATTCCATGGCAACTAGTAGTTCCAGAGGGTTTCCATGGCATTCCATGGTAACTAGTAATTACAGAGCGTTTCTACGGCATTACATGGCAACTATTTTTTGCCATGTGTTTCCATGACATTCCATAGCAACTAGAAGATCCGTAGCGTTCCTTGACATTCCATGCAAACTAGTAGTTCCAGAGCATTTCGATGGCATTTTGGTGGCAAAGAAAAGTTCCGCAGCGTTTCATGGCATTCATGGCAACTAAAATTTCCATAGCGTTGCATAGCCTTCCATGGAAACTAGAAGTTCCAGGGCGTTCTATGTCATTGCATTGCAACTAGTACTTCTGGACAGTTTATATGGCATTGCATGGCTTCTGGAAATACCAGAGGGTTCCGTGGCAAGTAGAAGTTCCAGTGTGTTCCATATCATTGCATGGCAACTTGTAGTTCCAGATCGTTTCTATGGCATTCCATGGTAACTAGTAGTTCTAGACAGTTTATATGGCATTCCATGGCTACTAGAAATTTCAGAGGGTTCCATGGCAAGTAGAAGTTCCAGTGTGTTCCATAGCATTCCATGGCAAGTAGTAGTTAAAGAGCGTTTCTATGGCACTGCATGGCAACTAGGATTTCAGTGCACTTCTATCGCATACCTGCGGAACGAGAGTTTCCGGAGCGTTCCATTGCATTCCATGGCAATTTGAAATTCCAGAGCGTTCCATACCAATCAAGGGCAAGGAGTAACTCCAAATCTTTTCATGGTATTAGGTGGCAACTTCAAGTTCCAAAGGGTTCCTATAGCATTCCATGGCAACTTAAATTTCCGGAGCATTCCATTGCATTCCATGGCAAATAGTAGTTCCAGAGCGTTTCTATGTCATTCCATGTCAACTAGGAGTTCCAGTGCATTTCTATCACATACCACGGGAACTAGAAGTTCCGGAGCGTTGCATTGCATTCCATGGGAACTCGAAATTCCAGAACGTTCCATACCAATCAAGGGCAAGAAGTAGTTCCAGAGCTTTTGATGGTATTAGGAGGCAACTACTAGTTCCAGAGCGTTTCTATGGCACTCCATGGCAACCAGGAGTTCCAGAGCGTTCCATGGCATTCCATGGCAACTAGAAGTTCCAGAGCGTTTCTATGGCACTCCATGGCAACCAGGAGTTCCAGAGCGTTTCATTGCATTCCATGGCAAATAGTAGTTCCAGAGCGTTTCTATGTCATTCCATGTCAACTAGGAGTTCCAGTGCATTTCTATCACATACCACGGGAACTAGAACTTCCGGAGCGTTGCATTGCATTCCATGGGAACTCGAAATTCCAGAACGTTCCATACCAATCAAGGGCAAGAAGTAGTTCCAGAGCTTTTGATGGTATTAGGAGGCATCTACTAGTTCCAGAGCGTTTCTATGGCACTCCATGGCAACCAGGAGTTTCAGAGCGTTCCATGGCATTCCATGGCAACTAGAAGTTCCAGAGCGTTTCTATGGCATTCCATGGCAACTCTTATTTGCAATGTGTTTCGATGATATTGCATTTGAATTAGAAGTTCTGTATTCTTCTATTGCATTCCGTGGTAAGTAGGAGTTCCAAAACATTACGTGGCATTCCACGGCAACTAGGAGTTGCAGTGCGTTTCTATTGTATACCATGGCAACTAGAAGTACCGGAGCGTTCCATACCATTCCATGGACACTATTATTTGCGATGTGTTTCCATGACATTCCATGGCAACTAGGAGTTTCAGAGCATTCCATGGCATTCCATGGCAACTAGAAGTTCCAGAGCATTTCTATGGAATTCCATGGCTACTATTATTTGTGATGTGTTTCCATGGCATTCCATGGCATCTAGTAGTTACAGAGCGTTTATATGGCATTCCACGGCAACTAGAAGTTCTGCAGCGTTCCATGGTGTTTCATGGCAACTAGAAGTTCCGGAGCGTTCCATTGCATTCCATGGCAACTAGAAGTTCCAGAGCGTTTCTGTGGCATATCATGGCAATTATTATTTGCGATGTGTTTCCACGATATTCCATGGCAACTAGAAGTTCGAGAGCGTTCCACAGCATTCCTTGACAACTAGTAGTTCCAGGGAATTTCTAATGCATTCCATGGCAACTATTATTTGCGATGTGTTTTCATGACATTCCATGGCACCTGGGAGTTCCAGTGTGTTTCTATCGCATACCATGGCAACTAGAAGTTCCGGAGCGTTCCATTGCATTCCATGGCAACTAGAAATTCCAGAGCGTTCCATACCAATCAAGGGCAAGTAGTAGTTCCAGAGGTTTTTATGGTATTAGGTGGGCACTAGAGGTTCCAGAGAATTCCTATGGCTTTCCATGGCAACTAGAATTTCCGGACCGTTTCATTGCTTTCCATGGCAACTAGAAGTTCCAGTGTCTTCCATAGCGTTCCGTGCAAACTTGTAGTTCCAGAGTGTTTCTATGGCATTCCATGGTAACTAGTTGTTACAGAGCGTTTCTATGTATTACATGGCAACAATTATTTGCTATGTGTTTCCATGAAATTCCAAGGAAATTTAAAGATCCGCAGCGTTCCATGACATTCCATGCCAACTAGTGTTAAAAGACCATTTCGATGGCATTTTGATGGTAACGAGGAGTTCCGCAGCATTTCATGGTATTCTATGGCAACTAGAATTTCCAGAGCGTTCCATAGCCTTCCATGGCAAATAGTAGTTCTGGACAGTTTATGTGGGATTCCATGTCTTCTAGAAATGCCAGAGGGTTCCGTGGCAAGTCGAAGTTCCATTGAGTTCCATAGCATTTTATGGCAACTAGTACTTCCAGAGGGTTTCTAAGGCACTCCATGGAACCAGGAGTTCCAGAGCGTTCCATGGCATTCCATGGCAACTAGAAGTTCTGGAGCGTTCCATTGCACTCCATGGCAACTAGTAGTTCCGGAGCTTTTCTATGGCATTCCATGGAAACTAGTAGTTCTAGAGAGTTTATATGGCATTCAATGGCTACTAGAAAATCCAGAGGGTTCCATGGCAAGTAGAAGTTCCAGTGTGTTCCATACCATTCCATGGCAACTAGTAGTTCCAGAGAGTTTCTACATCATTCCATGGCAACCAGGAGTTCCAGAGCGTCCCATGGCATTCCACGACAACTAGTAGTTCCAGAGCATTTCTATGGCATTCCATGGCAACCAGGAGTTCCAGTGGCAAGTAGGAGTTCCAGACCGTGTCTATCGCATGCCATGGCAACTCTTATTTGCTATGTGTTTCCATGACATTCCATTAGAATTAGAAGTTCTGGATCGTTCCATTGCATTCCATGGCAAGTAGGAGTTCCAGACCGTGTCTATCGCATGCCATGGCAACTCTTATTTGCTATGTGTTTCCATGACATTCCATTAGAATTAGAAGTTCTGGATCGTTCCATTGCATTCCATGGCAAGTAGGAGTTCCAGACCGTGTCTATCGCATGCCATGGCAACTCTTATTTGCTATGTGTTTCCATGACATTCCATTAGAATTAGAAGTTCTGGATCGTTCCATTGCATTCCATGGTAAGTAGGAGTTCCAAAGCATTCCATGGCATTCCATGGCAACTACAATTTTGAGAAGGTTTCTGTGGCATTCATCGGCAACTATTATTTGCGATGTGTTTCCATAGCCATTCCATGGCAACTAGTAGTTCCAGAGACTTTCTATGGCATTCCATGGCAACTAGTAGTTCGTGAGCGTTTCTATCATATTCCATGGCAACTGGAAGATCCAGTGCGTTCCATGGCATTGTATGCAACTAGTAGTTCTGGACAGTTTATATGGCATTCCATGGCTTCTAGAAATTCCAGAGAGTTCCGTGGCAAGTAGAATTTCCATTGTGTTCCATAGCATTTCATAGCAACTAGTAGTTCCAGTGCGTTTCTATGGCACTCCATGGTAACCAGGAGTTCCAGAGCGTTCCATGGCATTCCATGACAACTAGTAGTTCCAGAGCATTTCTATGGCATCCCATGGCAACCAGGAGTTCCAGTGCATTTCTATCGCATACCATGGGAACTGGAATTTGCGGAGCGTTCCATTGCATTCCATGGCAACTAGAAATTCCAAAGCGTTCCATACGAATCAAGGGGAAGTAATAATTCCAGAGCTTTTGATGGTATGAGGTGGCAACAAGGAGTTCCAGAGTGTTTCTATGGCATTCCATGGCAACTAGAAGTTCTGGAGCGTTCCATTGCATTCCATGGCAACTAGTAGTTCCAGAGGGTTTCCATGGCATTCCATGGTAACTAGTAATTACAGAGCGTTTCTACGGCATTACATGGCAACTATTTTTTGCCATGTGTTTCCATGACATTCCATAGCAACTAGAAGATCCGTAGCGTTCCTTGACATTCCATGCAAACTAGTAGTTCCAGAGCATTTCGATGGCATTTTGGTGGCAAAGAAAAGTTCCGCAGCGTTTCATGGCATTCATGGCAACTAAAATTTCCATAGCGTTGCATAGCCTTCCATGGAAACTAGAAGTTCCAGGGCGTTCTATGTCATTGCATTGCAACTAGTACTTCTGGACAGTTTATATGGCATTGCATGGCTTCTGGAAATACCAGAGGGTTCCGTGGCAAGTAGAAGTTCCAGTGTGTTCCATATCATTGCATGGCAACTTGTAGTTCCAGATCGTTTCTATGGCATTCCATGGTAACTAGTAGTTCTAGACAGTTTATATGGCATTCCATGGCTACTAGAAATTTCAGAGGGTTCCATGGCAAGTAGAAGTTCCAGTGTGTTCCATAGCATTCCATGGCAAGTAGTAGTTAAAGAGCGTTTCTATGGCACTGCATGGCAACTAGGATTTCAGTGCACTTCTATCGCATACCTGCGGAACGAGAGTTTCCGGAGCGTTCCATTGCATTCCATGGCAATTTGAAATTCCAGAGCGTTCCATACCAATCAAGGGCAAGGAGTAACTCCAAATCTTTTCATGGTATTAGGTGGCAACTTCAAGTTCCAAAGGGTTCCTATAGCATTCCATGGCAACTTAAATTTCCGGAGCATTCCATTGCATTCCATGGCAACTAGTAGTTCCAGAGCGTTTTTATGGCATTCCATGGCAACTAGAAATTCCAGAGCATGCCATACAAATCAAGTGCAAGTAGTAGTTCCAGAGCTTTTGAATGTATTAGCTGGCAACTAGACGTTTCATAGAGTTCCATGGCATTCCATGGCAACTAGAAGTTCCAGAGAATTCTAAAGCGTTTCGTGGCAACTTGTAGTTCCAGAGCTTTTCTATGGCATTCCATGGCAACCGGGAGTTCCAGAGCGTTTCTATGGCACTCCATGGCAACCAGGAGTTCCAGAGCGTTTCATTGCATTCCATGGCAAATAGTAGTTCCAGAGCGTTTCTATGGCATTCCATGGCAACTCTTATTTGCAATGTGTTTCGATGATATTGCATTTGAATTAGAAGTTCTGTATTCTTCTATTGCATTCCATGGTAAGTAGGAGTTCCAAAACGTTACGTGGCATTCCACGGCAACTAGGAGTTGCAGTGCGTTTCTATTGTATACCATGGCAACTAGAAGTACCGGAGCGTTCCATACCATTCCATGGACACTATTATTTGCGATGTGTTTCCATGACATTCCATGACAACTAGGAGTTTCAGAGCATTCCATGGCATTCCATGGCAACTAGAAGTTCCAGAGCATTTCTATGGAATTCCATGGCTACTATTATTTGTGATGTGTTTCCATGGCATTCCATGGCATCTAGTAGTTACAGAGCGTTTATATGGCATTCCACGGCAACTAGAAGTTCTGCAGCGTTCCATGGTATTTCATGGCAACTAGAAGTTCCGGAGCGTTCCATTGCATTCCATGGCAACTAGAAGTTCCAGAGCGTTTCTGTGGCATATCATGGCAATTATTATTTGCGATGTGTTTCCACGATATTCCATGGCAACTAGAAGTTCGAGAGCGTTCCACAGCATTCCTTGACAACTAGTAATTCCAGGGAATTTCTAATGCATTCCATGGCAACTATTATTTGCGATGTGTTTTCATGACATTCCATGGCAACTGGGAGTTCCAGTGTGTTTCTATCGCATACCATGGCAACTAGAAGTTCCGGAGCGTTCCATTGCATTCCATGGCAACTAGAAATTCCAGAGCGTTCCATACCAATCAAGGGCAAGTAGTAGTTCCAGAGGTTTTTATGGTATTAGGTGGGCACTAGAGGTTCCAGAGAATTCCTATGGCTTTCCATGGCAACTAGAATTTCCGGACCGTTTCATTGCTTTCCATGGCAACTAGAAGTTCCAGTGTCTTCCATAGCGTTCCGTGCAAACTTGTAGTTCCAGAGTGTTTCTATGGCATTCCATGGTAACTAGTTGTTACAGAGCGTTTCTATGTATTACATGGCAACAATTATTTGCGATGTGTTTCCATGAAATTCCAAGGAAATTTAAAGATCCGCAGCGTTCCATGACATTCCATGCCAACTAGTGTTAAAAGACCATTTCGATGGCATTTTGATGGTAACGAGGAGTTCCGCAGCATTTCATGGTATTCTATGGCAACTAGAATTTCCAGAGCGTTCCATAGCCTTCCATGGCAAATAGTAGTTCTGGACAGTTTATGTGGGATTCCATGTCTTCTAGAAATGCCAGAGGGTTCCGTGGCAAGTCGAAGTTCCATTGAGTTCCATAGCATTTTATGGCAACTAGTACTTCCAGAGGGTTTCTAAGGCACTCCATGGAACCAGGAGTTCCAGAGCGTTCCATGGCATTCCATGGCAACTAGAAGTTCTGGAGCGTTCCATTGCACTCCATGGCAACTATTCGTTCCGGAGCTTTTCTATGGCATTCCATGGAAACTAGTAGTTCTAGAGAGTTTATATGGCATTCCATGGCTACTAGAAAATCCAGAGGGTTCCATGGCAAGTAGAAGTTCCAGTGTGTTCCATACCATTCCATGGCAACTAGTAGTTCCAGAGAGTTTCTACATCATTCCATGGCAACCAGGAGTTCCAGAGCGTCCCATGGCATTCCACGACAACTAGTAGTTCCAGAGCATTTCTATGGCATTCCATGGCAACCAGGAGTTCCAGTGGCAAGTAGGAGTTCCAGACCGTGTCTATCGCATGCCATGGCAACTCTTATTTGCTATGTGTTTCCATGACATTCCATTAGAATTAGAAGTTCTGGATCGTTCCATTGCATTCCATGGCAAGTAGGAGTTCCAGACCGTGTCTATCGCATGCCATGGCAACTCTTATTTGCTATGTGTTTCCATGGCATTCCATTAGAATTAGAAGTTCTGGATCGTTCCATTGCATTCCATGGTAAGTAGGAGTTCCAAAGCATTCCATGGCATTCCATGGCAACTACAATTTTGAGAAGGTTTCTGTGGCATTCATCGGCAACTATTATTTGCGATGTGTTTCCATAGCCATTCCATGGCAACTAGTAGTTCCAGAGACTTTCTATGGCATTCCATGGCAACTAGTAGTTCCAGAGCGTTTCTATCATATTCCATGGCAACTGGAAGATCCAGTGCGTTCCATGGCATTGTATGCAACTAGTAGTTCTGGACAGTTTATATGGCATTCCATGGCTTCTAGAAATTCCAGAGAGTTCCGTGGCAAGTAGAAGTTCCATTGTGTTCCATAGCATTTCATAGCAACTAGTAGTTCCAGTGCGTTTCTATGGCACTCCATGGTAACCAGGAGTTCCAGAGCGTTCCATGGCATTCCATGACAACTAGTAGTTCCAGAGCATTTCTATGGCATCCCATGGCAACCAGGAGTTCCAGTGCATTTCTATCGCATACCATGGGAACTGGAATTTGCGGAGCGTTCCATTGCATTCCATGGCAACTAGAAATTCCAAAGCGTTCCATACGAATCAAGGGGAAGTAATAATTCCAGAGCTTTTGATGGTATGAGGTGGCAACAAGGAGTTCCAGAGTGTTTCTATGGCATTCCATGGCAACTAGAAGTTCTGGAGCGTTCCATTGCATTCCATGGCAACTAGTAGTTCCAGAGGGTTTCCATGGCATTCCATGGTAACTAGTAATTACAGAGCGTTTCTACGGCATTACATGGCAACTATTTTTTGCCATGTGTTTCCATGACATTCCATAGCAACTAGAAGATCCGTAGCGTTCCTTGACATTCCATGCAAACTAGTAGTTCCAGAGCATTTCGATGGCATTTTGGTGGCAAAGAAAAGTTCCGCAGCGTTTCATGGCATTCATGGCAACTAAAATTTCCATAGCGTTGCATAGCCTTCCATGGAAACTAGAAGTTCCAGGGCGTTCTATGTCATTGCATTGCAACTAGTACTTCTGGACAGTTTATATGGCATTGCATGGCTTCTGGAAATACCAGAGGGTTCCGTGGCAAGTAGAAGTTCCAGTGTGTTCCATATCATTGCATGGCAACTTGTAGTTCCAGATCGTTTCTATGGCATTCCATGGTAACTAGTAGTTCTAGACAGTTTATATGGCATTCCATGGCTACTAGAAATTTCAGAGGGTTCCATGGCAAGTAGAAGTTCCAGTGTGTTCCATAGCATTCCATGGCAAGTAGTAGTTAAAGAGCGTTTCTATGGCACTGCATGGCAACTAGGATTTCAGTGCACTTCTATCGCATACCTGCGGAACGAGAGTTTCCGGAGCGTTCCATTGCATTCCATGGCAATTTGAAATTCCAGAGCGTTCCATACCAATCAAGGGCAAGGAGTAACTCCAAATCTTTTCATGGTATTAGGTGGCAACTTCAAGTTCCAAAGGGTTTCTATAGCATTCCATGGCAACTTAAATTTCCGGAGCATTCCATTGCATTCCATGGCAACTAGTAGTTCCAGAGCGTTTTTATGGCATTCCATGGCAACTAGAAATTCCAGAGCATGCCATACAAATCAAGTGCAAGTAGTAGTTCCAGAGCTTTTGAATGTATTAGCTGGCAACTAGACGTTTCATAGAGTTCCATGGCATTCCATGGCAACTAGAAGTTCCAGAGAATTCTAAAGCGTTTCGTGGCAACTTGTAGTTCCAGAGCTTTTCTATGGCATTCCATGGCAACCGGGAGTTCCAGAGCGTTTCTATGGCACTCCATGGCAACCAGGAGTTCCAGAGCGTTTCATTGCATTCCATGGCAAATAGTAGTTCCAGAGCGTTTCTATGGCATTCCATGGCAACTCTTATTTGCAATGTGTTTCGATGATATTGCATTTGAATTAGAAGTTCTGTATTCTTCTATTGCATTCCATGGTAAGTAGGAGTTCCAAAACGTTACGTGGCATTCCACGGCAACTAGGAGTTGCAGTGCGTTTCTATTGTATACCATGGCAACTAGAAGTACCGGAGCGTTCCATACCATTCCATGGACACTATTATTTGCGATGTGTTTCCATGACATTCCATGGCAACTAGGAGTTTCAGAGCATTCCATGGCATTCCATGGCAACTAGAAGTTCCAGAGCATTTCTATGGAATTCCATGGCTACTATTATTTGTGATGTGTTTCCATGGCATTCCATGGCATCTAGTAGTTACAGAGCGTTTATATGGCATTCCACGGCAACTAGAAGTTCTGCAGCGTTCCATGGTATTTCATGGCAACTAGAAGTTCCGGAGCGTTCCATTGCATTCCATGGCAACTAGAAGTTCCAGAGCGTTTCTGTGGCATATCATGGCAATTATTATTTGCGATGTGTTTCCATGATATTCCATGGCAACTAGAAGTTCGAGAGCGTTCCACAGCATTCCTTGACAACTAGTAGTTCCAGGGAATTTCTAATGCATTCCATGGCAACTATTATTTGCGATGTGTTTTCATGACATTCCATGGCACCTGGGAGTTCCAGTGTGTTTCTATCGCATACCATGGCAACTAGAAGTTCCGGAGCGTTCCATTGCATTCCATGGCAACTAGAAATTCCAGAGCGTTCCATACCAATCAAGGGCAAGTAGTAGTTCCAGAGGTTTTTATGGTATTAGGTGGGCACTAGAGGTTCCAGAGAATTCCTATGGCTTTCCATGGCAACTAGAATTTCCGGACCGTTTCATTGCTTTCCATGGCAACTAGAAGTTCCAGTGTCTTCCATAGCGTTCCGTGCAAACTTGTAGTTCCAGAGTGTTTCTATGGCATTCCATGGTAACTAGTTGTTACAGAGCGTTTCTATGTATTACATGGCAACAATTATTTGCGATGTGTTTCCATGAAATTCCAAGGAAATTTAAAGATCCGCAGCGTTCCATGACATTCCATGCCAACTAGTGTTAAAAGACCATTTCGATGGCATTTTGATGGTAACGAGGAGTTCCGCAGCATTTCATGGTATTCTATGGCAACTAGAATTTCCAGAGCGTTCCATAGCCTTCCATGGCAAATAGTAGTTCTGGACAGTTTATGTGGGATTCCATGTCTTCTAGAAATGCCAGAGGGTTCCGTGGCAAGTCGAAGTTCCATTGAGTTCCATAGCATTTTATGGCAACTAGTACTTCCAGAGGGTTTCTAAGGCACTCCATGGCAACCAGGAGTTCCAGAGCGTCCCATGGCATTCCACGACAACTAGTAGTTCCAGAGCATTTCTATGGCATTCCATGGCAACCAGGAGTTCCAGTGGCAAGTAGGAGTTCCAGACCGTGTCTATCGCATGCCATGGCAACTCTTATTTGCTATGTGTTTCCATGACATTCCATTAGAATTAGAAGTTCTGGATCGTTCCATTGCATTCCATGGCAAGTAGGAGTTCCAGACCGTGTCTATCGCATGCCATGGCAACTCTTATTTGCTATGTGTTTCCATGGCATTCCATTAGAATTAGAAGTTCTGGATCGTTCCATTGCATTCCATGGTAAGTAGGAGTTCCAAAGCATTCCATGGCATTCCATGGCAACTACAATTTTGAGAAGGTTTCTGTGGCATTCATCGGCAACTATTATTTGCGATGTGTTTCCATAGCCATTCCATGGCAACTAGTAGTTCCAGAGACTTTCTATGGCATTCCATGGCAACTAGTAGTTCCAGAGCGTTTCTATCATATTCCATGGCAACTGGAAGATCCAGTGCGTTCCATGGCATTGTATGCAACTAGTAGTTCTGGACAGTTTATATGGCATTCCATGGCTTCTAGAAATTCCAGAGAGTTCCGTGGCAAGTAGAAGTTCCATTGTGTTCCATAGCATTTCATAGCAACTAGTAGTTCCAGTGCGTTTCTATGGCACTCCATGGTAACCAGGAGTTCCAGAGCGTTCCATGGCATTCCATGACAACTAGTAGTTCCAGAGCATTTCTATGGCATCCCATGGCAACCAGGAGTTCCAGTGCATTTCTATCGCATACCATGGGAACTGGAATTTGCGGAGCGTTCCATTGCATTCCATGGCAACTAGAAATTCCAAAGCGTTCCATACGAATCAAGGGGAAGTAATAATTCCAGAGCTTTTGATGGTATGAGGTGGCAACAAGGAGTTCCAGAGTGTTTCTATGGCATTCCATGGCAACTAGAAGTTCTGGAGCGTTCCATTGCATTCCATGGCAACTAGTAGTTCCAGAGGGTTTCCATGGCATTCCATGGTAACTAGTAATTACAGAGCGTTTCTACGGCATTACATGGCAACTATTTTTTGCCATGTGTTTCCATGACATTCCATAGCAACTAGAAGATCCGTAGCGTTCCTTGACATTCCATGCAAACTAGTAGTTCCAGAGCATTTCGATGGCATTTTGGTGGCAAAGAAAAGTTCCGCAGCGTTTCATGGCATTCATGGCAACTAAAATTTCCATAGCGTTGCATAGCCTTCCATGGAAACTAGAAGTTCCAGGGCGTTCTATGTCATTGCATTGCAACTAGTACTTCTGGACAGTTTATATGGCATTGCATGGCTTCTGGAAATACCAGAGGGTTCCGTGGCAAGTAGAAGTTCCAGTGTGTTCCATATCATTGCATGGCAACTTGTAGTTCCAGATCGTTTCTATGGCATTCCATGGTAACTAGTAGTTCTAGACAGTTTATATGGCATTCCATGGCTACTAGAAATTTCAGAGGGTTCCATGGCAAGTAGAAGTTCCAGTGTGTTCCATAGCATTCCATGGCAAGTAGTAGTTAAAGAGCGTTTCTATGGCACTGCATGGCAACTAGGATTTCAGTGCACTTCTATCGCATACCTGCGGAACGAGAGTTTCCGGAGCGTTCCATTGCATTCCATGGCAATTTGAAATTCCAGAGCGTTCCATACCAATCAAGGGCAAGGAGTAACTCCAAATCTTTTCATGGTATTAGGTGGCAACTTCAAGTTCCAAAGGGTTTCTATAGCATTCCATGGCAACTTAAATTTCCGGAGCATTCCATTGCATTCCATGGCAACTAGTAGTTCCAGAGCGTTTTTATGGCAATCCATGGCAACTAGAAATTCCAGAGCATGCCATACAAATCAAGTGCAAGTAGTAGTTCCAGAGCTTTTGAATGTATTAGCTGGCAACTAGACGTTTCATAGAGTTCCATGGCATTCCATGGCAACTAGAAGTTCCAGAGAATTCTAAAGCGTTTCGTGGCAACTTGTAGTTCCAGAGCTTTTCTATGGCATTCCATGGCAACCAGGAGTTCCAGAGCGTTTCTATGGCACTCCATGGCAACCAGGTGTTCCAGAGCGTTTCATTGCATTCCATGGCAAATAGAAGTTCCAGAGCGTTTCTATGGCATTCCATGGCAACTCTTATTTGCAATGTGTTTCGATGATATTGCATTTGAATTAGAAGTTCTGTATTCTTCTATTGCATTCCGTGGTAAGTAGGAGTTCCAAAACATTACGTGTCATTCCACGGCAACTAGGAGTTGCAGTGCGTTTCTATTGTATACCATGGCAACTAGAAGTACCGGAGCGTTCCATACCATTCCATGGACACTATTATTTGCGATGTGTTTCCATGACATTCCATGGCAACTAGGAGTTTCAGAGCATTCCATGGCATTCCATGGCAACTAGAAGTTCCAGAGCATTTCTATGGAATTCCATGGCTACTATTATTTGTGATGTGTTTCCATGGCATTCCATGGCATCTAGTAGTTACAGAGCGTTTATATGGCATTCCACGGCAACTAGAAGTTCTGCAGCATTCCATGGTATTTCATGGCAACTAGAAGTTCCGGAGCGTTCCATTGCATTCCATGGCAACTAGAAGTTCCAGAGCGTTTCTGTGGCATATCATGGCAATTATTATTTGCGATGTGTTTCCACGATATTCCATGGCAACTAGAAGTTCGAGAGCGTTCCACAGCATTCCTTGACAACTAGTAGTTCCAGGGAATTTCTAATGCATTCCATGGCAACTATTATTTGCGATGTGTTTTCATGACATTCCATGGCAACTGGGAGTTCCAGTGTGTTTCTATCGCATACCATGGCAACTAGAAGTTCCGGAGCGTTCCATTGCATTCCATGGCAACTAGAAATTCCAGAGCGTTCCATACCAATCAAGGGCAAGTAGTAGTTCCAGAGGTTTTTATGGTATATGTGGGCACTAGAGGTTCCAGAGAATTCCTATGGCTTTCCATGGCAACTAGAATTTCCGGACCGTTTCATTGCTTTCCATGGCAACTAGAAGTTCCAGTGTCTTCCATAGCGTTCCGTGCAAACTTGTAGTTCCAGAGTGTTTCTATGGCATTCCATGGTAACTAGTTGTTACAGAGCGTTTCTATGTATTACATGGCAACAATTATTTGCGATGTGTTTCCATGAAATTCCAAGGAAATTTAAAGATCCGCAGCATTCCATGACATTCCATGCCAACTAGTGTTAAAAGACCATTTCGATGGCATTTTGATGGTAACGAGGAGTTCCGCAGCATTTCATGGTATTCTATGGCAACTAGAATTTCCAGAGCGTTCCATAGCCTTCCATGGCAAATAGTAGTTCTGGACAGTTTATGTGGGATTCCATGTCTTCTAGAAATGCCAGAGGGTTCCGTGGCAAGTCGAAGTTCCATTGAGTTCCATAGCATTTTATGGCAACTAGTACTTCCAGAGGGTTTCTAAGGCACTCCATGGAACCAGGAGTTCCAGAGCGTTCCATGGCATTCCATGGCAACTAGAAGTTCTGGAGCGTTCCATTGCACTCCATGGCAACTAGTAGTTCCGGAGCTTTTCTATGGCATTCCATGGAAACTAGTAGTTCTAGAGAGTTTATATGGCATTCCATGGCTACTAGAAAATCCAGAGGGTTCCATGGCAAGTAGAAGTTCCAGTGTGTTCCATACCATTCCATGGCAACTAGTAGTTCCAGAGAGTTTCTACATCATTCCATGGCAACCAGGAGTTCCAGAGCGTCCCATGGCATTCCACGACAACTAGTAGTTCCAGAGCATTTCTATGGCATTCCATGGCAACCAGGAGTTCCAGTGGCAAGTAGGAGTTCCAGACCGTGTCTATCGCATGCCATGGCAACTCTTATTTGCTATGTGTTTCCATGACATTCCATTAGAATTAGAAGTTCTGGATCGTTCCATTGCATTCCATGGCAAGTAGGAGTTCCAGACCGTGTCTATCGCATGCCATGGCAACTCTTATTTGCTATGTGTTTCCATGGCATTCCATTAGAATTAGAAGTTCTGGATCGTTCCATTGCATTCCATGGTAAGTAGGAGTTCCAAAGCATTCCATGGCATTCCATGGCATTCCATGGCAACTACAATTTTGAGAAGGTTTCTGTGGCATTCATCGGCAACTATTATTTGCGATGTGTTTCCATAGCCATTCCATGGCAACTAGTAGTTCCAGAGACTTTCTATGGCATTCCATGGCAACTAGTAGTTCCAGAGCGTTTCTATCATATTCCATGGCAACTGGAAGATCCAGTGCGTTCCATGGCATTGTATGCAACTAGTAGTTCTGGACAGTTTATATGGCATTCCATGGCTTCTAGAAATTCCAGAGAGTTCCGTGGCAAGTAGAATTTCCATTGTGTTCCATAGCATTTCATAGCAACTAGTAGTTCCAGTGCGTTTCTATGGCACTCCATGGTAACCAGGAGTTCCAGAGCGTTCCATGGCATTCCATGACAACTAGTAGTTCCAGAGCATTTCTATGGCATCCCATGGCAACCAGGAGTTCCAGTGCATTTCTATCGCATACCATGGGAACTGGAATTTGCGGAGCGTTCCATTGCATTCCATGGCAACTAGAAATTCCAAAGCGTTCCATACGAATCAAGGGGAAGTAATAATTCCAGAGCTTTTGATGGTATGAGGTGGCAACAAGGAGTTCCAGAGTGTTTCTATGGCATTCCATGGCAACTAGAAGTTCTGGAGCGTTCCATTGCATTCCATGGCAACTAGTAGTTCCAGAGGGTTTCCATGGCATTCCATGGTAACTAGTAATTACAGAGCGTTTCTACGGCATTACATGGCAACTATTTTTTGCCATGTGTTTCCATGACATTCCATAGCAACTAGAAGATCCGTAGCGTTCCTTGACATTCCATGCAAACTAGTAGTTCCAGAGCATTTCGATGGCATTTTGGTGGCAAAGAAAAGTTCCGCAGCGTTTCATGGCATTCATGGCAACTAAAATTTCCATAGCGTTGCATAGCCTTCCATGGAAACTAGAAGTTCCAGGGCGTTCTATGTCATTGCATTGCAACTAGTACTTCTGGACAGTTTATATGGCATTGCATGGCTTCTGGAAATACCAGAGGGTTCCGTGGCAAGTAGAAGTTCCAGTGTGTTCCATATCATTGCATGGCAACTTGTAGTTCCAGATCGTTTCTATGGCATTCCATGGTAACTAGTAGTTCTAGACAGTTTATATGGCATTCCATGGCTACTAGAAATTTCAGAGGGTTCCATGGCAAGTAGAAGTTCCAGTGTGTTCCATAGCATTCCATGGCAAGTAGTAGTTAAAGAGCGTTTCTATGGCACTGCATGGCAACTAGGATTTCAGTGCACTTCTATCGCATACCTGCGGAACGAGAGTTTCCGGAGCGTTCCATTGCATTCCATGGCAATTTGAAATTCCAGAGCGTTCCATACCAATCAAGGGCAAGGAGTAACTCCAAATCTTTTCATGGTATTAGGTGGCAACTTCAAGTTCCAAAGGGTTTCTATAGCATTCCATGGCAACTTAAATTTCCGGAGCATTCCATTGCATTCCATGGCAACTAGTAGTTCCAGAGCGTTTTTATGGCATTCCATGGCAACTAGAAATTCCAGAGCATGCCATACAAATCAAGTGCAAGTAGTAGTTCCAGAGCTTTTGAATGTATTAGCTGGCAACTAGACGTTTCATAGAGTTCCATGGCATTCCATGGCAACTAGAAGTTCCAGAGAATTCTAAAGCGTTTCGTGGCAACTTGTAGTTCCAGAGCTTTTCTATGGCATTCCATGGCAACCAGGAGTTCCAGAGCGTTTCTATGGCACTCCATGGCAACCAGGTGTTCCAGAGCGTTTCATTGCATTCCATGGCAAATAGAAGTTCCAGAGCGTTTCTATGGCATTCCATGGCAACTCTTATTTGCAATGTGTTTCGATGATATTGCATTTGAATTAGAAGTTCTGTATTCTTCTATTGCATTCCGTGGTAAGTAGGAGTTCCAAAACATTACGTGTCATTCCACGGCAACTAGGAGTTGCAGTGCGTTTCTATTGTATACCATGGCAACTAGAAGTACCGGAGCGTTCCATACCATTCCATGGACACTATTATTTGCGATGTGTTTCCATGACATTCCATGGCAACTAGGAGTTTCAGAGCATTCCATGGCATTCCATGGCAACTAGAAGTTCCAGAGCATTTCTATGGAATTCCATGGCTACTATTATTTGTGATGTGTTTCCATGGCATTCCATGGCATCTAGTAGTTACAGAGCGTTTATATGGCATTCCACGGCAACTAGAAGTTCTGCAGCATTCCATGGTATTTCATGGCAACTAGAAGTTCCGGAGCGTTCCATTGCATTCCATGGCAACTAGAAGTTCCAGAGCGTTTCTGTGGCATATCATGGCAATTATTATTTGCGATGTGTTTCCACGATATTCCATGGCAACTAGAAGTTCGAGAGCGTTCCACAGCATTCCTTGACAACTAGTAGTTCCAGGGAATTTCTAATGCATTCCATGGCAACTATTATTTGCGATGTGTTTTCATGACATTCCATGGCAACTGGGAGTTCCAGTGTGTTTCTATCGCATACCATGGCAACTAGAAGTTCCGGAGCGTTCCATTGCATTCCATGGCAACTAGAAATTCCAGAGCGTTCCATACCAATCAAGGGCAAGTAGTAGTTCCAGAGGTTTTTATGGTATTAGGTGGGCACTAGAGGTTCCAGAGAATTCCTATGGCTTTCCATGGCAACTAGAATTTCCGGACCGTTTCATTGCTTTCCATGGCAACTAGAAGTTCCAGTGTCTTCCATAGCGTTCCGTGCAAACTTGTAGTTCCAGAGTGTTTCTATGGCATTCCATGGTAACTAGTTGTTACAGAGCGTTTCTATGTATTACATGGCAACAATTATTTGCGATGTGTTTCCATGAAATTCCAAGGAAATTTAAAGATCCGCAGCGTTCCATGACATTCCATGCCAACTAGTGTTAAAAGACCATTTCGATGGCATTTTGATGGTAACGAGGAGTTCCGCAGCATTTCATGGTATTCTATGGCAACTAGAATTTCCAGAGCGTTCCATAGCCTTCCATGGCAAATAGTAGTTCTGGACAGTTTATGTGGGATTCCATGTCTTCTAGAAATGCCAGAGGGTTCCGTGGCAAGTCGAAGTTCCATTGAGTTCCATAGCATTTTATGGCAACTAGTACTTCCAGAGGGTTTCTAAGGCACTCCATGGAACCAGGAGTTCCAGAGCGTTCCATGGCATTCCATGGCAACTAGAAGTTCTGGAGCGTTCCATTGCACTCCATGGCAACTATTCGTTCCGGAGCTTTTCTATGGCATTCCATGGAAACTAGTAGTTCTAGAGAGTTTATATGGCATTCCATGGCTACTAGAAAATCCAGAGGGTTCCATGGCAAGTAGAAGTTCCAGTGTGTTCCATACCATTCCATGGCAACTAGTAGTTCCAGAGAGTTTCTACATCATTCCATGGCAACCAGGAGTTCCAGAGCGTCCCATGGCATTCCACGACAACTAGTAGTTCCAGAGCATTTCTATGGCATTCCATGGCAACCAGGAGTTCCAGTGGCAAGTAGGAGTTCCAGACCGTGTCTATCGCATGCCATGGCAACTCTTATTTGCTATGTGTTTCCATGACATTCCATTAGAATTAGAAGTTCTGGATCGTTCCATTGCATTCCATGGCAAGTAGGAGTTCCAGACCGTGTCTATCGCATGCCATGGCAACTCTTATTTGCTATGTGTTTCCATGGCATTCCATTAGAATTAGAAGTTCTGGATCGTTCCATTGCATTCCATGGTAAGTAGGAGTTCCAAAGCATTCCATGGCATTCCATGGCAACTACAATTTTGAGAAGGTTTCTGTGGCATTCATCGGCAACTATTATTTGCGATGTGTTTCCATAGCCATTCCATGGCAACTAGTAGTTCCAGAGACTTTCTATGGCATTCCATGGCAACTAGTAGTTCCAGAGCGTTTCTATCATATTCCATGGCAACTGGAAGATCCAGTGCGTTCCATGGCATTGTATGCAACTAGTAGTTCTGGACAGTTTATATGGCATTCCATGGCTTCTAGAAATTCCAGAGAGTTCCGTGGCAAGTAGAAGTTCCATTGTGTTCCATAGCATTTCATAGCAACTAGTAGTTCCAGTGCGTTTCTATGGCACTCCATGGTAACCAGGAGTTCCAGAGCGTTCCATGGCATTCCATGACAACTAGTAGTTCCAGAGCATTTCTATGGCATCCCATGGCAACCAGGAGTTCCAGTGCATTTCTATCGCATACCATGGGAACTGGAATTTGCGGAGCGTTCCATTGCATTCCATGGCAACTAGAAATTCCAAAGCGTTCCATACGAATCAAGGGGAAGTAATAATTCCAGAGCTTTTGATGGTATGAGGTGGCAACAAGGAGTTCCAGAGTGTTTCTATGGCATTCCATGGCAACTAGAAGTTCTGGAGCGTTCCATTGCATTCCATGGCAACTAGTAGTTCCAGAGGGTTTCCATGGCATTCCATGGTAACTAGTAATTACAGAGCGTTTCTACGGCATTACATGGCAACTATTTTTTGCCATGTGTTTCCATGACATTCCATAGCAACTAGAAGATCCGTAGCGTTCCTTGACATTCCATGCAAACTAGTAGTTCCAGAGCATTTCGATGGCATTTTGGTGGCAAAGAAAAGTTCCGCAGCGTTTCATGGCATTCATGGCAACTAAAATTTCCATAGCGTTGCATAGCCTTCCATGGAAACTAGAAGTTCCAGGGCGTTCTATGTCATTGCATTGCAACTAGTACTTCTGGACAGTTTATATGGCATTGCATGGCTTCTGGAAATACCAGAGGGTTCCGTGGCAAGTAGAAGTTCCAGTGTGTTCCATATCATTGCATGGCAACTTGTAGTTCCAGATCGTTTCTATGGCATTCCATGGTAACTAGTAGTTCTAGACAGTTTATATGGCATTCCATGGCTACTAGAAATTTCAGAGGGTTCCATGGCAAGTAGAAGTTCCAGTGTGTTCCATAGCATTCCATGGCAAGTAGTAGTTAAAGAGCGTTTCTATGGCACTGCATGGCAACTAGGATTTCAGTGCACTTCTATCGCATACCTGCGGAACGAGAGTTTCCGGAGCGTTCCATTGCATTCCATGGCAATTTGAAATTCCAGAGCGTTCCATACCAATCAAGGGCAAGGAGTAACTCCAAATCTTTTCATGGTATTAGGTGGCAACTTCAAGTTCCAAAGGGTTCCTATAGCATTCCATGGCAACTTAAATTTCCGGAGCATTCCATTGCATTCCATGGCAACTAGTAGTTCCAGAGTGTTTTTATGGCATTCCATGGCAACTAGAAATTCCAGAGCATGCCATACAAATCAAGTGCAAGTAGTAGTTCCAGAGCTTTTGTATGTATTAGCTGGCAAGTAGACGTTTCATAGAGTTCCATGGCATTCCATGGCAACTAGAAGTTCCAGAGAATTCTAAAGCGTTTCGTGGCAACTTGTAGTTCCAGAGCTTTTCTATGGCATTCCATGGCAACCAGGAGTTCCAGAGCGTTTCTATGGCACTCCATGGCAACCAGGAGTTCCAGAGCGTTTCATTGCATTCCATGGCAAATAGTAGTTCCAGAGCGTTTCTATGGCATTCCATGGCAACTCTTATTTGCAATGTGTTTCGATGATATTGCATTTGAATTAGAAGTTCTGTATTCTTCTATTGCATTCCATGGTAAGTAGGAGTTCCAAAACGTTACGTGGCATTCCACGGCAACTAGGAGTTGCAGTGCGTTTCTATTGTATACCATGGCAACTAGAAGTACCGGAGCGTTCCATACCATTCCATGGACACTATTATTTGCGATGTGTTTCCATGACATTCCATGGCAACTAGGAGTTTCAGAGCATTCCATGGCATTCCATGGCAACTAGAAGTTCCAGAGCATTTCTATGGAATTCCATGGCTACTATTATTTGTGATGTGTTTCCATGGCATTCCATGGCATCTAGTAGTTACAGAGCGTTTATATGGCATTCCACGGCAACTAGAAGTTCTGCAGCGTTCCATGGTATTTCATGGCAACTAGAAGTTCCGGAGCGTTCCATTGCATTCCATGGCAACTAGAAGTTCCAGAGCGTTTCTGTGGCATATCATGGCAATTATTATTTGCGATGTGTTTCCACGATATTCCATGGCAACTAGAAGTTCGAGAGCGTTCCACAGCATTCCTTGACAACTAGTAGTTCCAGGGAATTTCTAATGCATTCCATGGCAACTATTATTTGCGATGTGTTTTCATGACATTCCATGGCACCTGGGAGTTCCAGTGTGTTTCTATCGCATACCATGGCAACTAGAAGTTCCGGAGCGTTCCATTGCATTCCATGGCAACTAGAAATTCCAGAGCGTTCCATACCAATCAAGGGCAAGTAGTAGTTCCAGAGGTTTTTATGGTATTAAGTGGGCACTAGAGGTTCCAGAGAATTCCTATGGCTTTCCATGGCAACTAGAATTTCCGGACCGTTTCATTGCTTTCCATGGCAACTAGAAGTTCCAGTGTCTTCCATAGCGTTCCGTGCAAACTTGTAGTTCCAGAGTGTTTCTATGGCATTCCATGGTAACTAGTTGTTACAGAGCGTTTCTATGTATTACATGGCAACAATTATTTGCGATGTGTTTCCATGAAATTCCAAGGAAATTTAAAGATCCGCAGCGTTCCATGACATTCCATGCCAACTAGTGTTAAAAGACCATTTCGATGGCATTTTGATGGTAACGAGGAGTTCCGCAGCATTTCATGGTATTCTATGGCAACTAGAATTTCCAGAGCGTTCCATAGCCTTCCATGGCAAATAGTAGTTCTGGACAGTTTATGTGGGATTCCATGTCTTCTAGAAATGCCAGAGGGTTCCGTGGCAAGTCGAAGTTCCATTGAGTTCCATAGCATTTTATGGCAACTAGTACTTCCAGAGGGTTTCTAAGGCACTCCATGGAACCAGGAGTTCCAGAGCGTTCCATGGCATTCCATGGCAACTAGAAGTTCTGGAGCGTTCCATTGCACTCCATGGCAACTATTAGTTCCGGAGCTTTTCTATGGCATTCCATGGAAACTAGTAGTTCTAGAGAGTTTATATGGCATTCCATGGCTACTAGAAAATCCAGAGGGTTCCATGGCAAGTAGAAGTTCCAGTGTGTTCCATACCATTCCATGGCAACTAGTAGTTCCAGAGAGTTTCTACATCATTCCATGGCAACCAGGAGTTCCAGAGCGTCCCATGGCATTCCACGACAACTAGTAGTTCCAGAGCATTTCTATGGCATTCCATGGCAACCAGGAGTTCCAGTGGCAAGTAGGAGTTCCAGACCGTGTCTATCGCATGCCATGGCAACTCTTATTTGCTATGTGTTTCCATGACATTCCATTAGAATTAGAAGTTCTGGATCGTTCCATTGCATTCCATGGCAAGTAGGAGTTCCAGACCGTGTCTATCGCATGCCATGGCAACTCTTATTTGCTATGTGTTTCCATGGCATTCCATTAGAATTAGAAGTTCTGGATCGTTCCATTGCATTCCATGGTAAGTAGGAGTTCCAAAGCATTCCATGGCATTCCATGGCAACTACAATTTTGAGAAGGTTTCTGTGGCATTCATCGGCAACTATTATTTGCGATGTGTTTCCATAGCCATTCCATGGCAACTAGTAGTTCCAGAGACTTTCTATGGCATTCCATGGCAACTAGTAGTTCCAGAGCGTTTCTATCATATTCCATGGCAACTGGAAGATCCAGTGCGTTCCATGGCATTGTATGCAACTAGTAGTTCTGGACAGTTTATATGGCATTCCATGGCTTCTAGAAATTCCAGAGAGTTCCGTGGCAAGTAGAATTTCCATTGTGTTCCATAGCATTTCATAGCAACTAGTAGTTCCAGTGCGTTTCTATGGCACTCCATGGTAACCAGGAGTTCCAGAGCGTTCCATGGCATTCCATGACAACTAGTAGTTCCAGAGCATTTCTATGGCATCCCATGGCAACCAGGAGTTCCAGTGCATTTCTATCGCATACCATGGGAACTGGAATTTGCGGAGCGTTCCATTGCATTCCATGGCAACTAGAAATTCCAAAGCGTTCCATACGAATCAAGGGGAAGTAATAATTCCAGAGCTTTTGATGGTATGAGGTGGCAACAAGGAGTTCCAGAGTGTTTCTATGGCATTCCATGGCAACTAGAAGTTCTGGAGCGTTCCATTGCATTCCATGGCAACTAGTAGTTCCAGAGGGTTTCCATGGCATTCCATGGTAACTAGTAATTACAGAGCGTTTCTACGGCATTACATGGCAACTATTTTTTGCCATGTGTTTCCATGACATTCCATAGCAACTAGAAGATCCGTAGCGTTCCTTGACATTCCATGCAAACTAGTAGTTCCAGAGCATTTCGATGGCATTTTGGTGGCAAAGAAAAGTTCCGCAGCGTTTCATGGCATTCATGGCAACTAAAATTTCCATAGCGTTGCATAGCCTTCCATGGAAACTAGAAGTTCCAGGGCGTTCTATGTCATTGCATTGCAACTAGTACTTCTGGACAGTTTATATGGCATTGCATGGCTTCTGGAAATACCAGAGGGTTCCGTGGCAAGTAGAAGTTCCAGTGTGTTCCATATCATTGCATGGCAACTTGTAGTTCCAGATCGTTTCTATGGCATTCCATGGTAACTAGTAGTTCTAGACAGTTTATATGGCATTCCATGGCTACTAGAAATTTCAGAGGGTTCCATGGCAAGTAGAAGTTCCAGTGTGTTCCATAGCATTCCATGGCAAGTAGTAGTTAAAGAGCGTTTCTATGGCACTGCATGGCAACTAGGATTTCAGTGCACTTCTATCGCATACCTGCGGAACGAGAGTTTCCGGAGCGTTCCATTGCATTCCATGGCAATTTGAAATTCCAGAGCGTTCCATACCAATCAAGGGCAAGGAGTAACTCCAAATCTTTTCATGGTATTAGGTGGCAACTTCAAGTTCCAAAGGGTTTCTATAGCATTCCATGGCAACTTAAATTTCCGGAGCATTCCATTGCATTCCATGGCAACTAGTAGTTCCAGAGCGTTTCTATGTCATTCCATGTCAACTAGGAGTTCCAGTGCATTTCTATCACATACCACGGGAACTAGAAGTTCCGGAGCGTTGCATTGCATTCCATGGGAACTCGAAATTCCAGAACGTTCCATACCAATCAAGGGCAAGAAGTAGTTCCAGAGCTTTTGATGGTATTAGGAGGCAACTACTAGTTCCAGAGCGTTTCTATGGCACTCCATGGCAACCAGGAGTTCCAGAGCGTTCCATGGCATTCCATGGCAACTAGTAGTTACAGAGCATTTATATGGCATTCCACGGCAACTAGAAGTTCTGCAGCGTTCCATGGTATTTCATGGCAACTAGAAGTTCCGGAGCGTTCCATTGCATTCCATGGCAACTAGAAGTTCCAGAGCGTTTCTGTGGCATATCATGGCAATTATTATTTGCGATGTGTTTCCACGATATTCCATGGCAACTAGAAGTTCGAGAGCGTTCCACAGCATTCCTTGACAACTAGTAGTTCCAGGGAATTTCTAATGCATTCCATGGCAACTATTATTTGCGATGTGTTTTCATGACATTCCATGGCAACTGGGAGTTCCAGTGTGTTTCTATCGCATACCATGGCAACTAGAAGTTCCGGAGCGTTCCATTGCATTCCATGGCAACTAGAAATTCCAGAGCGTTCCATACCAATCAAGGGCAAGTAGTAGTTCCAGAGGTTTTTATGGTATTAGGTGGGCACTAGAGGTTCCAGAGAATTCCTATGGCTTTCCATGGCAACTAGAATTTCCGGACCGTTTCATTGCTTTCCATGGCAACTAGAAGTTCCAGTGTCTTCCATAGCGTTCCGTGCAAACTTGTAGTTCCAGAGTGTTTCTATGGCATTCCATGGTAACTAGTTGTTACAGAGCGTTTCTATGTATTACATGGCAACAATTATTTGCGATGTGTTTCCATGAAATTCCAAGGAAATTTAAAGATCCGCAGCGTTCCATGACATTCCATGCCAACTAGTGTTAAAAGACCATTTCGATGGCATTTTGATGGTAACGAGGAGTTCCGCAGCATTTCATGGTATTCTATGGCAACTAGAATTTCCAGAGCGTTCCATAGCCTTCCATGGCAAATAGTAGTTCTGGACAGTTTATGTGGGATTCCATGTCTTCTAGAAATGCCAGAGGGTTCCGTGGCAAGTCGAAGTTCCATTGAGTTCCATAGCATTTTATGGCAACTAGTACTTCCAGAGGGTTTCTAAGGCACTCCATGGAACCAGGAGTTCCAGAGCGTTCCATGGCATTCCATGGCAACTAGAAGTTCTGGAGCGTTCCATTGCACTCCATGGCAACTAGTAGTTCCGGAGCTTTTCTATGGCATTCCATGGAAACTAGTAGTTCTAGAGAGTTTATATGGCATTCCATGGCTACTAGAAAATCCAGAGGGTTCCATGGCAAGTAGAAGTTCCAGTGTGTTCCATACCATTCCATGGCAACTAGTAGTTCCAGAGAGTTTCTACATCATTCCATGGCAACCAGGAGTTCCAGAGCGTCCCATGGCATTCCACGACAACTAGTAGTTCCAGAGCATTTCTATGGCATTCCATGGCAACCAGGAGTTCCAGTGGCAAGTAGGAGTTCCAGACCGTGTCTATCGCATGCCATGGCAACTCTTATTTGCTATGTGTTTCCATGACATTCCATTAGAATTAGAAGTTCTGGATCGTTCCATTGCATTCCATGGCAAGTAGGAGTTCCAGACCGTGTCTATCGCATGCCATGGCAACTCTTATTTGCTATGTGTTTCCATGGCATTCCATTAGAATTAGAAGTTCTGGATCGTTCCATTGCATTCCATGGTAAGTAGGAGTTCCAAAGCATTCCATGGCATTCCATGGCAACTACAATTTTGAGAAGGTTTCTGTGGCATTCATCGGCAACTATTATTTGCGATGTGTTTCCATAGCCATTCCATGGCAACTAGTAGTTCCAGAGACTTTCTATGGCATTCCATGGCAACTAGTAGTTCCAGAGCGTTTCTATCATATTCCATGGCAACTGGAAGATCCAGTGCGTTCCATGGCATTGTATGCAACTAGTAGTTCTGGACAGTTTATATGGCATTCCATGGCTTCTAGAAATTCCAGAGAGTTCCGTGGCAAGTAGAAGTTCCATTGTGTTCCATAGCATTTCATAGCAACTAGTAGTTCCAGTGCGTTTCTATGGCACTCCATGGTAACCAGGAGTTCCAGAGCGTTCCATGGCATTCCATGACAACTAGTAGTTCCAGAGCATTTCTATGGCATCCCATGGCAACCAGGAGTTCCAGTGCATTTCTATCGCATACCATGGGAACTGGAATTTGCGGAGCGTTCCATTGCATTCCATGGCAACTAGAAATTCCAAAGCGTTCCATACGAATCAAGGGGAAGTAATAATTCCAGAGCTTTTGATGGTATGAGGTGGCAACAAGGAGTTCCAGAGTGTTTCTATGGCATTCCATGGCAACTAGAAGTTCTGGAGCGTTCCATTGCATTCCATGGCAACTAGTAGTTCCAGAGGGTTTCCATGGCATTCCATGGTAACTAGTAATTACAGAGCGTTTCTACGGCATTACATGGCAACTATTTTTTGCCATGTGTTTCCATGACATTCCATAGCAACTAGAAGATCCGTAGCGTTCCTTGACATTCCATGCAAACTAGTAGTTCCAGAGCATTTCGATGGCATTTTGGTGGCAAAGAAAAGTTCCGCAGCGTTTCATGGCATTCATGGCAACTAAAATTTCCATAGCGTTGCATAGCCTTCCATGGAAACTAGAAGTTCCAGGGCGTTCTATGTCATTGCATTGCAACTAGTACTTCTGGACAGTTTATATGGCATTGCATGGCTTCTGGAAATACCAGAGGGTTCCGTGGCAAGTAGAAGTTCCAGTGTGTTCCATATCATTGCATGGCAACTTGTAGTTCCAGATCGTTTCTATGGCATTCCATGGTAACTAGTAGTTCTAGACAGTTTATATGGCATTCCATGGCTACTAGAAATTTCAGAGGGTTCCATGGCAAGTAGAAGTTCCAGTGTGTTCCATAGCATTCCATGGCAAGTAGTAGTTAAAGAGCGTTTCTATGGCACTGCATGGCAACTAGGATTTCAGTGCACTTCTATCGCATACCTGCGGAACGAGAGTTTCCGGAGCGTTCCATTGCATTCCATGGCAATTTGAAATTCCAGAGCGTTCCATACCAATCAAGGGCAAGGAGTAACTCCAAATCTTTTCATGGTATTAGGTGGCAACTTCAAGTTCCAAAGGGTTCCTATAGCATTCCATGGCAACTTAAATTTCCGGAGCATTCCATTGCATTCCATGGCAACTAGTAGTTCCAGAGCGTTTTTATGGCATTCCATGGCAACTAGAAATTCCAGAGCATGCCATACAAATCAAGTGCAAGTAGTAGTTCCAGAGCTTTTGTATGTATTAGCTGGCAAGTAGACGTTTCATAGAGTTCCATGGCATTCCATGGCAACTAGAAGTTCCAGAGAATTCTAAAGCGTTTCGTGGCAACTTGTAGTTCCAGAGCTTTTCTATGGCATTCCATGGCAACCAGGAGTTCCAGAGCGTTTCTATGGCACTCCATGGCAACCAGGAGTTCCAGAGCGTTTCATTGCATTCCATGGCAAATAGTAGTTCCAGAGCGTTTCTATGGCATTCCATGGCAACTCTTATTTGCAATGTGTTTCGATGATATTGCATTTGAATTAGAAGTTCTGTATTCTTCTATTGCATTCCATGGTAAGTAGGAGTTCCAAAACGTTACGTGGCATTCCACGGCAACTAGGAGTTGCAGTGCGTTTCTATTGTATACCATGGCAACTAGAAGTACCGGAGCGTTCCATACCATTCCATGGACACTATTATTTGCGATGTGTTTCCATGACATTCCATGGCAACTAGGAGTTTCAGAGCATTCCATGGCATTCCATGGCAACTAGAAGTTCCAGAGCATTTCTATGGAATTCCATGGCTACTATTATTTGTGATGTGTTTCCATGGCATTCCATGGCATCTAGTAGTTACAGAGCGTTTATATGGCATTCCACGGCAACTAGAAGTTCTGCAGCGTTCCATGGTATTTCATGGCAACTAGAAGTTCCGGAGCGTTCCATTGCATTCCATGGCAACTAGAAGTTCCAGAGCGTTTCTGTGGCATATCATGGCAATTATTATTTGCGATGTGTTTCCACGATATTCCATGGCAACTAGAAGTTCGAGAGCGTTCCACAGCATTCCTTGACAACTAGTAGTTCCAGGGAATTTCTAATGCATTCCATGGCAACTATTATTTGCGATGTGTTTTCATGACATTCCATGGCACCTGGGAGTTCCAGTGTGTTTCTATCGCATACCATGGCAACTAGAAGTTCCGGAGCGTTCCATTGCATTCCATGGCAACTAGAAATTCCAGAGCGTTCCATACCAATCAAGGGCAAGTAGTAGTTCCAGAGGTTTTTATGGTATTAAGTGGGCACTAGAGGTTCCAGAGAATTCCTATGGCTTTCCATGGCAACTAGAATTTCCGGACCGTTTCATTGCTTTCCATGGCAACTAGAAGTTCCAGTGTCTTCCATAGCGTTCCGTGCAAACTTGTAGTTCCAGAGTGTTTCTATGGCATTCCATGGTAACTAGTTGTTACAGAGCGTTTCTATGTATTACATGGCAACAATTATTTGCGATGTGTTTCCATGAAATTCCAAGGAAATTTAAAGATCCGCAGCGTTCCATGACATTCCATGCCAACTAGTGTTAAAAGACCATTTCGATGGCATTTTGATGGTAACGAGGAGTTCCGCAGCATTTCATGGTATTCTATGGCAACTAGAATTTCCAGAGCGTTCCATAGCCTTCCATGGCAAATAGTAGTTCTGGACAGTTTATGTGGGATTCCATGTCTTCTAGAAATGCCAGAGGGTTCCGTGGCAAGTCGAAGTTCCATTGAGTTCCATAGCATTTTATGGCAACTAGTACTTCCAGAGGGTTTCTAAGGCACTCCATGGAACCAGGAGTTCCAGAGCGTTCCATGGCATTCCATGGCAACTAGAAGTTCTGGAGCGTTCCATTGCACTCCATGGCAACTATTAGTTCCGGAGCTTTTCTATGGCATTCCATGGAAACTAGTAGTTCTAGAGAGTTTATATGGCATTCCATGGCTACTAGAAAATCCAGAGGGTTCCATGGCAAGTAGAAGTTCCAGTGTGTTCCATACCATTCCATGGCAACTAGTAGTTCCAGAGAGTTTCTACATCATTCCATGGCAACCAGGAGTTCCAGAGCGTCCCATGGCATTCCACGACAACTAGTAGTTCCAGAGCATTTCTATGGCATTCCATGGCAACCAGGAGTTCCAGTGGCAAGTAGGAGTTCCAGACCGTGTCTATCGCATGCCATGGCAACTCTTATTTGCTATGTGTTTCCATGACATTCCATTAGAATTAGAAGTTCTGGATCGTTCCATTGCATTCCATGGCAAGTAGGAGTTCCAGACCGTGTCTATCGCATGCCATGGCAACTCTTATTTGCTATGTGTTTCCATGGCATTCCATTAGAATTAGAAGTTCTGGATCGTTCCATTGCATTCCATGGTAAGTAGGAGTTCCAAAGCATTCCATGGCATTCCATGGCAACTACAATTTTGAGAAGGTTTCTGTGGCATTCATCGGCAACTATTATTTGCGATGTGTTTCCATAGCCATTCCATGGCAACTAGTAGTTCCAGAGACTTTCTATGGCATTCCATGGCAACTAGTAGTTCCAGAGCGTTTCTATCATATTCCATGGCAACTGGAAGATCCAGTGCGTTCCATGGCATTGTATGCAACTAGTAGTTCTGGACAGTTTATATGGCATTCCATGGCTTCTAGAAATTCCAGAGAGTTCCGTGGCAAGTAGAATTTCCATTGTGTTCCATAGCATTTCATAGCAACTAGTAGTTCCAGTGCGTTTCTATGGCACTCCATGGTAACCAGGAGTTCCAGAGCGTTCCATGGCATTCCATGACAACTAGTAGTTCCAGAGCATTTCTATGGCATCCCATGGCAACCAGGAGTTCCAGTGCATTTCTATCGCATACCATGGGAACTGGAATTTGCGGAGCGTTCCATTGCATTCCATGGCAACTAGAAATTCCAAAGCGTTCCATACGAATCAAGGGGAAGTAATAATTCCAGAGCTTTTGATGGTATGAGGTGGCAACAAGGAGTTCCAGAGTGTTTCTATGGCATTCCATGGCAACTAGAAGTTCTGGAGCGTTCCATTGCATTCCATGGCAACTAGTAGTTCCAGAGGGTTTCCATGGCATTCCATGGTAACTAGTAATTACAGAGCGTTTCTACGGCATTACATGGCAACTATTTTTTGCCATGTGTTTCCATGACATTCCATAGCAACTAGAAGATCCGTAGCGTTCCTTGACATTCCATGCAAACTAGTAGTTCCAGAGCATTTCGATGGCATTTTGGTGGCAAAGAAAAGTTCCGCAGCGTTTCATGGCATTCATGGCAACTAAAATTTCCATAGCGTTGCATAGCCTTCCATGGAAACTAGAAGTTCCAGGGCGTTCTATGTCATTGCATTGCAACTAGTACTTCTGGACAGTTTATATGGCATTGCATGGCTTCTGGAAATACCAGAGGGTTCCGTGGCAAGTAGAAGTTCCAGTGTGTTCCATATCATTGCATGGCAACTTGTAGTTCCAGATCGTTTCTATGGCATTCCATGGTAACTAGTAGTTCTAGACAGTTTATATGGCATTCCATGGCTACTAGAAATTTCAGAGGGTTCCATGGCAAGTAGAAGTTCCAGTGTGTTCCATAGCATTCCATGGCAAGTAGTAGTTAAAGAGCGTTTCTATGGCACTGCATGGCAACTAGGATTTCAGTGCACTTCTATCGCATACCTGCGGAACGAGAGTTTCCGGAGCGTTCCATTGCATTCCATGGCAATTTGAAATTCCAGAGCGTTCCATACCAATCAAGGGCAAGGAGTAACTCCAAATCTTTTCATGGTATTAGGTGGCAACTTCAAGTTCCAAAGGGTTCCTATAGCATTCCATGGCAACTTAAATTTCCGGAGCATTCCATTGCATTCCATGGCAACTAGTAGTTCCAGAGCGTTTTTATGGCATTCCATGGCAACTAGAAATTCCAGAGCATGCCATACAAATCAAGTGCAAGTAGTAGTTCCAGAGCTTTTGTATGTATTAGCTGGCAAGTAGACGTTTCATAGAGTTCCATGGCATTCCATGGCAACTAGAAGTTCCAGAGAATTCTAAAGCGTTTCGTGGCAACTTGTAGTTCCAGAGCTTTTCTATGGCATTCCATGGCAACCAGGAGTTCCAGAGCGTTTCTATGGCACTCCATGGCAACCAGGAGTTCCAGAGCGTTTCATTGCATTCCATGGCAAATAGTAGTTCCAGAGCGTTTCTATGGCATTCCATGGCAACTCTTATTTGCAATGTGTTTCGATGATATTGCATTTGAATTAGAAGTTCTGTATTCTTCTATTGCATTCCATGGTAAGTAGGAGTTCCAAAACGTTACGTGGCATTCCACGGCAACTAGGAGTTGCAGTGCGTTTCTATTGTATACCATGGCAACTAGAAGTACCGGAGCGTTCCATACCATTCCATGGACACTATTATTTGCGATGTGTTTCCATGACATTCCATGGCAACTAGGAGTTTCAGAGCATTCCATGGCATTCCATGGCAACTAGAAGTTCCAGAGCATTTCTATGGAATTCCATGGCTACTATTATTTGTGATGTGTTTCCATGGCATTCCATGGCATCTAGTAGTTACAGAGCGTTTATATGGCATTCCACGGCAACTAGAAGTTCTGCAGCGTTCCATGGTATTTCATGGCAACTAGAAGTTCCGGAGCGTTCCATTGCATTCCATGGCAACTAGAAGTTCCAGAGCGTTTCTGTGGCATATCATGGCAATTATTATTTGCGATGTGTTTCCACGATATTCCATGGCAACTAGAAGTTCGAGAGCGTTCCACAGCATTCCTTGACAACTAGTAGTTCCAGGGAATTTCTAATGCATTCCATGGCAACTATTATTTGCGATGTGTTTTCATGACATTCCATGGCACCTGGGAGTTCCAGTGTGTTTCTATCGCATACCATGGCAACTAGAAGTTCCGGAGCGTTCCATTGCATTCCATGGCAACTAGAAATTCCAGAGCGTTCCATACCAATCAAGGGCAAGTAGTAGTTCCAGAGGTTTTTATGGTATTAAGTGGGCACTAGAGGTTCCAGAGAATTCCTATGGCTTTCCATGGCAACTAGAATTTCCGGACCGTTTCATTGCTTTCCATGGCAACTAGAAGTTCCAGTGTCTTCCATAGCGTTCCGTGCAAACTTGTAGTTCCAGAGTGTTTCTATGGCATTCCATGGTAACTAGTTGTTACAGAGCGTTTCTATGTATTACATGGCAACAATTATTTGCGATGTGTTTCCATGAAATTCCAAGGAAATTTAAAGATCCGCAGCGTTCCATGACATTCCATGCCAACTAGTGTTAAAAGACCATTTCGATGGCATTTTGATGGTAACGAGGAGTTCCGCAGCATTTCATGGTATTCTATGGCAACTAGAATTTCCAGAGCGTTCCATAGCCTTCCATGGCAAATAGTAGTTCTGGACAGTTTATGTGGGATTCCATGTCTTCTAGAAATGCCAGAGGGTTCCGTGGCAAGTCGAAGTTCCATTGAGTTCCATAGCATTTTATGGCAACTAGTACTTCCAGAGGGTTTCTAAGGCACTCCATGGAACCAGGAGTTCCAGAGCGTTCCATGGCATTCCATGGCAACTAGAAGTTCTGGAGCGTTCCATTGCACTCCATGGCAACTATTAGTTCCGGAGCTTTTCTATGGCATTCCATGGAAACTAGTAGTTCTAGAGAGTTTATATGGCATTCCATGGCTACTAGAAAATCCAGAGGGTTCCATGGCAAGTAGAAGTTCCAGTGTGTTCCATACCATTCCATGGCAACTAGTAGTTCCAGAGAGTTTCTACATCATTCCATGGCAACCAGGAGTTCCAGAGCGTCCCATGGCATTCCACGACAACTAGTAGTTCCAGAGCATTTCTATGGCATTCCATGGCAACCAGGAGTTCCAGTGGCAAGTAGGAGTTCCAGACCGTGTCTATCGCATGCCATGGCAACTCTTATTTGCTATGTGTTTCCATGACATTCCATTAGAATTAGAAGTTCTGGATCGTTCCATTGCATTCCATGGCAAGTAGGAGTTCCAGACCGTGTCTATCGCATGCCATGGCAACTCTTATTTGCTATGTGTTTCCATGGCATTCCATTAGAATTAGAAGTTCTGGATCGTTCCATTGCATTCCATGGTAAGTAGGAGTTCCAAAGCATTCCATGGCATTCCATGGCAACTACAATTTTGAGAAGGTTTCTGTGGCATTCATCGGCAACTATTATTTGCGATGTGTTTCCATAGCCATTCCATGGCAACTAGTAGTTCCAGAGACTTTCTATGGCATTCCATGGCAACTAGTAGTTCCAGAGCGTTTCTATCATATTCCATGGCAACTGGAAGATCCAGTGCGTTCCATGGCATTGTATGCAACTAGTAGTTCTGGACAGTTTATATGGCATTCCATGGCTTCTAGAAATTCCAGAGAGTTCCGTGGCAAGTAGAATTTCCATTGTGTTCCATAGCATTTCATAGCAACTAGTAGTTCCAGTGCGTTTCTATGGCACTCCATGGTAACCAGGAGTTCCAGAGCGTTCCATGGCATTCCATGACAACTAGTAGTTCCAGAGCATTTCTATGGCATCCCATGGCAACCAGGAGTTCCAGTGCATTTCTATCGCATACCATGGGAACTGGAATTTGCGGAGCGTTCCATTGCATTCCATGGCAACTAGAAATTCCAAAGCGTTCCATACGAATCAAGGGGAAGTAATAATTCCAGAGCTTTTGATGGTATGAGGTGGCAACAAGGAGTTCCAGAGTGTTTCTATGGCATTCCATGGCAACTAGAAGTTCTGGAGCGTTCCATTGCATTCCATGGCAACTAGTAGTTCCAGAGGGTTTCCATGGCATTCCATGGTAACTAGTAATTACAGAGCGTTTCTACGGCATTACATGGCAACTATTTTTTGCCATGTGTTTCCATGACATTCCATAGCAACTAGAAGATCCGTAGCGTTCCTTGACATTCCATGCAAACTAGTAGTTCCAGAGCATTTCGATGGCATTTTGGTGGCAAAGAAAAGTTCCGCAGCGTTTCATGGCATTCATGGCAACTAAAATTTCCATAGCGTTGCATAGCCTTCCATGGAAACTAGAAGTTCCAGGGCGTTCTATGTCATTGCATTGCAACTAGTACTTCTGGACAGTTTATATGGCATTGCATGGCTTCTGGAAATACCAGAGGGTTCCGTGGCAAGTAGAAGTTCCAGTGTGTTCCATATCATTGCATGGCAACTTGTAGTTCCAGATCGTTTCTATGGCATTCCATGGTAACTAGTAGTTCTAGACAGTTTATATGGCATTCCATGGCTACTAGAAATTTCAGAGGGTTCCATGGCAAGTAGAAGTTCCAGTGTGTTCCATAGCATTCCATGGCAAGTAGTAGTTAAAGAGCGTTTCTATGGCACTGCATGGCAACTAGGATTTCAGTGCACTTCTATCGCATACCTGCGGAACGAGAGTTTCCGGAGCGTTCCATTGCATTCCATGGCAATTTGAAATTCCAGAGCGTTCCATACCAATCAAGGGCAAGGAGTAACTCCAAATCTTTTCATGGTATTAGGTGGCAACTTCAAGTTCCAAAGGGTTTCTATAGCATTCCATGGCAACTTAAATTTCCGGAGCATTCCATTGCATTCCATGGCAACTAGTAGTTCCAGAGCGTTTCTATGTCATTCCATGTCAACTAGGAGTTCCAGTGCATTTCTATCACATACCACGGGAACTAGAAGTTCCGGAGCGTTGCATTGCATTCCATGGGAACTCGAAATTCCAGAACGTTCCATACCAATCAAGGGCAAGAAGTAGTTCCAGAGCTTTTGATGGTATTAGGAGGCAACTACTAGTTCCAGAGCGTTTCTATGGCACTCCATGGCAACCAGGAGTTCCAGAGCGTTCCATGGCATTCCATGGCAACTAGTAGTTACAGAGCATTTATATGGCATTCCACGGCAACTAGAAGTTCTGCAGCGTTCCATGGTATTTCATGGCAACTAGAAGTTCCGGAGCGTTCCATTGCATTCCATGGCAACTAGAAGTTCCAGAGCGTTTCTGTGGCATATCATGGCAATTATTATTTGCGATGTGTTTCCACGATATTCCATGGCAACTAGAAGTTCGAGAGCGTTCCACAGCATTCCTTGACAACTAGTAGTTCCAGGGAATTTCTAATGCATTCCATGGCAACTATTATTTGCGATGTGTTTTCATGACATTCCATGGCAACTGGGAGTTCCAGTGTGTTTCTATCGCATACCATGGCAACTAGAAGTTCCGGAGCGTTCCATTGCATTCCATGGCAACTAGAAATTCCAGAGCGTTCCATACCAATCAAGGGCAAGTAGTAGTTCCAGAGGTTTTTATGGTATTAGGTGGGCACTAGAGGTTCCAGAGAATTCCTATGGCTTTCCATGGCAACTAGAATTTCCGGACCGTTTCATTGCTTTCCATGGCAACTAGAAGTTCCAGTGTCTTCCATAGCGTTCCGTGCAAACTTGTAGTTCCAGAGTGTTTCTATGGCATTCCATGGTAACTAGTTGTTACAGAGCGTTTCTATGTATTACATGGCAACAATTATTTGCGATGTGTTTCCATGAAATTCCAAGGAAATTTAAAGATCCGCAGCGTTCCATGACATTCCATGCCAACTAGTGTTAAAAGACCATTTCGATGGCATTTTGATGGTAACGAGGAGTTCCGCAGCATTTCATGGTATTCTATGGCAACTAGAATTTCCAGAGCGTTCCATAGCCTTCCATGGCAAATAGTAGTTCTGGACAGTTTATGTGGGATTCCATGTCTTCTAGAAATGCCAGAGGGTTCCGTGGCAAGTCGAAGTTCCATTGAGTTCCATAGCATTTTATGGCAACTAGTACTTCCAGAGGGTTTCTAAGGCACTCCATGGAACCAGGAGTTCCAGAGCGTTCCATGGCATTCCATGGCAACTAGAAGTTCTGGAGCGTTCCATTGCACTCCATGGCAACTATTAGTTCCGGAGCTTTTCTATGGCATTCCATGGAAACTAGTAGTTCTAGAGAGTTTATATGGCATTCCATGGCTACTAGAAAATCCAGAGGGTTCCATGGCAAGTAGAAGTTCCAGTGTGTTCCATACCATTCCATGGCAACTAGTAGTTCCAGAGAGTTTCTACATCATTCCATGGCAACCAGGAGTTCCAGAGCGTCCCATGGCATTCCACGACAACTAGTAGTTCCAGAGCATTTCTATGGCATTCCATGGCAACCAGGAGTTCCAGTGGCAAGTAGGAGTTCCAGACCGTGTCTATCGCATGCCATGGCAACTCTTATTTGCTATGTGTTTCCATGACATTCCATTAGAATTAGAAGTTCTGGATCGTTCCATTGCATTCCATGGCAAGTAGGAGTTCCAGACCGTGTCTATCGCATGCCATGGCAACTCTTATTTGCTATGTGTTTCCATGGCATTCCATTAGAATTAGAAGTTCTGGATCGTTCCATTGCATTCCATGGTAAGTAGGAGTTCCAAAGCATTCCATGGCATTCCATGGCATTCCATGGCAACTACAATTTTGAGAAGGTTTCTGTGGCATTCATCAGCAACTATTATTTGCGATGTGTTTCCATAGCCATTCCATGGCAACTAGTAGTTCCAGAGACTTTCTATGGCATTCCATGGCAACTAGTAGTTCCAGAGCGTTTCTATCATATTCCATGGCAACTGGAAGATCCAGTGCGTTCCATGGCATTGTATGCAACTAGTAGTTCTGGACAGTTTATATGGCATTCCATGGCTTCTAGAAATTCCAGAGAGTTCCGTGGCAAGTAGAATTTCCATTGTGTTCCATAGCATTTCATAGCAACTAGTAGTTCCAGTGCGTTTCTATGGCACTCCATGGTAACCAGGAGTTCCAGAGCGTTCCATGGCATTCCATGACAACTAGTAGTTCCAGAGCATTTCTATGGCATCCCATGGCAACCAGGAGTTCCAGTGCATTTCTATCGCATACCATGGGAACTGGAATTTGCGGAGCGTTCCATTGCATTCCATGGCAACTAGAAATTCCAAAGCGTTCCATACGAATCAAGGGGAAGTAATAATTCCAGAGCTTTTGATGGTATGAGGTGGCAACAAGGAGTTCCAGAGTGTTTCTATGGCATTCCATGGCAACTAGAAGTTCTGGAGCGTTCCATTGCATTCCATGGCAACTAGTAGTTCCAGAGGGTTTCCATGGCATTCCATGGTAACTAGTAATTACAGAGCGTTTCTACGGCATTACATGGCAACTATTTTTTGCCATGTGTTTCCATGACATTCCATAGCAACTAGAAGATCCGTAGCGTTCCTTGACATTCCATGCAAACTAGTAGTTCCAGAGCATTTCGATGGCATTTTGGTGGCAAAGAAAAGTTCCGCAGCGTTTCATGGCATTCATGGCAACTAAAATTTCCATAGCGTTGCATAGCCTTCCATGGAAACTAGAAGTTCCAGGGCGTTCTATGTCATTGCATTGCAACTAGTACTTCTGGACAGTTTATATGGCATTGCATGGCTTCTGGAAATACCAGAGGGTTCCGTGGCAAGTAGAAGTTCCAGTGTGTTCCATATCATTGCATGGCAACTTGTAGTTCCAGATCGTTTCTATGGCATTCCATGGTAACTAGTAGTTCTAGACAGTTTATATGGCATTCCATGGCTACTAGAAATTTCAGAGGGTTCCATGGCAAGTAGAAGTTCCAGTGTGTTCCATAGCATTCCATGGCAAGTAGTAGTTAAAGAGCGTTTCTATGGCACTGCATGGCAACTAGGATTTCAGTGCACTTCTATCGCATACCTGCGGAACGAGAGTTTCCGGAGCGTTCCATTGCATTCCATGGCAATTTGAAATTCCAGAGCGTTCCATACCAATCAAGGGCAAGGAGTAACTCCAAATCTTTTCATGGTATTAGGTGGCAACTTCAAGTTCCAAAGGGTTTCTATAGCATTCCATGGCAACTTAAATTTCCGGAGCATTCCATTGCATTCCATGGCAACTAGTAGTTCCAGAGCGTTTCTATGTCATTCCATGTCAACTAGGAGTTCCAGTGCATTTCTATCACATACCACGGGAACTAGAAGTTCCGGAGCGTTGCATTGCATTCCATGGGAACTCGAAATTCCAGAACGTTCCATACCAATCAAGGGCAAGAAGTAGTTCCAGAGCTTTTGATGGTATTAGGAGGCAACTACTAGTTCCAGAGCGTTTCTATGGCACTCCATGGCAACCAGGAGTTCCAGAGCGTTCCATGGCATTCCATGGCAACTAGTAGTTACAGAGCATTTATATGGCATTCCACGGCAACTAGAAGTTCTGCAGCGTTCCATGGTATTTCATGGCAACTTGAAGTTCCGGAGCGTTCCATTGCATTCCATGGCAACTAGAAGTTCCAGAGCGTTTCTGTGGCATATCATGGCAATTATTATTTGCGATGTGTTTCCACGATATTCCATGGCAACTAGAAGTTCGAGAGCGTTCCACAGCATTCCTTGACAACTAGTAGTTCCAGGGAATTTCTAATGCATTCCATGGCAACTATTATTTGCGATGTGTTTTCATGACATTCCATGGCAACTGGGAGTTCCAGTGTGTTTCTATCGCATACCATGGCAACTAGAAGTTCCGGAGCGTTCCATTGCATTCCATGGCAACTAGAAATTCCAGAGCGTTCCATACCAATCAAGGGCAAGTAGTAGTTCCAGAGGTTTTTATGGTATTAGGTGGGCACTAGAGGTTCCAGAGAATTCCTATGGCTTTCCATGGCAACTAGAATTTCCGGACCGTTTCATTGCTTTCCATGGCAACTAGAAGTTCCAGTGTCTTCCATAGCGTTCCGTGCAAACTTGTAGTTCCAGAGTGTTTCTATGGCATTCCATGGTAACTAGTTGTTACAGAGCGTTTCTATGTATTACATGGCAACAATTATTTGCGATGTGTTTCCATGAAATTCCAAGGAAATTTAAAGATCCGCAGCGTTCCATGACATTCCATGCCAACTAGTGTTAAAAGACCATTTCGATGGCATTTTGATGGTAACGAGGAGTTCCGCAGCATTTCATGGTATTCTATGGCAACTAGAATTTCCAGAGCGTTCCATAGCCTTCCATGGCAAATAGTAGTTCTGGACAGTTTATGTGGGATTCCATGTCTTCTAGAAATGCCAGAGGGTTCCGTGGCAAGTCGAAGTTCCATTGAGTTCCATAGCATTTTATGGCAACTAGTACTTCCAGAGGGTTTCTAAGGCACTCCATGGAACCAGGAGTTCCAGAGCGTTCCATGGCATTCCATGGCAACTAGAAGTTCTGGAGCGTTCCATTGCACTCCATGGCAACTATTAGTTCCGGAGCTTTTCTATGGCATTCCATGGAAACTAGTAGTTCTAGAGAGTTTATATGGCATTCCATGGCTACTAGAAAATCCAGAGGGTTCCATGGCAAGTAGAAGTTCCAGTGTGTTCCATACCATTCCATGGCAACTAGTAGTTCCAGAGAGTTTCTACATCATTCCATGGCAACCAGGAGTTCCAGAGCGTCCCATGGCATTCCACGACAACTAGTAGTTCCAGAGCATTTCTATGGCATTCCATGGCAACCAGGAGTTCCAGTGGCAAGTAGGAGTTCCAGACCGTGTCTATCGCATGCCATGGCAACTCTTATTTGCTATGTGTTTCCATGACATTCCATTAGAATTAGAAGTTCTGGATCGTTCCATTGCATTCCATGGCAAGTAGGAGTTCCAGACCGTGTCTATCGCATGCCATGGCAACTCTTATTTGCTATGTGTTTCCATGGCATTCCATTAGAATTAGAAGTTCTGGATCGTTCCATTGCATTCCATGGTAAGTAGGAGTTCCAAAGCATTCCATGGCATTCCATGGCATTCCATGGCAACTACAATTTTGAGAAGGTTTCTGTGGCATTCATCGGCAACTATTATTTGCGATGTGTTTCCATAGCCATTCCATGGCAACTAGTAGTTCCAGAGACTTTCTATGGCATTCCATGGCAACTAGTAGTTCCAGAGCGTTTCTATCATATTCCATGGCAACTGGAAGATCCAGTGCGTTCCATGGCATTGTATGCAACTAGTAGTTCTGGACAGTTTATATGGCATTCCATGGCTTCTAGAAATTCCAGAGAGTTCCGTGGCAAGTAGAAGTTCCATTGTGTTCCATAGCATTTCATAGCAACTAGTAGTTCCAGTGCGTTTCTATGGCACTCCATGGTAACCAGGAGTTCCAGAGCGTTCCATGGCATTCCATGACAACTAGTAGTTCCAGAGCATTTCTATGGCATCCCATGGCAACCAGGAGTTCCAGTGCATTTCTATCGCATACCATGGGAACTGGAATTTGCGGAGCGTTCCATTGCATTCCATGGCAACTAGAAATTCCAAAGCGTTCCATACGAATCAAGGGGAAGTAATAATTCCAGAGCTTTTGATGGTATGAGGTGGCAACAAGGAGTTCCAGAGTGTTTCTATGGCATTCCATGGCAACTAGAAGTTCTGGAGCGTTCCATTGCATTCCATGGCAACTAGTAGTTCCAGAGGGTTTCCATGGCATTCCATGGTAACTAGTAATTACAGAGCGTTTCTACGGCATTACATGGCAACTATTTTTTGCCATGTGTTTCCATGACATTCCATAGCAACTAGAAGATCCGTAGCGTTCCTTGACATTCCATGCAAACTAGTAGTTCCAGAGCATTTCGATGGCATTTTGGTGGCAAAGAAAAGTTCCGCAGCGTTTCATGACATTCATGGCAACTAAAATTTCCATAGCGTTGCATAGCCTTCCATGGAAACTAGAAGTTCCAGGGCGTTCTATGTCATTGCATTGCAACTAGTACTTCTGGACAGTTTATATGGCATTGCATGGCTTCTGGAAATACCAGAGGGTTCCGTGGCAAGTAGAAGTTCCAGTGTGTTCCATATCATTGCATGGCAACTTGTAGTTCCAGATCGTTTCTATGGCATTCCATGGTAACTAGTAGTTCTAGACAGTTTATATGGCATTCCATGGCTACTAGAAATTTCAGAGGGTTCCATGGCAAGTAGAAGTTCCAGTGTGTTCCATAGCATTCCATGGCAAGTAGTAGTTAAAGAGCGTTTCTATGGCACTGCATGGCAACTAGGATTTCAGTGCACTTCTATCGCATACCTGCGGAACGAGAGTTTCCGGAGCGTTCCATTGCATTCCATGGCAATTTGAAATTCCAGAGCGTTCCATACCAATCAAGGGCAAGGAGTAACTCCAAATCTTTTCATGGTATTAGGTGGCAACTTCAAGTTCCAAAGGGTTCCTATAGCATTCCATGGCAACTTAAATTTCCGGAGCATTCCATTGCATTCCATGGCAACTAGTAGTTCCAGAGCGTTTCTATGTCATTCCATGTCAACTAGGAGTTCCAGTGCATTTCTATCACATACCACGGGAACTAGAAGTTCCGGAGCGTTGCATTGCATTCCATGGGAACTCGAAATTCCAGAACGTTCCATACCAATCAAGGGCAAGAAGTAGTTCCAGAGCTTTTGATGGTATTAGGAGGCAACTACTAGTTCCAGAGCGTTTCTATGGCACTCCATGGCAACCAGGAGTTCCAGAGCGTTCCATGGCATTCCATGGCAACTAGAAGTTCCAGAGCGTTTCTATGGCATTCCATGGCAACTCTTATTTGCAATGTGTTTCGATGATATTGCATTTGAATTAGAAGTTCTGTATTCTTCTATTGCATTCCATGGTAAGTAGGAGTTCCAAAACATTACGTGGCATTCCACGGCAACTAGGAGTTGCAGTGCGTTTCTATTGTATACCATGGCAACTAGAAGTACCGGAGCGTTCCATACCATTCCATGGACACTATTATTTGCGATGTGTTTCCATGACATTCCATGGCAACTAGGAGTTTCAGAGCATTCCATGGCATTCCATGGCAACTAGAAGTTCCAGAGCATTTCTATGGAATTCCATGGCTACTATTATTTGTGATGTGTTTCCATGGCATTCCATGGCATCTAGTAGTTACAGAGCGTTTATATGGCATTCCACGGCAACTAGAAGTTCTGCAGCGGTCCATGGTATTTCATGGCAACTAGAAGTTCCGGAGCGTTCCATTGCATTCCATGGCAACTAGAAGTTCCAGAGCGTTTCTGTGGCATATCATGGCAATTATTATTTGCGATGTGTTTCCACGATATTCCATGGCAACTAGAAGTTCGAGAGCGTTCCACAGCATTCCTTGACAACTAGTAGTTCCAGGGAATTTCTAATGCATTCCATGGCAACTATTATTTGCGATGTGTTTTCATGACATTCCATGGCAACTGGGAGTTCCAGTGTGTTTCTATCGCATACCATGGCAACTAGAAGTTCCGGAGCGTTCCATTGCATTCCATGGCAACTAGAAATTCCAGAGCGTTCCATACCAATCAAGGGCAAGTAGTAGTTCCAGAGGTTTTTATGGTATTAGGTGGGCACTAGAGGTTCCAGAGAATTCCTATGGCTTTCCATGGCAACTAGAATTTCCGGACCGTTTCATTGCTTTCCATGGCAACTAGAAGTTCCAGTGTCTTCCATAGCGTTCCGTGCAAACTTGTAGTTCCAGAGTGTTTCTATGGCATTCCATGGTAACTAGTTGTTACAGAGCGTTTCTATGTATTACATGGCAACAATTATTTGCGATGTGTTTCCATGAAATTCCAAGGAAATTTAAAGATCCGCAGCGTTCCATGACATTCCATGCCAACTAGTGTTAAAAGACCATTTCGATGGCATTTTGATGGTAACGAGGAGTTCCGCAGCATTTCATGGTATTCTATGGCAACTAGAATTTCCAGAGCGTTCCATAGCCTTCCATGGCAAATAGTAGTTCTGGACAGTTTATGTGGGATTCCATGTCTTCTAGAAATGCCAGAGGGTTCCGTGGCAAGTCGAAGTTCCATTGAGTTCCATAGCATTTTATGGCAACTAGTACTTCCAGAGGGTTTCTAAGGCACTCCATGGAACCAGGAGTTCCAGAGCGTTCCATGGCATTCCATGGCAACTAGAAGTTCTGGAGCGTTCCATTGCACTCCATGGCAACTATTCGTTCCGGAGCTTTTCTATGGCATTCCATGGAAACTAGTAGTTCTAGAGAGTTTATATGGCATTCCATGGCTACTAGAAAATCCAGAGGGTTCCATGGCAAGTAGAAGTTCCAGTGTGTTCCATACCATTCCATGGCAACTAGTAGTTCCAGAGAGTTTCTACATCATTCCATGGCAACCAGGAGTTCCAGAGCGTCCCATGGCATTCCACGACAACTAGTAGTTCCAGAGCATTTCTATGGCATTCCATGGCAACCAGGAGTTCCAGTGGCAAGTAGGAGTTCCAGACCGTGTCTATCGCATGCCATGGCAACTCTTATTTGCTATGTGTTTCCATGACATTCCATTAGAATTAGAAGTTCTGGATCGTTCCATTGCATTCCATGGCAAGTAGGAGTTCCAGACCATGTCTATCGCATGCCATGGCAACTCTTATTTGCTATGTGTTTCCATGACATTCCATTAGAATTAGAAGTTCTGGGTCGTTCCATTGCATTCCATGGCAAGTAGGAGTTCCAGACCGTGTCTATCGCATGCCATGGCAACTCTTATTTGCTATGTGTTTCCATGGCATTCCATTAGAATTAGAAGTTCTGGATCGTTCCATTGCATTCCATGGTAAGTAGGAGTTCCAAAGCATTCCATGGCATTCCATGGCAACTACAATTTTGAGAAGGTTTCTGTGGCATTCATCGGCAACTATTATTTGCGATGTGTTTCCATAGCCATTCCATGGCAACTAGTAGTTCCAGAGACTTTCTATGGCATTCCATGGCAACTAGTAGTTCCAGAGCGTTTCTATCATATTCCATGGCAACTGGAAGATCCCGTGCGTTCCATGGCATTGTATGCAACTAGTAGTTCTGGACAGTTTATATGGCATTCCATGGCTTCTAGAAATTCCAGAGAGTTCCGTGGCAAGTAGAATTTCCATTGTGTTCCATAGCATTTCATAGCAACTAGTAGTTCCAGTGCGTTTCTATGGCACTCCATGGTAACCAGGAGTTCCAGAGCGTTCCATGGCATTCCATGACAACTAGTAGTTCCAGAGCATTTCTATGGCATCCCATGGCAACCAGGAGTTCCAGTGCATTTCTATCGCATACCATGGGAACTGGAATTTGCGGAGCGTTCCATTGCATTCCATGGCAACTAGAAATTCCAAAGCGTTCCATACGAATCAAGGGGAAGTAATAATTCCAGAGCTTTTGATGGTATGAGGTGGCAACAAGGAGTTCCAGAGTGTTTCTATGGCATTCCATGGCAACTAGAAGTTCTGGAGCGTTCCATTGCATTCCATGGCAACTAGTAGTTCCAGAGGGTTTCCATGGCATTCCATGGTAACTAGTAATTACAGAGCGTTTCTACGGCATTACATGGCAACTATTTTTTGCCATGTGTTTCCATGACATTCCATAGCAACTAGAAGATCCGTAGCGTTCCTTGACATTCCATGCAAACTAGTAGTTCCAGAGCATTTCGATGGCATTTTGGTGGCAAAGAAAAGTTCCGCAGCGTTTCATGGCATTCATGGCAACTAAAATTTCCATAGCGTTGCATAGCCTTCCATGGAAACTAGAAGTTCCAGGGCGTTCTATGTCATTGCATTGCAACTAGTACTTCTGGACAGTTTATATGGCATTGCATGGCTTCTGGAAATACCAGAGGGTTCCGTGGCAAGTAGAAGTTCCAGTGTGTTCCATATCATTGCATGGCAACTTGTAGTTCCAGATCGTTTCTATGGCATTCCATGGTAACTAGTAGTTCTAGACAGTTTATATGGCATTCCATGGCTACTAGAAATTTCAGAGGGTTCCATGGCAAGTAGAAGTTCCAGTGTATTCCATAGCATTCCATGGCAAGTAGTAGTTAAAGAGCGTTTCTATGGCACTGCATGGCAACTAGGATTTCAGTGCACTTCTATCGCATACCTGCGGAACGAGAGTTTCCGGAGCGTTCCATTGCATTCCATGGCAATTTGAAATTCCAGAGCGTTCCATACCAATCAAGGGCAAGGAGTAACTCCAAATCTTTTCATGGTATTAGGTGGCAACTTCAAGTTCCAAAGGGTTCCTATAGCATTCCATGGCAACTTAAATTTCCGGAGCATTCCATTGCATTCCATGGCAACTAGTAGTTCCAGAGCGTTTTTATGGCATTCCATGGCAACTAGAAATTCCAGAGCATGCCATACAAATCAAGTGCAAGTAGTAGTTCCAGAGCTTTTGAATGTATTAGCTGGCAACTAGACGTTTCATAGAGTTCCATGGCATTCCATGGCAACTAGAAGTTCCAGAGAATTCTAAAGCGTTTCGTGGCAACTTGTAGTTCCAGAGCTTTTCTATGGCATTCCATGGCAACCAGGAGTTCCAGAGCGTTTCTATGGCACTCCATGGCAACCAGGAGTTCCAGAGCGTTTCATTGCATTCCATGGCAACTCTTATTTGCAATGTGTTTCGATGATATTGCATTTGAATTAGAAGTTCTGTATTCTTCTATTGCATTCCATGGTAAGTAGGAGTTCCAAAACGTTACGTGGCATTCCACGGCAACTAGGAGTTGCTTCTAGAAATGCCAGAGGGTTCCGTGGCAAGTCGAAGTTCCATTGAGTTCCATAGCATTTTATGGCAACTAGTACTTCCAGAGGGTTTCTAAGGCACTCCATGGAACCAGGAGTTCCAGAGCGTTCCATGGCATTCCATGGCAACTAGAAGTTCTGGAGCGTTCCATTGCACTCCATGGCAACTATTCGTTCCGGAGCTTTTCTATGGCATTCCATGGAAACTAGTAGTTCTAGAGAGTTTATATGGCATTCCATGGCTACTAGAAAATCCAGAGGGTTCCATGGCAAGTAGAAGTTCCAGTGTGTTCCATACCATTCCATGGCAACTAGTAGTTCCAGAGAGTTTCTACATCATTCCATGGCAACCAGGAGTTCCAGAGCGTCCCATGGCATTCCACGACAACTAGTAGTTCCAGAGCATTTCTATGGCATTCCATGGCAACCAGGAGTTCCAGTGGCAAGTAGGAGTTCCAGACCGTGTCTATCGCATGCCATGGCAACTCTTATTTGCTATGTGTTTCCATGACATTCCATTAGAATTAGAAGTTCTGGATCGTTCCATTGCATTCCATGGCAAGTAGGAGTTCCAGACCGTGTCTATCGCATGCCATGGCAACTCTTATTTGCTATGTGTTTCCATGGCATTCCATTAGAATTAGAAGTTCTGGATCGTTCCATTGCATTCCATGGTAAGTAGGAGTTCCAAAGCATTCCATGGCATTCCATGGCAACTACAATTTTGAGAAGGTTTCTGTGGCATTCATCGGCAACTATTATTTGCGATGTGTTTCCATAGCCATTCCATGGCAACTAGTAGTTCCAGAGACTTTCTATGGCATTCCATGGCAACTAGTAGTTCCAGAGCGTTTCTATCATATTCCATGGCAACTGGAAGATCCCGTGCGTTCCATGGCATTGTATGCAACTAGTAGTTCTGGACAGTTTATATGGCATTCCATGGCTTCTAGAAATTCCAGAGAGTTCCGTGGCAAGTAGAATTTCCATTGTGTTCCATAGCATTTCATAGCAACTAGTAGTTCCAGTGCGTTTCTATGGCACTCCATGGTAACCAGGAGTTCCAGAGCGTTCCATGGCATTCCATGACAACTAGTAGTTCCAGAGCATTTCTATGGCATCCCATGGCAACCAGGAGTTCCAGTGCATTTCTATCGCATACCATGGGAACTGGAATTTGCGGAGCGTTCCATTGCATTCCATGGCAACTAGAAATTCCAAAGCGTTCCATACGAATCAAGGGGAAGTAATAATTCCAGAGCTTTTGATGGTATGAGGTGGCAACAAGGAGTTCCAGAGTGTTTCTATGGCATTCCATGGCAACTAGAAGTTCTGGAGCGTTCCATTGCATTCCATGGCAACTAGTAGTTCCAGAGGGTTTCCATGGCATTCCATGGTAACTAGTAATTACAGAGCGTTTCTACGGCATTACATGGCAACTATTTTTTGCCATGTGTTTCCATGACATTCCATAGCAACTAGAAGATCCGTAGCGTTCCTTGACATTCCATGCAAACTAGTAGTTCCAGAGCATTTCGATGGCATTTTGGTGGCAAAGAAAAGTTCCGCAGCGTTTCATGGCATTCATGGCAACTAAAATTTCCATAGCGTTGCATAGCCTTCCATGGAAACTAGAAGTTCCAGGGCGTTCTATGTCATTGCATTGCAACTAGTACTTCTGGACAGTTTATATGGCATTGCATGGCTTCTGGAAATACCAGAGGGTTCCGTGGCAAGTAGAAGTTCCAGTGTGTTCCATATCATTGCATGGCAACTTGTAGTTCCAGATCGTTTCTATGGCATTCCATGGTAACTAGTAGTTCTAGACAGTTTATATGGCATTCCATGGCTACTAGAAATTTCAGAGGGTTCCATGGCAAGTAGAAGTTCCAGTGTGTTCCATAGCATTCCATGGCAAGTAGTAGTTAAAGAGCGTTTCTATGGCACTGCATGGCAACTAGGATTTCAGTGCACTTCTATCGCATACCTGCGGAACGAGAGTTTCCGGAGCGTTCCATTGCATTCCATGGCAATTTGAAATTCCAGAGCGTTCCATACCAATCAAGGGCAAGGAGTAACTCCAAATCTTTTCATGGTATTAGGTGGCAACTTCAAGTTCCAAAGGGTTTCTATAGCATTCCATGGCAACTTAAATTTCCGGAGCATTCCATTGCATTCCATGGCAAATAGTAGTTCCAGAGCGTTTCTATGGCATTCCATGTCAACTAGGAGTTCCAGTGCATTTCTATCACATACCACGGGAACTAGAAGTTCCGGAGCGTTGCATTGCATTCCATGGGAACTCGAAATTCCAGAACGTTCCATACCAATCAAGGGCAAGAAGTAGTTCCAGAGCTTTTGATGGTATTAGGAGGCAACTACTAGTTCCAGAGCGTTTCTATGGCACTCCATGGCAACCAGGAGTTCCAGAGCGTTCCATGGCATTCCATGGCAACTAGAAGTTCCAGAGCGTTTCTATGGCATTCCATGGCAACTCTTATTTGCAATGTGTTTCGATGATATTGCATTTGAATTAGAAGTTCTGTATTCTTCTATTGCATTCCATGGTAAGTAGGAGTTCCAAAACATTACGTGGCATTCCACGGCAACTAGGAGTTGCAGTGCGTTTCTATTGTATACCATGGCAACTAGAAGTACCGGAGCGTTCCATACCATTCCATGGACACTATTATTTGCGATGTGTTTCCACGACATTCCATGGCAACTAGGAGTTTCAGAGCATTCCATGGCATTCCATGGCAACTAGAAGTTCCAGAGCATTTCTATGGAATTCCATGGCTACTATTATTTGTGATGTGTTTCCATGGCATTCCATGGCATCTAGTAGTTACAGAGCGTTTATATGGCATTCCACGGCAACTAGAAGTTCTGCAGCGTTCCATGGTATTTCATGGCAACTAGAAGTTCCGGAGCGTTCCATTGCATTCCATGGCAACTAGAAGTTCCAGAGCGTTTCTGTGGCATATCATGGCAATTATTATTTGCGATGTGTTTCCACGATATTCCATGGCAACTAGAAGTTCGAGAGCGTTCCACAGCATTCCTTGACAACTAGTAGTTCCAGGGAATTTCTAATGCATTCCATGGCAACTATTATTTGCAATGTGTTTTCATGACATTCCATGGCACCTGGGAGTTCCAGTGTGTTTCTATTGCATACCATGGCAACTAGAAGTTCCGGAGCGTTCCATTGCATTCCATGGCAACTAGAAATTCCAGAGCGTTCCATACCAATCAAGGGCAAGTAGTAGTTCCAGAGGTTTTTATGGTATTAGGTGGGCACTAGAGGTTCCAGAGAATTCCTATGGCTTTCCATGGCAACTAGAATTTCCGGACCGTTTCATTGCTTTCCATGGCAACTAGAAGTTCCAGTGTCTTCCATAGCGTTCCGTGCAAACTTGTAGTTCCAGAGTGTTTCTATGGCATTCCATGGTAACTAGTTGTTACAGAGCGTTTCTATGTATTACATGGCAACAATTATTTGCGATGTGTTTCCATGAAATTCCAAGGAAATTTAAAGATCCGCAGCGTTCCATGACATTCCATGCCAACTAGTGTTAAAAGACCATTTCGATGGCATTTTGATGGTAACGAGGAGTTCCGCAGCATTTCATGGTATTCTATGGCAACTAGAATTTCCAGAGCGTTCCATAGCCTTCCATGGCAAATAGTAGTTCTGGACAGTTTATGTGGGATTCCATGTCTTCTAGAAATGCCAGAGGGTTCCGTGGCAAGTCGAAGTTCCATTGAGTTCCATAGCATTTTATGGCAACTAGTACTTCCAGAGGGTTTCTAAGGCACTCCATGGAACCAGGAGTTCCAGAGCGTTCCATGGCATTCCATGGCAACTAGAAGTTCTGGAGCGTTCCATTGCACTCCATGGCAACTATTAGTTCCGGAGCTTTTCTATGGCATTCCATGGAAACTAGTAGTTCTAGAGAGTTTATATGGCATTCCATGGCTACTAGAAAATCCAGAGGGTTCCATGGCAAGTAGAAGTTCCAGTGTGTTCCATACCATTCCATGGCAACTAGTAGTTCCAGAGAGTTTCTACATCATTCCATGGCAACCAGGAGTTCCAGAGCGTCCCATGGCATTCCACGACAACTAGTAGTTCCAGAGCATTTCTATGGCATTCCATGGCAACCAGGAGTTCCAGTGGCAAGTAGGAGTTCCAGACCGTGTCTATCGCATGCCATGGCAACTCTTATTTGCTATGTGTTTCCATGACATTCCATTAGAATTAGAAGTTCTGGATCGTTCCATTGCATTCCATGGCAAGTAGGAGTTCCAGACCGTGTCTATCGCATGCCATGGCAACTCTTATTTGCTATGTGTTTCCATGGCATTCCATTAGAATTAGAAGTTCTGGATCGTTCCATTGCATTCCATGGTAAGTAGGAGTTCCAAAGCATTCCATGGCATTCCATGGCAACTACAATTTTGAGAAGGTTTCTGTGGCATTCATCGGCAACTATTATTTGCGATGTGTTTCCATAGCCATTCCATGGCAACTAGTAGTTCCAGAGACTTTCTATGGCATTCCATGGCAACTAGTAGTTCCAGAGCGTTTCTATCATATTCCATGGCAACTGGAAGATCCCGTGCGTTCCATGGCATTGTATGCAACTAGTAGTTCTGGACAGTTTATATGGCATTCCATGGCTTCTAGAAATTCCAGAGAGTTCCGTGGCAAGTAGAATTTCCATTGTGTTCCATAGCATTTCATAGCAACTAGTAGTTCCAGTGCGTTTCTATGGCACTCCATGGTAACCAGGAGTTCCAGAGCGTTCCATGGCATTCCATGACAACTAGTAGTTCCAGAGCATTTCTATGGCATCCCATGGCAACCAGGAGTTCCAGTGCATTTCTATCGCATACCATGGGAACTGGAATTTGCGGAGCGTTCCATTGCATTCCATGGCAACTAGAAATTCCAAAGCGTTCCATACGAATCAAGGGGAAGTAATAATTCCAGAGCTTTTGATGGTATGAGGTGGCAACAAGGAGTTCCAGAGTGTTTCTATGGCATTCCATGGCAACTAGAAGTTCTGGAGCGTTCCATTGCATTCCATGGCAACTAGTAGTTCCAGAGGGTTTCCATGGCATTCCATGGTAACTAGTAATTACAGAGCGTTTCTACGGCATTACATGGCAACTATTTTTTGCCATGTGTTTCCATGACATTCCATAGCAACTAGAAGATCCGTAGCGTTCCTTGACATTCCATGCAAACTAGTAGTTCCAGAGCATTTCGATGGCATTTTGGTGGCAAAGAAAAGTTCCGCAGCGTTTCATGGCATTCATGGCAACTAAAATTTCCATAGCGTTGCATAGCCTTCCATGGAAACTAGAAGTTCCAGGGCGTTCTATGTCATTGCATTGCAACTAGTACTTCTGGACAGTTTATATGGCATTGCATGGCTTCTGGAAATACCAGAGGGTTCCGTGGCAAGTAGAAGTTCCAGTGTGTTCCATATCATTGCATGGCAACTTGTAGTTCCAGATCGTTTCTATGGCATTCCATGGTAACTAGTAGTTCTAGACAGTTTATATGGCATTCCATGGCTACTAGAAATTTCAGAGGGTTCCATGGCAAGTAGAAGTTCCAGTGTGTTCCATAGCATTCCATGGCAAGTAGTAGTTAAAGAGCGTTTCTATGGCACTGCATGGCAACTAGGATTTCAGTGCACTTCTATCGCATACCTGCGGAACGAGAGTTTCCGGAGCGTTCCATTGCATTCCATGGCAATTTGAAATTCCAGAGCGTTCCATACCAATCAAGGGCAAGGAGTAACTCCAAATCTTTTCATGGTATTAGGTGGCAACTTCAAGTTCCAAAGGGTTTCTATAGCATTCCATGGCAACTCTTATTTGCAATGTGTTTCGATGATATTGCATTTGAATTAGAAGTTCTGTATTCTTCTGTTGCATTCCATGGTAAGTAGGAGTTCCAAAACATTACGTGGCATTCCACGGCAACTAGGAGTTGCAGTGCGTTTCTATTGTATACCATGGCAACTAGAAGTACCGGAGCGTTCCATACCATTCCATGGACACTATTATTTGCGATGTGTTTCCACGACATTCCATGGCAACTAGGAGTTTCAGAGCATTCCATGGCATTCCATGGCAACTAGAAGTTCCAGAGCATTTCTATGGAATTCCATGGCTACTATTATTTGTGATGTGTTTCCATGGCATTCCATGGCATCTAGTAGTTACAGAGCGTTTATATGGCATTCCACGGCAACTAGAAGTTCTGCAGCGTTCCATGGTATTTCATGGCAACTAGAAGTTCCGGAGCGTTCCATTGCATTCCATGGCAACTAGAAGTTCCAGAGCGTTTCTGTGGCATATCATGGCAATTATTATTTGCGATGTGTTTCCACGATATTCCATGGCAACTAGAAGTTCGAGAGCGTTCCACAGCATTCCTTGACAACTAGTAGTTCCAGGGAATTTCTAATGCATTCCATGGCAACTATTATTTGCGATGTGTTTTCATGACATTCCATGGCACCTGGGAGTTCCAGTGTGTTTCTATTGCATACCATGGCAACTAGAAGTTCCGGAGCGTTCCATTGCATTCCATGGCAACTAGAAATTCCAGAGCGTTCCATACCAATCAAGGGCAAGTAGTAGTTCCAGAGGTTTTTATGGTATTAGGTGGGCACTAGAGGTTCCAGAGAATTCCTATGGCTTTCCATGGCAACTAGAATTTCCGGACCGTTTCATTGCTTTCCATGGCAACTAGAAGTTCCAGTGTCTTCCATAGCGTTCCGTGCAAACTTGTAGTTCCAGAGTGTTTCTATGGCATTCCATGGTAACTAGTTGTTACAGAGCGTTTCTATGTATTACATGGCAACAATTATTTGCGATGTGTTTCCATGAAATTCCAAGGAAATTTAAAGATCCGCAGCGTTCCATGACATTCCATGCCAACTAGTGTTAAAAGACCATTTCGATGGCATTTTGATGGTAACGAGGAGTTCCGCAGCATTTCATGGTATTCTATGGCAACTAGAATTTCCAGAGCGTTCCATAGCCTTCCATGGCAAATAGTAGTTCTGGACAGTTTATGTGGGATTCCATGTCTTCTAGAAATGCCAGAGGGTTCCGTGGCAAGTCGAAGTTCCATTGAGTTCCATAGCATTTTATGGCAACTAGTACTTCCAGAGGGTTTCTAAGGCACTCCATGGAACCAGGAGTTCCAGAGCGTTCCATGGCATTCCATGGCAACTTGAAGTTCTGGAGCGTTCCATTGCACTCCATGGCAACTAGTAGTTCCGGAGCTTTTCTATGGCATTCCATGGAAACTAGTAGTTCTAGAGAGTTTATATGGCATTCCATGGCTACTAGAAAATCCAGAGGGTTCCATGGCAAGTAGAAGTTCCAGTGTGTTCCATACCATTCCATGGCAACTAGTAGTTCCAGAGAGTTTCTACATCATTCCATGGCAACCAGGAGTTCCAGAGCGTCCCATGGCATTCCACGACAACTAGTAGTTCCAGAGCATTTCTATGGCATTCCATGGCAACCAGGAGTTCCAGTGGCAAGTAGGAGTTCCAGACCGTGTCTATCGCATGCCATGGCAACTCTTATTTGCTATGTGTTTCCATGACATTCCATTAGAATTAGAAGTTCTGGATCGTTCCATTGCATTCCATGGCAAGTAGGAGTTCCAGACCGTGTCTATCGCATGCCATGGCAACTCTTATTTGCTATGTGTTTCCATGGCATTCCATTAGAATTAGAAGTTCTGGATCGTTCCATTGCATTCCATGGTAAGTAGGAGTTCCAAAGCATTCCATGGCATTCCATGGCATTCCATGGCAACTACAATTTTGAGAAGGTTTCTGTGGCATTCATCGGCAACTATTATTTGCGATGTGTTTCCATAGCCATTCCATGGCAACTAGTAGTTCCAGAGACTTTCTATGGCATTCCATGGCAACTAGTAGTTCCAGAGCGTTTCTATCATATTCCATGGCAACTGGAAGATCCAGTGCGTTCCATGGCATTGTATGCAACTAGTAGTTCTGGACAGTTTATATGGCATTCCATGGCTTCTAGAAATTCCAGAGAGTTCCGTGGCAAGTAGAATTTCCATTGTGTTCCATAGCATTTCATAGCAACTAGTAGTTCCAGTGCGTTTCTATGGCACTCCATGGTAACCAGGAGTTCCAGAGCGTTCCATGGCATTCCATGACAACTAGTAGTTCCAGAGCATTTCTATGGCATCCCATGGCAACCAGGAGTTTCAGTGCATTTCTATCGCATACCATGGGAACTGGAATTTGCGGAGCGTTCCATTGCATTCCATGGCAACTAGAAATTCCAAAGCGTTCCATACGAATCAAGGGGAAGTAATAATTCCAGAGCTTTTGATGGTATGAGGTGGCAACAAGGAGTTCCAGAGTGTTTCTATGGCATTCCATGGCAACTAGAAGTTCTGGAGCGTTCCATTGCATTCCATGGCAACTAGTAGTTCCAGAGGGTTTCCATGGCATTCCATGGTAACTAGTAATTACAGAGCGTTTCTACGGCATTACATGGCAACTATTTTTTGCCATGTGTTTCCATGACATTCCATAGCAACTAGAAGATCCGTAGCGTTCCTTGACATTCCATGCAAACTAGTAGTTCCAGAGCATTTCGATGGCATTTTGGTGGCAAAGAAAAGTTCCGCAGCGTTTCATGGCATTCATGGCAACTAAAATTTCCATAGCGTTGCATAGCCTTCCATGGAAACTAGAAGTTCCAGGGCGTTCTATGTCATTGCATTGCAACTAGTACTTCTGGACAGTTTATATGGCATTGCATGGCTTCTGGAAATACCAGAGGGTTCCGTGGCAAGTAGAAGTTCCAGTGTGTTCCATATCATTGCATGGCAACTTGTAGTTCCAGATCGTTTCTATGGCATTCCATGGTAACTAGTAGTTCTAGACAGTTTATATGGCATTCCATGGCTACTAGAAATTTCAGAGGGTTCCATGGCAAGTAGAAGTTCCAGTGTGTTCCATAGCATTCCATGGCAAGTAGTAGTTAAAGAGCGTTTCTATGGCACTGCATGGCAACTAGGATTTCAGTGCACTTCTATCGCATACCTGCGGAACGAGAGTTTCCGGAGCATTCCATTGCATTCCATGGCAATTTGAAATTCCAGAGCGTTCCATACCAATCAAGGGCAAGGAGTAACTCCAAATCTTTTCATGGTATTAGGTGGCAACTTCAAGTGCCAAAGGGTTCCTATAGCATTCCATGGCAACTTAAATTTCCGGAGCATTCCATTGCATTCCATGGCAACTAGTAGTTCCAGAGCGTTTCTATGTCATTCCATGTCAACTAGGAGTTCCAGTGCATTTCTATCACATACCACGGGAACTAGAAGTTCCGGAGCGTTGCATTGCATTCCATGGGAACTCGAAATTCCAGAACGTTCCATACCAATCAAGGGCAAGAAGTAGTTCCAGAGCTTTTGATGGTATTAGGAGGCAACTACTAGTTCCAGAGCGTTTCTATGGCACTCCATGGCAACCAGGAGTTCCAGAGCGTTCCATGGCATTCCATGGCAACTAGAAGTTCCAGAGCGTTTCTATGGCATTCCATGGCAACTCTTATTTGCAATGTGTTTCGATGATATTGCATTTGAATTAGAAGTTCTGTATTCTTCTATTGCATTCCATGGTAAGTAGGAGTTCCAAAACATTACGTGGCATTCCACGGCAACTAGGAGTTGCAGTGCGTTTCTATTGTATACCATGGCAACTAGAAGTACCGGAGCGTTCCATACCATTCCATGGACACTATTATTTGCGATGTGTTTCCACGACATTCCATGGCAACTAGGAGTTTCAGAGCATTCCATGGCATTCCATGGCAACTAGAAGTTCCAGAGCATTTCTATGGAATTCCATGGCTACTATTATTTGTGATGTGTTTCCATGGCATTCCATGGCATCTAGTAGTTACAGAGCGTTTATATGGCATTCCACGGCAACTAGAAGTTCTGCAGCGTTCCATGGTATTTCATGGCAACTAGAAGTTCCGGAGCGTTCCATTGCATTCCATGGCAACTAGAAGTTCCAGAGCGTTTCTGTGGCATATCATGGCAATTATTATTTGCGATGTGTTTCCACGATATTCCATGGCAACTAGAAGTTCGAGAGCGTTCCACAGCATTCCTTGACAACTAGTAGTTCCAGGGAATTTCTAATGCATTCCATGGCAACTATTATTTGCGATGTGTTTTCATGACATTCCATGGCAACTGGGAGTTCCAGTGTGTTTCTATCGCATACCATGGCAACTAGAAGTTCCGGAGCGTTCCATTGCATTCCATGGCAACTAGAAATTCCAGAGCGTTCCATACCAATCAAGGGCAAGTAGCAGTTCCAGAGGTTTTTATGGTATTAGGTGGGCACTAGAGGTTCCAGAGAATTCCTATGGCTTTCCATGGCAACTAGAATTTCCGGACCGTTTCATTGCTTTCCATGGCAACTAGAAGTTCCAGTGTCTTCCATAGCGTTCCGTGCAAACTTGTAGTTCCAGAGTGTTTCTATGGCATTCCATGGTAACTAGTTGTTACAGAGCGTTTCTATGTATTACATGGCAACAATTATTTGCGATGTGTTTCCATGAAATTCCAAGGAAATTTAAAGATCCGCAGCGTTCCATGACATTCCATGCCAACTAGTGTTAAAAGACCATTTCGATGGCATTTTGATGGTAACGAGGAGTTCCGCAGCATTTCATGGTATTCTATGGCAACTAGAATTTCCAGAGCGTTCCATAGCCTTCCATGGCAAATAGTAGTTCTGGACAGTTTATGTGGGATTCCATGTCTTCTAGAAATGCCAGAGGGTTCCGTGGCAAGTCGAAGTTCCATTGAGTTCCATAGCATTTTATGGCAACTAGTACTTCCAGAGGGTTTCTAAGGCACTCCATGGAACCAGGAGTTCCAGAGCGTTCCATGGCATTCCATGGCAACTTGAAGTTCTGGAGCGTTCCATTGCACTCCATGGCAACTATTAGTTCCGGAGCTTTTCTATGGCATTCCATGGAAACTAGTAGTTCTAGAGAGTTTATATGGCATTCCATGGCTACTAGAAAATCCAGAGGGTTCCATGGCAAGTAGAAGTTCCAGTGTGTTCCATACCATTCCATGGCAACTAGTAGTTCCAGAGAGTTTCTACATCATTCCATGGCAACCAGGAGTTCCAGAGCGTCCCATGGCATTCCACGACAACTAGTAGTTCCAGAGCATTTCTATGGCATTCCATGGCAACCAGGAGTTCCAGTGGCAAGTAGGAGTTCCAGACCGTGTCTATCGCATGCCATGGCAACTCTTATTTGCTATGTGTTTCCATGACATTCCATTAGAATTAGAAGTTCTGGATCGTTCCATTGCATTCCATGGCAAGTAGGAGTTCCAGACCGTGTCTATCGCATGCCATGGCAACTCTTATTTGCTATGTGTTTCCATGACATTCCATTAGAATTAGAAGTTCTGGATCGTTCCATTGCATTCCATGGTAAGTAGGAGTTCCAAAGCATTCCATGGCATTCCATGGCATTCCATGGCAACTACAATTTTGAGAAGGTTTCTGTGGCATTCATCGGCAACTATTATTTGCGATGTGTTTCCATAGCCATTCCATGGCAACTAGTAGTTCCAGAGACTTTCTATGGCATTCCATGGCAACTAGTAGTTCCAGAGCGTTTCTATCATATTCCATGGCAACTGGAAGATCCAGTGCGTTCCATGGCATTGTATGCAACTAGTAGTTCTGGACAGTTTATATGGCATTCCATGGCTTCTAGAAATTCCAGAGAGTTCCGTGGCAAGTAGAATTTCCATTGTGTTCCATAGCATTTCATAGCAACTAGTAGTTCCAGTGCGTTTCTATGGCACTCCATGGTAACCAGGAGTTCCAGAGCGTTCCATGGCATTCCATGACAACTAGTAGTTCCAGAGCATTTCTATGGCATCCCATGGCAACCAGGAGTTTCAGTGCATTTCTATCGCATACCATGGGAACTGGAATTTGCGGAGCGTTCCATTGCATTCCATGGCAACTAGAAATTCCAAAGCGTTCCATACGAATCAAGGGGAAGTAATAATTCCAGAGCTTTTGATGGTATGAGGTGGCAACAAGGAGTTCCAGAGTGTTTCTATGGCATTCCATGGCAACTAGAAGTTCTGGAGCGTTCCATTGCATTCCATGGCAACTAGTAGTTCCAGAGGGTTTCCATGGCATTCCATGGTAACTAGTAATTACAGAGCGTTTCTACGGCATTACATGGCAACTATTTTTTGCCATGTGTTTCCATGACATTCCATAGCAACTAGAAGATCCGTAGCGTTCCTTGACATTCCATGCAAACTAGTAGTTCCAGAGCATTTCGATGGCATTTTGGTGGCAAAGAAAAGTTCCGCAGCGTTTCATGGCATTCATGGCAACTAAAATTTCCATAGCGTTGCATAGCCTTCCATGGAAACTAGAAGTTCCAGGGCGTTCTATGTCATTGCATTGCAACTAGTACTTCTGGACAGTTTATATGGCATTGCATGGCTTCTGGAAATACCAGAGGGTTCCGTGGCAAGTAGAAGTTCCAGTGTGTTCCATATCATTGCATGGCAACTTGTAGTTCCAGATCGTTTCTATGGCATTCCATGGTAACTAGTAGTTCTAGACAGTTTATATGGCATTCCATGGCTACTAGAAATTTCAGAGGGTTCCATGGCAAGTAGAAGTTCCAGTGTGTTCCATAGCATTCCATGGCAAGTAGTAGTTAAAGAGCGTTTCTATGGCACTGCATGGCAACTAGGATTTCAGTGCACTTCTATCGCATACCTGCGGAACGAGAGTTTCCGGAGCGTTCCATTGCATTCCATGGCAATTTGAAATTCCAGAGCGTTCCATACCAATCAAGGGCAAGGAGTAACTCCAAATCTTTTCATGGTATTAGGTGGCAACTTCAAGTTCCAAAGGGTTCCTATAGCATTCCATGGCAACTTAAATTTCCGGAGCATTCCATTGCATTCCATGGCAAATAGTAGTTCCAGAGCGTCTCTATGTCATTCCATGTCAACTAGGAGTTCCAGTGCATTTCTATCACATACCACGGGAACTAGAAGTTCCGGAGCGTTGCATTGCATTCCATGGGAACTCGAAATTCCAGAACGTTCCATACCAATCAAGGGCAAGAAGTAGTTCCAGAGCTTTTGATGGTATTAGGAGGCAACTACTAGTTCCAGAGCGTTTCTATGGCACTCCATGGCAACCAGGAGTTCCAGAGCGTTCCATGGCATTCCATGGCAACTAGAAGTTCCAGAGCGTTTCTATGGCATTCCATGGCAACTCTTATTTGCAATGTGTTTCGATGATATTGCATTTGAATTAGAAGTTCTGTATTCTTCTATTGCATTCCATGGTAAGTAGGAGTTCCAAAACATTACGTGGCATTCCACGGCAACTAGGAGTTGCAGTGCGTTTCTATTGTATACCATGGCAACTAGAAGTACCGGAGCGTTCCATACCATTCCATGGACACTATTATTTGCGATGTGCTTCCACGACATTCCATGGCAACTAGGAGTTTCAGAGCATTCCATGGCATTCCATGGCAACTAGAAGTTCCAGAGCATTTCTATGGAATTCCATGGCTACTATTATTTGTGATGTGTTTCCATGGCATTCCATGGCATCTAGTAGTTACAGAGCGTTTATATGGCATTCCACGGCAACTAGAAGTTCTGCAGCGGTCCATGGTATTTCATGGCAACTAGAAGTTCCGGAGCGTTCCATTGCATTCCATGGCAACTAGAAGTTCCAGAGCGTTTCTGTGGCATATCATGGCAATTAATATTTGCGATGTGTTTCCACGATATTCCATGGCAACTAGAAGTTCGAGAGCGTTCCACAGCATTCCTTGACAACTAGTAGTTCCAGGGAATTTCTAATGCATTCCATGGCAACTATTATTTGCGATGTGTTTTCATGACATTCCATGGCAACTGGGAGTTCCAGTGTGTTTCTATCGCATACCATGGCAACTAGAAGTTCCGGAGCGTTCCATTGCATTCCATGGCAACTAGAAATTCCAGAGCGTTCCATACCAATCAAGGGCAAGTAGTAGTTCCAGAGGTTTTTATGGTATTAGGTGGGCACTAGAGGTTCCAGAGAATTCCTATGGCTTTCCATGGCAACTAGAATTTCCGGACCGTTTCATTGCTTTCCATGGCAACTAGAAGTTCCAGTGTCTTCCATAGCGTTCCGTGCAAACTTGTAGTTCCAGAGTGTTTCTATGGCATTCCATGGTAACTAGTTGTTACAGAGCGTTTCTATGTATTACATGGCAACAATTATTTGCGATGTGTTTCCATGAAATTCCAAGGAAATTTAAAGATCCGCAGCGTTCCATGACATTCCATGCCAACTAGTGTTAAAAGACCATTTCGATGGCATTTTGATGGTAACGAGGAGTTCCGCAGCATTTCATGGTATTCTATGGCAACTAGAATTTCCAGAGCGTTCCATAGCCTTCCATGGCAAATAGTAGTTCTGGACAGTTTATGTGGGATTCCATGTCTTCTAGAAATGCCAGAGGGTTCCGTGGCAAGTCGAAGTTCCATTGAGTTCCATAGCATTTTATGGCAACTAGTACTTCCAGAGGGTTTCTAAGGCACTCCATGGAACCAGGAGTTCCAGAGCGTTCCATGGCATTCCATGGCAACTAGAAGTTCTGGAGCGTTCCATTGCACTCCATGGCAACTAGTAGTTCCGGAGCTTTTCTATGGCATTCCATGGAAACTAGTAGTTCTAGAGAGTTTATATGGCATTCCATGGCTACTAGAAAATCCAGAGGGTTCCATGGCAAGTAGAAGTTCCAGTGTGTTCCATACCATTCCATGGCAACTAGTAGTTCCAGAGAGTTTCTACATCATTCCATGGCAACCAGGAGTTCCAGAGCGTCCCATGGCATTCCACGACAACTAGTAGTTCCAGAGCATTTCTATGGCATTCCATGGCAACCAGGAGTTCCAGTGGCAAGTAGGAGTTCCAGACCGTGTCTATCGCATGCCATGGCAACTCTTATTTGCTATGTGTTTCCATGACATTCCATTAGAATTAGAAGTTCTGGATCGTTCCATTGCATTCCATGGCAAGTAGGAGTTCCAGACCGTGTCTATCGCATGCCATGGCAACTCTTATTTGCTATGTGTTTCCATGACATTCCATTAGAATTAGAAGTTCTGGATCGTTCCATTGCATTCCATGGTAAGTAGGAGTTCCAAAGCATTCCATGGCATTCCATGGCATTCCATGGCAACTACAATTTTGAGAAGGTTTCTGTGGCATTCATCGGCAACTATTATTTGCGATGTGTTTCCATAGCCATTCCATGGCAACTAGTAGTTCCAGAGACTTTCTATGGCATTCCATGGCAACTAGTAGTTCCAGAGCGTTTCTATCATATTCCATGGCAACTGGAAGATCCAGTGCGTTCCATGGCATTGTATGCAACTAGTAGTTCTGGAGAGTTTATATGGCATTCCATGGCTTCTAGAAATTCCAGAGAGTTCCGTGGCAAGTAGAATTTCCATTGTGTTCCATAGCATTTCATAGCAACTAGTAGTTCCAGTGCGTTTCTATGGCACTCCATGGTAACCAGGAGTTCCAGAGCGTTCCATGGCATTCCATGACAACTAGTAGTTCCAGAGCATTTCTATGGCATCCCATGGCAACCAGGAGTTCCAGTGCATTTCTATCGCATACCATGGGAACTGGAATTTGCGGAGCGTTCCATTGCATTCCATGGCAACTAGAAATTCCAAAGCGTTCCATACGAATCAAGGGGAAGTAATAATTCCAGAGCTTTTGATGGTATGAGGTGGCAACAAGGAGTTCCAGAGTGTTTCTATGGCATTCCACGGCAACTAGAAGTTCTGGAGCGTTCCATTGCATTCCATGGCAACTAGTAGTTCCAGAGGGTTTCCATGGCATTCCATGGTAACTAGTAATTACAGAGCGTTTCTACGGCATTACATGGCAACTATTTTTTGCCATGTGTTTCCATGACATTCCATAGCAACTAGAAGATCCGTAGCGTTCCTTGACATTCCATGCAAACTAGTAGTTCCAGAGCATTTCGATGGCATTTTGGTGGCAAAGAAAAGTTCCGCAGCGTTTCATGGCATTCATGGCAACTAAAATTTCCATAGCGTTGCATAGCCTTCCATGGAAACTAGAAGTTCCAGGGCGTTCTATGTCATTGCATTGCAACTAGTACTTCTGGACAGTTTATATGGCATTGCATGGCTTCTGGAAATACCAGAGGGTTCCGTGGCAAGTAGAAGTTCCAGTGTGTTCCATATCATTGCATGGCAACTTGTAGTTCCAGATCGTTTCTATGGCATTCCATGGTAACTAGTAGTTCTAGACAGTTTATATGGCATTCCATGGCTACTAGAAATTTCAGAGGGTTCCATGGCAAGTAGAAGTTCCAGTGTGTTCCATAGCATTCCATGGCAAGTAGTAGTTAAAGAGCGTTTCTATGGCACTGCATGGCAACTAGGATTTCAGTGCACTTCTATCGCATACCTGCGGAACGAGAGTTTCCGGAGCGTTCCATTGCATTCCATGGCAATTTGAAATTCCAGAGCGTTCCATACCAATCAAGGGCAAGGAGTAACTCCAAATCTTTTCATGGTATTAGGTGGCAACTTCAAGTTCCAAAGGGTTCCTATAGCATTCCATGGCAACTTAAATTTCCGGAGCATTCCATTGCATTCCATGGCAACTAGTAGTTCCAGAGCGTTTCTATGTCATTCCATGTCAACTAGGAGTTCCAGTGCATTTCTATCACATACCACGGGAACTAGAAGTTCCGAAGCGTTGCATTGCATTCCATGGGAACTCGAAATTCCAGAACGTTCCATACCAATCAGGGGCAAGAAGTAGTTCCAGAGCTTTTGATGGTATTAGGAGGCAACTACTAGTTCCAGAGCGTTTCTATGGCACTCCATGGCAACCAGGAGTTCCAGAGCGTTCCATGGCATTCCATGGCAACTAGAAGTTCCAGAGCGTTTCTATGGCATTCCATGGCAACTCTTATTTGCAATGTGTTTCGATGATATTGCATTTGAATTAGAAGTTCTGTATTCTTCTATTGCATTCCATGGTAAGTAGGAGTTCCAAAACATTACGTGGCATTCCACGGCAACTAGGAGTTGCAGTGCGTTTCTATTGTATACCATGGCAACTAGAAGTACCGGAGCGTTCCATACCATTCCATGGACACTATTATTTGCGATGTGTTTCCATGACATTCCATGGCAACTAGGAGTTTCAGAGCATTCCATGGCATTCCATGGCAACTAGAAGTTCCAGAGCATTTCTATGGAATTCCATGGCTACTATTATTTGTGATGTGTTTCCATGGCATTCCATGGCATCTAGTAGTTACAGAGCGTTTATATGGCATTCCACGGCAACTAGAAGTTCTGCAGCGGTCCATGGTATTTCATGGCAACTAGAAGTTCCGGAGCGTTCCATTGCATTCCATGGCAACTAGAAGTTCCAGAGCGTTTCTGTGGCATATCATGGCAATTAATATTTGCGATGTGTTTCCACGATATTCCATGGCAACTAGAAGTTCGAGAGCGTTCCACAGCATTCCTTGACAACTAGTAGTTCCAGGGAATTTCTAATGCATTCCATGGCAACTATTATTTGCGATGTGTTTTCATGACATTCCATGGCAACTGGGAGTTCCAGTGTGTTTCTATCGCATACCATGGCAACTAGAAGTTCCGGAGCGTTCCATTGCATTCCATGGCAACTAGAAATTCCAGAGCGTTCCATACCAATCAAGGGCAAGTAGTAGTTCCAGAGGTTTTTATGGTATTAGGTGGGCACTAGAGGTTCCAGAGAATTCCTATGGCTTTCCATGGCAACTAGAATTTCCGGACCGTTTCATTGCTTTCCATGGCAACTAGAAGTTCCAGTGTCTTCCATAGCGTTCCGTGCAAACTTGTAGTTCCAGAGTGTTTCTATGGCATTCCATGGTAACTAGTTGTTACAGAGCGTTTCTATGTATTACATGGCAACAATTATTTGCGATGTGTTTCCATGAAATTCCAAGGAAATTTAAAGATCCGCAGCGTTCCATGACATTCCATGCCAACTAGTGTTAAAAGACCATTTCGATGGCATTTTGATGGTAACGAGGAGTTCCGCAGCATTTCATGGTATTCTATGGCAACTAGAATTTCCAGAGCGTTCCATAGCCTTCCATGGCAAATAGTAGTTCTGGACAGTTTATGTGGGATTCCATGTCTTCTAGAAATGCCAGAGGGTTCCGTGGCAAGTCGAAGTTCCATTGAGTTCCATAGCATTTTATGGCAACTAGTACTTCCAGAGGGTTTCTAAGGCACTCCATGGAACCAGGAGTTCCAGAGCGTTCCATGGCATTCCATGGCAACTAGAAGTTCTGGAGCGTTCCATTGCACTCCATGGCAACTAGTAGTTCCGGAGCTTTTCTATGGCATTCCATGGAAACTAGTAGTTCTAGAGAGTTTATATGGCATTCCATGGCTACTAGAAAATCCAGAGGGTTCCATGGCAAGTAGAAGTTCCAGTGTGTTCCATACCATTCCATGGCAACTAGTAGTTCCAGAGAGTTTCTACATCATTCCATGGCAACCAGGAGTTCCAGAGCGTCCCATGGCATTCCACGACAACTAGTAGTTCCAGAGCATTTCTATGGCATTCCATGGCAACCAGGAGTTCCAGTGGCAAGTAGGAGTTCCAGACCGTGTCTATCGCATGCCATGGCAACTCTTATTTGCTATGTGTTTCCATGACATTCCATTAGAATTAGAAGTTCTGGATCGTTCCATTGCATTCCATGGCAAGTAGGAGTTCCAGACCGTGTCTATCGCATGCCATGGCAACTCTTATTTGCTATGTGTTTCCATGACATTCCATTAGAATTAGAAGTTCTGGATCGTTCCATTGCATTCCATGGCAAGTAGGAGTTCCAGACCGTGTCTATCGCATGCCATGGCAACTCTTATTTGCTATGTGTTTCCATGACATTCCATTAGAATTAGAAGTTCTGGATCGTTCCATTGCATTCCATGGTAAGTAGGAGTTCCAAAGCATTCCATGGCATTCCATGGCATTCCATGGCAACTACAATTTTGAGAAGGTTTCTGTGGCATTCATCGGCAACTATTATTTGCGATGTGTTTCCATAGCCATTCCATGGCAACTAGTAGTTCCAGAGACTTTCTATGGCATTCCATGGCAACTAGTAGTTCCAGAGCGTTTCTATCATATTCCATGGCAACTGGAAGATCCAGTGCGTTCCATGGCATTGTATGCAACTAGTAGTTCTGGACAGTTTATATGGCATTCCATGGCTTCTAGAAATTCCAGAGAGTTCCGTGGCAAGTAGAATTTCCATTGTGTTCCATAGCATTTCATAGCAACTAGTAGTTCCAGTGCGTTTCTATGGCACTCCATGGTAACCAGGAGTTCCAGAGCGTTCCATGGCATTCCATGACAACTAGTAGTTCCAGAGCATTTCTATGGCATCCCATGGCAACCAGGAGTTCCAGTGCATTTCTATCGCATACCATGGGAACTGGAATTTGCGGAGCGTTCCATTGCATTCCATGGCAACTAGAAATTCCAGAGCGTTCCATACGAATCAAGGGGAAGTAATAATTCCAGAGCTTTTGATGGTATGAGGTGGCAACAAGGAGTTCCAGAGTGTTTCTATGGCATTCCACGGCAACTAGAAGTTCTGGAGCGTTCCATTGCATTCCATGGCAACTAGTAGTTCCAGAGGGTTTCCATGGCATTCCATGGTAACTAGTAATTACAGAGCGTTTCTACGGCATTACATGGCAACTATTTTTTGCCATGTGTTTCCATGACATTCCATAGCAACTAGAAGATCCGTAGCGTTCCTTGACATTCCATGCAAACTAGTAGTTCCAGAGCATTTCGATGGCATTTTGGTGGCAAAGAAAAGTTCCGCAGCGTTTCATGGCATTCATGGCAACTAAAATTTCCATAGCGTTGCATAGCCTTCCATGGAAACTAGAAGTTCCAGGGCGTTCTATGTCATTGCATTGCAACTAGTACTTCTGGACAGTTTATATGGCATTGCATGGCTTCTGGAAATACCAGAGGGTTCCGTGGCAAGTAGAAGTTCCAGTGTGTTCCATATCATTGCATGGCAACTTGTAGTTCCAGATCGTTTCTATGGCATTCCATGGTAACTAGTAGTTCTAGACAGTTTATATGGCATTCCATGGCTACTAGAAATTTCAGAGGGTTCCATGGCAAGTAGAAGTTCCAGTGTGTTCCATAGCATTCCATGGCAAGTAGTAGTTAAAGAGCGTTTCTATGGCACTGCATGGCAACTAGGATTTCAGTGCACTTCTATCGCATACCTGCGGAACGAGAGTTTCCGGAGCGTTCCATTGCATTCCATGGCAATTTGAAATTCCAGAGCGTTCCATACCAATCAAGGGCAAGGAGTAACTCCAAATCTTTTCATGGTATTAGGTGGCAACTTCAAGTTCCAAAGGGTTCCTATAGCATTCCATGGCAACTTAAATTTCCGGAGCATTCCATTGCATTCCATGGCAACTAGTAGTTCCAGAGCGTTTTTATGGCATTCCATGGCAACTAGAAATTCCAGAGCATGCCATACAAATCAAGTGCAAGTAGTAGTTCCAGAGCTTTTGAATGTATTAGCTGGCAACTAGACGTTTCATAGAGTTCCATGGCATTCCATGGCAACTAGAAGTTCCAGAGAATTCTAAAGCGTTTCGTGGCAACTTGTAGTTCCAGAGCTTTTCTATGGCATTCCATGGCAACCAGGAGTTCCAGAGCGTTTCTATGGCACTCCATGGCAACCAGGAGTTCCAGAGCGTTTCATTGCATTCCATGGCAAATAGTAGTTCCAGAGCGTTTCTCTGGCATTCCATGGCAACTCTTATTTGCAATGTGTTTCGATGATATTGCATTTGAATTAGAAGTTCTGTATTCTTCTGTTGCATTCCATGGTAAGTAGGAGTTCCAAAACATTACGTGGCATTCCACGGCAACTAGGAGTTGCAGTGCGTTTCTATTGTATACCATGGCAACTAGAAGTACCGGAGCGTTCCATACCATTCCTTGGACACTATTATTTGCGATGTGTTTCCACGACATTCCATGACAACTAGGAGTTTCAGAGCATTCCATGGCATTCCATGGCAACTAGAAGTTCCAGAGCATTTCTATGGAATTCCATGGCTACTATTATTTGTGATGTGTTTCCATGGCATTCCATGGCATCTAGTAGTTACAGAGCGTTTATATGGCATTCCACGGCAACTAGAAGTTCTGCAGCGTTCCATGGTATTTCATGGCAACTAGAAGTTCCGGAGCGTTCCATTGCATTCCATGGCAACTAGAAGTTCCAGAGCGTTTCTGTGGCATATCATGGCAATTATTATTTGCGATGTGTTTCCACGATATTCCATGGCAACTAGAAGTTCGAGAGCGTTCCACAGCATTCCTTGACAACTAGTAGTTCCAGGGAATTTCTAATGCATTCCATGGCAACTATTATTTGCGATGTGTTTTCATGACATTCCATGGCAACTGGGAGTTCCAGTGTGTTTCTATCGCATACCATGGCAACTAGAAGTTCCGGAGCGTTCCATTGCATTCCATGGCAACTAGAAATTCCAGAGCGTTCCATACCAATCAAGGGCAAGTAGTAGTTCCAGAGGTTTTTATGGTATTAGGTGGGCACTAGAGGTTCCAGAGAATTCCTATGGCTTTCCATGGCAACTAGAATTTCCGGACCGTTTCATTGCTTTCCATGGCAACTAGAAGTTCCAGTGTCTTCCATAGCGTTCCGTGCAAACTTGTAGTTCCAGAGTGTTTCTATGGCATTCCATGGTAACTAGTTGTTACAGAGCGTTTCTATGTATTACATGGCAACAATTATTTGCGATGTGTTTCCTTGAAATTCCAAGGAAATTTAAAGATCCGCAGCGTTCCATGACATTCCATGCCAACTAGTGTTAAAAGACCATTTCGATGGCATTTTGATGGTAACGAGGAGTTCCGCAGCATTTCATGGTATTCTATGGCAACTAGAATTTCCAGAGCGTTCCATAGCCTTCCATGGCAAATAGTAGTTCTGGACAGTTTATGTGGGATTCCATGTCTTCTAGAAATGCCAGAGGGTTCCGTGGCAAGTCGAAGTTCCATTGAGTTCCATAGCATTTTATGGCAACTAGTACTTCCAGAGGGTTTCTAAGGCACTCCATGGAACCAGGAGTTCCAGAGCGTTCCATGGCATTCCATGGCAACTAGAAGTTCTGGAGCGTTCCATTGCACTCCATGGCAACTAGTAGTTCCGGAGCTTTTCTATGGCATTCCATGGAAACTAGTAGTTCTAGAGAGTTTATATGGCATTCCATGGCTACTAGAAAATCCAGAGGGTTCCATGGCAAGTAGAAGTTCCAGTGTGTTCCATACCATTCCATGGCAACTAGTAGTTCCAGAGAGTTTCTACATCATTCCATGGCAACCAGGAGTTCCAGAGCGTCCCATGGCATTCCACGACAACTAGTAGTTCCAGAGCATTTCTATGGCATTCCATGGCAACCAGGAGTTCCAGTGGCAAGTAGGAGTTCCAGACCGTGTCTATCGCATGCCATGGCAACTCTTATTTGCTATGTGTTTCCATGACATTCCATTAGAATTAGAAGTTCTGGATCGTTCCATTGCATTCCATGGTAAGTAGGAGTTATAAAGCATTCCATGGCATTCCATGGCAACTACAATTTTGAGAAGGTTTCTGTGGCATTCATCGGCAACTATTATTTGCGATGTGTTTCCATAGCCATTCCATGGCAACTAGTAGTTCCAGAGACTTTCTATGGCATTCCATGGCAACTAGTAGTTCCAGAGCGTTTCTATCATATTCCATGGCAACTGGAAGATCCAGTGCGTTCCATGGCATTGTATGCAACTAGTAGTTCTGGAGAGTTTATATGGCATTCCATGGCTTCTAGAAATTCCAGAGAGTTCCGTGGCAAGTAGAATTTCCATTGTGTTCCATAGCATTTCATAGCAACTAGTAGTTCCAGTGCGTTTCTATGGCACTCCATGGTAACCAGGAGTTCCAGAGCGTCCCATGGCATTCTACGACAACTAGTAGTTCCAGAGCATTTCTATGGCATTCCATGGCAACCAGGAGTTCCAGTGGCAAGTAGGAGTTCCAGACCGTGTCTATCGCATACCATGGCAACTCTTATTTGCTATGTGTTTCCATGGCATTCCATTAGAATTAGAAGTTCTGGATCGTTCCATTGCATTCCATGGTAAGTAGGAGTTCCAAAGCATTCCATGGCATTCCATGGCAACTACAATTTTGAGAAGGTTTCTGTGGCATTCATCGGCAACTATTATTTGCGATGTGTTTCCATAGCCATTCCATGGCAACTAGTAGTTCCAGAGACTTTCTATGGCATTCCATGGCAACTAGTAGTTCCAGAGCGTTTCTATCATATTCCATGGCAACTGGAAGATCCAGTGCGTTCCATGGCATTGTATGCAACTAGTAGTTCTGGACAGTTTATATGGCATTCCATGGCTTCTAGAAATTCCAGAGAGTTCCGTGGCAAGTAGAATTTCCATTGTGTTCCATAGCATTTCATAGCAACTAGTAGTTCCAGTGCGTTTCTATGGCACTCCATGGTAACCAGGAGTTCCAGAGCGTTCCATGGCATTCCATGACAACTAGTAGTTCCAGAGCATTTCTATGGCATCCCATGGCAACCAGGAGTTCCAGTGCATTTCTATCGCATACCATGGGAACTGGAATTTGCGGAGCGTTCCATTGCATTCCATGGCAACTAGAAATTCCAAAGCGTTCCATACGAATCAAGGGGAAGTAATAATTCCAGAGCTTTTGATGGTATGAGGTGGCAACAAGGAGTTCCAGAGTGTTTCTATGGCATTCCATGGCAACTAGAAGTTCTGGAGCGTTCCATTGCATTCCATGGCAACTAGTAGTTCCAGAGGGTTTCCATGGCATTCCATGGTAACTAGTAATTACAGAGCGTTTCTACGGCATTACATGGCAACTATTTTTTGCCATGTGTTTCCATGACATTCCATAGCAACTAGAAGATCCGTAGCGTTCCTTGACATTCCATGCAAACTAGTAGTTCCAGAGCATTTCGATGGCATTTTGGTGGCAAAGAAAAGTTCCGCAGCGTTTCATGGCATTCATGGCAACTAAAATTTCCATAGCGTTGCATAGCCTTCCATGGAAACTAGAAGTTCCAGGGCGTTCTATGTCATTGCATTGCAACTAGTACTTCTGGACAGTTTATATGGCATTGCATGGCTTCTGGAAATACCAGAGGGTTCCGTGGCAAGTAGAAGTTCCAGTGTGTTCCATATCATTGCATGGCAACTTGTAGTTCCAGATCGTTTCTATGGCATTCCATGGTAACTAGTAGTTCTAGACAGTTTATATGGCATTCCATGGCTACTAGAAATTTCAGAGGGTTCCATGGCAAGTAGAAGTTCCAGTGTGTTCCATAGCATTCCATGGCAAGTAGTAGTTAAAGAGCGTTTCTATGGCACTGCATGGCAACTAGGATTTCAGTGCACTTCTATCGCATACCTGCGGAACGAGAGTTTCCGGAGCGTTCCATTGCATTCCATGGCAATTTGAAATTCCAGAGCGTTCCATACCAATCAAGGGCAAGGAGTAACTCCAAATCTTTTCATGGTATTAGGTGGCAACTTCAAGTTCCAAAGGGTTTCTATAGCATTCCATGGCAACTTAAATTTCCGGAGCATTCCATTGCATTCCATGGCAACTAGTAGTTCCAGAGCGTTTCTATGTCATTCCATGTCAACTAGGAGTTCCAGTGCATTTCTATCACATACCACGGGAACTAGAAGTTCCGGAGCGTTGCATTGCATTCCATGGGAACTCGAAATTCCAGAACGTTCCATACCAATCAAGGGCAAGAAGTAGTTCCAGAGCTTTTGATGGTATTAGGAGGCAACTACTAGTTCCACAGCATTTCTATGGCACTCCATGGCAACCAGGAGTTCCAGAGCGTTCCATGGCATTCCATGGCAACTAGTAGTTACAGAGCGTTTATATGGCATTCCACGGCAACTAGAAGTTCTGCAGCGTTCCATGGTATTTCATGGCAACTAGAAGTTCCGGAGCGTTCCATTGCATTCCATGGCAACTAGAAGTTCCAGAGCGTTTCTGTGGCATATCATGGCAATTATTATTTGCGATGTGTTTCCACGATATTCCATGGCAACTAGAAGTTCGAGAGCGTTCCACAGCATTCCTTGACAACTAGTAGTTCCAGGGCATTTCTAATGCATTCCATGGCAACTATTATTTGCGATGTGTTTTCATGACATTCCATGGCAACTGGGAGTTCCAGTGTGTTTCTATCGCATACCATGGCAACTAGAAGTTCCGGAGCGTTCCATTGCATTCCATGGCAACTAGAAATTCCAGAGCGTTCCATACCAATCAAGGGCAAGTAGTAGTTCCAGAGGTTTTTATGGTATTAGGTGGGCACTAGAGGTTCCAGAGAATTCCTATGGCTTTCCATGGCAACTAGAATTTCCGGACCGTTTCATTGCTTTCCATGGCAACTAGAAGTTCCAGTGTCTTCCATAGCGTTCCGTGCAAACTTGTAGTTCCAGAGTGTTTCTATGGCATTCCATGGTAACTAGTTGTTACAGAGCGTTTCTATGTATTACATGGCAACAATTATTTGCGATGTGTTTCCATGAAATTCCAAGGAAATTTAAAGATCCGCAGCGTTCCATGACATTCCATGCCAACTAGTGTTAAAAGACCATTTCGATGGCATTTTGATGGTAACGAGGAGTTCCGCAGCATTTCATGGTATTCTATGGCAACTAGAATTTCCAGAGCGTTCCATAGCCTTCCATGGCAAATAGTAGTTCTGGACAGTTTATGTGGGATTCCATGTCTTCTAGAAATGCCAGAGGGTTCCGTGGCAAGTCGAAGTTCCATTGAGTTCCATAGCATTTTATGGCAACTAGTACTTCCAGAGGGTTTCTAAGGCACTCCATGGAACCAGGAGTTCCAGAGCGTTCCATGGCATTCCATGGCAACTAGAAGTTCTGGAGCGTTCCATTGCACTCCATGGCAACTATTCGTTCCGGAGCTTTTCTATGGCATTCCATGGAAACTAGTAGTTCTAGAGAGTTTATATGGCATTCCATGGCTACTAGAAAATCCAGAGGGTTCCATGGCAAGTAGAAGTTCCAGTGTGTTCCATACCATTCCATGGCAACTAGTAGTTCCAGAGAGTTTCTACATCATTCCATGGCAACCAGGAGTTCCAGAGCGTCCCATGGCATTCCACGACAACTAGTAGTTCCAGAGCATTTCTATGGCATTCCATGGCAACCAGGAGTTCCAGTGGCAAGTAGGAGTTCCAGACCGTGTCTATCGCATGCCATGGCAACTCTTATTTGCTATGTGTTTCCATGACAGTCCATTAGAATTAGAAGTTCTGGATCGTTCCATTGCATTCCATGGCAAGTAGGAGTTCCAGACCGTGTCTATCGCATGCCATGGCAACTCTTATTTGCTATGTGTTTCCATGGCATTCCATTAGAATTAGAAGTTCTGGATCGTTCCATTGCATTCCATGGTAAGTAGGAGTTCCAAAGCATTCCATGGCATTCCATGGCAACTACAATTTTGAGAAGGTTTCTGTGGCATTCATCGGCAACTATTATTTGCGATGTGTTTCCATAGCCATTCCATGGCAACTAGTAGTTCCAGAGACTTTCTATGGCATTCCATGGCAACTAGTAGTTCCAGAGCGTTTCTATCATATTCCATGGCAACTGGAAGATCCAGTGCGTTCCATGGCATTGTATGCAACTAGTAGTTCTGGAGAGTTTATATGGCATTCCATGGCTTCTAGAAATTCCAGAGAGTTCCGTGGCAAGTAGAATTTCCATTGTGTTCCATAGCATTTCATAGCAACTAGTAGTTCCAGTGCGTTTCTATGGCACTCCATGGTAACCAGGAGTTCCAGAGCGTTCCATGGCATTCCATGACAACTAGTAGTTCCAGAGCATTTCTATGGCATCCCATGGCAACCAGGAGTTCCAGTGCATTTCTATCGCATACCATGGGAACTGGAATTTGCGGAGCGTTCCATTGCATTCCATGGCAACTAGAAATTCCAAAGCGTTCCATACGAATCAAGGGGAAGTAATAATTCCAGAGCTTTTGATGGTATGAGGTGGCAACAAGGAGTTCCAGAGTGTTTCTATGGCATTCCATGGCAACTAGAAGTTCTGGAGCGTTCCATTGCATTCCATGGCAACTAGTAGTTCCAGAGGGTTTCCATGGCATTCCATGGTAACTAGTAATTACAGAGCGTTTCTACGGCATTACATGGCAACTATTTTTTGCCATGTGTTTCCATGACATTCCATAGCAACTAGAAGATCCGTAGCGTTCCTTGACATTCCATGCAAACTAGTAGTTCCAGAGCATTTCGATGGCATTTTGGTGGCAAAGAAAAGTTCCGCAGCGTTTCATGGCATTCATGGCAACTAAAATTTCCATAGCGTTGCATAGCCTTCCATGGAAACTAGAAGTTCCAGGGCGTTCTATGTCATTGCATTGCAACTAGTACTTCTGGACAGTTTATATGGCATTGCATGGCTTCTGGAAATACCAGAGGGTTCCGTGGCAAGTAGAAGTTCCAGTGTGTTCCATATCATTGCATGGCAACTTGTAGTTCCAGATCGTTTCTATGGCATTCCATGGTAACTAGTAGTTCTAGACAGTTTATATGGCATTCCATGGCTACTAGAAATTTCAGAGGGTTCCATGGCAAGTAGAAGTTCCAGTGTGTTCCATAGCATTCCATGGCAAGTAGTAGTTAAAGAGCGTTTCTATGGCACTGCATGGCAACTAGGATTTCAGTGCACTTCTATCGCATACCTGCGGAACGAGAGTTTCCGGAGCGTTCCATTGCATTCCATGGCAATTTGAAATTCCAGAGCGTTCCATACCAATCAAGGGCAAGGAGTAACTCCAAATCTTTTCATGGTATTAGGTGGCAACTTCAAGTTCCAAAGGGTTTCTATAGCATTCCATGGCAACTTAAATTTCCGGAGCATTCCATTGCATTCCATGGCAAATAGTAGTTCCAGAGCGTTTCTATGTCATTCCATGTCAACTAGGAGTTCCAGTGCATTTCTATCACATACCACGGGAACTAGAAGTTCCGGAGCGTTGCATTGCATTCCATGGGAACTCGAAATTCCAGAACGTTCCATACCAATCAAGGGCAAGAAGTAGTTCCAGAGCTTTTGATGGTATTAGGAGGCAACTACTAGTTCCAGAGCGTTTCTATGGCACTCCATGGCAACCAGGAGTTCCAGAGCGTTCCATGGCATTCCATGGCAACTAGAAGTTCCAGAGCGTTTCTATGGCATTCCATGACAACTCTTATTTGCAATGTGTTTCGATGATATTGCATTTGAATTAGAAGTTCTGTATTCTTCTATTGCATTCCATGGTAAGTAGGAGTTCCAAAACATTACGTGGCATTCCACGGCAACTAGGAGTTGCAGTGCGTTTCTATTGTATACCATGGCAACTAGAAGTACCGGAGCGTTCCATACCATTCCATGGACACTATTATTTGCGATGTGTTTCCATGACATTCCATGGCAACTAGGAGTTTCAGAGCATTCCATGGCATTCCATGGCAACTAGAAGTTCCAGAGCATTTCTATGGAATTCCATGGCTACTATTATTTGTGATGTGTTTCCATGGCATTCCATGGCATCTAGTAGTTACAGAGCGTTTATATGGCATTCCACGGCAACTAGAAGTTCTGCAGCGTTCCATGGTATTTCATGGCAACTAGAAGTTCCGGAGCGTTCCATTGCATTCCATGGCAACTAGAAGTTCCAGAGCGTTTCTGTGGCATATCATGGCAATTATTATTTGCGATGTGTTTCCACGATATTCCATGGCAACTAGAAGTTCGAGAGCGTTCCACAGCATTCCTTGACAACTAGTAGTTCCAGGGAATTTCTAATGCATTCCATGGCAACTATTATTTGCAATGTGTTTTCATGACATTCCATGGCACCTGGGAGTTCCAGTGTGTTTCTATCGCATACCATGGCAACTAGAAGTTCCGGAGCGTTCCATTGCATTCCATGGCAACTAGAAATTCCAGAGCGTTCCATACCAATCAAGGGCAAGTAGTAGTTCCAGAGGTTTTTATGGTATTAGGTGGGCACTAGAGGTTCCAGAGAATTCCTATGGCTTTCCATGGCAACTAGAATTTCCGGACCGTTTCATTGCTTTCCATGGCAACTAGAAGTTCCAGTGTCTTCCATAGCGTTCCGTGCAAACTTGTAGTTCCAGAGTGTTTCTATGGCATTCCATGGTAACTAGTTGTTACAGAGCGTTTCTATGTATTACATGGCAACAATTATTTGCGATGTGTTTCCATGAAATTCCAAGGAAATTTAAAGATCCGCAGCGTTCCATGACATTCCATGCCAACTAGTGTTAAAAGACCATTTCGATGGCATTTTGATGGTAACGAGGAGTTCCGCAGCATTTCATGGTATTCTATGGCAACTAGAATTTCCAGAGCGTTCCATAGCCTTCCATGGCAAATAGTAGTTCTGGACAGTTTATGTGGGATTCCATGTCTTCTAGAAATGCCAGAGGGTTCCGTGGCAAGTCGAAGTTCCATTGAGTTCCATAGCATTTTATGGCAACTAGTACTTCCAGAGGGTTTCTAAGGCACTCCATGGAACCAGGAGTTCCAGAGCGTTCCATGGCATTCCATGGCAACTAGAAGTTCTGGAGCGTTCCATTGCACTCCATGGCAACTAGTAGTTCCGGAGCTTTTCTATGGCATTCCATGGAAACTAGTAGTTCTAGAGAGTTTATATGGCATTCCATGGCTACTAGAAAATCCAGAGGGTTCCATGGCAAGTAGAAGTTCCAGTGTGTTCCATACCATTCCATGGCAACTAGTAGTTCCAGAGAGTTTCTACATCATTCCATGGCAACCAGGAGTTCCAGAGCGTCCCATGGCATTCCACGACAACTAGTAGTTCCAGAGCATTTCTATGGCATTCCATGGCAACCAGGAGTTCCAGTGGCAAGTAGGAGTTCCAGACCGTGTCTATCGCATGCCATGGCAACTCTTATTTGCTATGTGTTTCCATGACATTCCATTAGAATTAGAAGTTCTGGATCGTTCCATTGCATTCCATGGCAAGTAGGAGTTCCAGACCGTGTCTATCGCATGCCATGGCAACTCTTATTTGCTATGTGTTTCCATGACATTCCATTAGAATTAGAAGTTCTGGATCGTTCCATTGCATTCCATGGTAAGTAGGAGTTCCAAAGCATTCCATGGCATTCCATGGCATTCCATGGCATTCCATGGCAACTACAATTTTGAGAAGGTTTCTGTGGCATTCATCGGCAACTATTATTTGCGATGTGTTTCCATAGCCATTCCATGGCAACTAGTAGTTCCAGAGACTTTCTATGGCATTCCATGGCAACTAGTAGTTCCAGAGCGTTTCTATCATATTCCATGGCAACTGGAAGATCCAGTGCGTTCCATGGCATTGTATGCAACTAGTAGTTCTGGAGAGTTTATATGGCATTCCATGGCTTCTAGAAATTCCAGAGAGTTCCGTGGCAAGTAGAATTTCCATTGTGTTCCATAGCATTTCATAGCAACTAGTAGTTCCAGTGCGTTTCTATGGCACTCCATGGTAACCAGGAGTTCCAGAGCGTTCCATGGCATTCCATGACAACTAGTAGTTCCAGAGCATTTCTATGGCATCCCATGGCAACCAGGAGTTCCAGTGCATTTCTATCGCATACCATGGGAACTGGAATTTGCGGAGCGTTCCATTGCATTCCATGGCAACTAGAAATTCCAAAGCGTTCCATACGAATCAAGGGGAAGTAATAATTCCAGAGCTTTTGATGGTATGAGGTGGCAACAAGGAGTTCCAGAGTGTTTCTATGGCATTCCATGGCAACTAGAAGTTCTGGAGCGTTCCATTGCATTCCATGGCAACTAGTAGTTCCAGAGGGTTTCCATGGCATTCCATGGTAACTAGTAATTACAGAGCGTTTCTACGGCATTACATGGCAACTATTTTTTGCCATGTGTTTCCATGACATTCCATAGCAACTAGAAGATCCGTAGCGTTCCTTGACATTCCATGCAAACTAGTAGTTCCAGAGCATTTCGATGGCATTTTGGTGGCAAAGAAAAGTTCCGCAGCGTTTCATGGCATTCATGGCAACTAAAATTTCCATAGCGTTGCATAGCCTTCCATGGAAACTAGAAGTTCCAGGGCGTTCTATGTCATTGCATTGCAACTAGTACTTCTGGACAGTTTATATGGCATTGCATGGCTTCTGGAAATACCAGAGGGTTCCGTGGCAAGTAGAAGTTCCAGTGTGTTCCACATCATTGCATGGCAACTTGTAGTTCCAGATCGTTTCTATGGCATTCCATGGTAACTAGTAGTTCTAGACAGTTTATATGGCATTCCATGGCTACTAGAAATTTCAGAGGGTTCCATGGCAAGTAGAAGTTCCAGTGTGTTCCATAGCATTCCATGGCAAGTAGTAGTTAAAGAGCGTTTCTATGGCACTGCATGGCAACTAGGATTTCAGTGCACTTCTATCGCATACCTGCGGAACGAGAGTTTCCGGAGCGTTCCATTGCATTCCATGGCAATTTGAAATTCCAGAGCGTTCCATACCAATCAAGGGCAAGGAGTAACTCCAAATCTTTTCATGGTATTAGGTGGCAACTTCAAGTTCCAAAGGGTTCCTATAGCATTCCATGGCAACTTAAATTTCCGGAGCATTCCATTGCATTCCATGGCAAATAGTAGTTCCAGAGCGTTTCTATGTCATTCCATGTCAACTAGGAGTTCCAGTGCATTTCTATCACATACCACGGGAACTAGAAGTTCCGGAGCGTTGCATTGCATTCCATGGGAACTCGAAATTCCAGAACGTTCCATACCAATCAAGGGCAAGAAGTAGTTCCAGAGCTTTTGATGGTATTAGGAGGCAACTACTAGTTCCAGAGCGTTTCTATGGCACTCCATGGCAACCAGGAGTTCCAGAGCGTTCCATGGCATTCCATGGCAACTAGAAGTTCCAGAGCGTTTCTATGGCACTCCATGGCAACCAGGAGTTCCAGAGCGTTTCATTGCATTCCATGGCAAATAGTAGTTCCAGAGCGTTTCTATGTCATTCCATGTCAACTAGGAGTTCCAGTGCATTTCTATCACATACCACGGGAACTAGAAGTTCCGGAGCGTTGCATTGCATTCCATGGGAACTCGAAATTCCAGAACGTTCCATACCAATCAAGGGCAAGAAGTAGTTCCAGAGCTTTTGATGGTATTAGGAGGCATCTACTAGTTCCAGAGCGTTTCTATGGCACTCCATGGCAACCAGGAGTTTCAGAGCGTTCCATGGCATTCCATGGCAACTAGAAGTTCCAGAGCGTTTCTATGGCATTCCATGGCAACTCTTATTTGCAATGTGTTTCGATGATATTGCATTTGAATTAGAAGTTCTGTATTCTTCTATTGCATTCCGTGGTAAGTAGGAGTTCCAAAACATTACGTGGCATTCCACGGCAACTAGGAGTTGCAGTGCGTTTCTATTGTATACCATGGCAACTAGAAGTACCGGAGCGTTCCATACCATTCCATGGACACTATTATTTGCGATGTGTTTCCACGACATTCCATGGCAACTAGGAGTTTCAGAGCATTCCATGGCATTCCATGGCAACTAGAAGTTCCAGAGCATTTCTATGGAATTCCATGGCTACTATTATTTGTGATGTGTTTCCATGGCATTCCATGGCATCTAGTAGTTACAGAGCGTTTATATGGCATTCCACGGCAACTAGAAGTTCTGCAGCGTTCCATGGTGTTTCATGGCAACTAGAAGTTCCGGAGCGTTCCATTGCATTCCATGGCAACTAGAAGTTCCAGAGCGTTTCTGTGGCATATCATGGCAATTATTATTTGCGATGTGTTTCCACGATATTCCATGGCAACTAGAAGTTCGAGAGCGTTCCACAGCATTCCTTGACAACTAGTAGTTCCAGGGAATTTCTAATGCATTCCATGGCAACTATTATTTGCGATGTGTTTTCATGACATTCCATGGCAACTGGGAGTTCCAGTGTGTTTCTATCGCATACCATGGCAACTAGAAGTTCCGGAGCGTTCCATTGCATTCCATGGCAACTAGAAATTCCAGAGCGTTCCATACCAATCAAGGGCAAGTAGTAGTTCCAGAGGTTTTTATGGTATTAGGTGGGCACTAGAGGTTCCAGAGAATTCCTATGGCTTTCCATGGCAACTAGAATTTCCGGACCGTTTCATTGCTTTCCATGGCAACTAGAAGTTCCAGTGTCTTCCATAGCGTTCCGTGCAAACTTGTAGTTCCAGAGTGTTTCTATGGCATTCCATGGTAACTAGTTGTTACAGAGCGTTTCTATGTATTACATGGCAACAATTATTTGCGATGTGTTTCCATGAAATTCCAAGGAAATTTAAAGATCCGCAGCGTTCCATGACATTCCATGCCAACTAGTGTTAAAAGACCATTTCGATGGCATTTTGATGGTAACGAGGAGTTCCGCAGCATTTCATGGTATTCTATGGCAACTAGAATTTCCAGAGCGTTCCATAGCCTTCCATGGCAAATAGTAGTTCTGGACAGTTTATGTGGGATTCCATGTCTTCTAGAAATGCCAGAGGGTTCCGTGGCAAGTCGAAGTTCCATTGAGTTCCATAGCATTTTATGGCAACTAGTACTTCCAGAGGGTTTCTAAGGCACTCCATGGAACCAGGAGTTCCAGAGCGTTCCATGGCATTCCATGGCAACTAGAAGTTCTGGAGCGTTCCATTGCACTCCATGGCAACTATTCGTTCCGGAGCTTTTCTATGGCATTCCATGGAAACTAGTAGTTCTAGAGAGTTTATATGGCATTCCATGGCTACTAGAAAATCCAGAGGGTTCCATGGCAAGTAGAAGTTCCAGTGTGTTCCATACCATTCCATGGCAACTAGTAGTTCCAGAGAGTTTCTACATCATTCCATGGCAACCAGGAGTTCCAGAGCGTCCCATGGCATTCCACGACAACTAGTAGTTCCAGAGCATTTCTATGGCATTCCATGGCAACCAGGAGTTCCAGTGGCAAGTAGGAGTTCCAGACCGTGTCTATCGCATGCCATGGCAACTCTTATTTGCTATGTGTTTCCATGACATTCCATTAGAATCAGAAGTTCTGGATCGTTCCATTGCATTCCATGGCAAGTAGGAATTCCAGACCTTGTCTATCGCATGCCATGGCAACTCTTATTTGCTATGTGTTTCCATGACATTCCATTAGAATTAGAAGTTCTGGATCGTTCCATTGCATTCCATGGCAAGTAGGAGTTCCAGACCGTGTCTATCGCATGCCATGGCAACTCTTATTTGCTATGTGTTTCCATGACATTCCATTAGAATTAGAAGTTCTGGATCGTTCCATTGCATTCCATGGTAAGTAGGAGTTCCAAAGCATTCCATGGCATTCCATGGCAACTACAATTTTGAGAAGGTTTCTGTGGCATTCATCGGCAACTATTATTTGCGATGTGTTTCCATAGCCATTCCATGGCAACTAGTAGTTCCAGAGACTTTCTATGGCATTCCATGGCAACTAGTAGTTCCAGAGCGTTTCTATCATATTCCATGGCAACTGGAAGATCCAGTGCGTTCCATGGCATTGTATGCAACTAGTAGTTCTGGACAGTTTATATGGCATTCCATGGCTTCTAGAAATTCCAGAGAGTTCCGTGGCAAGTAGAATTTCCATTGTGTTCCATAGCATTTCATAGCAACTAGTAGTTCCAGTGCGTTTCTATGGCACTCCATGGTAACCAGGAGTTCCAGAGCGTTCCATGGCATTCCATGACAACTAGTAGTTCCAGAGCATTTCTATGGCATCCCATGGCAACCAGGAGTTCCAGTGCATTTCTATCGCATACCATGGGAACTGGAATTTGCGGAGCGTTCCATTGCATTCCATGGCAACTAGAAATTCCAAAGCGTTCCATACGAATCAAGGGGAAGTAATAATTCCAGAGCTTTTGATGGTATGAGGTGGCAACAAGGAGTTCCAGAGTGTTTCTATGGCATTCCACGGCAACTAGAAGTTCTGGAGCGTTCCATTGCATTCCATGGCAACTAGTAGTTCCAGAGGGTTTCCATGGCATTCCATGGTAACTAGTAATTACAGAGCGTTTCTACGGCATTACATGGCAACTATTTTTTGCCATGTGTTTCCATGACATTCCATAGCAACTAGAAGATCCGTAGCGTTCCTTGACATTCCATGCAAACTAGTAGTTCCAGAGCATTTCGATGGCATTTTGGTGGCAAAGAAAAGTTCCGCAGCGTTTCATGGCATTCATGGCAACTAAAATTTCCATAGCGTTGCATAGCCTTCCATGGAAACTAGAAGTTCCAGGGCGTTCTATGTCATTGCATTGCAACTAGTACTTCTGGACAGTTTATATGGCATTGCATGGCTTCTGGAAATACCAGAGGGTTCCGTGGCAAGTAGAAGTTCCAGTGTGTTCCATATCATTGCATGGCAACTTGTAGTTCCAGATCGTTTCTATGGCATTCCATGGTAACTAGTAGTTCTAGACAGTTTATATGGCATTCCATGGCTACTAGAAATTTCAGAGGGTTCCATGGCAAGTAGAAGTTCCAGTGTGTTCCATAGCATTCCATGGCAAGTAGTAGTTAAAGAGCGTTTCTATGGCACTGCATGGCAACTAGGATTTCAGTGCACTTCTATCGCATACCTGCGGAACGAGAGTTTCCGGAGCGTTCCATTGCATTCCATGGCAATTTGAAATTCCAGAGCGTTCCATACCAATCAAGGGCAAGGAGTAACTCCAAATCTTTTCATGGTATTAGGTGGCAACTTCAAGTTCCAAAGGGTTCCTATAGCATTCCATGGCAACTTAAATTTCCGGAGCATTCCATTGCATTCCATGGCAACTAGTAGTTCCAGAGCGTTTTTATGGCATTCCATGGCAACTAGAAATTCCAGAGCATGCCATACAAATCAAGTGCAAGTAGTAGTTCCAGAGCTTTTGAATGTATTAGCTGGCAACTAGACGTTTCATAGAGTTCCATGGCATTCCATGGCAACTAGAAGTTCCAGAGAATTCTAAAGCGTTTCGTGGCAACTTGTAGTTCCAGAGCTTTTCTATGGCATTCCATGGCAACCAGGAGTTCCAGAGCGTTTCATTGCATTCCATGGCAAATAGTAGTTCCAGAGCGTTTCTATGGCATTCCATGGCAACTCTTATTTGCAATGTGTTTCGATGATATTGCATTTGAATTAGAAGTTCTGTATTCTTCTATTGCATTCCATGGTAAGTAGGAGTTCCAAAACATTACGTGGCATTCCACGGCAACTAGGAGTTGCAGTGCGTTTCTATTGTATACCATGGCAACTAGAAGTACCGGAGCGTTCCATACCATTCCATGGACACTATTATTTGCGATGTGTTTCCATGACATTCCATGGCAACTAGGAGTTTCAGAGCATTCCATGGCATTCCATGGCAACTAGAAGTTCCAGAGCATTTCTATGGAATTCCATGGCTACTATTATTTGTGATGTGTTTCCATGGCATTCCATGGCATCTAGTAGTTACAGAGCATTTATATGGCATTCCACGGCAACTAGAAGTTCTGCAGCGTTCCATGGTATTTCATGGCAACTAGAAGTTCCGGAGCGTTCCATTGCATTCCATGGCAACTAGAAGTTCCAGAGCGTTTCTGTGGCATATCATGGCAATTATTATTTGCGATGTGTTTCCACGATATTCCATGGCAACTAGAAGTTCGAGAGCGTTCCACAGCATTCCTTGACAACTAGTAGTTCCAGGGAATTTCTAATGCATTCCATGGCAACTATTATTTGCGATGTGTTTTCATGACATTCCATGGCAACTGGGAGTTCCAGTGTGTTTCTATCGCATACCATGGCAACTAGAAGTTCCGGAGCGTTCCATTGCATTCCATGGCAACTAGAAATTCCAGAGCGTTCCATACCAATCAAGGGCAAGTAGTAGTTCCAGAGGGTTTTATGGTATTAGGTGGGCACTAGAGGTTCCAGAGAATTCCTATGGCTTTCCATGGCAACTAGAATTTCCGGACCGTTTCATTGCTTTCCATGGCAACTAGAAGTTCCAGTGTCTTCCATAGCGTTCCGTGCAAACTTGTAGTTCCAGAGTGTTTCTATGGCATTCCATGGTAACTAGTTGTTACAGAGCGTTTCTATGTATTACATGGCAACAATTATTTGCGATGTGTTTCCATGAAATTCCAAGGAAATTTAAAGATCCGCAGCGTTCCATGACATTCCATGCCAACTAGTGTTAAAAGACCATTTCGATGGCATTTTGATGGTAACGAGGAGTTCCGCAGCATTTCATGGTATTCTATGGCAACTAGAATTTCCAGAGCGTTCCATAGCCTTCCATGGCAAATAGTAGTTCTGGACAGTTTATGTGGGATTCCATGTCTTCTAGAAATGCCAGAGGGTTCCGTGGCAAGTCGAAGTTCCATTGAGTTCCATAGCATTTTATGGCAACTAGTACTTCCAGAGGGTTTCTAAGGCACTCCATGGAACCAGGAGTTCCAGAGCGTTCCATGGCATTCCATGGCAACTAGAAGTTCTGGAGCGTTCCATTGCACTCCATGGCAACTATTCGTTCCGGAGCTTTTCTATGGCATTCCATGGAAACTAGTAGTTCTAGAGAGTTTATATGGCATTCCATGGCTACTAGAAAATCCAGAGGGTTCCATGGCAAGTAGAAGTTCCAGTGTGTTCCATACCATTCCATGGCAACTAGTAGTTCCAGAGAGTTTCTACATCATTCCATGGCAACCAGGAGTTCCAGAGCGTCCCATGGCATTCCACGACAACTAGTAGTTCCAGAGCATTTCTATGGCATTCCATGGCAACCAGGAGTTCCAGTGGCAAGTAGGAGTTCCAGACCGTGTCTATCGCATGCCATGGCAACTCTTATTTGCTATGTGTTTCCATGACATTCCATTAGAATTAGAAGTTCTGGATCGTTCCATTGCATTCCATGGCAAGTAGGAGTTCCAGACCGTGTCTATCGCATGCCATGGCAACTCTTATTTGCTATGTGTTTCCATGGCATTCCATTAGAATTAGAAGTTCTGGATCGTTCCATTGCATTCCATGGTAAGTAGGAGTTCCAAAGCATTCCATGGCATTCCATGGCAACTACAATTTTGAGAAGGTTTCTGTGGCATTCATCGGCAACTATTATTTGCGATGTGTTTCCATAGCCATTCCATGGCAACTAGTAGTTCCAGAGACTTTCTATGGCATTCCATGGCAACTAGTAGTTCCAGAGCGTTTCTATCATATTCCATGGCAACTGGAAGATCCCGTGCGTTCCATGGCATTGTATGCAACTAGTAGTTCTGGACAGTTTATATGGCATTCCATGGCTTCTAGAAATTCCAGAGAGTTCCGTGGCAAGTAGAATTTCCATTGTGTTCCATAGCATTTCATAGCAACTAGTAGTTCCAGTGCGTTTCTATGGCACTCCATGGTAACCAGGAGTTCCAGAGCGTTCCATGGCATTCCATGACAACTAGTAGTTCCAGAGCATTTCTATGGCATCCCATGGCAACCAGGAGTTCCAGTGCATTTCTATCGCATACCATGGGAACTGGAATTTGCGGAGCGTTCCATTGCATTCCATGGCAACTAGAAATTCCAAAGCGTTCCATACGAATCAAGGGGAAGTAATAATTCCAGAGCTTTTGATGGTATGAGGTGGCAACAAGGAGTTCCAGAGTGTTTCTATGGCATTCCATGGCAACTAGAAGTTCTGGAGCGTTCCATTGCATTCCATGGCAACTAGTAGTTCCAGAGGGTTTCCATGGCATTCCATGGTAACTAGTAATTACAGAGCGTTTCTACGGCATTACATGGCAACTATTTTTTGCCATGTGTTTCCATGACATTCCATAGCAACTAGAAGATCCGTAGCGTTCCTTGACATTCCATGCAAACTAGTAGTTCCAGAGCATTTCGATGGCATTTTGGTGGCAAAGAAAAGTTCCGCAGCGTTTCATGGCATTCATGGCAACTAAAATTTCCATAGCGTTGCATAGCCTTCCATGGAAACTAGAAGTTCCAGGGCGTTCTATGTCATTGCATTGCAACTAGTACTTCTGGACAGTTTATATGGCATTGCATGGCTTCTGGAAATACCAGAGGGTTCCGTGGCAAGTAGAAGTTCCAGTGTGTTCCATATCATTGCATGGCAACTTGTAGTTCCAGATCGTTTCTATGGCATTCCATGGTAACTAGTAGTTCTAGACAGTTTATATGGCATTCCATGGCTACTAGAAATTTCAGAGGGTTCCATGGCAAGTAGAAGTTCCAGTGTGTTCCATAGCATTCCATGGCAAGTAGTAGTTAAAGAGCGTTTCTATGGCACTGCATGGCAACTAGGATTTCAGTGCACTTCTATCGCATACCTGCGGAACGAGAGTTTCCGGAGCGTTCCATTGCATTCCATGGCAATTTGAAATTCCAGAGCGTTCCATACCAATCAAGGGCAAGGAGTAACTCCAAATCTTTTCATGGTATTAGGTGGCAACTTCAAGTTCCAAAGGGTTTCTATAGCATTCCATGGCAACTTAAATTTCCGGAGCATTCCATTGCATTCCATGGCAAATAGTAGTTCCAGAGCGTTTCTATGTCATTCCATGTCAACTAGGAGTTCCAGTGCATTTCTATCACATACCACGGGAACTAGAAGTTCCGGAGCGTTGCATTGCATTCCATGGGAACTCGAAATTCCAGAACGTTCCATACCAATCAAGGGCAAGAAGTAGTTCCAGAGCTTTTGATGGTATTAGGAGGCAACTACTAGTTCCAGAGCGTTTCTATGGCACTCCATGGCAACCAGGAGTTCCAGAGCGTTCCATGGCATTCCATGGCAACTAGAAGTTCCAGAGCGTTTCTATGGCATTCCATGGCAACTCTTATTTGCAATGTGTTTCGATGATATTGCATTTGAATTAGAAGTTCTGTATTCTTCTATTGCATTCCATGGTAAGTAGGAGTTCCAAAACATTACGTGGCATTCCACGGCAACTAGGAGTTGCAGTGCGTTTCTATTGTATACCATGGCAACTAGAAGTACCGGAGCGTTCCATACCATTCCATGGACACTATTATTTGCGATGTGTTTCCATGACATTCCATGGCAACTAGGAGTTTCAGAGCATTCCATGGCATTCCATGGCAACTAGAAGTTCCAGAGCATTTCTATGGAATTCCATGGCTACTATTATTTGTGATGTGTTTCCATGGCATTCCATGGCATCTAGTAGTTACAGAGCGTTTATATGGCATTCCACGGCAACTAGAAGTTCTGCAGCGGTCCATGGTATTTCATGGCAACTAGAAGTTCCGGAGCGTTCCATTGCATTCCATGGCAACTAGAAGTTCCAGAGCGTTTCTGTGGCATATCATGGCAATTAATATTTGCGATGTGTTTCCACGATATTCCATGGCAACTAGAAGTTCGAGAGCGTTCCACAGCATTCCTTGACAACTAGTAGTTCCAGGGAATTTCTAATGCATTCCATGGCAACTATTATTTGCGATGTGTTTTCATGACATTCCATGGCAACTGGGAGTTCCAGTGTGTTTCTATCGCATACCATGGCAACTAGAAGTTCCGGAGCGTTCCATTGCATTCCATGGCAACTAGAAATTCCAGAGCGTTCCATACCAATCAAGGGCAAGTAGTAGTTCCAGAGGTTTTTATGGTATTAGGTGGGCACTAGAGGTTCCAGAGAATTCCTATGGCTTTCCATGGCAACTAGAATTTCCGGACCGTTTCATTGCTTTCCATGGCAACTAGAAGTTCCAGTGTCTTCCATAGCGTTCCGTGCAAACTTGTAGTTCCAGAGTGTTTCTATGGCATTCCATGGTAACTAGTTGTTACAGAGCGTTTCTATGTATTACATGGCAACAATTATTTGCGATGTGTTTCCATGAAATTCCAAGGAAATTTAAAGATCCGCAGCGTTCCATGACATTCCATGCCAACTAGTGTTAAAAGACCATTTCGATGGCATTTTGATGGTAACGAGGAGTTCCGCAGCATTTCATGGTATTCTATGGCAACTAGAATTTCCAGAGCGTTCCATAGCCTTCCATGGCAAATAGTAGTTCTGGACAGTTTATGTGGGATTCCATGTCTTCTAGAAATGCCAGAGGGTTCCGTGGCAAGTCGAAGTTCCATTGAGTTCCATAGCATTTTATGGCAACTAGTACTTCCAGAGGGTTTCTAAGGCACTCCATGGAACCAGGAGTTCCAGAGCGTTCCATGGCATTCCATGGCAACTAGAAGTTCTGGAGCGTTCCATTGCACTCCATGGCAACTAGTAGTTCCGGAGCTTTTCTATGGCATTCCATGGAAACTAGTAGTTCTAGAGAGTTTATATGGCATTCCATGGCTACTAGAAAATCCAGAGGGTTCCATGGCAAGTAGAAGTTCCAGTGTGTTCCATACCATTCCATGGCAACTAGTAGTTCCAGAGAGTTTCTACATCATTCCATGGCAACCAGGACTTCCAGAGCGTCCCATGGCATTCCACGACAACTAGTAGTTCCAGAGCATTTCTATGGCATTCCATGGCAACCAGGAGTTCCAGTGGCAAGTAGGAGTTCCAGACCGTGTCTATCGCATGCCATGGCAACTCTTATTTGCTATGTGTTTCCATGACAGTCCATTAGAATTAGAAGTTCTGGATCGTTCCATTGCATTCCATGGCAAGTAGGAGTTCCAGACCGTGTCTATCGCATGCCATGGCAACTCTTATTTGCTATGTGTTTCCATGGCATTCCATTAGAATTAGAAGTTCTGGATCGTTCCATTGCATTCCATGGTAAGTAGGAGTTCCAAAGCATTCCATGGCATTCCATGGCAACTACAATTTTGAGAAGGTTTCTGTGGCATTCATCGGCAACTATTATTTGCGATGTGTTTCCATAGCCATTCCATGGCAACTAGTAGTTCCAGAGCGTTTCTATCATATTCCATGGCAACTGGAAGATCCAGTGCGTTCCATGGCATTGTATGCAACTAGTAGTTCTGGAGAGTTTATATGGCATTCCATGGCTTCTAGAAATTCCAGAGAGTTCCGTGGCAAGTAGAATTTCCATTGTGTTCCATAGCATTTCATAGCAACTAGTAGTTCCAGTGCGTTTCTATGGCACTCCATGGTAACCAGGAGTTCCAGAGCGTTCCATGGCATTCCATGACAACTAGTAGTTCCAGAGCATTTCTATGGCATCCCATGGCAACCAGGAGTTCCAGTGCATTTCTATCGCATACCATGGGAACTGGAATTTGCGGAGCGTTCCATTGCATTCCATGGCAACTAGAAATTCCAAAGCGTTCCATACGAATCAAGGGGAAGTAATAATTCCAGAGCTTTTGATGGTATGAGGTGGCAACAAGGAGTTCCAGAGTGTTTCTATGGCATTCCATGGCAACTAGAAGTTCTGGAGCGTTCCATTGCATTCCATGGCAACTAGTAGTTCCAGAGGGTTTCCATGGCATTCCATGGTAACTAGTAATTACAGAGCGTTTCTACGGCATTACATGGCAACTATTTTTTGCCATGTGTTTCCATGACATTCCATAGCAACTAGAAGATCCGTAGCGTTCCTTGACATTCCATGCAAACTAGTAGTTCCAGAGCATTTCGATGGCATTTTGGTGGCAAAGAAAAGTTCCGCAGCGTTTCGTGGCATTCATGGCAACTAAAATTTCCATAGCGTTGCATAGCCTTCCATGGAAACTAGAAGTTCCAGGGCGTTCTATGTCATTGCATTGCAACTAGTACTTCTGGACAGTTTATATGGCATTGCATGGCTTCTGGAAATACCAGAGGGTTCCGTGGCAAGTAGAAGTTCCAGTGTGTTCCATATCATTGCATGGCAACTTGTAGTTCCAGATCGTTTCTATGGCATTCCATGGTAACTAGTAGTTCTAGACAGTTTATATGGCATTCCATGGCTACTAGAAATTTCAGAGGGTTCCATGGCAAGTAGAAGTTCCAGTGTGTTCCATAGCATTCCATGGCAAGTAGTAGTTAAAGAGCGTTTCTATGGCACTGCATGGCAACTAGGATTTCAGTGCACTTCTATCGCATACCTGCGGAACGAGAGTTTCCGGAGCGTTCCATTGCATTCCATGGCAATTTGAAATTCCAGAGCGTTCCATACCAATCAAGGGCAAGGAGTAACTCCAAATCTTTTCATGGTATTAGGTGGCAACTTCAAGTTCCAAAGGGTTCCTATAGCATTCCATGGCAACTTAAATTTCCGGAGCATTCCATTGCATTCCATGGCAACTAGTAGTTCCAGAGCGTTTTTATGGCATTCCATGGCAACTAGAAATTCCAGAGCATGCCATACAAATCAAGTGCAAGTAGTAGTTCCAGAGCTTTTGAATGTATTAGCTGGCAACTAGACGTTTCATAGAGTTCCATGGCATTCCATGGCAACTAGAAGTTCCAGAGAATTCTAAAGCGTTTCGTGGCAACTTGTAGTTCCAGAGCTTTTCTATGGCATTCCATGGCAACCAGGAGTTCCAGAGCGTTTCATTGCATTCCATGGCAAATAGTAGTTCCAGAGCGTTTCTATGGCATTCCATGGCAACTCTTATTTGCAATGTGTTTCGATGATATTGCATTTGAATTAGAAGTTCTGTATTCTTCTATTGCATTCCATGGTAAGTAGGAGTTCCAAAACATTACGTGGCATTCCACGGCAACTAGGAGTTGCAGTGCGTTTCTATTGTATACCATGGCAACTAGAAGTACCGGAGCGTTCCATACCATTCCATGGACACTATTATTTGCGATGTGTTTCCACGACATTCCATGGCAACTAGGAGTTTCAGAGCATTCCATGGCATTCCATGGCAACTAGAAGTTCCAGAGCATTTCTATGGAATTCCATGGCTACTATTATTTGTGATGTGTTTCCATGGCATTCCATGGCATCTAGTAGTTACAGAGCGTTTATATGGCATTCCACGGCAACTAGAAGTTCTGCAGCGTTCCATGGTATTTCATGGCAACTAGAAGTTCCGGAGCGTTCCATTGCATTCCATGGCAACTAGAAGTTCCAGAGCGTTTCTGTGGCATATCATGGCAATTATTATTTGCGATGTGTTTCCACGATATTCCATGGCAACTAGAAGTTCGAGAGCGTTCCACAGCATTCCTTGACAACTAGTAGTTCCAGGGAATTTCTAATGCATTCCATGGCAACTATTATTTGCGATGTGTTTTCATGACATTCCATGGCAACTGGGAGTTCCAGTGTGTTTCTATCGCATACCATGGCAACTAGAAGTTCCGGAGCGTTCCATTGCATTCCATGGCAACTAGAAATTCCAGAGCGTTCCATACCAATCAAGGGCAAGTAGTAGTTCCAGAGGTTTTTATGGTATTAGGTGGGCACTAGAGGTTCCAGAGAATTCCTATGGCTTTCCATGGCAACTAGAATTTCCGGACCGTTTCATTGCTTTCCATGGCAACTAGAAGTTCCAGTGTCTTCCATAGCGTTCCGTGCAAACTTGTAGTTCCAGAGTGTTTCTATGGCATTCCATGGTAACTAGTTGTTACAGAGCGTTTCTATGTATTACATGGCAACAATTATTTGCGATGTGTTTCCATGAAATTCCAAGGAAATTTAAAGATCCGCAGCGTTCCATGACATTCCATGCCAACTAGTGTTAAAAGACCATTTCGATGGCATTTTGATGGTAACGAGGAGTTCCGCAGCATTTCATGGTATTCTATGGCAACTAGAATTTCCAGAGCGTTCCATAGCCTTCCATGGCAAATAGTAGTTCTGGACAGTTTATGTGGGATTCCATGTCTTCTAGAAATGCCAGAGGGTTCCGTGGCAAGTCGAAGTTCCATTGAGTTCCATAGCATTTTATGGCAACTAGTACTTCCAGAGGGTTTCTAAGGCACTCCATGGAACCAGGAGTTCCAGAGCGTTCCATGGCATTCCATGGCAACTAGAAGTTCTGGAGCGTTCCATTGCACTCCATGGCAACTAGTAGTTCCGGAGCTTTTCTATGGCATTCCATGGAAACTAGTAGTTCTAGAGAGTTTATATGGCATTCCATGGCTACTAGAAAATCCAGAGGGTTCCATGGCAAGTAGAAGTTCCAGTGTGTTCCATACCATTCCATGGCAACTAGTAGTTCCAGAGAGTTTCTACATCATTCCATGGCAACCAGGAGTTCCAGAGCGTCCCATGGCATTCCACGACAACTAGTAGTTCCAGAGCATTTCTATGGCATTCCATGGCAACCAGGAGTTCCAGTGGCAAGTAGGAGTTCCAGACCGTGTCTATCGCATGCCATGGCAACTCTTATTTGCTATGTGTTTCCATGACAGTCCATTAGAATTAGAAGTTCTGGATCGTTCCATTGCATTCCATGGCAAGTAGGAGTTCCAGACCGTGTCTATCGCATGCCATGGCAACTCTTATTTGCTATGTGTTTCCATGGCATTCCATTAGAATTAGAAGTTCTGGATCGTTCCATTGCATTCCATGGTAAGTAGGAGTTCCAAAGCATTCCATGGCATTCCATGGCAACTACAATTTTGAGAAGGTTTCTGTGGCATTCATCGGCAACTATTATTTGCGATGTGTTTCCATAGCCATTCCATGGCAACTAGTAGTTCCAGAGACTTTCTATGGCATTCCATGGCAACTAGTAGTTCCAGAGCGTTTCTATCATATTCCATGGCAACTGGAAGATCCAGTGCGTTCCATGGCATTGTATGCAACTAGTAGTTCTGGACAGTTTATATGGCATTCCATGGCTTCTAGAAATTCCAGAGAGTTCCGTGGCAAGTAGAATTTCCATTGTGTTCCATAGCATTTCATAGCAACTAGTAGTTCCAGTGCGTTTCTATGGCACTCCATGGTAACCAGGAGTTCCAGAGCGTTCCATGGCGTTCCATGACAACTAGTAGTTCCAGAGCATTTCTATGGTATCCCATGGCAACCAGGAGTTCCAGTGCATTTCTATCGCATACCATGGGAACTGGAATTTGCGGAGCGTTCCATTGCATTCCATGGCAACTAGAAATTCCAAAGCGTTCCATACGAATCAAGGGGAAGTAATAATTCCAGAGCTTTTGATGGTATGAGGTGGCAACAAGGAGTTCCAGAGTGTTTCTATGGCATTCCATGGCAACTAGAAGTTCTGGAGCGTTCCATTGCATTCCATGGCAACTAGTAGTTCCAGAGGGTTTCCATGGCATTCCATGGTAACTAGTAATTACAGAGCGTTTCTACGGCATTACATGGCAACTATTTTTTGCCATGTGTTTCCATGACATTCCATAGCAACTAGAAGATCCGTAGCGTTCCTTGACATTCCATGCAAACTAGTAGTTCCAGAGCATTTCGATGGCATTTTGGTGGCAAAGAAAAGTTCCGCAGCGTTTCGTGGCATTCATGGCAACTAAAATTTCCATAGCGTTGCATAGCCTTCCATGGAAACTAGAAGTTCCAGGGCGTTCTATGTCATTGCATTGCAACTAGTACTTCTGGACAGTTTATATGGCATTGCATGGCTTCTGGAAATACCAGAGGGTTCCGTGGCAAGTAGAAGTTCCAGTGTGTTCCATATCATTGCATGGCAACTTGTAGTTCCAGATCGTTTCTATGGCATTCCATGGTAACTAGTAGTTCTAGACAGTTTATATGGCATTCCATGGCTACTAGAAATTTCAGAGGGTTCCATGGCAAGTAGAAGTTCCAGTGTGTTCCATAGCATTCCATGGCAAGTAGTAGTTAAAGAGCGTTTCTATGGCACTGCATGGCAACTAGGATTTCAGTGCACTTCTATCGCATACCTGCGGAACGAGAGTTTCCGGAGCGTTCCATTGCATTCCATGGCAATTTGAAATTCCAGAGCGTTCCATACCAATCAAGGGCAAGGAGTAACTCCAAATCTTTTCATGGTATTAGGTGGCAACTTCAAGTTCCAAAGGGTTCCTATAGCATTCCATGGCAACTTAAATTTCCGGAGCATTCCATTGCATTCCATGGCAAATAGTAGTTCCAGAGCGTTTCTATGGCATTCCATGTCAACTAGGAGTTCCAGTGCATTTCTATCACATACCACGGGAACTAGAAGTTCCGGAGCGTTGCATTGCATTCCATGGGAACTCGAAATTCCAGAACGTTCCATACCAATCAGGGGCAAGAAGTAGTTCCAGAGCTTTTGATGGTATTAGGAGGCAACTACTAGTTCCAGAGCGTTTCTATGGCACTCCATGGCAACCAGGAGTTCCAGAGCGTTCCATGGCATTCCATGGCAACTAGAAGTTCCAGAGCGTTTCTATGGCATTCCATGGCAACTCTTATTTGCAATGTGTTTCGATGATATTGCATTTGAATTAGAAGTTCTGTATTCTTCTATTGCATTCCATGGTAAGTAGGAGTTCCAAAACATTACGTGGCATTCCACGGCAACTAGGAGTTGCAGTGCGTTTCTATTGTATACCATGGCAACTAGAAGTACCGGAGCGTTCCATACCATTCCATGGACACTATTATTTGCGATGTGTTTCCATGACATTCCATGGCAACTAGGAGTTTCAGAGCATTCCATGGCATTCCATGGCAACTAGAAGTTCCAGAGCATTTCTATGGAATTCCATGGCTACTATTATTTGTGATGTGTTTCCATGGCATTCCATGGCATCTAGTAGTTACAGAGCGTTTATATGGCATTCCACGGCAACTAGAAGTTCTGCAGCGTTCCATGGTATTTCATGGTAACTAGAAGTTCCGGAGCGTTCCATTGCATTCCATGGCAACTAGAAGTTCCAGAGCGTTTCTGTGGCATATCATGGCAATTAATATTTGCGATGTGTTTCCACGATATTCCATGGCAACTAGAAGTTCGAGAGCGTTCCACAGCATTCCTTGACAACTAGTAGTTCCAGGGAATTTCTAATGCATTCCATGGCAACTATTATTTGCGATGTGTTTTCATGACATTCCATGGCAACTGGGAGTTCCAGTGTGTTTCTATCGCATACCATGGCAACTAGAAGTTCCGGAGCGTTCCATTGCATTCCATGGCAACTAGAAATTCCAGAGCGTTCCATACCAATCAAGGGCAAGTAGTAGTTCCAGAGGTTTTTATGGTATTAGGTGGGCACTAGAGGTTCCAGAGAATTCCTATGGCTTTCCATGGCAACTAGAATTTCCGGACCGTTTCATTGCTTTCCATGGCAACTAGAAGTTCCAGTGTCTTCCATAGCGTTCCGTGCAAACTTGTAGTTCCAGAGTGTTTCTATGGCATTCCATGGTAACTAGTTGTTACAGAGCGTTTCTATGTATTACATGGCAACAATTATTTGCGATGTGTTTCCATGAAATTCCAAGGAAATTTAAAGATCCGCAGCGTTCCATGACATTCCATGCCAACTAGTGTTAAAAGACCATTTCGATGGCATTTTGATGGTAACGAGGAGTTCCGCAGCATTTCATGGTATTCTATGGCAACTAGAATTTCCAGAGCGTTCCATAGCCTTCCATGGCAAATAGTAGTTCTGGACAGTTTATGTGGGATTCCATGTCTTCTAGAAATGCCAGAGGGTTCCGTGGCAAGTCGAAGTTCCATTGAGTTCCATAGCATTTTATGGCAACTAGTACTTCCAGAGGGTTTCTAAGGCACTCCATGGAACCAGGAGTTCCAGAGCGTTCCATGGCATTCCATGGCAACTAGAAGTTCTGGAGCGTTCCATTGCACTCCATGGCAACTAGTAGTTCCGGAGCTTTTCTATGGCATTCCATGGAAACTAGTAGTTCTAGAGAGTTTATATGGCATTCCATGGCTACTAGAAAATCCAGAGGGTTCCATGGCAAGTAGAAGTTCCAGTGTGTTCCATACCATTCCATGGCAACTAGTAGTTCCAGAGAGTTTCTACATCATTCCATGGCAACCAGGAGTTCCAGAGCGTCCCATGGCATTCCACAACAACTAGTAGTTCCAGAGCATTTCTATGGCATTCCATGGCAACCAGGAGTTCCAGTGGCAAGTAGGAGTTCCAGACCGTGTCTATCGCATGCCATGGCAACTCTTATTTGCTATGTGTTTCCATGACAGTCCATTAGAATTAGAAGTTCTGGATCGTTCCATTGCATTCCATGGCAAGTAGGAGTTCCAGACCGTGTCTATCGCATGCCATGGCAACTCTTATTTGCTATGTGTTTCCATGGCATTCCATTAGAATTAGAAGTTCTGGATCGTTCCATTGCATTCCATGGTAAGTAGGAGTTCCAAAGCATTCCATGGCATTCCATGGCAACTACAATTTTGAGAAGGTTTCTGTGGCATTCATCGGCAACTATTATTTGCGATGTGTTTCCATAGCCATTCCATGGCAACTAGTAGTTCCAGAGACTTTCTATGGCATTCCATGGCAACTAGTAGTTCCAGAGCGTTTCTATCATATTCCATGGCAACTGGAAGATCCAGTGCGTTCCATGGCATTGTATGCAACTAGTAGTTCTGGAGAGTTTATATGGCATTCCATGGCTTCTAGAAATTCCAGAGAGTTCCGTGGCAAGTAGAATTTCCATTGTGTTCCATAGCATTTCATAGCAACTAGTAGTTCCAGTGCGTTTCTATGGCACTCCATGGTAACCAGGAGTTCCAGAGCGTTCCATGGCATTCCATGACAACTAGTAGTTCCAGAGCATTTCTATGGCATCCCATGGCAACCAGGAGTTCCAGTGCATTTCTATCGCATACCATGGGAACTGGAATTTGCGGAGCGTTCCATTGCATTCCATGGCAACTAGAAATTCCAAAGCGTTCCATACGAATCAAGGGGAAGTAATAATTCCAGAGCTTTTGATGGTATGAGGTGGCAACAAGGAGTTCCAGAGTGTTTCTATGGCATTCCATGGCAACTAGAAGTTCTGGAGCGTTCCATTGCATTCCATGGCAACTAGTAGTTCCAGAGGGTTTCCATGGCATTCCATGGTAACTAGTAATTACAGAGCGTTTCTACGGCATTACATGGCAACTATTTTTTGCCATGTGTTTCCATGACATTCCATAGCAACTAGAAGATCCGTAGCGTTCCTTGACATTCCATGCAAACTAGTAGTTCCAGAGCATTTCGATGGCATTTTGGTGGCAAAGAAAAGTTCCGCAGCGTTTCATGGCATTCATGGCAACTAAAATTTCCATAGCGTTGCATAGCCTTCCATGGAAACTAGAAGTTCCAGGGCGTTCTATGTCATTGCATTGCAACTAGTACTTCTGGACAGTTTATATGGCATTGCATGGCTTCTGGAAATACCAGAGGGTTCCGTGGCAAGTAGAAGTTCCAGTGTGTTCCATATCATTGCATGGCAACTTGTAGTTCCAGATCGTTTCTATGGCATTCCATGGTAACTAGTAGTTCTAGACAGTTTATATGGCATTCCATGGCTACTAGAAATTTCAGAGGGTTCCATGGCAAGTAGAAGTTCCAGTGTGTTCCATAGCATTCCATGGCAAGTAGTAGTTAAAGAGCGTTTCTATGGCACTGCATGGCAACTAGGATTTCAGTGCACTTCTATCGCATACCTGCGGAACGAGAGTTTCCGGAGCGTTCCATTGCATTCCATGGCAATTTGAAATTCCAGAGCGTTCCATACCAATCAAGGGCAAGGAGTAACTCCAAATCTTTTCATGGTATTAGGTGGCAACTTCAAGTTCCAAAGGGTTCCTATAGCATTCCATGGCAACTTAAATTTCCGGAGCATTCCATTGCATTCCATGGCAACTAGTAGTTCCAGAGCGTTTTTATGGCATTCCATGGCAACTAGAAATTCCAGAGCATGCCATACAAATCAAGTGCAAGTAGTAGTTCCAGAGCTTTTGAATGTATTAGCTGGCAACTAGACGTTTCATAGAGTTCCATGGCATTCCATGGCAACTAGAAGTTCCAGAGAATTCTAAAGCGTTTCGTGGCAACTTGTAGTTCCAGAGCTTTTCTATGGCATTCCATGGCAACCAGGAGTTCCAGAGCGTTTCATTGCATTCCATAGCAACTAGAAGTTCCAGAGCGTTTCTATGGCATTCCATGGCAACTCTTATTTGCAATGTGTTTCGATGATATTGCATTTGAATTAGAAGTTCTGTATTCTTCTATTGCATTCCATGGTAAGTAGGAGTTCCAAAACATTACGTGGCATTCCACGGCAACTAGGAGTTGCAGTGCGTTTCTATTGTATACCATGGCAACTAGAAGTACCGGAGCGTTCCATACCATTCCATGGACACTATTATTTGCGATGTGTTTCCATGACATTCCATGGCAACTAGGAGTTTCAGAGCATTCCATGGCATTCCATGGCAACTAGAAGTTCCAGAGCATTTCTATGGAATTCCATGGCTACTATTATTTGTGATGTGTTTCCATGGCATTCCATGGCATCTAGTAGTTACAGAGCGTTTATATGGCATTCCACGGCAACTAGAAGTTCTGCAGCGTTCCATGGTATTTCATGGCAACTAGAAGTTCCGGAGCGTTCCATTGCATTCCATGGCAACTAGAAGTTCCAGAGCGTTTCTGTGGCATATCATGGCAATTATTATTTGCGATGTGTTTCCACGATATTCCATGGCAACTAGAAGTTCGAGAGCGTTCCACAGCATTCCTTGACAACTAGTAGTTCCAGGGAATTTCTAATGCATTCCATGGCAACTATTATTTGCGATGTGTTTTCATGACATTCCATGGCAACTGGGAGTTCCAGTGTGTTTCTATCGCATACCATGGCAACTAGAAGTTCCGGAGCGTTCCATTGCATTCCATGGCAACTAGAAATTCCAGAGCGTTCCATACCAATCAAGGGCAAGTAGTAGTTCCAGAGGTTTTTATGGTATTAGGTGGGCACTAGAGGTTCCAGAGAATTCCTATGGCTTTCCATGGCAACTAGAATTTCCGGACCGTTTCATTGCTTTCCATGGCAACTAGAAGTTCCAGTGTCTTCCATAGCGTTCCGTGCAAACTTGTAGTTCCAGAGTGTTTCTATGGCATTCCATGGTAACTAGTTGTTACAGAGCGTTTCTATGTATTACATGGCAACAATTATTTGCGATGTGTTTCCATGAAATTCCAAGGAAATTTAAAGATCCGCAGCGTTCCATGACATTCCATGCCAACTAGTGTTAAAAGACCATTTCGATGGCATTTTGATGGTAACGAGGAGTTCCGCAGCATTTCATGGTATTCTATGGCAACTAGAATTTCCAGAGCGTTCCATAGCCTTCCATGGCAAATAGTAGTTCTGGACAGTTTATGTGGGATTCCATGTCTTCTAGAAATGCCAGAGGGTTCCGTGGCAAGTCGAAGTTCCATTGAGTTCCATAGCATTTTATGGCAACTAGTACTTCCAGAGGGTTTCTAAGGCACTCCATGGAACCAGGAGTTCCAGAGCGTTCCATGGCATTCCATGGCAACTAGAAGTTCTGGAGCGTTCCATTGCACTCCATGGCAACTAGTAGTTCCGGAGCTTTTCTATGGCATTCCATGGAAACTAGTAGTTCTAGAGAGTTTATATGGCATTCCATGGCTACTAGAAAATCCAGAGGGTTCCATGGCAAGTAGAAGTTCCAGTGTGTTCCATACCATTCCATGGCAACTAGTAGTTCCAGAGAGTTTCTACATCATTCCATGGCAACCAGGAGTTCCAGAGCGTCCCATGGCATTCCACGACAACTAGTAGTTCCAGAGCATTTCTATGGCATTCCATGGCAACCAGGAGTTCCAGTGGCAAGTAGGAGTTCCAGACCGTGTCTATCGCATGCCATGGCAACTCTTATTTGCTATGTGTTTCCATGACAGTCCATTAGAATTAGAAGTTCTGGATCGTTCCATTGCATTCCATGGCAAGTAGGAGTTCCAGACCGTGTCTATCGCATGCCATGGCAACTCTTATTTGCTATGTGTTTCCATGGCATTCCATTAGAATTAGAAGTTCTGGATCGTTCCATTGCATTCCATGGTAAGTAGGAGTTCCAAAGCATTCCATGGCATTCCATGGCAACTACAATTTTGAGAAGGTTTCTGTGGCATTCATCGGCAACTATTATTTGCGATGTGTTTCCATAGCCATTCCATGGCAACTAGTAGTTCCAGAGACTTTCTATGGCATTCCATGGCAACTAGTAGTTCCAGAGCGTTTCTATCATATTCCATGGCAACTGGAAGATCCAGTGCGTTCCATGGCATTGTATGCAACTAGTAGTTCTGGAGAGTTTATATGGCATTCCATGGCTTCTAGAAATTCCAGAGAGTTCCGTGGCAAGTAGAATTTCCATTGTGTTCCATAGCATTTCATAGCAACTAGTAGTTCCAGTGCGTTTCTATGGCACTCCATGGTAACCAGGAGTTCCAGAGCGTTCCATGGCATTCCATGACAACTAGTAGTTCCAGAGCATTTCTATGGCATCCCATGGCAACCAGGAGTTCCAGTGCATTTCTATCGCATACCATGGGAACTGGAATTTGCGGAGCGTTCCATTGCATTCCATGGCAACTAGAAATTCCAAAGCGTTCCATACGAATCAAGGGGAAGTAATAATTCCAGAGCTTTTGATGGTATGAGGTGGCAACAAGGAGTTCCAGAGTGTTTCTATGGCATTCCATGGCAACTAGAAGTTCTGGAGCGTTCCATTGCATTCCATGGCAACTAGTAGTTCCAGAGGGTTTCCATGGCATTCCATGGTAACTAGTAATTACAGAGCGTTTCTACGGCATTACATGGCAACTATTTTTTGCCATGTGTTTCCATGACATTCCATAGCAACTAGAAGATCCGTAGCGTTCCTTGACATTCCATGCAAACTAGTAGTTCCAGAGCATTTCGATGGCATTTTGGTGGCAAAGAAAAGTTCCGCAGCGTTTCGTGGCATTCATGGCAACTAAAATTTCCATAGCGTTGCATAGCCTTCCATGGAAACTAGAAGTTCCAGGGCGTTCTATGTCATTGCATTGCAACTAGTACTTCTGGACAGTTTATATGGCATTGCATGGCTTCTGGAAATACCAGAGGGTTCCGTGGCAAGTAGAAGTTCCAGTGTGTTCCATATCATTGCATGGCAACTTGTAGTTCCAGATCGTTTCTATGGCATTCCATGGTAACTAGTAGTTCTAGACAGTTTATATGGCATTCCATGGCTACTAGAAATTTCAGAGGGTTCCATGGCAAGTAGAAGTTCCAGTGTGTTCCATAGCATTCCATGGCAAGTAGTAGTTAAAGAGCGTTTCTATGGCACTGCATGGCAACTAGGATTTCAGTGCACTTCTATCGCATACCTGCGGAACGAGAGTTTCCGGAGCGTTCCATTGCATTCCATGGCAATTTGAAATTCCAGAGCGTTCCATACCAATCAAGGGCAAGGAGTAACTCCAAATCTTTTCATGGTATTAGGTGGCAACTTCAAGTTCCAAAGGGTTCCTATAGCATTCCATGGCAACTTAAATTTCCGGAGCATTCCATTGCATTCCATGGCAACTAGTAGTTCCAGAGCGTTTTTATGGCATTCCATGGCAACTAGAAATTCCAGAGCATGCCATACAAATCAAGTGCAAGTAGTAGTTCCAGAGCTTTTGAATGTATTAGCTGGCAACTAGACGTTTCATAGAGTTCCATGGCATTCCATGGCAACTAGAAGTTCCAGAGAATTCTAAAGCGTTTCGTGGCAACTTGTAGTTCCAGAGCTTTTCTATGGCATTCCATGGCAACCAGGAGTTCCAGAGCGTTTCATTGCATTCCATGGCAAATAGTAGTTCCAGAGCGTTTCTATGGCATTCCATGGCAACTCTTATTTGCAATGTGTTTCGATGATATTGCATTTGAATTAGAAGTTCTGTATTCTTCTATTGCATTCCATGGTAAGTAGGAGTTCCAAAACATTACGTGGCATTCCACGGCAACTAGGAGTTGCAGTGCGTTTCTATTGTATACCATGGCAACTAGAAGTACCGGAGCGTTCCATACCATTCCATGGACACTATTATTTGCGATGTGTTTCCACGACATTCCATGGCAACTAGGAGTTTCAGAGCATTCCATGGCATTCCATGGCAACTAGAAGTTCCAGAGCATTTCTATGGAATTCCATGGCTACTATTATTTGTGATGTGTTTCCATGGCATTCCATGGCATCTAGTTACAGAGCGTTTATATGGCATTCCACGGCAACTAGAAGTTCTGCAGCGTTCCATGGTATTTCATGGCAAGTAGAAGTTCCGGAGCGTTCCATTGCATTCCATGGCAACTAGAAGTTCCAGAGCGTTTCTGTGGCATATCATGGCAATTATTATTTGCGATGTGTTTCCACGATATTCCATGGCAACTAGAAGTTCGAGAGCGTTCCACAGCATTCCTTGACAACTAGTAGTTCCAGGGAATTTCTAATGCATTCCATGGCAACTATTATTTGCGATGTGTTTTCATGACATTCCATGGCAACTGGGAGTTCCAGTGTGTTTCTATCGCATACCATGGCAACTAGAAGTTCCGGAGCGTTCCATTGCATTCCATGGCAACTAGAAATTCCAGAGCGTTCCATACCAATCAAGGGCAAGTAGTAGTTCCAGAGGTTTTTATGGTATTAGGTGGGCACTAGAGGTTCCAGAGAATTCCTATGGCTTTCCATGGCAACTAGAATTTCCGGACCGTTTCATTGCTTTCCATGGCAACTAGAAGTTCCAGTGTCTTCCATAGCGTTCCGTGCAAACTTGTAGTTCCAGAGTGTTTCTATGGCATTCCATGGTAACTAGTTGTTACAGAGCGTTTCTATGTATTACATGGCAACAATTATTTGCGATGTGTTTCCATGAAATTCCAAGGAAATTTAAAGATCCGCAGCGTTCCATGACATTCCATGCCAACTAGTGTTAAAAGACCATTTCGATGGCATTTTGATGGTAACGAGGAGTTCCGCAGCATTTCATGGTATTCTATGGCAACTAGAATTTCCAGAGCGTTCCATAGCCTTCCATGGCAAATAGTAGTTCTGGACAGTTTATGTGGGATTCCATGTCTTCTAGAAATGCCAGAGGGTTCCGTGGCAAGTCGAAGTTCCATTGAGTTCCATAGCATTTTATGGCAACTAGTACTTCCAGAGGGTTTCTAAGGCACTCCATGGAACCAGGAGTTCCAGAGCGTTCCATGGCATTCCATGGCAACTAGAAGTTCTGGAGCGTTCCATTGCACTCCATGGCAACTAGTAGTTCCGGAGCTTTTCTATGGCATTCCATGGAAACTAGTAGTTCTAGAGAGTTTATATGGCATTCCATGGCTACTAGAAAATCCAGAGGGTTCCATGGCAAGTAGAAGTTCCAGTGTGTTCCATACCATTCCATGGCAACTAGTAGTTCCAGAGAGTTTCTACATCATTCCATGGCAACCAGGAGTTCCAGAGCGTCCCATGGCATTCCACGACAACTAGTAGTTCCAGAGCATTTCTATGGCATTCCATGGCAACCAGGAGTTCCAGTGGCAAGTAGGAGTTCCAGACCGTGTCTATCGCATGCCATGGCAACTCTTATTTGCTATGTGTTTCCATGACAGTCCATTAGAATTAGAAGTTCTGGATCGTTCCATTGCATTCCATGGCAAGTAGGAGTTCCAGACCGTGTCTATCGCATGCCATGGCAACTCTTATTTGCTATGTGTTTCCATGGCATTCCATTAGAATTAGAAGTTCTGGATCGTTCCATTGCATTCCATGGTAAGTAGGAGTTCCAAAGCATTCCATGGCATTCCATGGCAACTACAATTTTGAGAAGGTTTCTGTGGCATTCATCGGCAACTATTATTTGCGATGTGTTTCCATAGCCATTCCATGGCAACTAGTAGTTCCAGAGACTTTCTATGGCATTCCATGGCAACTAGTAGTTCCAGAGCGTTTCTATCATATTCCATGGCAACTGGAAGATCCAGTGCGTTCCATGGCATTGTATGCAACTAGTAGTTCTGGAGAGTTTATATGGCATTCCATGGCTTCTAGAAATTCCAGAGAGTTCCGTGGCAAGTAGAATTTCCATTGTGTTCCATAGCATTTCATAGCAACTAGTAGTTCCAGTGCGTTTCTATGGCACTCCATGGTAACCAGGAGTTCCAGAGCGTTCCATGGCATTCCATGACAACTAGTAGTTCCAGAGCATTTCTATGGCATCCCATGGCAACCAGGAGTTCCAGTGCATTTCTATCGCATACCATGGGAACTGGAATTTGCGGAGCGTTCCATTGCATTCCATGGCAACTAGAAATTCCAAAGCGTTCCATACGAATCAAGGGGAAGTAATAATTCCAGAGCTTTTGATGGTATGAGGTGGCAACAAGGAGTTCCAGAGTGTTTCTATGGCATTCCATGGCAACTAGAAGTTCTGGAGCGTTCCATTGCATTCCATGGCAACTAGTAGTTCCAGAGGGTTTCCATGGCATTCCATGGTAACTAGTAATTACAGAGCGTTTCTACGGCATTACATGGCAACTATTTTTTGCCATGTGTTTCCATGACATTCCATAGCAACTAGAAGATCCGTAGCGTTCCTTGACATTCCATGCAAACTAGTAGTTCCAGAGCATTTCGATGGCATTTTGGTGGCAAAGAAAAGTTCCGCAGCGTTTCGTGGCATTCATGGCAACTAAAATTTCCATAGCGTTGCATAGCCTTCCATGGAAACTAGAAGTTCCAGGGCGTTCTATGTCATTGCATTGCAACTAGTACTTCTGGACAGTTTATATGGCATTGCATGGCTTCTGGAAATACCAGAGGGTTCCGTGGCAAGTAGAAGTTCCAGTGTGTTCCATATCATTGCATGGCAACTTGTAGTTCCAGATCGTTTCTATGGCATTCCATGGTAACTAGTAGTTCTAGACAGTTTATATGGCATTCCATGGCTACTAGAAATTTCAGAGGGTTCCATGGCAAGTAGAAGTTCCAGTGTGTTCCATAGCATTCCATGGCAAGTAGTAGTTAAAGAGCGTTTCTATGGCACTGCATGGCAACTAGGATTTCAGTGCACTTCTATCGCATACCTGCGGAACGAGAGTTTCCGGAGCGTTCCATTGCATTCCATGGCAATTTGAAATTCCAGAGCGTTCCATACCAATCAAGGGCAAGGAGTAACTCCAAATCTTTTCATGGTATTAGGTGGCAACTTCAAGTTCCAAAGGGTTCCTATAGCATTCCATGGCAACTTAAATTTCCGGAGCATTCCATTGCATTCCATGGCAAATAGTAGTTCCAGAGCGTTTCTATGGCATTCCATGTCAACTAGGAGTTCCAGTGCATTTCTATCACATACCACGGGAACTAGAAGTTCCGGAGCGTTGCATTGCATTCCATGGGAACTCGAAATTCCAGAACGTTCCATACCAATCAGGGGCAAGAAGTAGTTCCAGAGCTTTTGATGGTATTACGAGGCAACTACTAGTTCCAGAGCGTTTCTATGGCACTCCATGGCAACCAGGAGTTCCAGAGCGTTCCATGGCATTCCATGGCAACTAGAAGTTCCAGAGCGTTTCTATGGCATTCCATGGCAACTCTTATTTGCAATGTGTTTCGATGATATTGCATTTGAATTAGAAGTTCTGTATTCTTCTATTGCATTCCATGGTAAGTAGGAGTTCCAAAACATTACGTGGCATTCCACGGCAACTAGGAGTTGCAGTGCGTTTCTATTGTATACCATGGCAACTAGAAGTACCGGAGCGTTCCATACCATTCCATGGACACTATTATTTGCGATGTGTTTCCATGACATTCCATGGCAACTAGGAGTTTCAGAGCATTCCATGGCATTCCATGGCAACTAGAAGTTCCAGAGCATTTCTATGGAATTCCATGGCTACTATTATTTGTGATGTGTTTCCATGGCATTCCATGGCATCTAGTAGTTACAGAGCGTTTATATGGCATTCCACGGCAACTAGAAGTTCTGCAGCGGTCCATGGTATTTCATGGCAACTAGAAGTTCCGGAGCGTTCCATTGCATTCCATGGCAACTAGAAGTTCCAGAGCGTTTCTGTGGCATATCATGGCAATTAATATTTGCGATGTGTTTCCACGATATTCCATGGCAACTAGAAGTTCGAGAGCGTTCCACAGCATTCCTTGACAACTAGTAGTTCCAGGGAATTTCTAATGCATTCCATGGCAACTATTATTTGCGATGTGTTTTCATGACATTCCATGGCAACTGGGAGTTCCAGTGTGTTTCTATCGCATACCATGGCAACTAGAAGTTCCGGAGCGTTCCATTGCATTCCATGGCAACTAGAAATTCCAGAGCGTTCCATACCAATCAAGGGCAAGTAGTAGTTCCAGAGGTTTTTATGGTATTAGGTGGGCACTAGAGGTTCCAGAGAATTCCTATGGCTTTCCATGGCAACTAGAATTTCCGGACCGTTTCATTGCTTTCCATGGCAACTAGAAGTTCCAGTGTCTTCCATAGCGTTCCGTGCAAACTTGTAGTTCCAGAGTGTTTCTATGGCATTCCATGGTAACTAGTTGTTACAGAGCGTTTCTATGTATTACATGGCAACAATTATTTGCGATGTGTTTCCATGAAATTCCAAGGAAATTTAAAGATCCGCAGCGTTCCATGACATTCCATGCCAACTAGTGTTAAAAGACCATTTCGATGGCATTTTGATGGTAACGAGGAGTTCCGCAGCATTTCATGGTATTCTATGGCAACTAGAATTTCCAGAGCGTTCCATAGCCTTCCATGGCAAATAGTAGTTCTGGACAGTTTATGTGGGATTCCATGTCTTCTAGAAATGCCAGAGGGTTCCGTGGCAAGTCGAAGTTCCATTGAGTTCCATAGCATTTTATGGCAACTAGTACTTCCAGAGGGTTTCTAAGGCACTCCATGGAACCAGGAGTTCCAGAGCGTTCCATGGCATTCCATGGCAACTAGAAGTTCTGGAGCGTTCCATTGCACTCCATGGCAACTAGTAGTTCCGGAGCTTTTCTATGGCATTCCATGGAAACTAGTAGTTCTAGAGAGTTTATATGGCATTCCATGGCTACTAGAAAATCCAGAGGGTTCCATGGCAAGTAGAAGTTCCAGTGTGTTCCATACCATTCCATGGCAACTAGTAGTTCCAGAGAGTTTCTACATCATTCCATGGCAACCAGGAGTTCCAGAGCGTCCCATGGCATTCCACGACAACTAGTAGTTCCAGAGCATTTCTATGGCATTCCATGGCAACCAGGAGTTCCAGTGGCAAGTAGGAGTTCCAGACCGTGTCTATCGCATGCCATGGCAACTCTTATTTGCTATGTGTTTCCATGACAGTCCATTAGAATTAGAAGTTCTGGATCGTTCCATTGCATTCCATGGCAAGTAGGAGTTCCAGACCGTGTCTATCGCATGCCATGGCAACTCTTATTTGCTATGTGTTTCCATGGCATTCCATTAGAATTAGAAGTTCTGGATCGTTCCATTGCATTCCATGGTAAGTAGGAGTTCCAAAGCATTCCATGGCATTCCATGGCAACTACAATTTTGAGAAGGTTTCTGTGGCATTCATCGGCAACTATTATTTGCGATGTGTTTCCATAGCCATTCCATGGCAACTAGTAGTTCCAGAGACTTTCTATGGCATTCCATGGCAACTAGTAGTTCCAGAGCGTTTCTATCATATTCCATGGCAACTGGAAGATCCAGTGCGTTCCATGGCATTGTATGCAACTAGTAGTTCTGGACAGTTTATATGGCATTCCATGGCTTCTAGAAATTCCAGAGAGTTCCGTGGCAAGTAGAAGTTCCATTGTGTTCCATAGCATTTCATAGCAACTAGTAGTTCCAGTGCGTTTCTATGGCACTCCATGGTAACCAGGAGTTCCAGAGCGTTCCATGGCATTCCATGACAACTAGTAGTTCCAGAGCATTTCTATGGCATCCCATGGCAACCAGGAGTTCCAGTGCATTTCTATCGCATACCATGGGAACTGGAATTTGCGGAGCGTTCCATTGCATTCCATGGCAACTAGAAATTCCAAAGCGTTCCATACGAATCAAGGGGAAGTAATAATTCCAGAGCTTTTGATGGTATGAGGTGGCAACAAGGAGTTCCAGAGTGTTTCTATGGCATTCCATGGCAACTAGAAGTTCTGGAGCGTTCCATTGCATTCCATGGCAACTAGTAGTTCCAGAGGGTTTCCATGGCATTCCATGGTAACTAGTAATTACAGAGCGTTTCTACGGCATTACATGGCAACTATTTTTTGCCATGTGTTTCCATGACATTCCATAGCAACTAGAAGATCCGTAGCGTTCCTTGACATTCCATGCAAACTAGTAGTTCCAGAGCATTTCGGTGGCATTTTGGTGGCAAAGAAAAGTTCCGCAGCGTTTCATGGCATTCATGGCAACTAAAATTTCCATAGCGTTGCATAGCCTTCCATGGAAACTAGAAGTTCCAGGGCGTTCTATGTCATTGCATTGCAACTAGTACTTCTGGACAGTTTATATGGCATTGCATGGCTTCTGGAAATACCAGAGGGTTCCGTGGCAAGTAGAAGTTCCAGTGTGTTCCATATCATTTCATGGCAACTTGTAGTTCCAGATCGTTTCTATGGCATTCCATGGTAACTAGTAGTTCTAGACAGTTTATATGGCATTCCATGGCTACTAGAAATTTCAGAGGGTTCCATGGCAAGTAGAAGTTCCAGTGTGTTCCATAGCATTCCATGGCAAGTAGTAGTTAAAGAGCGTTTCTATGGCACTGCATGGCAACTAGGATTTCAGTGCACTTCTATCGCATACCTGCGGAACGAGAGTTTCCGGAGCGTTCCATTGCATTCCATGGCAATTTGAAATTCCAGAGCGTTCCATACCAATCAAGGGCAAGGAGTAACTCCAAATCTTTTCATGGTATTAGGTGGCAACTTCAAGTTCCAAAGGGTTTCTATAGCATTCCATGGCAACTCTTATTTGCAATGTGTTTCGATGATATTGCATTTGAATTAGAAGTTCTGTATTCTTCTATTGCATTCCATGGTAAGTAGGAGTTCCAAAACATTACGTGGCATTCCACGGCAACTAGGAGTTGCAGTGCGTTTCTATTGTATACCATGGCAACTAGAAGTACCGGAGCGTTCCATACCATTCCATGGACACTATTATTTGCGATGTGTTTCCATGACATTCCATGGCAACTAGGAGTTTCAGAGCATTCCATGGCATTCCATGGCAACTAGAAGTTCCAGAGCATTTCTATGGAATTCCATGGCTACTATTATTTGTGATGTGTTTCCATGGCATTCCATGGCATCTAGTAGTTACAGAGCGTTTATATGGCATTCCACGGCAACTAGAAGTTCTGCAGCGGTCCATGGTATTTCATGGCAACTAGAAGTTCCGGAGCGTTCCATTGCATTCCATGGCAACTAGAAGTTCCAGAGCGTTTCTGTGGCATATCATGGCAATTATTATTTGCGATGTGTTTCCACGATATTCCATGGCAACTAGAAGTTCGAGAGCGTTCCACAGCATTCCTTGACAACTAGTAGTTCCAGGGAATTTCTAATGCATTCCATGGCAACTATTATTTGCGATGTGTTTTCATGACATTCCATGGCAACTGGGAGTTCCAGTGTGTTTCTATCGCATACCATGGCAACTAGAAGTTCCGGAGCGTTCCATTGCATTCCATGGCAACTAGAAATTCCAGAGCGTTCCATACCAATCAAGGGCAAGTAGTAGTTCCAGAGGTTTTTATGGTATTAGGTGGGCACTAGAGGTTCCAGAGAATTCCTATGGCTTTCCATGGCAACTAGAATTTCCGGACCGTTTCATTGCTTTCCATGGCAACTAGAAGTTCCAGTGTCTTCCATAGCGTTCCGTGCAAACTTGTAGTTCCAGAGTGTTTCTATGGCATTCCATGGTAACTAGTTGTTACAGAGCGTTTCTATGTATTACATGGCAACAATTATTTGCGATGTGTTTCCATGAAATTCCAAGGAAATTTAAAGATCCGCAGCGTTCCATGACATTCCATGCCAACTAGTGTTAAAAGACCATTTCGATGGCATTTTGATGGTAACGAGGAGTTCCGCAGCATTTCATGGTATTCTATGGCAACTAGAATTTCCAGAGCGTTCCATAGCCTTCCATGGCAAATAGTAGTTCTGGACAGTTTATGTGGGATTCCATGTCTTCTAGAAATGCCAGAGGGTTCCGTGGCAAGTCGAAGTTCCATTGAGTTCCATAGCATTTTATGGCAACTAGTACTTCCAGAGGGTTTCTAAGGCACTCCATGGAACCAGGAGTTCCAGAGCGTTCCATGGCATTCCATGGCAACTAGAAGTTCTGGAGCGTTCCATTGCACTCCATGGCAACTAGTAGTTCCGGAGCTTTTCTATGGCATTCCATGGAAACTAGTAGTTCTAGAGAGTTTATATGGCATTCCATGGCTACTAGAAAATCCAGAGGGTTCCATGGCAAGTAGAAGTTCCAGTGTGTTCCATACCATTCCATGGCAACTAGTAGTTCCAGAGAGTTTCTACATCATTCCATGGCAACCAGGAGTTCCAGGGCGTCCCATGGCATTCCACGACAACTAGTAGTTCCAGAGCATTTCTATGGCATTCCATGGCAACCAGGAGTTCCAGTGGCAAGTAGGAGTTCCAGACCGTGTCTATCGCATGCCATGGCAACTCTTATTTGCTATGTGTTTCCATGACATTCCATTAGAATTAGAAGTTCTGGATCGGTCCATTGCATTCCATGGCAAGTAGGAGTTCCAGACCGTGTCTATCGCATGCCATGGCAACTCTTATTTGCTATGTGTTTCCATGGCATTCCATTAGAATTAGAAGTTCTGGATCGTTCCATTGCATTCCATGGTAAGTAGGAGTTCCAAAGCATTCCATGGCATTCCATGGCAACTACAATTTTGAGAAGGTTTCTGTGGCATTCATCGGCAACTATTATTTGCGATGTGTTTCCATAGCCATTCCATGGCAACTAGTAGTTCCAGAGACTTTCTATGGCATTCCATGGCAACTAGTAGTTCCAGAGCATTTCTATCATATTCCATGGCAACTGGAAGATCCAGTGCGTTCCATGGCATTGTATGCAACTAGTAGTTCTGGAGAGTTTATATGGCATTCCATGGCTTCTAGAAATTCCAGAGAGTTCCGTGGCAAGTAGAATTTCCATTGTGTTCCATAGCATTTCATAGCAACTAGTAGTTCCAGTGCGTTTCTATGGCACTCCATGGTAACCAGGAGTTCCAGAGCGTTCCATGGCATTCCATGACAACTAGTAGTTCCAGAGCATTTCTATGGCATCCCATGGCAACCAGGAGTTCCAGTGCATTTCTATCGCATACCATGGGAACTGGAATTTGCGGAGCGTTCCATTGCATTCCATGGCAACTAGAAATTCCAAAGCGTTCCATACGAATCAAGGGGAAGTAATAATTCCAGAGCTTTTGATGGTATGAGGTGGCAACAAGGAGTTCCAGAGTGTTTCTATGGCATTCCATGGCAACTAGAAGTTCTGGAGCGTTCCATTGCATTCCATGGCAACTAGTAGTTCCAGAGGGTTTCCATGGCATTCCATGGTAACTAGTAATTACAGAGCGTTTCTACGGCATTACATGGCAACTATTTTTTGCCATGTGTTTCCATGACATTCCATAGCAACTAGAAGATCCGTAGCGTTCCTTGACATTCCATGCAAACTAGTAGTTCCAGAGCATTTCGATGGCATTTTGGTGGCAAAGAAAAGTTCCGCAGCGTTTCATGGCATTCATGGCAACTAAAATTTCCATAGCGTTGCATAGCCTTCCATGGAAACTAGAAGTTCCAGGGCGTTCTATGTCATTGCATTGCAACTAGTACTTCTGGACAGTTTATATGGCATTGCATGGCTTCTGGAAATACCAGAGGGTTCCGTGGCAAGTAGAAGTTCCAGTGTGTTCCATATCATTGCATGGCAACTTGTAGTTCCAGATCGTTTCTATGGCATTCCATGGTAACTAGTAGTTCTAGACAGTTTATATGGCATTCCATGGCTACTAGAAATTTCAGAGGGTTCCATGGCAAGTAGAAGTTCCAGTGTGTTCCATAGCATTCCATGGCAAGTAGTAGTTAAAGAGCGTTTCTATGGCACTGCATGGCAACTAGGATTTCAGTGCACTTCTATCGCATACCTGCGGAACGAGAGTTTCCGGAGCGTTCCATTGCATTCCATGGCAATTTGAAATTCCAGAGCGTTCCATACCAATCAAGGGCAAGGAGTAACTCCAAATCTTTTCATGGTATTAGGTGGCAACTTCAAGTTCCAAAGGGTTTCTATAGCATTCCATGGCAACTTAAATTTCCGGAGCATTCCATTGCATTCCATGGCAACTAGTAGTTCCAGAGCGTTTTTATGACATTCCATGGCAACTAGAAATTCCAGAGCATGCCATACAAATCAAGTGCAAGTAGTATTTCCAGAGCTTTTGAATGTATTCGCTGGCAACTAGACATTTCATAGAGTTCCATGGCATTCCATGGCAACCAGGAGTTCCAGAGCGTTTCTATGGCACTCCATGGCAACCAGGAGTTCCAGAGCGTTCCATGGCATTCCATGGCAACTAGAAGTTCCAGAGCGTTTCTATGGCATTCCATGGCAACTCTTATTTGCAATGTGTTTCGATGATATTGCATTTGAATTAGAAGTTCTGTATTCTTCTATTGCATTCCATGGTAAGTAGGAGTTCCAAAACATTACGTGGCATTCCACGGCAACTAGGAGTTGCAGTGCGTTTCTATTGTATACCATGGCAACTAGAAGTACCGGAGCGTTCCATACCATTCCATGGACACTATTATTTGCGATGTGTTTCCATGACATTCCATGGCAACTAGGAGTTTCAGAGCATTCCATGGCATTCCATGGCAACTAGAAGTTCCAGAGCATTTCTATGGAATTCCATGGCTACTATTATTTGTGATGTGTTTCCATGGCATTCCATGGCATCTAGTAGTTACAGAGCGTTTATATGGCATTCCACGGCAACTAGAAGTTCTGCAGCGGTCCATGGTATTTCATGGCAACTAGAAGTTCCGGAGCGTTCCATTGCATTCCATGGCAACTAGAAGTTCCAGAGCGTTTCTGTGGCATATCATGGCAATTATTATTTGCGATGTGTTTCCACGATATTCCATGGCAACTAGAAGTTCGAGAGCGTTCCACAGCATTCCTTGACAACTAGTAGTTCCAGGGAATTTCTAATGCATTCCATGGCAACTATTATTTGCGATGTGTTTTCATGACATTCCATGGCAACTGGGAGTTCCAGTGTGTTTCTATCGCATACCATGGCAACTAGAAGTTCCGGAGCGTTCCATTGCATTCCATGGCAACTAGAAATTCCAGAGCGTTCCATACCAATCAAGGGCAAGTAGTAGTTCCAGAGGTTTTTATGGTATTAGGTGGGCACTAGAGGTTCCAGAGAATTCCTATGGCTTTCCATGGCAACTAGAATTTCCGGACCGTTTCATTGCTTTCCATGGCAACTAGAAGTTCCAGTGTCTTCCATAGCGTTCCGTGCAAACTTGTAGTTCCAGAGAGTTTCTATGGCATTCCATGGTAACTAGTTGTTACAGAGCGTTTCTATGTATTACATGGCAACAATTATTTGCGATGTGTTTCCATGAAATTCCAAGGAAATTTAAAGATCCGCAGCGTTTCATGACATTCCATGCCAACTAGTGTTAAAAGACCATTTCGATGGCATTTTGATGGTAACGAGGAGTTCCGCAGCATTTCATGGTATTCTATGGCAACTAGAATTTCCAGAGCGTTCCATAGCCTTCCATGGCAAATAGTAGTTCTGGACAGTTTATGTGGGATTCCATGTCTTCTAGAAATGCCAGAGGGTTCCGTGGCAAGTCGAAGTTCCATTGAGTTCCATAGCATTTTATGGCAACTAGTACTTCCAGAGGGTTTCTAAGGCACTCCATGGAACCAGGAGTTCCAGAGCGTTCCATGGCATTCCATGGCAACTAGAAGTTCTGGAGCGTTCCATTGCACTCCATGGCAACTAGTAGTTCCGGAGCTTTTCTATGGCATTCCATGGAAACTAGTAGTTCTAGAGAGTTTATATGGCATTCCATGGCTACTAGAAAATCCAGAGGGTTCCATGGCAAGTAGAAGTTCCAGTGTGTTCCATACCATTCCATGGCAACTAGTAGTTCCAGAGAGTTTCTACATCATTCCATGGCAACCAGGAGTTCCAGAGCGTCCCATGGCATTCCACGACAACTAGTAGTTCCAGAGCATTTCTATGGCATTCCATGGCAACCAGGAGTTCCAGTGGCAAGTAGGAGTTCCAGACCGTGTCTATCGCATGCCATGGCAACTCTTATTTGCTATGTGTTTCCATGACAGTCCATTAGAATTAGAAGTTCTGGATCGTTCCATTGCATTCCATGGCAAGTAGGAGTTCCAGACCGTGTCTATCGCATGCCATGGCAACTCTTATTTGCTATGTGTTTCCATGGCATTCCATTAGAATTAGAAGTTCTGGATCGTTCCATTGCATTCCATGGTAAGTAGGAGTTCCAAAGCATTCCATGGCATTCCATGGCAACTACAATTTTGAGAAGGTTTCTGTGGCATTCATCGGCAACTATTATTTGCGATGTGTTTCCATAGCCATTCCATGGCAACTAGTAGTTCCAGAGACTTTCTATGGCATTCCATGGCAACTAGTAGTTCCAGAGCGTTTCTATCATATTCCATGGCAACTGGAAGATCCAGTGCGTTCCATGGCATTGTATGCAACTAGTAGTTCTGGACAGTTTATATGGCATTCCATGGCTTCTAGAAATTCCAGAGAGTTCCGTGGCAAGTAGAATTTCCATTGTGTTCCATAGCATTTCATAGCAACTAGTAGTTCCAGTGCGTTTCTATGGCACTCCATGGTAACCAGGAGTTCCAGAGCGTTCCATGGCATTCCATGACAACTAGTAGTTCCAGAGCATTTCTATGGCATCCCATGGCAACCAGGAGTTCCAGTGCATTTCTATCGCATACCATGGGAACTGGAATTTGCGGAGCGTTCCATTGCATTCCATGGCAACTAGAAATTCCAAAGCGTTCCATACGAATCAAGGGGAAGTAATAATTCCAGAGCTTTTGATGGTATGAGGTGGCAACAAGGAGTTCCAGAGTGTTTCTATGGCATTCCATGGCAACTAGAAGTTCTGGAGCGTTCCATTGCATTCCATGGCAACTAGTAGTTCCAGAGGGTTTCCATGGCATTCCATGGTAACTAGTAATTACAGAGCGTTTCTACGGCATTACATGGCAACTATTTTTTGCCTTGTGTTTCCATGACATTCCATAGCAACTAGAAGATCCGTAGCGTTCCTTGACATTCCATGCAAACTAGTAGTTCCAGAGCATTTCGATGGCATTTTGGTGGCAAAGAAAAGTTCCGCAGCGTTTCGTGGCATTCATGGCAACTAAAATTTCCATAGCGTTGCATAGCCTTCCATGGAAACTAGAAGTTCCAGGGCGTTCTATGTCATTGCATTGCAACTAGTACTTCTGGACAGTTTATATGGCATTGCATGGCTTCTGGAAATACCAGAGGGTTCCGTGGCAAGTAGAAGTTCCAGTGTGTTCCATATCATTGCATGGCAACTTGTAGTTCCAGATCGTTTCTATGGCATTCCATGGTAACTAGTAGTTCTAGACAGTTTATATGGCATTCCATGGCTACTAGAAATTTCAGAGGGTTCCATGGCAAGTAGAAGTTCCAGTGTGTTCCATAGCATTCCATGGCAAGTAGTAGTTAAAGAGCGTTTCTATGGCACTGCATGGCAACTAGGATTTCAGTGCACTTCTATCGCATACCTGCGGAACGAGAGTTTCCGGAGCGTTCCATTGCATTCCATGGCAATTTGAAATTCCAGAGCGTTCCATACCAATCAAGGGCAAGGAGTAACTCCAAATCTTTTCATGGTATTAGGTGGCAACTTCAAGTTCCAAAGGGTTCCTATAGCATTCCATGGCAACTTAAATTTCCGGAGCATTCCATTGCATTCCATGGCAACTAGTAGTTCCAGAGCGTTTTTATGGCATTCCATGGCAACTAGAAATTCCAGAGCATGCCATACAAATCAAGTGCAAGTAGTAGTTCCAGAGCTTTTGAATGTATTAGCTGGCAACTAGACGTTTCATAGAGTTCCATGGCATTCCATGGCAACTAGAAGTTCCAGAGAATTCTAAAGCGTTTCGTGGCAACTTGTAGTTCCAGAGCTTTTCTATGGCATTCCATGGCAACCAGGAGTTCCAGAGCGTTTCATTGCATTCCATGGCAAATAGTAGTTCCAGAGCGTTTCTATGGCATTCCATGGCAACTCTTATTTGCAATGTGTTTCGATGATATTGCATTTGAATTAGAAGTTCTGTATTCTTCTATTGCATTCCATGGTAAGTAGGAGTTCCAAAACATTACGTGGCATTCCACGGCAACTAGGAGTTGCAGTGCGTTTCTATTGTATACCATGGCAACTAGAAGTACCGGAGCGTTCCATACCATTCCATCGACACTATTATTTGCGATGTGTTTCCACGACATTCCATGGCAACTAGGAGTTTCAGAGCATTCCATGGCATTCCATGGCAACTAGAAGTTCCAGAGCATTTCTATGGAATTCCATGGCTACTATTATTTGTGATGTGTTTCCATGGCATTCCATGGCATCTAGTAGTTACAGAGCGTTTATATGGCATTCCACGGCAACTAGAAGTTCTGCAGCGTTCCATGGTATTTCATGGCAAGTAGAAGTTCCGGAGCGTTCCATTGCATTCCATGGCAACTAGAAGTTCCAGAGCGTTTCTGTGGCATATCATGGCAATTATTATTTGCGATGTGTTTCCACGATATTCCATGGCAACTAGAAGTTCGAGAGCGTTCCACAGCATTCCTTGACAACTAGTAGTTCCAGGGAATTTCTAATGCATTCCATGGCAACTATTATTTGCGATGTGTTTTCATGACATTCCATGGCAACTGGGAGTTCCAGTGTGTTTCTATCGCATACCATGGCAACTAGAAGTTCCGGAGCGTTCCATTGCATTCCATGGCAACTAGAAATTCCAGAGCGTTCCATACCAATCAAGGGCAAGTAGTAGTTCCAGAGGTTTTTATGGTATTAGGTGGGCACTAGAGGTTCCAGAGAATTCCTATGGCTTTCCATGGCAACTAGAATTTCCGGACCGTTTCATTGCTTTCCATGGCAACTAGAAGTTCCAGTGTCTTCCATAGCGTTCCGTGCAAACTTGTAGTTCCAGAGAGTTTCTATGGCATTCCATGGTAACTAGTTGTTACAGAGCGTTTCTATGTATTACATGGCAACAATTATTTGCGATGTGTTTCCATGAAATTCCAAGGAAATTTAAAGATCCGCAGCGTTTCATGACATTCCATGCCAACTAGTGTTAAAAGACCATTTCGATGGCATTTTGATGGTAACGAGGAGTTCCGCAGCATTTCATGGTATTCTATGGCAACTAGAATTTCCAGAGCGTTCCATAGCCTTCCATGGCAAATAGTAGTTCTGGACAGTTTATGTGGGATTCCATGTCTTCTAGAAATGCCAGAGGGTTCCGTGGCAAGTCGAAGTTCCATTGAGTTCCATAGCATTTTATGGCAACTAGTACTTCCAGAGGGTTTCTAAGGCACTCCATGGAACCAGGAGTTCCAGAGCGTTCCATGGCATTCCATGGCAACTAGAAGTTCTGGAGCGTTCCATTGCACTCCATGGCAACTAGTAGTTCCGGAGCTTTTCTATGGCATTCCATGGAAACTAGTAGTTCTAGAGAGTTTATATGGCATTCCATGGCTACTAGAAAATCCAGAGGGTTCCATGGCAAGTAGAAGTTCCAGTGTGTTCCATACCATTCCATGGCAACTAGTAGTTCCAGAGAGTTTCTACATCATTCCATGGCAACCAGGAGTTCCAGAGCGTCCCATGGCATTCCACGACAACTAGTAGTTCCAGAGCATTTCTATGGCATTCCATGGCAACCAGGAGTTCCAGTGGCAAGTAGGAGTTCCAGACCGTGTCTATCGCATGCCATGGCAACTCTTATTTGCTATGTGTTTCCATGACAGTCCATTAGAATTAGAAGTTCTGGATCGTTCCATTGCATTCCATGGCAAGTAGGAGTTCCAGACCGTGTCTATCGCATGCCATGGCAACTCTTATTTGCTATGTGTTTCCATGGCATTCCATTAGAATTAGAAGTTCTGGATCGTTCCATTGCATTCCATGGTAAGTAGGAGTTCCAAAGCATTCCATGGCATTCCATGGCAACTACAATTTTGAGAAGGTTTCTGTGGCATTCATCGGCAACTATTATTTGCGATGTGTTTCCATAGCCATTCCATGGCAACTAGTAGTTCCAGAGACTTTCTATGGCATTCCATGGCAACTAGTAGTTCCAGAGCGTTTCTATCATATTCCATGGCAACTGGAAGATCCAGTGCGTTCCATGGCATTGTATGCAACTAGTAGTTCTGGACAGTTTATATGGCATTCCATGGCTTCTAGAAATTCCAGAGAGTTCCGTGGCAAGTAGAATTTCCATTGTGTTCCATAGCATTTCATAGCAACTAGTAGTTCCAGTGCGTTTCTATGGCACTCCATGGTAACCAGGAGTTCCAGAGCGTTCCATGGCATTCCATGACAACTAGTAGTTCCAGAGCATTTCTATGGCATCCCATGGCAACCAGGAGTTCCAGTGCATTTCTATCGCATACCATGGGAACTGGAATTTGCGGAGCGTTCCATTGCATTCCATGGCAACTAGAAATTCCAAAGCGTTCCATACGAATCAAGGGGAAGTAATAATTCCAGAGCTTTTGATGGTATGAGGTGGCAACAAGGAGTTCCAGAGTGTTTCTATGGCATTCCATGGCAACTAGAAGTTCTGGAGCGTTCCATTGCATTCCATGGCAACTAGTAGTTCCAGAGGGTTTCCATGGCATTCCATGGTAACTAGTAATTACAGAGCGTTTCTACGGCATTACATGGCAACTATTTTTTGCCATGTGTTTCCATGACATTCCATAGCAACTAGAAGATCCGTAGCGTTCCTTGACATTCCATGCAAACTAGTAGTTCCAGAGCATTTCGATGGCATTTTGGTGGCAAAGAAAAGTTCCGCAGCGTTTCGTGGCATTCATGGCAACTAAAATTTCCATAGCGTTGCATAGCCTTCCATGGAAACTAGAAGTTCCAGGGCGTTCTATGTCATTGCATTGCAACTAGTACTTCTGGACAGTTTATATGGCATTGCATGGCTTCTGGAAATACCAGAGGGTTCCGTGGCAAGTAGAAGTTCCAGTGTGTTCCATATCATTGCATGGCAACTTGTAGTTCCAGATCGTTTCTATGGCATTCCATGGTAACTAGTAGTTCTAGACAGTTTATATGGCATTCCATGGCTACTAGAAATTTCAGAGGGTTCCATGGCAAGTAGAAGTTCCAGTGTGTTCCATAGCATTCCATGGCAAGTAGTAGTTAAAGAGCGTTTCTATGGCACTGCATGGCAACTAGGATTTCAGTGCACTTCTATCGCATACCTGCGGAACGAGAGTTTCCGGAGCGTTCCATTGCATTCCATGGCAATTTGAAATTCCAGAGCGTTCCATACCAATCAAGGGCAAGGAGTAACTCCAAATCTTTTCATGGTATTAGGTGGCAACTTCAAGTTCCAAAGGGTTCCTATAGCATTCCATGGCAACTTAAATTTCCGGAGCATTCCATTGCATTCCATGGCAACTAGTAGTTCCAGAGCGTTTTTATGGCATTCCATGGCAACTAGAAATTCCAGAGCATGCCATACAAATCAAGTGCAAGTAGTAGTTCCAGAGCTTTGAATGTATTAGCTGGCAACTAGACGTTTCATAGAGTTCCATGGCATTCCATGGCAACTAGAAGTTCCAGAGAATTCTAAAGCGTTTCGTGGCAACTTGTAGTTCCAGAGCTTTTCTATGGCATTCCATGGCAACCAGGAGTTCCAGAGCGTTTCATTGCATTCCATGGCAAATAGTAGTTCCAGAGCGTTTCTATGGCATTCCATGGCAACTCTTATTTGCAATGTGTTTCGATGATATTGCATTTGAATTAGAAGTTCTGTATTCTTCTATTGCATTCCATGGTAAGTAGGAGTTCCAAAACATTACGTGGCATTCCACGGCAACTAGGAGTTGCAGTGCGTTTCTATTGTATACCATGGCAACTAGAAGTACCGGAGCGTTCCATACCATTCCATCGACACTATTATTTGCGATGTGTTTCCACGACATTCCATGGCAACTAGGAGTTTCAGAGCATTCCATGGCATTCCATGGCAACTAGAAGTTCCAGAGCATTTCTATGGAATTCCATGGCTACTATTATTTGTGATGTGTTTCCATGGCATTCCATGGCATCTAGTTACAGAGCGTTTATATGGCATTCCACGGCAACTAGAAGTTCTGCAGCGTTCCATGGTATTTCATGGCAAGTAGAAGTTCCGGAGCGTTCCATTGCATTCCATGGCAACTAGAAGTTCCAGAGCGTTTCTGTGGCATATCATGGCAATTATTATTTGCGATGTGTTTCCACGATATTCCATGGCAACTAGAAGTTCGAGAGCGTTCCACAGCATTCCTTGACAACTAGTAGTTCCAGGGAATTTCTAATGCATTCCATGGCAACTATTATTTGCGATGTGTTTTCATGACATTCCATGGCAACTGGGAGTTCCAGTGTGTTTCTATCGCATACCATGGCAACTAGAAGTTCCGGAGCGTTCCATTGCATTCCATGGCAACTAGAAATTCCAGAGCGTTCCATACCAATCAAGGGCAAGTAGTAGTTCCAGAGGTTTTTATGGTATTAGGTGGGCACTAGAGGTTCCAGAGAATTCCTATGGCTTTCCATGGCAACTAGAATTTCCGGACCGTTTCATTGCTTTCCATGGCAACTAGAAGTTCCAGTGTCTTCCATAGCGTTCCGTGCAAACTTGTAGTTCCAGAGTGTTTCTATGGCATTCCATGGTAACTAGTTGTTACAGAGCGTTTCTATGTATTACATGGCAACAATTATTTGCGATGTGTTTCCATGAAATTCCAAGGAAATTTAAAGATCCGCAGCGTTCCATGACATTCCATGCCAACTAGTGTTAAAAGACCATTTCGATGGCATTTTGATGGTAACGAGGAGTTCCGCAGCATTTCATGGTATTCTATGGCAACTAGAATTTCCAGAGCGTTCCATAGCCTTCCATGGCAAATAGTAGTTCTGGACAGTTTATGTGGGATTCCATGTCTTCTAGAAATGCCAGAGGGTTCCGTGGCAAGTCGAAGTTCCATTGAGTTCCATAGCATTTTATGGCAACTAGTACTTCCAGAGGGTTTCTAAGGCACTCCATGGAACCAGGAGTTCCAGAGCATTCCATGGCATTCCATGGCAACTAGAAGTTCTGGAGCGTTCCATTGCACTCCATGGCAACTAGTAGTTCCGGAGCTTTTCTATGGCATTCCATGGAAACTAGTAGTTCTAGAGAGTTTATATGGCATTCCATGGCTACTAGAAAATCCAGAGGGTTCCATGGCAAGTAGAAGTTCCAGTGTGTTCCATACCATTCCATGGCAACTAGTAGTTCCAGAGAGTTTCTACATCATTCCATGGCAACCAGGAGTTCCAGAGCGTCCCATGGCATTCCACGACAACTAGTAGTTCCAGAGCATTTCTATGGCATTCCATGGCAACCAGGAGTTCCAGTGGCAAGTAGGAGTTCCAGACCGTGTCTATCGCATGCCATGGCAACTCTTATTTGCTATGTGTTTCCATGACAGTCCATTAGAATTAGAAGTTCTGGATCGTTCCATTGCATTCCATGGCAAGTAGGAGTTCCAGACCGTGTCTATCGCATGCCATGGCAACTCTTATTTGCTATGTGTTTCCATGGCATTCCATTAGAATTAGAAGTTCTGGATCGTTCCATTGCATTCCATGGTAAGTAGGAGTTCCAAAGCATTCCATGGCATTCCATGGCAACTACAATTTTGAGAAGGTTTCTGTGGCATTCATCGGCAACTATTATTTGCGATGTGTTTCCATAGCCATTCCATGGCAACTAGTAGTTCCAGAGACTTTCTATGGCATTCCATGGCAACTAGTAGTTCCAGAGCGTTTCTATCATATTCCATGGCAACTGGAAGATCCAGTGCGTTCCATGGCATTGTATGCAACTAGTAGTTCTGGACAGTTTATATGGCATTCCATGGCTTCTAGAAATTCCAGAGAGTTCCGTGGCAAGTAGAAGTTCCATTGTGTTCCATAGCATTTCATAGCAACTAGTAGTTCCAGTGCGTTTCTATGGCACTCCATGGTAACCAGGAGTTCCAGAGCGTTCCATGGCATTCCATGACAACTAGTAGTTCCAGAGCATTTCTATGGCATCCCATGGCAACCAGGAGTTCCAGTGCATTTCTATCGCATACCATGGGAACTGGAATTTGCGGAGCGTTCCATTGCATTCCATGGCAACTAGAAATTCCAAAGCGTTCCATACGAATCAAGGGGAAGTAATAATTCCAGAGCTTTTGATGGTATGAGGTGGCAACAAGGAGTTCCAGAGTGTTTCTATGGCATTCCATGGCAACTAGAAGTTCTGGAGCGTTCCATTGCATTCCATGGCAACTAGTAGTTCCAGAGGGTTTCCATGGCATTCCATGGTAACTAGTAATTACAGAGCGTTTCTATGGCATTACATGGCAACTATTTTTTGCCATGTGTTTCCATGACATTCCATAGCAACTAGAAGATCCGTAGCGTTCCTTGACATTCCATGCAAACTAGTAGTTCCAGAGCATTTCGATGGCATTTTGGTGGCAAAGAAAAGTTCCGCAGCGTTTCATGGCATTCATGGCAACTAAAATTTCCATAGCGTTGCATAGCCTTCCATGGAAACTAGAAGTTCCAGGGCGTTCTATGTCATTGCATTGCAACTAGTACTTCTGGACAGTTTATATGGCATTGCATGGCTTCTGGAAATACCAGAGGGTTCCGTGGCAAGTAGAAGTTCCAGTGTGTTCCATATCATTGCATGGCAACTTGTAGTTCCAGATCGTTTCTATGGCATTCCATGGTAACTAGTAGTTCTAGACAGTTTATATGGCATTCCATGGCTACTAGAAATTTCAGAGGGTTCCATGGCAAGTAGAAGTTCCAGTGTGTTCCATAGCATTCCATGGCAAGTAGTAGTTAAAGAGCGTTTCTATGGCACTGCATGGCAACTAGGATTTCAGTGCACTTCTATCGCATACCTGCGGAACGAGAGTTTCCGGAGCGTTCCATTGCATTCCATGGCAATTTGAAATTCCAGAGCGTTCCATACCAATCAAGGGCAAGGAGTAACTCCAAATCTTTTCATGGTATTAGGTGGCAACTTCAAGTTCCAAAGGGTTTCTATAGCATTCCATGGCAACTTAAATTTCCGGAGCATTCCATTGCATTCCATGGCAAATAGTAGTTCCAGAGCGTTTCTATGTCATTCCATGTCAACTAGGAGTTCCAGTGCATTTCTATCACATACCACGGGAACTAGAAGTTCCGGAGCGTTGCATTGCATTCCATGGGAACTCGAAATTCCAGAACGTTCCATACCAATCAAGGGCAAGAAGTAGTTCCAGAGCTTTTGATGGTATTAGGAGGCAACTACTAGTTCCAGAGCGTTTCTATGGCACTCCATGGCAACCAGGAGTTCCAGAGCGTTCCATGGCATTCCATGGCAACTAGAAGTTCCAGAGCGTTTCTATGGCATTCCATGGCAACTCTTATTTGCAATGTGTTTCGATGATATTGCATTTGAATTAGAAGTTCTGTATTCTTCTATTGCATTCCATGGTAAGTAGGAGTTCCAAAACATTACGTGGCATTCCACGGCAACTAGGAGTTGCAGTGCGTTTCTATTGTATACCATGGCAACTAGAAGTACCGGAGCGTTCCATACCATTCCATGGACACTATTATTTGCGATGTGTTTCCATGACATTCCATGGCAACTAGGAGTTTCAGAGCATTCCATGGCATTCCATGGCAACTAGAAGTTCCAGAGCATTTCTATGGAATTCCATGGCTACTATTATTTGTGATGTGTTTCCATGGCATTCCATGGCATCTAGTAGTTACAGAGCGTTTATATGGCATTCCACGGCAACTAGAAGTTCTGCAGCGGTCCATGGTATTTCATGGCAACTAGAAGTTCCGGAGCGTTCCATTGCATTCCATGGCAACTAGAAGTTCCAGAGCGTTTCTGTGGCATATCATGGCAATTATTATTTGCGATGTGTTTCCACGATATTCCATGGCAACTAGAAGTTCGAGAGCGTTCCACAGCATTCCTTGACAACTAGTAGTTCCAGGGAATTTCTAATGCATTCCATGGCAACTATTATTTGCGATGTGTTTTCATGACATTCCATGGCAACTGGGAGTTCCAGTGTGTTTCTATCGCATACCATGGCAACTAGAAGTTCCGGAGCGTTCCATTGCATTCCATGGCAACTAGAAATTCCAGAGCGTTCCATACCAATCAAGGGCAAGTAGTAGTTCCAGAGGTTTTTATGGTATTAGGTGGGCACTAGAGGTTCCAGAGAATTCCTATGGCTTTCCATGGCAACTAGAATTTCCGGACCGTTTCATTGCTTTCCATGGCAACTAGAAGTTCCAGTGTCTTCCATAGCGTTCCGTGCAAACTTGTAGTTCCAGAGAGTTTCTATGGCATTCCATGGTAACTAGTTGTTACAGAGCGTTTCTATGTATTACATGGCAACAATTATTTGCGATGTGTTTCCATGAAATTCCAAGGAAATTTAAAGATCCGCAGCGTTCCATGACATTCCATGCCAACTAGTGTTAAAAGACCATTTCGATGGCATTTTGATGGTAACGAGGTTTCCGCAGCATTTCATGGTATTCTATGGCAACTAGAATTTCCAGAGCGTTCCATAGCCTTCCATGGCAAATAGTAGTTCTGGACAGTTTATGTGGGATTCCATGTCTTCTAGAAATGCCAGAGGGTTCCGTGGCAAGTCGAAGTTCCATTGAGTTCCATAGCATTTTATGGCAACTAGTACTTCCAGAGGGTTTCTAAGGCACTCCATGGAACCAGGAGTTCCAGAGCGTTCCATGGCATTCCATGGCAACTAGAAGTTCTGGAGCGTTCCATTGCACTCCATGGCAACTAGTAGTTCCGGAGCTTTTCTATGGCATTCCATGGAAACTAGTAGTTCTAGAGAGTTTATATGGCATTCCATGGCTACTAGAAAATCCAGAGGGTTCCATGGCAAGTAGAAGTTCCAGTGTGTTCCATACCATTCCATGGCAACTAGTAGTTCCAGAGAGTTTCTACATCATTCCATGGCAACCAGGAGTTCCAGAGCGTCCCATGGCATTCCACGACAACTAGTAGTTCCAGAGCATTTCTATGGCATTCCATGGCAACCAGGAGTTCCAGTGGCAAGTAGGAGTTCCAGACCGTGTCTATCGCATGCCATGGCAACTCTTATTTGCTATGTGTTTCCATGACATTCCATTAGAATTAGAAGTTCTGGATCGTTCCATTGCATTCCATGGCAAGTAGGAGTTCCAGACCGTGTCTATCGCATGCCATGGCAACTCTTATTTGCTATGTGTTTCCATGACATTCCATTAGAATTAGAAGTTCTGGATCGTTCCATTGCATTCCATGGTAAGTAGGAGTTCCAAAGCATTCCATGGCATTCCATGGCAACTACAATTTTGAGAAGGTTTCTGTGGCATTCATCGGCAACTATTATTTGCGATGTGTTTCCATAGCCATTCCATGGCAACTAGTAGTTCCAGAGACTTTCTATAGCATTCCATGGCAACTAGTAGTTCCAGAGCGTTTCTATCATATTCCATGGCAACTGGAAGATCCCGTGCGTTCCATGGCATTGTATGCAACTAGTAGTTCTGGACAGTTTATATGGCATTCCATGGCTTCTAGAAATTCCAGAGAGTTCCGTGGCAAGTAGAATTTCCATTGTGTTCCATAGCATTTCATAGCAACTAGTAGTTCCAGTGCGTTTCTATGGCACTCCATGGTAACCAGGAGTTCCAGAGCGTTCCATGGCATTCCATGACAACTAGTAGTTCCAGAGCATTTCTATGGCATCCCATGGCAACCAGGAGTTCCAGTGCATTTCTATCGCATACCATGGGAACTGGAATTTGCGGAGCGTTCCATTGCATTCCATGGCAACTAGAAATTCCAAAGCGTTCCATACGAATCAAGGGGAAGTAATAATTCCAGAGCTTTTGATGGTATGAGGTGGCAACAAGGAGTTCCAGAGTGTTTCTATGGCATTCCATGGCAACTAGAAGTTCTGGAGCGTTCCATTGCATTCCATGGCAACTAGTAGTTCCAGAGGGTTTCCATGGCATTCCATGGTAACTAGTAATTACAGAGCGTTTCTACGGCATTACATGGCAACTATTTTTTGCCATGTGTTTCCATGACATTCCATAGCAACTAGAAGATCCGTAGCGTTCCTTGACATTCCATGCAAACTAGTAGTTCCAGAGCATTTCGATGGCATTTTGGTGGCAAAGAAAAGTTCCGCAGCGTTTCATGGCATTCATGGCAACTAAAATTTCCATAGCGTTGCATAGCCTTCCATGGAAACTAGAAGTTCCAGGGCGTTCTATGTCATTGCATTGCAACTAGTACTTCTGGACAGTTTATATGGCATTGCATGGCTTCTGGAAATACCAGAGGGTTCCGTGGCAAGTAGAAGTTCCAGTGTGTTCCATATCATTGCATGGCAACTTGTAGTTCCAGATCGTTTCTATGGCATTCCATGGTAACTAGTAGTTCTAGACAGTTTATATGGCATTCCATGGCTACTAGAAATTTCAGAGGGTTCCATGGCAAGTAGAAGTTCCAGTGTGTTCCATAGCATTCCATGGCAAGTAGTAGTTAAAGAGCGTTTCTATGGCACTGCATGGCAACTAGGATTTCAGTGCACTTCTATCGCATACCTGCGGAACGAGAGTTTCCGGAGCGTTCCATTGCATTCCATGGCAATTTGAAATTCCAGAGCGTTCCATACCAATCAAGGGCAAGGAGTAACTCCAAATCTTTTCATGGTATTAGGTGGCAACTTCAAGTTCCAAAGGGTTTCTATAGCATTCCATGGCAACTTAAATTTCCGGAGCATTCCATTGCATTCCATGGCAACTAGTAGTTCCAGAGCGTTTTTATGGCAATCCATGGCAACTAGAAATTCCGGAGCATGCCATACAAATCAAGTGCAAGTAGTATTTCCAGAGCTTTTGAATGTATTCGCTGGCAACTAGACATTTCATAGAGTTCCATGGCATTCCATGGCAACCAGGAGTTCCAGAGCGTTTCTATGGCACTCCATGGCAACCAGGAGTTCCAGAGCGTTCCATGGCATTCCATGGCAACTAGAAGTTCCAGAGCGTTTCTATGGCATTCCATGGCAACTCTTATTTGCAATGTGTTTCGATGATATTGCATTTGAATTAGAAGTTCTGTATTCTTCTATTGCATTCCGTGGTAAGTAGGAGTTCCAAAACATTACGTGGCATTCCACGGCAACTAGGAGTTGCAGTGCGTTTCTATTGTATACCATGGCAACTAGAAGTACCGGAGCATTCCATACCATTCCATGGACACTATAATTTGCGATGTGTTTCCATGACATTCCATGGCAACTAGGAGTTTCAGAGCATTCCATGGCATTCCATGGCAACTAGAAGTTCCAGAGCATTTCTATGGAATTCCATGGCTACTATTATTTGTGATGTGTTTCCATGGCATTCCATGGCATCTAGTAGTTACAGAGCGTTTATATGGCATTCCACGGCAACTAGAAGTTCTGCAGCGGTCCATGGTATTTCATGGCAACTAGAAGTTCCGGAGCGTTCCATTGCATTCCATGGCAACTAGAAGTTCCAGAGCGTTTCTGTGGCATATCATGGCAATTATTATTTGCAGTGTGTTTCCACGATATTCCATGGCAACTAGAAGTTCGAGAGCGTTCCACAGCATTCCTTGACAACTAGTAGTTCCAGGGAATTTCTAATGCATTCCATGGCAACTATTATTTGCGATGTGTTTTCATGACATTCCATGGCAACTGGGAGTTCCAGTGTGTTTCTATCGCATACCATGGCAACTAGAAGTTCCGGAGCGTTCCATTGCATTCCATGGCAACTAGAAATTCCAGAGCGTTCCATACCAATCAAGGGCAAGTAGTAGTTCCAGAGGTTTTTATGGTATTAGGTGGGCACTAGAGGTTCCAGAGAATTCCTATGGCTTTCCATGGCAACTAGAATTTCCGGACCGTTTCATTGCTTTCCATGGCAACTAGAAGTTCCAGTGTCTTCCATAGCGTTCCGTGCAAACTTGTAGTTCCAGAGTGTTTCTATGGCATTCCATGGTAACTAGTTGTTACAGAGCGTTTCTATGTATTACATGGCAACAATTATTTGCGATGTGTTTCCATGAAATTCCAAGGAAATTTAAAGATCCGCAGCGTTCCATGACATTCCATGCCAACTAGTGTTAAAAGACCATTTCGATGGCATTTTGATGGTAACGAGGAGTTCCGCAGCATTTCATGGTATTCTATGGCAACTAGAATTTCCAGAGCGTTCCATAGCCTTCCATGGCAAATAGTAGTTCTGGACAGTTTATGTGGGATTCCATGTCTTCTAGAAATGCCAGAGGGTTCCGTGGCAAGTCGAAGTTCCATTGAGTTCCATAGCATTTTATGGCAACTAGTACTTCCAGAGGGTTTCTAAGGCACTCCATGGAACCAGGAGTTCCAGAGCGTTCCATGGCATTCCATGGCAACTAGAAGTTCTGGAGCGTTCCATTGCACTCCATGGCAACTATTAGTTCCGGAGCTTTTCTATGGCATTCCATGGAAACTAGTAGTTCTAGAGAGTTTATATGGCATTCCATGGCTACTAGAAAATCCAGAGGGTTCCATGGCAAGTAGAAGTTCCAGTGTGTTCCATACCATTCCATGGCAACTAGTAGTTCCAGAGAGTTTCTACATCATTCCATGGCAACCAGGAGTTCCAGGGCGTCCCATGGCATTCCACGACAACTAGTAGTTCCAGAGCATTTCTATGGCATTCCATGGCAACCAGGAGTTCCAGTGGCAAGTAGGAGTTCCAGACCGTGTCTATCGCATGCCATGGCAACTCTTATTTGCTATGTGTTTCCATGACATTCCATTAGAATTAGAAGTTCTGGATCGGTCCATTGCATTCCATGGCAAGTAGGAGTTCCAGACCGTGTCTATCGCATGCCATGGCAACTCTTATTTGCTATGTGTTTCCATGGCATTCCATTAGAATTAGAAGTTCTGGATCGTTCCATTGCATTCCATGGTAAGTAGGAGTTCCAAAGCATTCCATGGCATTCCATGGCAACTACAATTTTGAGAAGGTTTCTGTGGCATTCATCGGCAACTATTATTTGCGATGTGTTTCCATAGCCATTCCATGGCAACTAGTAGTTCCAGAGACTTTCTATGGCATTCCATGGCAACTAGTAGTTCCAGAGCGTTTCTATCATATTCCATGGCAACTGGAAGATCCAGTGCGTTCCATGGCATTGTATGCAACTAGTAGTTCTGGAGAGTTTATATGGCATTCCATGGCTTCTAGAAATTCCAGAGAGTTCCGTGGCAAGTAGAATTTCCATTGTGTTCCATAGCATTTCATAGCAACTAGTAGTTCCAGTGCGTTTCTATGGCACTCCATGGTAACCAGGAGTTCCAGAGCGTTCCATGGCATTCCATGACAACTAGTAGTTCCAGAGCATTTCTATGGCATCCCATGGCAACCAGGAGTTCCAGTGCATTTCTATCGCATACCATGGGAACTGGAATTTGCGGAGCGTTCCATTGCATTCCATGGCAACTAGAAATTCCAAAGCGTTCCATACGAATCAAGGGGAAGTAATAATTCCAGAGCTTTTGATGGTATGAGGTGGCAACAAGGAGTTCCAGAGTGTTTCTATGGCATTCCATGGCAACTAGAAGTTCTGGAGCGTTCCATTGCATTCCATGGCAACTAGTAGTTCCAGAGGGTTTCCATGGCATTCCATGGTAACTAGTAATTACAGAGCGTTTCTACGGCATTACATGGCAACTATTTTTTGCCATGTGTTTCCATGACATTCCATAGCAACTAGAAGATCCGTAGCGTTCCTTGACATTCCATGCAAACTAGTAGTTCCAGAGCATTTCGATGGCATTTTGGTGGCAAAGAAAAGTTCCGCAGCGTTTCATGGCATTCATGGCAACTAAAATTTCCATAGCGTTGCATAGCCTTCCATGGAAACTAGAAGTTCCAGGGCGTTCTATGTCATTGCATTGCAACTAGTACTTCTGGACAGTTTATATGGCATTGCATGGCTTCTGGAAATACCAGAGGGTTCCGTGGCAAGTAGAAGTTCCAGTGTGTTCCATATCATTGCATGGCAACTTGTAGTTCCAGATCGTTTCTATGGCATTCCATGGTAACTAGTAGTTCTAGACAGTTTATATGGCATTCCATGGCTACTAGAAATTTCAGAGGGTTCCATGGCAAGTAGAAGTTCCAGTGTGTTCCATAGCATTCCATGGCAAGTAGTAGTTAAAGAGCGTTTCTATGGCACTGCATGGCAACTAGGATTTCAGTGCACTTCTATCGCATACCTGCGGAACGAGAGTTTCCGGAGCGTTCCATTGCATTCCATGGCAATTTGAAATTCCAGAGCGTTCCATACCAATCAAGGGCAAGGAGTAACTCCAAATCTTTTCATGGTATTAGGTGGCAACTTCAAGTTCCAAAGGGTTTCTATAGCATTCCATGGCAACTTAAATTTCCGGAGCATTCCATTGCATTCCATGGCAACTAGTAGTTCCAGAGCGTTTTTATGGCAATCCATGGCAACTAGAAATTCCGGAGCATGCCATACAAATCAAGTGCAAGTAGTATTTCCAGAGCTTTTGAATGTATTCGCTGGCAACTAGACATTTCATAGAGTTCCATGGCATTCCATGGCAACCAGGAGTTCCAGAGCGTTTCTATGGCACTCCATGGCAACCAGGAGTTCCAGAGCGTTCCATGGCATTCCATGGCAACTAGAAGTTCCAGAGCGTTTCTATGGCATTCCATGGCAACTCTTATTTGCAATGTGTTTCGATGATATTGCATTTGAATTAGAAGTTCTGTATTCTTCTATTGCATTCCGTGGTAAGTAGGAGTTCCAAAACATTACGTGGCATTCCACGGCAACTAGGAGTTGCAGTGCGTTTCTATTGTATACCATGGCAACTAGAAGTACCGGAGCATTCCATACCATTCCATGGACACTATAATTTGCGATGTGTTTCCATGACATTCCATGGCAACTAGGAGTTTCAGAGCATTCCATGGCATTCCATGGCAACTAGAAGTTCCAGAGCATTTCTATGGAATTCCATGGCTACTATTATTTGTGATGTGTTTCCATGGCATTCCATGGCATCTAGTAGTTACAGAGCGTTTATATGGCATTCCACGGCAACTAGAAGTTCTGCAGCGTTCCATGGTATTTCATGGCAACTAGAAGTTCCGGAGCGTTCCATTGCATTCCATGGCAACTAGAAGTTCCAGAGCGTTTCTGTGGCATATCATGGCAATTATTATTTGCAGTGTGTTTCCACGATATTCCATGGCAACTAGAAGTTCGAGAGTGTTCCACAGCATTCCTTGACAACTAGTAGTTCCAGGGAATTTCTAATGCATTCCATGGCAACTATTATTTGCGATGTGTTTTCATGACATTCCATGGCAACTGGGAGTTCCAGTGTGTTTCTATCGCATACCATGGCAACTAGAAGTTCCGGAGCGTTCCATTGCATTCCATGGCAACTAGAAATTCCAGAGCGTTCCATACCAATCAAGGGCAAGTAGTAGTTCCAGAGGTTTTTATGGTATTAGGTGGGCACTAGAGGTTCCAGAGAATTCCTATGGCTTTCCATGGCAACTAGAATTTCCGGACCGTTTCATTGCTTTCCATGGCAACTAGAAGTTCCAGTGTCTTCCATAGCGTTCCGTGCAAACTTGTAGTTCCAGAGTGTTTCTATGGCATTCCATGGTAACTAGTTGTTACAGAGCGTTTCTATGTATTACATGGCAACAATTATTTGCGATGTGTTTCCATGAAATTCCAAGGAAATTTAAAGATCCGCAGCGTTCCATGACATTCCATGCCAACTAGTGTTAAAAGACCATTTCGATGGCATTTTGATGGTAACGAGGAGTTCCGCAGCATTTCATGGTATTCTATGGCAACTAGAATTTCCAGAGCGTTCCATAGCCTTCCATGGCAAATAGTAGTTCTGGACAGTTTATGTGGGATTCCATGTCTTCTAGAAATGCCAGAGGGTTCCGTGGCAAGTCGAAGTTCCATTGAGTTCCATAGCATTTTATGGCAACTAGTACTTCCAGAGGGTTTCTAAGGCACTCCATGGAACCAGGAGTTCCAGAGCGTTCCATGGCATTCCATGGCAACTAGAAGTTCTGGAGCGTTCCATTGCACTCCATGGCAACTATTAGTTCCGGAGCTTTTCTATGGCATTCCATGGAAACTAGTAGTTCTAGAGAGTTTATATGGCATTCCATGGCTACTAGAAAATCCAGAGGGTTCCATGGCAAGTAGAAGTTCCAGTGTGTTCCATACCATTCCATGGCAACTAGTAGTTCCAGAGAGTTTCTACATCATTCCATGGCAACCAGGAGTTCCAGAGCGTCCCATGGCATTCCACGACAACTAGTAGTTCCAGAGCATTTCTATGGCATTCCATGGCAACCAGGAGTTCCAGTGGCAAGTAGGAGTTCCAGACCGTGTCTATCGCATGCCATGGCAACTCTTATTTGCTATGTGTTTCCATGACATTCCATTAGAATTAGAAGTTCTGGATCGTTCCATTGCATTCCATGGTAAGTAGGAGTTCCAAAGCATTCCATGGCATTCCATGGCAACTACAATTTTGAGAAGGTTTCTGTGGCATTCATCGGCAACTATTATTTGCGATGTGTTTCCATAGCCATTCCATGGCAACTAGTAGTTCCAGAGACTTTCTATGGCATTCCATGGCAACTAGTAGTTCCAGAGCGTTTCTATCATATTCCATGGCAACTGGAAGATCCCGTGCGTTCCATGGCATTGTATGCAACTAGTAGTTCTGGACAGTTTATATGGCATTCCATGGCTTCTAGAAATTCCAGAGAGTTCCGTGGCAAGTAGAATTTCCATTGTGTTCCATAGCATTTCATAGCAACTAGTAGTTCCAGTGCGTTTCTATGGCACTCCATGGTAACCAGGAGTTCCAGAGCGTTCCATGGCATTCCATGACAACTAGTAGTTCCAGAGCATTTCTATGGCATCCCATGGCAACCAGGAGTTCCAGTGCATTTCTATCGCATACCATGGGAACTGGAATTTGCGGAGCGTTCCATTGCATTCCATGGCAACTAGAAATTCCAAAGCGTTCCATACGAATCAAGGGGAAGTAATAATTCCAGAGCTTTTGATGGTATGAGGTGGCAACAAGGAGTTCCAGAGTGTTTCTATGGCATTCCATGGCAACTAGAAGTTCTGGAGCGTTCCATTGCATTCCATGGCAACTAGTAGTTCCAGAGGGTTTCCATGGCATTCCATGGTAACTAGTAATTACAGAGCGTTTCTACGGCATTACATGGCAACTATTTTTTGCCATGTGTTTCCATGACATTCCATAGCAACTAGAAGATCCGTAGCGTTCCTTGACATTCCATGCAAACTAGTAGTTCCAGAGCATTTCGATGGCATTTTGGTGGCAAAGAAAAGTTCCGCAGCGTTTCATGGCATTCATGGCAACTAAAATTTCCATAGCGTTGCATAGCCTTCCATGGAAACTAGAAGTTCCAGGGCGTTCTATGTCATTGCATTGCAACTAGTACTTCTGGACAGTTTATATGGCATTGCATGGCTTCTGGAAATACCAGAGGGTTCCGTGGCAAGTAGAAGTTCCAGTGTGTTCCATATCATTGCATGGCAACTTGTAGTTCCAGATCGTTTCTATGGCATTCCATGGTAACTAGTAGTTCTAGACAGTTTATATGGCATTCCATGGCTACTAGAAATTTCAGAGGGTTCCATGGCAAGTAGAAGTTCCAGTGTGTTCCATAGCATTCCATGGCAAGTAGTAGTTAAAGAGCGTTTCTATGGCACTGCATGGCAACTAGGATTTCAGTGCACTTCTATCGCATACCTGCGGAACGAGAGTTTCCGGAGCGTTCCATTGCATTCCATGGCAATTTGAAATTCCAGAGCGTTCCATACCAATCAAGGGCAAGGAGTAACTCCAAATCTTTTCATGGTATTAGGTGGCAACTTCAAGTTCCAAAGGGTTTCTATAGCATTCCATGGCAACTTAAATTTCCGGAGCATTCCATTGCATTCCATGGCAACTAGTAGTTCCAGAGCGTTTTTATGGCAATCCATGGCAACTAGAAATTCCGGAGCATGCCATACAAATCAAGTGCAAGTAGTATTTCCAGAGCTTTTGAATGTATTAGCTGGCAACTAGACATTTCATAGAGTTCCATGGCATTCCATGGCAACCAGGAGTTCCAGAGCGTTTCTATGGCACTCCATGGCAACCAGGAGTTCCAGAGCGTTCCATGGCATTCCATGGCAACTAGAAGTTCCAGAGCGTTTCTATGGCATTCCATGGCAACTCTTATTTGCAATGTGTTTCGATGATATTGCATTTGAATTAGAAGTTCTGTATTCTTCTATTGCATTCCATGGTAAGTAGGAGTTCCAAAACATTACGTGGCATTCCACGGCAACTAGGAGTTGCAGTGCGTTTCTATTGTATACCATGGCAACTAGAAGTACCGGAGCGTTCCATACCATTCCATGGACACTATTATTTGCGATGTGTTTCCATGACATTCCATGGCAACTAGGAGTTTCAGAGCATTCCATGGCATTCCATGGCAACTAGAAGTTCCAGAGCATTTCTATGGAATTCCATGGCTACTATTATTTGTGATGTGTTTCCATGGCATTCCATGGCATCTAGTAGTTACAGAGCGTTTATATGGCATTCCACGGCAACTAGAAGTTCTGCAGCGGTCCATGGTATTTCATGGCAACTAGAAGTTCCGGAGCGTTCCATTGCATTCCATGGCAACTAGAAGTTCCAGAGCGTTTCTGTGGCATATCATGGCAATTATTATTTGCGATGTGTTTCCACGATATTCCATGGCAACTAGAAGTTCGAGAGCGTTCCACAGCATTCCTTGACAACTAGTAGTTCCAGGGAATTTCTAATGCATTCCATGGCAACTATTATTTGCGATGTGTTTTCATGACATTCCATGGCAACTGGGAGTTCCAGTGTGTTTCTATCGCATACCATGGCAACTAGAAGTTCCGGAGCGTTCCATTGCATTCCATGGCAACTAGAAATTCCAGAGCATTCCATACCAATCAAGGGCAAGTAGTAGTTCCAGAGGTTTTTATGGTATTAGGTGGGCACTAGAGGTTCCAGAGAATTCCTATGGCTTTCCATGGCAACTAGAATTTCCGGACCGTTTCATTGCTTTCCATGGCAACTAGAAGTTCCAGTGTCTTCCATAGCGTTCCGTGCAAACTTGTAGTTCCAGAGTGTTTCTATGGCATTCCATGGTAACTAGTTGTTACAGAGCGTTTCTATGTATTACATGGCAACAATTATTTGCGATGTGTTTCCATGAAATTCCAAGGAAATTTAAAGATCCACAGCGTTCCATGACATTCCATGCCAACTAGTGTTAAAAGACCATTTCGATGGCATTTTGATGGTAACGAGGAGTTCCGCAGCATTTCATGGTATTCTATGGCAACTAGAATTTCCAGAGCGTTCCATAGCCTTCCATGGCAAATAGTAGTTCTGGACAGTTTATGTGGGATTCCATGTCTTCTAGAAATGCCAGAGGGTTCCGTGGCAAGTCGAAGTTCCATTGAGTTCCATAGCATTTTATGGCAACTAGTACTTCCAGAGGGTTTCTAAGGCACTCCATGGAACCAGGAGTTCCAGAGCGTTCCATGGCATTCCATGGCAACTAGAAGTTCTGGAGCGTTCCATTGCACTCCATGGCAACTAGTAGTTCCGGAGCTTTTCTATGGCATTCCATGGAAACTAGTAGTTCTAGAGAGTTTATATGGCATTCCATGGCTACTAGAAAATCCAGAGGGTTCCATGGCAAGTAGAAGTTCCAGTGTGTTCCATACCATTCCATGGCAACTAGTAGTTCCAGAGAGTTTCTACATCATTCCATGGCAACCAGGAGTTCCAGAGCGTCCCATGGCATTCCACGACAACTAGTAGTTCCAGAGCATTTCTATGGCATTCCATGGCAACCAGGAGTTCCAGTGGCAAGTAGGAGTTCCAGACCGTGTCTATCGCATGCCATGGCAACTCTTATTTGCTATGTGTTTCCATGACATTCCATTAGAATTAGAAGTTCTGGATCGTTCCATTGCATTCCATGGTAAGTAGGAGTTCCAAAGCATTCCATGGCATTCCATGGCAACTACAATTTTGAGAAGGTTTCTGTGGCATTCATCGGCAACTATTATTTGCGATGTGTTTCCATAGCCATTCCATGGCAACTAGTAGTTCCAGAGACTTTCTATGGCATTCCATGGCAACTAGTAGTTCCAGAGCGTTTCTATCATATTCCATGGCAACTGGAAGATCCAGTGCGTTCCATGGCATTGTATGCAACTAGTAGTTCTGGACAGTTTATATGGCATTCCATGGCTTCTAGAAATTCCAGAGAGTTCCGTGGCAAGTAGAATTTCCATTGTGTTCCATAGCATTTCATAGCAACTAGTAGTTCCAGTGCGTTTCTATGGCACTCCATGGTAACCAGGAGTTCCAGAGCGTTCCATGGCATTCCATGACAACTAGTAGTTCCAGAGCATTTCTATGGCATCCCATGGCAACCAGGAGTTCCAGTGCATTTCTATCGCATACCATGGGAACTGGAATTTGCGGAGCGTTCCATTGCATTCCATGGCAACTAGAAATTCCAAAGCGTTCCATACGAATCAAGGGGAAGTAATAATTCCAGAGCTTTTGATGGTATGAGGTGGCAACAAGGAGTTCCAGAGTGTTTCTATGGCATTCCATGGCAACTAGAAGTTCTGGAGCGTTCCATTGCATTCCATGGCAACTAGTAGTTCCAGAGGGTTTCCATGGCATTCCATGGTAACTAGTAATTACAGAGCGTTTCTACGGCATTACATGGCAACTATTTTTTGCCATGTGTTTCCATGACATTCCATAGCAACTAGAAGATCCGTAGCGTTCCTTGACATTCCATGCAAACTAGTAGTTCCAGAGCATTTCGATGGCATTTTGGTGGCAAAGAAAAGTTCCGCAGCGTTTCGTGGCATTCATGGCAACTAAAATTTCCATAGCGTTGCATAGCCTTCCATGGAAACTAGAAGTTCCAGGGCGTTCTATGTCATTGCATTGCAACTAGTACTTCTGGACAGTTTATATGGCATTGCATGGCTTCTGGAAATACCAGAGGGTTCCGTGGCAAGTAGAAGTTCCAGTGTGTTCCATATCATTGCATGGCAACTTGTAGTTCCAGATCGTTTCTATGGCATTCCATGGTAACTAGTAGTTCTAGACAGTTTATATGGCATTCCATGGCTACTAGAAATTTCAGAGGGTTCCATGGCAAGTAGAAGTTCCAGTGTGTTCCATAGCATTCCATGGCAAGTAGTAGTTAAAGAGCGTTTCTATGGCACTGCATGGCAACTAGGATTTCAGTGCACTTCTATCGCATACCTGCGGAACGAGAGTTTCCGGAGCGTTCCATTGCATTCCATGGCAATTTGAAATTCCAGAGCGTTCCATACCAATCAAGGGCAAGGAGTAACTCCAAATCTTTTCATGGTATTAGGTGGCAACTTCAAGTTCCAAAGGGTTTCTATAGCATTCCATGGCAACTTAAATTTCCGGAGCATTCCATTGCATTCCATGGCAAATAGTAGTTCCAGAGCGTTTCTATGTCATTCCATGTCAACTAGGAGTTCCAGTGCATTTCTATCACATACCACGGGAACTAGAAGTTCCGGAGCGTTGCATTGCATTCCATGGGAATTCGAAATTCCAGAACGTTCCATACCAATCAAGGGCAAGAAGTAGTTCCAGAGCTTTTGATGGTATTAGGAGGCAACTACTAGTTCCAGAGCGTTTCTATGGCACTCCATGGCAACCAGGAGTTCCAGAGCGTTCCATGGCATTCCATGGCAACTAGAAGTTCCAGAGCGTTTCTATGGCATTCCATGGCAACTCTTATTTGCAATGTGTTTCGATGATATTGCATTTGAATTAGAAGTTCTGTATTCTTCTATTGCATTCCATGGTAAGTAGGAGTTCCAAAACATTACGTGGCATTCCACGGCAACTAGGAGTTGCAGTGCGTTTCTATTGTATACCATGGCAACTAGAAGTACCGGAGCGTTCCATACCATTCCATGGACACTATTATTTGCGATGTGTTTCCATGACATTCCATGGCAACTAGGAGTTTCAGAGCATTCCATGGCATTCCATGGCAACTAGAAGTTCCAGAGCATTTCTATGGAATTCCATGGCTACTATTATTTGTGATGTGTTTCCATGGCATTCCATGGCATCTAGTAGATACAGAGCGTTTATATGGCATTCCACGGCAACTAGAAGTTCTGCAGCGGTCCATGGTATTTCATGGCAACTAGAAGTTCCGGAGCGTTCCATTGCATTCCATGGCAACTAGAAGTTCCAGAGCGTTTCTGTGGCATATCATGGCAATTATTATTTGCGATGTGTTTCCACGATATTCCATGGCAACTAGAAGTTCGAGAGCGTTCCACAGCATTCCTTGACAACTAGTAGTTCCAGGGAATTTCTAATGCATTCCATGGCAACTATTATTTGCGATGTGTTTTCATGACATTCCATGGCAACTGGGAGTTCCAGTGTGTTTCTATCGCATACCATGGCAACTAGAAGTTCCGGAGCGTTCCATTGCATTCCATGCCAACTAGAAATTCCAGAGCGTTCCATACCAATCAAGGGCAAGTAGTAGTTCCAGAGGTTTTTATGGTATTAGGTGGGCACTAGAGGTTCCAGAGAATTCCTATGGCTTTCCATGGCAACTAGAATTTCCGGACCGTTTCATTGCTTTCCATGGCAACTAGAAGTTCCAGTGTCTTCCATAGCGTTCCGTGCAAACTTGTAGTTCCAGAGAGTTTCTATGGCATTCCATGGTAACTAGTTGTTACAGAGCGTTTCTATGTATTACATGGCAACAATTATTTGCGATGTGTTTCCATGAAATTCCAAGGAAATTTAAAGATCCGCAGCGTTCCATGACATTCCATGCCAACTAGTGTTAAAAGACCATTTCGATGGCATTTTGATGGTAACGAGGAGTTCCGCAGCATTTCATGGTATTCTATGGCAACTAGAATTTCCAGAGCGTTCCATAGCCTTCCATGGCAAATAGTAGTTCTGGACAGTTTATGTGGGATTCCATGTCTTCTAGAAATGCCAGAGGGTTCCGTGGCAAGTCGAAGTTCCATTGAGTTCCATAGCATTTTATGGCAACTAGTACTTCCAGAGGGTTTCTAAGGCACTCCATGGAACCAGGAGTTCCAGAGCGTTCCATGGCATTCCATGGCAACTAGAAGTTCTGGAGCGTTCCATTGCACTCCATGGCAACTAGTAGTTCCGGAGCTTTTCTATGGCATTCCATGGAAACTAGTAGTTCTAGAGAGTTTATATGGCATTCCATGGCTACTAGAAAATCCAGAGGGTTCCATGGCAAGTAGAAGTTCCAGTGTGTTCCATACCATTCCATGGCAACTAGTAGTTCCAGAGAGTTTCTACATCATTCCATGGCAACCAGGAGTTCCAGAGCGTCCCATGGCATTCCACGACAACTAGTAGTTCCAGAGCATTTCTATGGCATTCCATGGCAACCAGGAGTTCCAGTGGCAAGTAGGAGTTCCAGACCGTGTCTATCGCATGCCATGGCAACTCTTATTTGCTATGTGTTTCCATGACATTCCATTAGAATTAGAAGTTCTGGATCGTTCCATTGCATTCCATGGCAAGTAGGAGTTCCAGACCGTGTCTATCGCATGCCATGGCAACTCTTATTTGCTATGTGTTTCCATGACATTCCATTAGAATTAGAAGTTCTGGATCGTTCCATTGCATTCCATGGTAAGTAGGAGTTCCAAAGCATTCCATGGCATTCCATGGCAACTACAATTTTGAGAAGGTTTCTGTGGCATTCATCGGCAACTATTATTTGCGATGTGTTTCCATAGCCATTCCATGGCAACTAGTAGTTCCAGAGACTTTCTATAGCATTCCATGGCAACTAGTAGTTCCAGAGCGTTTCTATCATATTCCATGGCAACTGGAAGATCCCGTGCGTTCCATGGCATTGTATGCAACTAGTAGTTCTGGACAGTTTATATGGCATTCCATGGCTTCTAGAAATTCCAGAGAGTTCCGTGGCAAGTAGAAGTTCCATTGTGTTCCATAGCATTTCATAGCAACTAGTAGTTCCAGTGCGTTTCTATGGCACTCCATGGTAACCAGGAGTTCCAGAGCGTTCCATGGCATTCCATGACAACTAGTAGTTCCAGAGCATTTCTATGGCATCCCATGGCAACCAGGAGTTCCAGTGCATTTCTATCGCATACCATGGGAACTGGAATTTGCGGAGCGTTCCATTGCATTCCATGGCAACTAGAAATTCCAAAGCGTTCCATACGAATCAAGGGGAAGTAATAATTCCAGAGCTTTTGATGGTATGAGGTGGCAACAAGGAGTTCCAGAGTGTTTCTATGGCATTCCATGGCAACTAGAAGTTCTGGAGCGTTCCATTGCATTCCATGGCAACTAGTAGTTCCAGAGGGTTTCCATGGCATTCCATGGTAACTAGTAATTACAGAGCGTTTCTACGGCATTACATGGCAACTATTTTTTGCCATGTGTTTCCATGACATTCCATAGCAACTAGAAGATCCGTAGCGTTCCTTGACATTCCATGCAAACTAGTAGTTCCAGAGCATTTCGATGGCATTTTGGTGGCAAAGAAAAGTTCCGCAGCGTTTCATGGCATTCATGGCAACTAAAATTTCCATAGCGTTGCATAGCCTTCCATGGAAACTAGAAGTTCCAGGGCGTTCTATGTCATTGCATTGCAACTAGTACTTCTGGACAGTTTATATGGCATTGCATGGCTTCTGGAAATACCAGAGGGTTCCGTGGCAAGTAGAAGTTCCAGTGTGTTCCATATCATTGCATGGCAACTTGTAGTTCCAGATCGTTTCTATGGCATTCCATGGTAACTAGTAGTTCTAGACAGTTTATATGGCATTCCATGGCTACTAGAAATTTCAGAGGGTTCCATGGCAAGTAGAAGTTCCAGTGTGTTCCATAGCATTCCATGGCAAGTAGTAGTTAAAGAGCGTTTCTATGGCACTGCATGGCAACTAGGATTTCAGTGCACTTCTATCGCATACCTGCGGAACGAGAGTTTCCGGAGCGTTCCATTGCATTCCATGGCAATTTGAAATTCCAGAGCGTTCCATACCAATCAAGGGCAAGGAGTAACTCCAAATCTTTTCATGGTATTAGGTGGCAACTTCAAGTTCCAAAGGGTTTCTATAGCATTCCATGGCAACTTAAATTTCCGGAGCATTCCATTGCATTCCATGGCAACTAGTAGTTCCAGAGCGTTTTTATGGCAATCCATGGCAACTAGAAATTCCGGAGCATGCCATACAAATCAAGTGCAAGTAGTATTTCCAGAGCTTTTGAATGTATTCGCTGGCAACTAGACATTTCATAGAGTTCCATGGCATTCCATGGCAACCAGGAGTTCCAGAGCGTTTCTATGGCACTCCATGGCAACCAGGAGTTCCAGAGCGTTCCATGGCATTCCATGGCAACTAGAAGTTCCAGAGCGTTTCTATGGCATTCCATGGCAACTCTTATTTGCAATGTGTTTCGATGATATTGCATTTGAATTAGAAGTTCTGTATTCTTCTATTGCATTCCGTGGTAAGTAGGAGTTCCAAAACATTACGTGGCATTCCACGGCAACTAGGAGTTGCAGTGCGTTTCTATTGTATACCATGGCAACTAGAAGTACCGGAGCATTCCATACCATTCCATGGACACTATAATTTGCGATGTGTTTCCATGACATTCCATGGCAACTAGGAGTTTCAGAGCATTCCATGGCATTCCATGGCAACTAGAAGTTCCAGAGCATTTCTATGGAATTCCATGGCTACTATTATTTGTGATGTGTTTCCATGGCATTCCATGGCATCTAGTAGTTACAGAGCGTTTATATGGCATTCCACGGCAACTAGAAGTTCTGCAGCGGTCCATGGTATTTCATGGCAACTAGAAGTTCCGGAGCGTTCCATTGCATTCCATGGCAACTAGAAGTTCCAGAGCGTTTCTGTGGCATATCATGGCAATTATTATTTGCAGTGTGTTTCCACGATATTCCATGGCAACTAGAAGTTCGAGAGCGTTCCACAGCATTCCTTGACAACTAGTAGTTCCAGGGAATTTCTAATGCATTCCATGGCAACTATTATTTGCGATGTGTTTTCATGACATTCCATGGCAACTGGGAGTTCCAGTGTGTTTCTATCGCATACCATGGCAACTAGAAGTTCCGGAGCGTTCCATTGCATTCCATGGCAACTAGAAATTCCAGAGCGTTCCATACCAATCAAGGGCAAGTAGTAGTTCCAGAGGTTTTTATGGTATTAGGTGGGCACTAGAGGTTCCAGAGAATTCCTATGGCTTTCCATGGCAACTAGAATTTCCGGACCGTTTCATTGCTTTCCATGGCAACTAGAAGTTCCAGTGTCTTCCATAGCGTTCCGTGCAAACTTGTAGTTCCAGAGTGTTTCTATGGCATTCCATGGTAACTAGTTGTTACAGAGCGTTTCTATGTATTACATGGCAACAATTATTTGCGATGTGTTTCCATGAAATTCCAAGGAAATTTAAAGATCCGCAGCGTTCCATGACATTCCATGCCAACTAGTGTTAAAAGACCATTTCGATGGCATTTTGATGGTAACGAGGAGTTCCGCAGCATTTCATGGTATTCTATGGCAACTAGAATTTCCAGAGCGTTCCATAGCCTTCCATGGCAAATAGTAGTTCTGGACAGTTTATGTGGGATTCCATGTCTTCTAGAAATGCCAGAGGGTTCCGTGGCAAGTCGAAGTTCCATTGAGTTCCATAGCATTTTATGGCAACTAGTACTTCCAGAGGGTTTCTAAGGCACTCCATGGAACCAGGAGTTCCAGAGCGTTCCATGGCATTCCATGGCAACTAGAAGTTCTGGAGCGTTCCATTGCACTCCATGGCAACTATTAGTTCCGGAGCTTTTCTATGGCATTCCATGGAAACTAGTAGTTCTAGAGAGTTTATATGGCATTCCATGGCTACTAGAAAATCCAGAGGGTTCCATGGCAAGTAGAAGTTCCAGTGTGTTCCATACCATTCCATGGCAACTAGTAGTTCCAGAGAGTTTCTACATCATTCCATGGCAACCAGGAGTTCCAGGGCGTCCCATGGCATTCCACGACAACTAGTAGTTCCAGAGCATTTCTATGGCATTCCATGGCAACCAGGAGTTCCAGTGGCAAGTAGGAGTTCCAGACCGTGTCTATCGCATGCCATGGCAACTCTTATTTGCTATGTGTTTCCATGACATTCCATTAGAATTAGAAGTTCTGGATCGGTCCATTGCATTCCATGGCAAGTAGGAGTTCCAGACCGTGTCTATCGCATGCCATGGCAACTCTTATTTGCTATGTGTTTCCATGGCATTCCATTAGAATTAGAAGTTCTGGATCGTTCCATTGCATTCCATGGTAAGTAGGAGTTCCAAAGCATTCCATGGCATTCCATGGCAACTACAATTTTGAGAAGGTTTCTGTGGCATTCATCGGCAACTATTATTTGCGATGTGTTTCCATAGCCATTCCATGGCAACTAGTAGTTCCAGAGACTTTCTATGGCATTCCATGGCAACTAGTAGTTCCAGAGCGTTTCTATCATATTCCATGGCAACTGGAAGATCCAGTGCGTTCCATGGCATTGTATGCAACTAGTAGTTCTGGACAGTTTATATGGCATTCCATGGCTTCTAGAAATTCCAGAGAGTTCCGTGGCAAGTAGAATTTCCATTGTGTTCCATAGCATTTCATAGCAACTAGTAGTTCCAGTGCGTTTCTATGGCACTCCATGGTAACCAGGAGTTCCAGAGCGTTCCATGGCATTCCATGACAACTAGTAGTTCCAGAGCATTTCTATGGCATCCCATGGCAACCAGGAGTTCCAGTGCATTTCTATCGCATACCATGGGAACTGGAATTTGCGGAGCGTTCCATTGCATTCCATGGCAACTAGAAATTCCAAAGCGTTCCATACGAATCAAGGGGAAGTAATAATTCCAGAGCTTTTGATGGTATGAGGTGGCAACAAGGAGTTCCAGAGTGTTTCTATGGCATTCCATGGCAACTAGAAGTTCTGGAGCGTTCCATTGCATTCCATGGCAACTAGTAGTTCCAGAGGGTTTCCATGGCATTCCATGGTAACTAGTAATTACAGAGCGTTTCTACGGCATTACATGGCAACTATTTTTTGCCATGTGTTTCCATGACATTCCATAGCAACTAGAAGATCCGTAGCGTTCCTTGACATTCCATGCAAACTAGTAGTTCCAGAGCATTTCGATGGCATTTTGGTGGCAAAGAAAAGTTCCGCAGCGTTTCATGGCATTCATGGCAACTAAAATTTCCATAGCGTTGCATAGCCTTCCATGGAAACTAGAAGTTCCAGGGCGTTCTATGTCATTGCATTGCAACTAGTACTTCTGGACAGTTTATATGGCATTGCATGGCTTCTGGAAATACCAGAGGGTTCCGTGGCAAGTAGAAGTTCCAGTGTGTTCCATATCATTGCATGGCAACTTGTAGTTCCAGATCGTTTCTATGGCATTCCATGGTAACTAGTAGTTCTAGACAGTTTATATGGCATTCCATGGCTACTAGAAATTTCAGAGGGTTCCATGGCAAGTAGAAGTTCCAGTGTGTTCCATAGCATTCCATGGCAAGTAGTAGTTAAAGAGCGTTTCTATGGCACTGCATGGCAACTAGGATTTCAGTGCACTTCTATCGCATACCTGCGGAACGAGAGTTTCCGGAGCGTTCCATTGCATTCCATGGCAATTTGAAATTCCAGAGCGTTCCATACCAATCAAGGGCAAGGAGTAACTCCAAATCTTTTCATGGTATTAGGTGGCAACTTCAAGTTCCAAAGGGTTTCTATAGCATTCCATGGCAACTTAAATTTCCGGAGCATTCCATTGCATTCCATGGCAACTAGTAGTTCCAGAGCGTTTTTATGGCAATCCATGGCAACTAGAAATTCCGGAGCATGCCATACAAATCAAGTGCAAGTAGTATTTCCAGAGCTTTTGAATGTATTCGCTGGCAACTAGACATTTCATAGAGTTCCATGGCATTCCATGGCAACCAGGAGTTCCAGAGCGTTTCTATGGCACTCCATGGCAACCAGGAGTTCCAGAGCGTTCCATGGCATTCCATGGCAACTAGAAGTTCCAGAGCGTTTCTATGGCATTCCATGGCAACTCTTATTTGCAATGTGTTTCGATGATATTGCATTTGAATTAGAAGTTCTGTATTCTTCTATTGCATTCCGTGGTAAGTAGGAGTTCCAAAACATTACGTGGCATTCCACGGCAACTAGGAGTTGCAGTGCGTTTCTATTGTATACCATGGCAACTAGAAGTACCGGAGCATTCCATACCATTCCATGGACACTATAATTTGCGATGTGTTTCCATGACATTCCATGGCAACTAGGAGTTTCAGAGCATTCCATGGCATTCCATGGCAACTAGAAGTTCCAGAGCATTTCTATGGAATTCCATGGCTACTATTATTTGTGATGTGTTTCCATGGCATTCCATGGCATCTAGTAGTTACAGAGCGTTTATATGGCATTCCACGGCAACTAGAAGTTCTGCAGCGTTCCATGGTATTTCATGGCAACTAGAAGTTCCGGAGCGTTCCATTGCATTCCATGGCAACTAGAAGTTCCAGAGCGTTTCTGTGGCATATCATGGCAATTATTATTTGCAGTGTGTTTCCACGATATTCCATGGCAACTAGAAGTTCGAGAGCGTTCCACAGCATTCCTTGACAACTAGTAGTTCCAGGGAATTTCTAATGCATTCCATGGCAACTATTATTTGCGATGTGTTTTCATGACATTCCATGGCAACTGGGAGTTCCAGTGTGTTTCTATCGCATACCATGGCAACTAGAAGTTCCGGAGCGTTCCATTGCATTCCATGGCAACTAGAAATTCCAGAGCGTTCCATACCAATCAAGGGCAAGTAGTAGTTCCAGAGGTTTTTATGGTATTAGGTGGGCACTAGAGGTTCCAGAGAATTCCTATGGCTTTCCATGGCAACTAGAATTTCCGGACCGTTTCATTGCTTTCCATGGCAACTAGAAGTTCCAGTGTCTTCCATAGCGTTCCGTGCAAACTTGTAGTTCCAGAGTGTTTCTATGGCATTCCATGGTAACTAGTTGTTACAGAGCGTTTCTATGTATTACATGGCAACAATTATTTGCGATGTGTTTCCATGAAATTCCAAGGAAATTTAAAGATCCGCAGCGTTCCATGACATTCCATGCCAACTAGTGTTAAAAGACCATTTCGATGGCATTTTGATGGTAACGAGGAGTTCCGCAGCATTTCATGGTATTCTATGGCAACTAGAATTTCCAGAGCGTTCCGTAGCCTTCCATGGCAAATAGTAGTTCTGGACAGTTTATGTGGGATTCCATGTCTTCTAGAAATGCCAGAGGGTTCCGTGGCAAGTCGAAGTTCCATTGAGTTCCATAGCATTTTATGGCAACTAGTACTTCCAGAGGGTTTCTAAGGCACTCCATGGAACCAGGAGTTCCAGAGCGTTCCATGGCATTCCATGGCAACTAGAAGTTCTGGAGCGTTCCATTGCACTCCATGGCAACTATTAGTTCCGGAGCTTTTCTATGGCATTCCATGGAAACTAGTAGTTCTAGAGAGTTTATATGGCATTCCATGGCTACTAGAAAATCCAGAGGGTTCCATGGCAAGTAGAAGTTCCAGTGTGTTCCATACCATTCCATGGCAACTAGTAGTTCCAGAGAGTTTCTACATCATTCCATGGCAACCAGGAGTTCCAGAGCGTCCCATGGCATTCCATGACAACTAGTAGTTCCAGAGCATTTCTACGGCATTCCATGGCAACCAGGAGTTCCAGTGGCAAGTAGGAGTTCCAGACCGTGTCTATCGCATGCCATGGCAACTCTTATTTGCTATGTGTTTCCATGACATTCCATTAGAATTAGAAATTCTGGATCGTTCCATTGCATTCCATGGTAAGTAGGAGTTCCAAAGCATTCCATGGCATTCCATGGCATTCCATGGCAACTACAATTTTGAGAAGGTTTCTGTGGCATTCATCGGCAACTATTATTTGCGATGTGTTTCCATAGCCATTCCATGGCAACTAGTAGTTCCAGAGACTTTCTATAGCATTCCATGGCAACTAGTAGTTCCAGAGCGTTTCTATCATATTCCATGGCAACTGGAAGATCCCGTGCGTTCCATGGCATTGTATGCAACTAGTAGTTCTGGACAGTTTATATGGCATTCCATGGCTTCTAGAAATTCCAGAGAGTTCCGTGGCAAGTAGAATTTCCATTGTGTTCCATAGCATTTCATAGCAACTAGTAGTTCCAGTGCGTTTCTATGGCACTCCATGGTAACCAGGAGTTCCAGAGCGTTCCATGGCATTCCATGACAACTAGTAGTTCCAGAGCATTTCTATGGCATCCCATGGCAACCAGGAGTTCCAGTGCATTTCTATCGCATACCATGGGAACTGGAATTTGCGGAGCGTTCCATTGCATTCCATGGCAACTAGAAATTCCAAAGCGTTCCATACGAATCAAGGGGAAGTAATAATTCCAGAGCTTTTGATGGTATGAGGTGGCAACAAGGAGTTCCAGAGTGTTTCTATGGCATTCCATGGCAACTAGAAGTTCTGGAGCGTTCCATTGCATTCCATGGCAACTAGTAGTTCCAGAGGGTTTCCATGGCATTCCATGGTAACTAGTAATTACAGAGCGTTTCTACGGCATTACATGGCAACTATTTTTTGCCATGTGTTTCCATGACATTCCATAGCAACTAGAAGATCCGTAGAGTTCCTTGACATTCCATGCAAACTAGTAGTTCCAGAGCATTTCGATGGCATTTTGGTGGCAAAGAAAAGTTCCGCAGCGTTTCATGGCATTCATGGCAACTAAAATTTCCATAGCGTTGCATAGCCTTCCATGGAAACTAGAAGTTCCAGGGCGTTCTATGTCATTGCATTGCAACTAGTACTTCTGGACAGTTTATATGGCATTGCATGGCTTCTGGAAATACCAGAGGGTTCCGTGGCAAGTAGAAGTTCCAGTGTGTTCCATATCATTGCATGGCAACTTGTAGTTCCAGATCGTTTCTATGGCATTCCATGGTAACTAGTAGTTCTAGACAGTTTATATGGCATTCCATGGCTACTAGAAATTTCAGAGGGTTCCATGGCAAGTAGAAGTTCCAGTGTGTTCCATAGCATTCCATGGCAAGTAGTAGTTAAAGAGCGTTTCTATGGCACTGCATGGCAACTAGGATTTCAGTGCACTTCTATCGCATACCTGCGGAACGAGAGTTTCCGGAGCGTTCCATTGCATTCCATGGCAATTTGAAATTCCAGAGCGTTCCATACCAATCAAGGGCAAGGAGTAACTCCAAATCTTTTCATGGTATTAGGTGGCAACTTCAAGTTCCAAAGGGTTTCTATAGCATTCCATGGCAACTTAAATTTCCGGAGCATTCCATTGCATTCCATGGCAACTAGTAGTTCCAGAGCGTTTTTATGGCAATCCATGGCAACTAGAAATTCCGGAGCATGCCATACAAATCAAGTGCAAGTAGTATTTCCAGAGCTTTTGAATGTATTCGCTGGCAACTAGACATTTCATAGAGTTCCATGGCATTCCATGGCAACCAGGAGTTCCAGAGCGTTTCTATGGCACTCCATGGCAACCAGGAGTTCCAGAGCGTTCCATGGCATTCCATGGCAACTAGAAGTTCCAGAGCGTTTCTATGGCATTCCATGGCAACTCTTATTTGCAATGTGTTTCGATGATATTGCATTTGAATTAGAAGTTCTGTATTCTTCTATTGCATTCCGTGGTAAGTAGGAGTTCCAAAACATTACGTGGCATTCCACGGCAACTAGGAGTTGCAGTGCGTTTCTATTGTATACCATGGCAACTAGAAGTACCGGAGCATTCCATACCATTCCATGGACACTATAATTTGCGATGTGTTTCCATGACATTCCATGGCAACTAGGAGTTTCAGAGCATTCCATGGCATTCCATGGCAACTAGAAGTTCCAGAGCATTTCTATGGAATTCCATGGCTACTATTATTTGTGATGTGTTTCCATGGCATTCCATGGCATCTAGTAGTTACAGAGCGTTTATATGGCATTCCACGGCAACTAGAAGTTCTGCAGCGGTCCATGGTATTTCATGGCAACTAGAAGTTCCGGAGCGTTCCATTGCATTCCATGGCAACTAGAAGTTCCAGAGCGTTTCTGTGGCATATCATGGCAATTATTATTTGCAGTGTGTTTCCACGATATTCCATGGCAACTAGAAGTTCGAGAGCGTTCCACAGCATTCCTTGACAACTAGTAGTTCCAGGGAATTTCTAATGCATTCCATGGCAACTATTATTTGCGATGTGTTTTCATGACATTCCATGGCAACTGGGAGTTCCAGTGTGTTTCTATCGCATACCATGGCAACTAGAAGTTCCGGAGCGTTCCATTGCATTCCATGGCAACTAGAAATTCCAGAGCGTTCCATACCAATCAAGGGCAAGTAGTAGTTCCAGAGGTTTTTATGGTATTAGGTGGGCACTAGAGGTTCCAGAGAATTCCTATGGCTTTCCATGGCAACTAGAATTTCCGGACCGTTTCATTGCTTTCCATGGCAACTAGAAGTTCCAGTGTCTTCCATAGCGTTCCGTGCAAACTTGTAGTTCCAGAGTGTTTCTATGGCATTCCATGGTAACTAGTTGTTACAGAGCGTTTCTATGTATTACATGGCAACAATTATTTGCGATGTGTTTCCATGAAATTCCAAGGAAATTTAAAGATCCGCAGCGTTCCATGACATTCCATGCCAACTAGTGTTAAAAGACCATTTCGATGGCATTTTGATGGTAACGAGGAGTTCCGCAGCATTTCATGGTATTCTATGGCAACTAGAATTTCCAGAGCGTTCCATAGCCTTCCATGGCAAATAGTAGTTCTGGACAGTTTATGTGGGATTCCATGTCTTCTAGAAATGCCAGAGGGTTCCGTGGCAAGTCGAAGTTCCATTGAGTTCCATAGCATTTTATGGCAACTAGTACTTCCAGAGGGTTTCTAAGGCACTCCATGGAACCAGGAGTTCCAGAGCGTTCCATGGCATTCCATGGCAACTAGAAGTTCTGGAGCGTTCCATGGCATTCCATGGCAACTAGAAGTTCTGGAGCGTTCCATTGCACTCCATGGCAACTATTAGTTCCGGAGCTTTTCTATGGCATTCCATGGAAACTAGTAGTTCTAGAGAGTTTATATGGCATTCCATGGCTACTAGAAAATCCAGAGGGTTCCATGGCAAGTAGAAGTTCCAGTGTGTTCCATACCATTCCATGGCAACTAGTAGTTCCAGAGAGTTTCTACATCATTCCATGGCAACCAGGAGTTCCAGAGCGTCCCATGGCATTCCATGACAACTAGTATTTCCAGAGCATTTCTACGGCATTCCATGGCAAACAGGAGTTCCAGTGGCAAGTAGGAGTTCCAGACCGTGTCTATCGCATGCCATGGCAACTCTTATTTGCTATGTGTTTCCATGACATTCCATTAGAATTAGAAGTTCTGGATCGTTCCATTGCATTCCATGGTAAGTAGGAGTTCCAAAGCATTCCATGGCATTCCATGGCATTCCATGGCAACTACAATTTTGAGAAGGTTTCTGTGGCATTCATCGGCAACTATTATTTGCGATGTGTTTCCATAGCCATTCCACGGCAACTAGTAGTTCCAGAGACTTTCTATGGCATTCCATGGCAACTAGTAGTTCCAGAGCGTTTCTATCATATTCCATGGCAACTGGAAGATCCAGTGCGTTCCATGGCATTGTATGCAACTAGTAGTTCTGGACAGTTTATATGGCATTCCATGGCTTCTAGAAATTCCAGAGAGTTCCGTGGCAAGTAGAATTTCCATTGTGTTCCATAGCATTTCATAGCAACTAGTAGTTCCAGTGCGTTTCTATGGCACTCCATGGTAACCAGGAGTTCCAGAGCGTTCCATGGCATTCCATGACAACTAGTAGTTCCAGAGCATTTCTATGGCATCCCATGGCAACCAGGAGTTCCAGTGCATTTCTATCGCATACCATGGGAACTGGAATTTGCGGAGCGTTCCATTGCATTCCATGGCAACTAGAAATTCCAAACCGTTCCATACGAATCAAGGGGAAGTAATAATTCCAGAGCTTTTGATGGTATGAGGTGGCAACAAGGAGTTCCAGAGCTTTTCTATGGCATTCCATGGCAACCAGGAGTTCCAGAGCGTTTCTATGGCACTCCATGGCAACCAGGAGTTCCAGAGCGTTTCATTGCATTCCATGGCAAATAGTAGTTCCAGAGCGTTTCTATGTCATTCCATGTCAACTAGGAGTTCCAGTGCATTTCTATCACATACCACGGGAACTAGAAGTTCCGGAGCGTTGCATTGCATTCCATGGGAACTCGAAATTCCAGAACGTTCCATACCAATCAAGGGCAAGAAGTAGTTCCAGAGCTTTTGATGGTATTAGGAGGCAACTACTAGTTCCAGAGCGTTTCTATGGCACTCCATGGCAACCAGGAGTTCCAGAGCGTTCCATGGCATTCCATGGCAACTAGAAGTTCCAGAGCGTTTCTATGGCATTCCATGGCAACTCTTATTTGCAATGTGTTTCGATGATATTGCATTTGAATTAGAAGTTCTGTATTCTTCTATTGCATTCCATGGTAAGTAGGAGTTCCAAAACATTACGTGGCATTCCACGGCAACTAGGAGTTGCAGTGCGTTTCTATTGTATACCATGGCAACTAGAAGTACCGGAGCGTTCCATACCATTCCATGGACACTATTATTTGCGATGTGTTTCCATGACATTCCATGGCAACTAGGAGTTTCAGAGCATTCCATGGCATTCCATGGCAACTAGAAGTTCCAGAGCATTTCTATGGAATTCCATGGCTACTATTATTTGTGATGTGTTTCCATGGCATTCCATGGCATCTAGTAGATACAGAGCGTTTATATGGCATTCCACGGCAACTAGAAGTTCTGCAGCGGTCCATGGTATTTCATGGCAACTAGAAGTTCCGGAGCGTTCCATTGCATTCCATGGCAACTAGAAGTTCCAGAGCGTTTCTGTGGCATATCATGGCAATTAATATTTGCGATGTGTTTCCACGATATTCCATGGCAACTAGAAGTTCGAGAGCGTTCCACAGCATTCCTTGACAACTAGTAGTTCCAGGGAATTTCTAATGCATTCCATAGCAACTATTATTTGCGATGTGTTTTCATGACATTCCATGGCAACTGGGAGTTCCAGTGTGTTTCTATCGCATACCATGGCAACTAGAAGTTCCGGAGCGTTCCGTTGCATTCCATGGCAACTAGAAATTCCAGAGCGTTCCATACCAATCAAGGGCAAGTAGTAGTTCCAGAGGGTTTTATGGTATTAGGTGGGCACTAGAGGTTCCAGAGAATTCCTATGGCTTTCCATGGCAACTAGAATTTCCGGACCGTTTCATTGCTTTCCATGGCAACTAGAAGTTCCAGTGTCTTCCATAGCGTTCCGTGCAAACTTGTAGTTCCAGAGTGTTTCTATGGCATTCCATGGTAACTAGTTGTTACAGAGCGTTTCTATGTATTACATGGCAACAATTATTTGCGATGTGTTTCCATGAAATTCCAAGGAAATTTAAAGATCCACAGCGTTCCATGACATTCCATGCCAACTAGTGTTAAAAGACCATTTCGATGGCATTTTGATGGTAACGAGGAGTTCCGCAGCATTTCATGGTATTCTATGGCAACTAGAATTTCCAGAGCGTTCCATAGCCTTCCATGGCAAATAGTAGTTCTGGACAGTTTATGTGGGATTCCATGTCTTCTAGAAATGCCAGAGGGTTCCGTGGCAAGTCGAAGTTCCATTGAGTTCCATAGCATTTTATGGCAACTAGTACTTCCAGAGGGTTTCTAAGGCACTCCATGGAACCAGGAGTTCCAGAGCGTTCCATGGCATTCCATGGCAACTAGAAGTTCTGGAGCGTTCCATTGCACTCCATGGCAACTAGTAGTTCCGGAGCTTTTCTATGGCATTCCATGGAAACTAGTAGTTCTAGAGAGTTTATATGGCATTCCATGGCTACTAGAAAATCCAGAGGGTTCCATGGCAAGTAGAAGTTCCAGTGTGTTCCATACCATTCCATGGCAACTAGTAGTTCCAGAGAGTTTCTACATCATTCCATGGCAACCAGGAGTTCCAGAGCGTCCCATGGCATTCCACGACAACTAGTAGTTCCAGAGCATTTCTATGGCATTCCATGGCAACCAGGAGTTCCAGTGGCAAGTAGGAGTTCCAGACCGTGTCTATCGCATGCCATGGCAACTCTTATTTGCTATGTGTTTCCATGACATTCCATTAGAATTAGAAGTTCTGGATCGTTCCATTGCATTCCATGGTAAGTAGGAGTTCCAAAGCATTCCATGGCATTCCATGGCAACTACAATTTTGAGAAGGTTTCTGTGGCATTCATCGGCAACTATTATTTGCGATGTGTTTCCATAGCCATTCCATGGCAACTAGTAGTTCCAGAGACTTTCTATGGCATTCCATGGCAACTAGTAGTTCCAGAGCGTTTCTATCATATTCCATGGCAACTGGATGATCCAGTGCGTTCCATGGCATTGTATGCAACTAGTAGTTCTGGACAGTTTATATGGCATTCCATGGCTTCTAGAAATTCCAGAGAGTTCCGTGGCAAGTAGAATTTCCATTGTGTTCCATAGCATTTCATAGCAACTAGTAGTTCCAGTGCGTTTCTATGGCACTCCATGGTAACCAGGAGTTCCAGAGCGTTCCATGGCATTCCATGGCAACTAGAAGTTCTGGAGCGTTCCATTGCACTCCATGGCAACTAGTAGTTCCGGAGCTTTTCTATGGCATTCCATGGAAACTAGTAGTTCTAGAGAGTTTATATGGCATTCCATGGCTACTAGAAAATCCAGAGGGTTCCATGGCAAGTAGAAGTTCCAGTGTGTTCCATACCATTCCATGGCAACTAGTAGTTCCAGAGAGTTTCTACATCATTCCATGGCAACCAGGAGTTCCAGAGCGTCCCATGGCATTCCACGACAACTAGTAGTTCCAGAGCATTTCTATGGCATTCCATGGCAACCAGGAGTTCCAGTGGCAAGTAGGAGTTCCAGACCGTGTCTATCGCATGCCATGGCAACTCTTATTTGCTATGTGTTTCCATGACATTCCATTAGAATTAGAAGTTCTGGATCGTTCCATTGCATTCCATGGTAAGTAGGAGTTCCAAAGCATTCCATGGCATTCCATGGCAACTACAATTTTGAGAAGGTTTCTGTGGCATTCATCGGCAACTATTATTTGCGATGTGTTTCCATAGCCATTCCATGGCAACTAGTAGTTCCAGAGACTTTCTATGGCATTCCATGGCAACTAGTAGTTCCAGAGCGTTTCTATCATATTCCATGGCAACTGGATGATCCAGTGCGTTCCATGGCATTGTATGCAACTAGTAGTTCTGGACAGTTTATATGGCATTCCATGGCTTCTAGAAATTCCAGAGAGTTCCGTGGCAAGTAGAATTTCCATTGTGTTCCATAGCATTTCATAGCAACTAGTAGTTCCAGTGCGTTTCTATGGCACTCCATGGTAACCAGGAGTTCCAGAGCGTTCCATGGCATTCCATGACAACTAGTAGTTCCAGAGCATTTCTATGGCATCCCATGGCAACCAGGAGTTCCAGTGCATTTCTATCGCATACCATGGGAACTGGAATTTGCGGAGCGTTCCATTGCATTCCATGGCAACTAGAAATTCCAAAGCGTTCCATACGAATCAAGGGGAAGTAATAATTCCAGAGCTTTTGATGGTATGAGGTGGCAACAAGGAGTTCCAGAGCTTTTCTATGGCATTCCATGGCAACCAGGAGTTCCAGAGCGTTTCTATGGCACTCCATGGCAACCAGGAGTTCCAGAGCGTTTCATTGCATTCCATGGCAAATAGTAGTTCCAGAGCGTTTCTATGTCATTCCATGTCAACTAGGAGTTCCAGTGCATTTCTATCACATACCACGGGAACTAGAAGTTCCGGAGCGTTGCATTGCATTCCATGGGAACTCAAAATTCCAGAACGTTCCATACCAATCAAGGGCAAGAAGTAGTTCCAGAGCTTTTGATGGTATTAGGAGGCAACTACTAGTTCCAGAGCGTTTCTATGGCACTCCATGGCAACCAGGAGTTCCAGAGCGTTCCATGGCATTCCATGGCAACTAGAAGTTCCAGAGCGTTTCTATGGCATTCCATGGCAACTCTTATTTGCAATGTGTTTCGATGATATTGCATTTGAATTAGAAGTTCTGTATTCTTCTATTGCATTCCATGGTAAGTAGGAGTTCCAAAACATTACGTGGCATTCCACGGCAACTAGGAGTTGCAGTGCGTTTCTATTGTATACCATGGCAACTAGAAGTACCGGAGCGTTCCATACCATTCCATGGACACTATTATTTGCGATGTGTTTCCATGACATTCCATGGCAACTAGGAGTTTCAGAGCATTCCATGGCATTCCATGGCAACTAGAAGTTCCAGAGCATTTCTATGGAATTCCATGGCTACTATTATTTGTGATGTGTTTCCATGGCATTCCATGGCATCTAGTAGTTACAGAGCGTTTATATGGCATTCCACGGCAACTAGAAGTTCTGCAGCGGTCCATGGTATTTCATGGCAACTAGAAGTTCCGGAGCGTTCCATTGCATTCCATGGCAACTAGAAGTTCCAGAGCGTTTCTGTGGCATATCATGGCAATTAATATTTGCGATGTGTTTCCACGATATTCCATGGCAACTAGAAGTTCGAGAGCGTTCCACAGCATTCCTTGACAACTAGTAGTTCCAGGGAATTTCTAATGCATTCCATAGCAACTATTATTTGCGATGTGTTTTCATGACATTCCATGGCAACTGGGAGTTCCAGTGTGTTTCTATCGCATACCATGGCAACTAGAAGTTCCGGAGCGTTCCGTTGCATTCCATGGCAACTAGAAATTCCAGAGCGTTCCATACCAATCAAGGGCAAGTAGTAGTTCCAGAGGGTTTTATGGTATTAGGTGGGCACTAGAGGTTCCAGAGAATTCCTATGGCTTTCCATGGCAACTAGAATTTCCGGACCGTTTCATTGCTTTCCATGGCAACTAGAAGTTCCAGTGTCTTCCATAGCGTTCCGTGCAAACTTGTAGTTCCAGAGTGTTTCTATGGCATTCCATGGTAACTAGTTGTTACAGAGCGTTTCTATGTATTACATGGCAACAATTATTTGCGATGTGTTTCCATGAAATTCCAAGGAAATTTAAAGATCCGCAGCGTTCCATGACATTCCATGCCAACTAGTGTTAAAAGACCATTTCGATGGCATTTTGATGGTAACGAGGAGTTCCGCAGCATTTCATGGTATTCTATGGCAACTAGAATTTCCAGAGCGTTCCGTAGCCTTCCATGGCAAATAGTAGTTCTGGACAGTTTATGTGGGATTCCATGTCTTCTAGAAATGCCAGAGGGTTCCGTGGCAAGTCGAAGTTCCATTGAGTTCCATAGCATTTTATGGCAACTAGTACTTCCAGAGGGTTTCTAAGGCACTCCATGGAACCAGGAGTTCCAGAGCGTTCCATGGCATTCCATGGCAACTAGAAGTTCTGGAGCGTTCCATTGCACTCCATGGCAACTAGTAGTTCCGGAGCTTTTCTATGGCATTCCATGGAAACTAGTAGTTCTAGAGAGTTTATATGGCATTCCATGGCTACTAGAAAATCCAGAGGGTTCCATGGCAAGTAGAAGTTCCAGTGTGTTCCATACCATTCCATGGCAACTAGTAGTTCCAGAGAGTTTCTACATCATTCCATGGCAACCAGGAGTTCCAGAGCGTCCCATGGCATTCCACGACAACTAGTAGTTCCAGAGCATTTCTATGGCATTCCATGGCAACCAGGAGTTCCAGTGGCAAGTAGGAGTTCCAGACCGTGTCTATCGCATGCCATGGCAACTCTTATTTGCTATGTGTTTCCATGACATTCCATTAGAATTAGAAGTTCTGGATCGTTCCATTGCATTCCATGGCAAGTAGGAGTTCCAGACCGTGTCTATCGCATGCCATGGCAACTCTTATTTGCTATGTGTTTCCATGACATTCCATTAGAATTAGAAGTTCTGGATCGTTCCATTGCATTCCATGGTAAGTAGGAGTTCCAAAGCATTCCATGGCATTCCATGGCAACTACAATTTTGAGAAGGTTTCTGTGGCATTCATCGGCAACTATTATTTGCGATGTGTTTCCATAGCCATTCCATCGCAACTAGTAGTTCCAGAGACTTTCTATGGCATTCCATGGCAACTAGTAGTTCCAGAGCGTTTCTATCATATTCCATGGCAACTGGAAGATCCAGTGCGTTCCATGGCATTGTATGCAACTAGTAGTTCTGGACAGTTTATATGGCATTCCATGGCTTCTAGAAATTCCAGAGAGTTCCGTGGCAAGTAGAAGTTCCATTGTGTTCCATAGCATTTCATAGCAACTAGTAGTTCCAGTGCGTTTCTATGGCACTCCATGGTAACCAGGAGTTCCAGAGCGTTCCATGGCATTCCATGACAACTAGTAGTTCCAGAGCATTTCTATGGCATCCCATGGCAACCAGGAGTTCCAGTGCATTTCTATCGCATACCATGGGAACTGGAATTTGCGGAGCGTTCCATTGCATTCCATGGCAACTAGAAATTCCAAAGCGTTCCATACGAATCAAGGGGAAGTAATAATTCCAGAGCTTTTGATGGTATGAGGTGGCAACAAGGAGTTCCAGAGTGTTTCTATGGCATTCCATGGCAACTAGAAGTTCTGGAGCGTTCCATTGCATTCCATGGCAACTAGTAGTTCCAGAGGGTTTCCATGGCATTCCATGGTAACTAGTAATTACAGAGCGTTTCTACGGCATTACTTGGCAACTATTTTTTGCCATGTGTTTCCATGACATTCCATAGCAACTAGAAGATCCGTAGCGTTCCTTGACATTCCATGCAAACTAGTAGTTCCAGAGCATTTCGATGGCATTTTGGTGGCAAAGAAAAGTTCCGCAGCGTTTCATGGCATTCATGGCAACTAAAATTTCCATAGCGTTGCATAGCCTTCCATGGAAACTAGAAGTTCCAGGGCGTTCTATGTCATTGCATTGCAACTAGTACTTCTGGACAGTTTATATGGCATTGCATGGCTTCTGGAAATACCAGAGGGTTCCGTGGCAAGTAGAAGTTCCAGTGTGTTCCATATCATTGCATGGCAACTTGTAGATCCAGATCGTTTCTATGGCATTCCATGGTAACTAGTAGTTCTAGACAGTTTATATGGCATTCCATGGCTACTAGAAATTTCAGAGGGTTCCATGGCAAGTAGAAGTTCCAGTGTGTTCCATAGCATTCCATGGCAAGTAGTAGTTAAAGAGCGTTTCTATGGCACTGCATGGCAACTAGGATTTCAGTGCACTTCTATCGCATACCTGCGGAACGAGAGTTTCCGGAGCGTTCCATTGCATTCCATGGCAATTTGAAATTCCAGAGCGTTCCATACCAATCAAGGGCAAGGAGTAACTCCAAATCTTTTCATGGTATTAGGTGGCAACTTCAAGTTCCAAAGGGTTTCTATAGCATTCCATGGCAACTTAAATTTCCGGAGCATTCCATTGCATTCCATGGCAAATAGTAGTTCCAGAGCGTTTCTATGTCATTCCATGGCAACTAGAAATTCCAGAGCATGCCATACAAATCAAGTGCAAGTAGTAGTTCCAGAGCTTTTGAATGTATTAGCTGGCAACTAGACGTTTCATAGAGTTCCATGGCATTCCATGGCAACTAGAAGTTCCAGAGAATTCTAAAGCGTTTCATGGCAACTTGTAGTTCCAGACCTTTTCTATGGCATTCCATGGCAACCAGGAGTTCCAGAGCGTTTCTATGGCACTCCATGGCAACCAGGAGTTCCAGAGCGTTTCATTGCATTCCATGGCAAATAGTAGTTCCAGAGCGTTTCTATGTCATTCCATGTCAACTAGGAGTTCCAGTGCATTTCTATCACATACCACGGGAACTAGAAGTTCCGGAGCGTTGCATTGCATTCCATGGGAACTCGAAATTCCAGAACGTTCCATACCAATCAAGGGCAAGAAGTAGTTCCAGAGCTTTTGATGGTATTAGGAGGCAACTACTAGTTCCAGAGCGTTTCTATGGCACTCCATGGCAACCAGGAGTTCCAGAGCGTTCCATGGCATTCCATGGCAACTAGAAGTTCCAGAGCGTTTCTATGGCATTCCATGGCAACTCTTATTTGCAATGTGTTTTGATGATACTGCATTTGAATTAGAAGTTCTGTATTCTTCTATTGCATTCCATGGTAAGTAGGAGTTCCAAAACATTACGTGGCATTCCACGGCAACTAGGAGTTGCAGTGCGTTTCTATTGTATACCATGGCAACTAGAAGTACCAGAGCGTTCCATACCATTCCATGGACACTATTATTTGCGATGTGTTTCCATGACATTCCATGGCAACTAGGAGTTTCAGAGCATTCCATGGCATTCCATGGCAACTAGAAGTTCCAGAGCATTTCTATGGAATTCCATGGCTACTATTATTTGTGATGTGTTTCCATGGCATTCCATGGCATCTAGTAGTTACAGAGCGTTTATATGGCATTCCACGGCAACTAGAAGTTCTGCAGCGGTCCATGGTATTTCATGGCAACTAGAAGTTCCGGAGCGTTCCATTGCATTCCATGGCAACTAGAAGTTCCAGAGCGTTTCTGTGGCATATCATGGCAATTAATATTTGCGATGTGTTTCCACGATATTCCATGGCAACTAGAAGTTCGAGAGCATTCCACAGCATTCCTTGACAACTAGTAGTTCCAGGGAATTTCTAATGCATTCCATGGCAACTATTATTTGCGATGTGTTTTCATGACATTCCATGGCAACTGGGAGTTCCAGTGTGTTTCTATCGCATACCATGGCAACTAGAAGTTCCGGAGCGTTCCATTGCATTCCATGGCAACTAGAAATTCCAGAGCGTTCCATACCAATCAAGGGCAAGTAGTAGTTCCAGAGGTTTTTATGGTATTAGGTGGGCACTAGAGGTTCCAGAGAATTCCTATGGCTTTCCATGGCAACTAGAATTTCCGGACCGTTTCATTGCTTTCCATGGCAACTAGAAGTTCCAGTGTCTTCCATAGCGTTCCGTGCAAACTTGTAGTTCCAGAGTGTTTCTATGGCATTCCATGGTAACTAGTTGTTACAGAGCGTTTCTATGTATTACATGGCAACAATTATTTGCGATGTGTTTCCATGAAATTCCAAGGAAATTTAAAGATCCGCAGCGTTCCATGACATTCCATGCCAACTAGTGTTAAAAGACCATTTCGATGGCATTTTGATGGTAACGAGGAGTTCCGCAGCATTTCATGGTATTCTATGGCAACTAGAATTTCCAGAGCGTTCCATAGCCTTCCATGGCAAATAGTAGTTCTGGACAGTTTATGTGGGATTCCATGTCTTCTAGAAATGCCAGAGGGTTCCGTGGCAAGTCGAAGTTCCATTGAGTTCCATAGCATTTTATGGCAACTAGTACTTCCAGAGGGTTTCTAAGGCACTCCATGGAACCAGGAGTTCCAGAGCGTTCCATGGCATTCCATGGCAACTAGAAGTTCTGGAGCGTTCCATTGCACTCCATGGCAACTAGTAGTTCCGGAGCTTTTCTATGGCATTCCATGGAAACTAGTAGTTCTAGAGAGTTTATATGGCATTCCATGGCTACTAGAAAATCCAGAGGGTTCCATGGCAAGTAGAAGTTCCAGTGTGTTCCATACCATTCCATGGCAACTAGTAGTTCCAGAGAGTTTCTACATCATTCCATGGCAACCAGGAGTTCCAGAGCGTCCCATGGCATTCCACGACAACTAGTAGTTCCAGAGCATTTCTATGGCATTCCATGGCAACCAGGAGTTCCAGTGGCAAGTAGGAGTTCCAGACCGTGTCTATCGCATGCCATGGCAACTCTTATTTGCTATGTGTTTCCATGACAGTCCATTAGAATTAGAAGTTCTGGGTCGTTCCATTGCATTCCATGGCAAGTAGGAGTTCCAGACCGTGTCTATCGCATGCCATGGCAACTCTTATTTGCTATGTGTTTCCATGGCATTCCATTAGAATTAGAAGTTCTGGATCGTTCCATTGCATTCCATGGTAAGTAGGAGTTCCAAAGCATTCCATGGCATTCCATGGCAACTACAATTTTGAGAAGGTTTCTGTGGCATTCTTCGGCAACTATTATTTGCGATGTGTTTCCATAGCCATTCCATGGCAACTAGTAGTTCCAGAGACTTTCTATGGCATTCCATGGCAACTAGTAGTTCCAGAGCGTTTCTATCATATTCCATGGCAACTGGAAGATCCAGTGCGTTCCATGGCATTGTATGCAACTAGTAGTTCTGGACAGTTTATATGGCATTCCATGGCTTCTAGAAATTCCAGAGAGTTCCGTGGCAAGTAGAATTTCCATTGTGTTCCATAGCATTTCATAGCAACTAGTAGTTCCAGTGCGTTTCTATGGCACTCCATGGTAACCAGGAGTTCCAGAGCGTTCCATGGCATTCCATGACAACTAGTAGTTCCAGAGCATTTCTATGGCATCCCATGGCAACCAGGAGTTCCAGTGCATTTCTATCGCATACCATGGGAACTGGAATTTGCGGAGCGTTCCATTGCATTCCATGGCAACTAGAAATTCCAAAGCGTTCCATACGAATCAAGGGGAAGTAATAATTCCAGAGCTTTTGATGGTATGAGGTGGCAACAAGGAGTTCCAGAGTGTTTCTATGGCATTCCATGGCAACTAGAAGTTCTGGAGCGTTCCATTGCATTCCATGGCAACTAGTAGTTCCAGAGGGTTTCCATGGCATTCCATGGTAACTAGTAATTACAGAGCGTTTCTACGGCATTACATGGCAACTATTTTTTGCCATGTGTTTCCATGACATTCCATAGCAACTAGAAGATCCGTAGCGTTCCTTGACATTCCATGCAAACTAGTAGTTCCAGAGCATTTCGATGGCATTTTGGTGGCAAAGAAAAGTTCCGCAGCGTTTCATGGCATTCATGGCAACTAAAATTTCCATAGCGTTGCATAGCCTTCCATGGAAACTAGAAGTTCCAGGGCGTTCTATGTCATTGCATTGCAACTAGTACTTCTGGACAGTTTATATGGCATTGCATGGCTTCTGGAAATACCAGAGGGTTCCGTGGCAAGTAGAAGTTCCAGTGTGTTCCATATCATTGCATGGCAACTTGTAGTTCCAGATCGTTTCTATGGCATTCCATGGTAACTAGTAGTTCTAGACAGTTTATATGGCATTCCATGGCTACTAGAAATTTCAGAGGGTTCCATGGCAAGTAGAAGTTCCAGTGTGTTCCATAGCATTCCATGGCAAGTAGTAGTTAAAGAGCGTTTCTATGGCACTGCATGGCAACTAGGATTTCAGTGCACTTCTATCGCATACCTGCGGAACGAGAGTTTCCGGAGCGTTCCATTGCATTCCATGGCAATTTGAAATTCCAGAGCGTTCCATACCAATCAAGGGCAAGGAGTAACTCCAAATCTTTTCATGGTATTAGGTGGCAACTTCAAGTTCCAAAGGGTTCCTATAGCATTCCATGGCAACTTAAATTTCCGGAGCATTCCATTGCATTCCATGGCAAATAGTAGTTCCAGAGCGTTTCTATGTCATTCCATGTCAACTAGGAGTTCCAGTGCATTTCTATCACATACCACGGGAACTAGAAGTTCCAGAGCGTTGCATTGCATTCCATGGGAACTCGAAATTCCAGAACGTTCCATACCAATCAAGGGCAAGAAGTAGTTCCAGAGCTTTTGATGGTATTAGGAGGCAACTACTAGTTCCAGAGCGTTTCTATGGCACTCCATGGCAACCAGGAGTTCCAGAGCGTTCCATGGCATTCCATGGCAACTAGAAGTTCCAGAGCGTTTCTATGGCATTCCATGGCAACTCTTATTTGCAATGTGTTTCGATGATACTGCATTTGAATTAGAAGTTCTGTATTCTTCTATTGCATTCCATGGTAAGTAGGAGTTCCAAAACATTACGTGGCATTCCACGGCAACTAGGAGTTGCAGTGCGTTTCTATTGTATACCATGGCAACTAGAAGTACCGGAGCGTTCCATACCATTCCATGGACACTATTATTTGCGATGTGTTTCCATGACATTCCATGGCAACTAGGAGTTTCAGAGCATTCCATGGCATTCCATGGCAACTAGAAGTTCCAGAGCATTTCTATGGAATTCCATGGCTACTATTATTTGTGATGTGTTTCCATGGCATTCCATGGCATCTAGTAGTTACAGAGCGTTTATATGGCATTCCACGGCAACTAGAAGTTCTGCAGCGGTCCATGGTATTTCATGGCAACTAGAAGTTCCGGAGCGTTCCATTGCATTCCATGGCAACTAGAAGTTCCAGAGCGTTTCTGTGGCATATCATGGCAATTAATATTTGCGATGTGTTTCCACGATATTCCATGGCAACTAGAAGTTCGAGAGCATTCCACAGCATTCCTTGACAACTAGTAGTTCCAGGGAATTTCTAATGCATTCCATGGCAACTATTATTTGCGATGTGTTTTCATGACATTCCATGGCAACTGGGAGTTCCAGTGTGTTTCTATCGCATACCATGGCAACTAGAAGTTCCGGAGCGTTCCATTGCATTCCATGGCAACTAGAAATTCCAGAGCGTTCCATACCAATCAAGGGCAAGTAGTAGTTCCAGAGGTTTTTATGGTATTAGGTGGGCACTAGAGGTTCCAGAGAATTCCTATGGCTTTCCATGGCAACTAGAATTTCCGGACCGTTTCATTGCTTTCCATGGCAACTAGAAGTTCCAGTGTCTTCCATAGCGTTCCGTGCAAACTTGTAGTTCCAGAGTGTTTCTATGGCATTCCATGGTAACTAGTTGTTACAGAGCGTTTCTATGTATTACATGGCAACAATTATTTGCGATGTGTTTCCATGAAATTCCAAGGAAATTTAAAGATCCGCAGCGTTCCATGACATTCCATGCCAACTAGTGTTAAAAGACCATTTCGATGGCATTTTGATGGTAACGAGGAGTTCCGCAGCATTTCATGGTATTCTATGGCAACCAGAATTTCCAGAGCGTTCCATAGCCTTCCATGGCAAATAGTAGTTCTGGACAGTTTATGTGGGATTCCATGTCTTCTAGAAATGCCAGAGGGTTCCGTGGCAAGTCGAAGTTCCATTGAGTTCCATAGCATTTTATGGCAACTAGTACTTCCAGAGGGTTTCTAAGGCACTCCATGGAACCAGGAGTTCCAGAGCGTTCCATGGCATTCCATGGCAACTAGAAGTTCTGGAGCGTTCCATTGCACTCCATGGCAACTAGTAGTTCCGGAGCTTTTCTATGGCATTCCATGGAAACTAGTAGTTCTAGAGAGTTTATATGGCATTCCATGGCTACTAGAAAATCCAGAGGGTTCCATGGCAAGTAGAAGTTCCAGTGTGTTCCATACCATTCCATGGCAACTAGTAGTTCCAGAGAGTTTCTACATCATTCCATGGCAACCAGGAGTTCCAGAGCGTCCCATGGCATTCCACGACAACTAGTAGTTCCAGAGCATTTCTATGGCATTCCATGGCAACCAGGAGTTCCAGTGGCAAGTAGGAGTTCCAGACCGTGTCTATCGCATGCCATGGCAACTCTTATTTGCTATGTGTTTCCATGACATTCCATTAGAATTAGAAGTTCTGGATCGTTCCATTGCATTCCATGGCAAGTAGGAGTTCCAGACCGTGTCTATCGCATGCCATGGCAACTCTTATTTGCTATGTGTTTCCATGGCATTCCATTAGAATTAGAAGTTCTGGATCGTTCCATTGCATTCCATGGCAAGTAGGAGTTCCAGACCGTGTCTATCGCATGCCATGGCAACTCTTATTTGCTACGTGTTTCCATGGCATTCCATTAGAATTAGAAGTTCTGGATCGTTCCATTGCATTCCATGGTAAGTAGGAGTTCCAAAGCATTCCATGGCATTCCATGGCAACTACAATTTTGAGAAGGTTTCTGTGGCATTCATCGGCAACTATTATTTGCGATGTGTTTCCATAGCCATTCCATGGCAACTAGTAGTTCCAGAGACTTTCTATGGCATTCCATGGCAACTAGTAGTTCCAGAGCGTTTCTATCATATTCCATGGCAACTGGAAGATCCAGTGCGTTCCATGGCATTGTATGCAACTAGTAGTTCTGGACAGGTTATATGGCATTCCATGGCTTCTAGAAATTCCAGAGAGTTCCGTGGCAAGTAGAATTTCCATTGTGTTCCATAGCATTTCATAGCAACTAGTAGTTCCAGTGCGTTTCTATGGCACTCCATGGTAACCAGGAGTTCCAGAGCGTTCCATGGCATTCCATGACAACTAGTAGTTCCAGAGCATTTCTATGGCATCCCATGGCAACCAGGAGTTCCAGTGCATTTCTATCGCATACCATGGGAACTGGAATTTGCGGAGCGTTCCATTGCATTCCATGGCAACTAGAAATTCCAAAGCGTTCCATACGAATCAAGGGGAAGTAATAATTCCAGAGCTTTTGATGGTATGAGGTGGCAACAAGGAGTTCCAGAGTGTTTCTATGGCATTCCATGGCAACTAGAAGTTCTGGAGCGTTCCATTGCATTCCATGGCAACTAGTAGTTCCAGAGGGTTTCCATGGCATTCCATGGTAACTAGTAATTACAGAGCGTTTCTACGGCATTACATGGCAACTATTTTTTGCCATGTGTTTCCATGACATTCCATAGCAACTAGAAGATCCGTAGCGTTCCTTGACATTCCATGCAAACTAGTAGTTCCAGAGCATTTCGATGGCATTTTGGTGGCAAAGAAAAGTTCCGCAGCGTTTCATGGCATTCATGGCAACTAAAATTTCCATAGCGTTGCATAGCCTTCCATGGAAACTAGAATTTCCAGGGCGTTCTATGTCATTGCATTGCAACTAGTACTTCTGGACAGTTTATATGGCATTGCATGGCTTCTGGAAATACCAGAGGGTTCCGTGGCAAGTAGAAGTTCCAGTGTGTTCCATATCATTGCATGGCAACTTGTAGATCCAGATCGTTTCTATGGCATTCCATGGTAACTAGTAGTTCTGGACAGTTTATATGGCATTCCATGGCTTCTAGAAATTCCAGAGAGTTCCGTGGCAAGTAGAATTTCCATTGTGTTCCATAGCATTTCATAGCAACTAGTAGTTCCAGTGCGTTTCTATGGCACTCCATGGTAACCAGGAGTTCCAGAGCGTTCCATGGCATTCCATGACAACTAGTAGTTCCAGAGCATTTCTATGGCATCCCATGGCAACCAGGAGTTCCAGTGCATTTCTATCGCATACCATGGGAACTGGAATTTGCGGAGCGTTCCATTGCATTCCATGGCAACTAGAAATTCCAAACCGTTCCATACGAATCAAGGGGAAGTAATAATTCCAGAGCTTTTGATGGTATGAGGTGGCAACAAGGAGTTCCAGAGCTTTTCTATGGCATTCCATGGCAACCAGGAGTTCCAGAGCGTTTCTATGGCACTCCATGGCAACCAGGAGTTCCAGAGCGTTTCATTGCATTCCATGGCAAATAGTAGTTCCAGAGCGTTTCTATGTCATTCCATGTCAACTAGGAGTTCCAGTGCATTTCTATCACATACCACGGGAACTAGAAGTTCCGGAGCGTTGCATTGCATTCCATGGGAACTCAAAATTCCAGAACCTTCCATACCAATCAAGGGCAAGAAGTAGTTCCAGAGCTTTTGATGGTATTAGGAGGCAACTACTAGTTCCAGAGCGTTTCTATGGCACTCCATGGCAACCAGGAGTTCCAGAGCGTTCCATGGCATTCCATGGCAACTAGAAGTTCCAGAGCGTTTCTATGGCATTCCATGGCAACTCTTATTTGCAATGTGTTTCGATGATATTGCATTTGAATTAGAAGTTCTGTATTCTTCTATTGCATTCCATGGTAAGTAGGAGTTCCAAAACATTACGTGGCATTCCACGGCAACTAGGAGTTGCAGTGCGTTTCTATTGTATACCATGGCAACTAGAAGTACCGGAGCGTTCCATACCATTCCATGGACACTATTATTTGCGATGTGTTTCCATGACATTCCATGGCAACTAGGAGTTTCAGAGCATTCCATGGCATTCCATGGCAACTAGAAGTTCCAGAGCATTTCTATGGAATTCCATGGCTACTATTATTTGTGATGTGTTTCCATGGCATTCCATGGCATCTAGTAGTTACAGAGCGTTTATATGGCATTCCACGGCAACTAGAAGTTCTGCAGCGGTCCATGGTATTTCATGGCAACTAGAAGTTCCGGAGCGTTCCATTGCATTCCATGGCAACTAGAAGTTCCAGAGCGTTTCTGTGGCATATCATGGCAATTAATATTTGCGATGTGTTTCCACGATATTCCATGGCAACTAGAAGTTCGAGAGCGTTCCACAGCATTCCTTGACAACTAGTAGTTCCAGGGAATTTCTAATGCATTCCATGGCAACTATTATTTGCGATGTGTTTTCATGACATTCCATGGCAACTGGGAGTTCCAGTGTGTTTCTATCGCATACCATGGCAACTAGAAGTTCCGGAGCGTTCCATTGCATTCCATGGCAACTAGAAATTCCAGAGCGTTCCATACCAATCAAGGGCAAGTAGTAGTTCCAGAGGGTTTTATGGTATTAGGTGGGCACTAGAGGTTCCAGAGAATTCCTATGGCTTTCCATGGCAACTAGAATTTCCGGACCGTTTCATTGCTTTCCATGGCAACTAGAAGTTCCAGTGTCTTCCATAGCGTTCCGTGCAAACTTGTAGTTCCAGAGTGTTTCTATGGCATTCCATGGTAACTAGTTGTTACAGAGCGTTTCTATGTATTACATGGCAACAATTATTTGCGATGTGTTTCCATGAAATTCCAAGGAAATTTAAAGATCCGCAGCGTTCCATGACATTCCATGCCAACTAGTGTTAAAAGACCATTTCGATGGCATTTTGATGGTAACGAGGAGTTCCGCAGCATTTCATGGTATTCTATGGCAACTAGAATTTCCAGAGCGTTCCATAGCCTTCCATGGCAAATAGTAGTTCTGGACAGTTTATGTGGGATTCCATGTCTTCTAGAAATGCCAGAGGGTTCCGTGGCAAGTCGAAGTTCCATTGAGTTCCATAGCATTTTATGGCAACTAGTACTTCCAGAGGGTTTCTAAGGCACTCCATGGAACCAGGAGTTCCAGAGCGTTCCATGGCATTCCATGGCAACTAGAAGTTCTGGAGCGTTCCATTGCACTCCATGGCAACTAGTAGTTCCGGAGCTTTTCTATGGCATTCCATGGAAACTAGTAGTTCTAGAGAGTTTATATGGCATTCCATGGCTACTAGAAAATCCAGAGGGTTCCATGGCAAGTAGAAGTTCCAGTGTGTTCCATACCATTCCATGGCAACTAGTAGTTCCAGAGAGTTTCTACATCATTCCATGGCAACCAGGAGTTCCAGAGCGTCCCATGGCATTCCACGACAACTAGTAGTTCCAGAGCATTTCTATGGCATTCCATGGCAACCAGGAGTTCCAGTGGCAAGTAGGAGTTCCAGACCGTGTCTATCGCATGCCATGGCAACTCTTATTTGCTATGTGTTTCCATGACATTCCATTAGAATTAGAAGTTCTGGATCGTTCCATTGCATTCCATGGTAAGTAGGAGTTCCAAAGCATTCCATGGCATTCCATGGCAACTACAATTTTGAGAAGGTTTCTGTGGCATTCATCGGCAACTATTATTTGCGATGTGTTTCCATAGCCATTCCATGGCAACTAGTAGTTCCAGAGACTTTCTATGGCATTCCATGGCAACTAGTAGTTCCAGAGCGTTTCTATCATATTCCATGGCAACTGGATGATCCAGTGCGTTCCATGGCATTGTATGCAACTAGTAGTTCTGGACAGTTTATATGGCATTCCATGGCTTCTAGAAATTCCAGAGAGTTCCGTGGCAAGTAGAATTTCCATTGTGTTCCATAGCATTTCATAGCAACTAGTAGTTCCAGTGCGTTTCTATGGCACTCCATGGTAACCAGGAGTTCCAGAGCGTTCCATGGCATTCCATGACAACTAGTAGTTCCAGAGCATTTCTATGGCATCCCATGGCAACCAGGAGTTCCAGTGCATTTCTATCGCATACCATGGGAACTGGAATTTGCGGAGCGTTCCATTGCATTCCATGGCAACTAGAAATTCCAAAGCGTTCCATACGAATCAAGGGGAAGTAATAATTCCAGAGCTTTTGATGGTATGAGGTGGCAACAAGGAGTTCCAGAGCTTTTCTATGGCATTCCATGGCAACCAGGAGTTCCAGAGCGTTTCTATGGCACTCCATGGCAACCAGGAGTTCCAGAGCGTTTCATTGCATTCCATGGCAAATAGTAGTTCCAGAGCGTTTCTATGTCATTCCATGTCAACTAGGAGTTCCAGTGCATTTCTATCACATACCACGGGAACTAGAAGTTCCGGAGCGTTGCATTGCATTCCATGGGAACTCAAAATTCCAGAACCTTCCATACCAATCAAGGGCAAGAAGTAGTTCCAGAGCTTTTGATGGTATTAGGAGGCAACTACTAGTTCCAGAGCGTTTCTATGGCACTCCATGGCAACCAGGAGTTCCAGAGCGTTCCATGGCATTCCATGGCAACTAGAAGTTCCAGAGCGTTTCTATGGCATTCCATGGCAACTCTTATTTGCAATGTGTTTCGATGATATTGCATTTGAATTAGAAGTTCTGTATTCTTCTATTGCATTCCATGGTAAGTAGGAGTTCCAAAACATTACGTGGCATTCCACGGCAACTAGGAGTTGCAGTGCGTTTCTATTGTATACCATGGCAACTAGAAGTACCGGAGCGTTCCATTGCATTCCATGGACACTATTATTTGCGATGTGTTTCCATGACATTCCATGGCAACTAGGAGTTTCAGAGCATTCCATGGCATTCCATGGCAACTAGAAGTTCCAGAGCATTTCTATGGAATTCCATGGCTACTATTATTTGTGATGTGTTTCCATGGCATTCCATGGCATCTAGTAGTTACAGAGCGTTTATATGGCATTCCACGGCAACTAGAAGTTCTGCAGCGGTCCATGGTATTTCATGGCAACTAGAAGTTCCGGAGCGTTCCATTGCATTCCATGGCAACTAGAAGTTCCAGAGCGTTTCTGTGGCATATCATGGCAATTAATATTTGCGATGTGTTTCCACGATATTCCATGGCAACTAGAAGTTCGAGAGCGTTCCACAGCATTCCTTGACAACTAGTAGTTCCAGGGAATTTCTAATGCATTCCATGGCAACTATTATTTGCGATGTGTTTTCATGACATTCCATGGCAACTGGGAGTTCCAGTGTGTTTCTATCGCATACCATGGCAACTAGAAGTTCCGGAGCGTTCCGTTGCATTCCATGGCAACTAGAAATTCCAGAGCGTTCCATACCAATCAAGGGCAAGTAGTAGTTCCAGAGGTTTTTATGGTATTAGGTGGGCACTAGAGGTTCCAGAGAATTCCTATGGCTTTCCATGGCAACTAGAATTTCCGGACCGTTTCATTGCTTTCCATGGCAACTAGAAGTTCCAGTGTCTTCCATAGCGTTCCGTGCAAACTTGTAGTTCCAGAGTGTTTCTATGGCATTCCATGGTAACTAGTTGTTACAGAGCGTTTCTATGTATTACATGGCAACAATTATTTGCGATGTGTTTCCATGAAATTCCAAGGAAATTTAAAGATCCGCAGCGTTCCATGACATTCCATGCCAACTAGTGTTAAAAGACCATTTCGATGGCATTTTGATGGTAACGAGGAGTTCCGCAGCATTTCATGGTATTCTATGGCAACTAGAATTTCCAGAGCGTTCCGTAGCCTTCCATGGCAAATAGTAGTTCTGGACAGTTTATGTGGGATTCCATGTCTTCTAGAAATGCCAGAGGGTTCCGTGGCAAGTCGAAGTTCCATTGAGTTCCATAGCATTTTATGGCAACTAGTACTTCCAGAGGGTTTCTAAGGCACTCCATGGAACCAGGAGTTCCAGAGCGTTCCATGGCATTCCATGGCAACTAGAAGTTCTGGAGCGTTCCATTGCACTCCATGGCAACTAGTAGTTCCGGAGCTTTTCTATGGCATTCCATGGAAACTAGTAGTTCTAGAGAGTTTATATGGCATTCCATGGCTACTAGAAAATCCAGAGGGTTCCATGGCAAGTAGAAGTTCCAGTGTGTTCCATACCATTCCATGGCAACTAGTAGTTCCAGAGAGTTTCTACATCATTCCATGGCAACCAGGAGTTCCAGAGCGTCCCATGGCATTCCACGACAACTAGTAGTTCCAGAGCATTTCTATGGCATTCCATGGCAACCAGGAGTTCCAGTGGCAAGTAGGAGTTCCAGACCGTGTCTATCGCATGCCATGGCAACTCTTATTTGCTATGTGTTTCCATGACATTCCATTAGAATTAGAAGTTCTGGATCGTTCCATTGCATTCCATGGTAAGTAGGAGTTCCAAAGCATTCCATGGCATTCCATGGCAACTACAATTTTGAGAAGGTTTCTGTGGCATTCATCGGCAACTATTATTTGCGATGTGTTTCCATAGCCATTCCATGGCAACTAGTAGTTCCAGAGACTTTCTATGGCATTCCATGGCAACTAGTAGTTCCAGAGCGTTTCTATCATATTCCATGGCAACTGGATGATCCAGTGCGTTCCATGGCATTGTATGCAACTAGTAGTTCTGGACAGTTTATATGGCATTCCATGGCTTCTAGAAATTCCAGAGAGTTCCGTGGCAAGTAGAAGTTCCATTGTGTTCCATAGCATTTCATAGCAACTAGTAGTTCCAGTGCGTTTCTATGGCACTCCATGGTAACCAGGAGTTCCAGAGCGTTCCATGGCATTCCATGACAACTAGTAGTTCCAGAGCATTTCTATGGCATCCCATGGCAACCAGGAGTTCCAGTGCATTTCTATCGCATACCATGGGAACTGGAATTTGCGGAGCGTTCCATTGCATTCCATGGCAACTAGAAATTCCAAAGCGTTCCATACGAATCAAGGGGAAGTAATAATTCCAGAGCTTTTGATGGTATGAGGTGGCAACAAGGAGTTCCAGAGCTTTTCTATGGCATTCCATGGCAACCAGGAGTTCCAGAGCGTTTCTATGGCACTCCATGGCAACCAGGAGTTCCAGAGCGTTTCATTGCATTCCATGGCAAATAGTAGTTCCAGAGCGTTTCTATGTCATTCCATGTCAACTAGGAGTTCCAGTGCATTTCTATCACATACCACGGGAACTAGAAGTTCCGGAGCGTTGCATTGCATTCCATGGGAACTCAAAATTCCAGAACGTTCCATACCAATCAAGGGCAAGAAGTAGTTCCAGAGCTTTTGATGGTATTAGGAGGCAACTACTAGTTCCAGAGCGTTTCTATGGCACTCCATGGCAACCAGGAGTTCCAGAGCGTTCCATGGCATTCCATGGCAACTAGAAGTTCCAGAGCGTTTCTATGGCATTCCATGGCAACTCTTATTTGCAATGTGTTTCGATGATATTGCATTTGAATTAGAAGTTCTGTATTCTTCTATTGCATTCCATGGTAAGTAGGAGTTCCAAAACATTACGTGGCATTCCACAGCAACTAGGAGTTGCAGTGCATTTCTATTGTATACCATGGCAACTAGAAGTACCGGAGCGTTCCATACCATTCCATGGACACTATTATTTGCGATGTGTTTCCATGACATTCCATGGCAACTAGGAGTTTCAGAGCATTCCATGGCATTCCATGGCAACTAGAAGTTCCAGAGCATTTCTATGGAATTCCATGGCTACTATTATTTGTGATGTGTTTCCATGGCATTCCATGGCATCTAGTAGTTACAGAGCGTTTATATGGCATTCCACGGCAACTAGAAGTTCTGCAGCGGTCCATGGTATTTCATGGCAACTAGAAGTTCCGGAGCGTTCCATTGCATTCCATGGCAACTAGAAGTTCCAGAGCGTTTCTGTGGCATATCATGGCAATTAATATTTGCGATGTGTTTCCACGATATTCCATGGCAACTAGAAGTTCGAGAGCGTTCCACAGCATTCCTTGACAACTAGTAGTTCCAGGGAATTTCTAATGCATTCCATGGCAACTATTATTTGCGATGTGTTTTCATGACATTCCATGGCAACTGGGAGTTCCAGTGTGTTTCTATCGCATACCATGGCAACTAGAAGTTCCGGAGCGTTCCGTTGCATTCCATGGCAACTAGAAATTCCAGAGCGTTCCATACCAATCAAGGGCAAGTAGTAGTTCCAGAGGTTTTTATGGTATTAGGTGGGCACTAGAGGTTCCAGAGAATTCCTATGGCTTTCCATGGCAACTAGAATTTCCGGACCGTTTCATTGCTTTCCATGGCAACTAGAAGTTCCAGTGTCTTCCATAGCGTTCCGTGCAAACTTGTAGTTCCAGAGTGTTTCTATGGCATTCCATGGTAACTAGTTGTTACAGAGCGTTTCTATGTATTACATGGCAACAATTATTTGCGATGTGTTTCCATGAAATTCCAAGGAAATTTAAAGATCCGCAGCGTTCCATGACATTCCATGCCAACTAGTGTTAAAAGACCATTTCGATGGCATTTTGATGGTAACGAGGAGTTCCGCAGCATTTCATGGTATTCTATGGCAACTAGAATTTCCAGAGCGTTCCGTAGCCTTCCATGGCAAATAGTAGTTCTGGACAGTTTATGTGGGATTCCATGTCTTCTAGAAATGCCAGAGGGTTCCGTGGCAAGTCGAAGTTCCATTGAGTTCCATAGCATTTTATGGCAACTAGTACTTCCAGAGGGTTTCTAAGGCACTCCATGGAACCAGGAGTTCCAGAGCGTTCCATGGCATTCCATGGCAACTAGAAGTTCTGGAGCGTTCCATTGCACTCCATGGCAACTAGTAGTTCCGGAGCTTTTCTATGGCATTCCATGGAAACTAGTAGTTCTAGAGAGTTTATATGGCATTCCATGGCTACTAGAAAATCCAGAGGGTTCCATGGCAAGTAGAAGTTCCAGTGTGTTCCATACCATTCCATGGCAACTAGTAGTTCCAGAGAGTTTCTACATCATTCCATGGCAACCAGGAGTTCCAGAGCGTCCCATGGCATTCCACGACAACTAGTAGTTCCAGAGCATTTCTATGGCATTCCATGGCAACCAGGAGTTCCAGTGGCAAGTAGGAGTTCCAGACCGTGTCTATCGCATGCCATGGCAACTCTTATTTGCTATGTGTTTCCATGACATTCCATTAGAATTAGAAGTTCTGGATCGTTCCATTGCATTCCATGGTAAGTAGGAGTTCCAAAGCATTCCATGGCATTCCATGGCAACTACAATTTTGAGAAGGTTTCTGTGGCATTCATCGGCAACTATTATTTGCGATGTGTTTCCATAGCCATTCCATGGCAACTAGTAGTTCCAGAGACTTTCTATGGCATTCCATGGCAACTAGTAGTTCCAGAGCGTTTCTATCATATTCCATGGCAACTGGATGATCCAGTGCGTTCCATGGCATTGTATGCAACTAGTAGTTCTGGACAGTTTATATGGCATTCCATGGCTTCTAGAAATTCCAGAGAGTTCCGTGGCAAGTAGAATTTCCATTGTGTTCCATAGCATTTCATAGCAACTAGTAGTTCCAGTGCGTTTCTATGGCACTCCATGGTAACCAGGAGTTCCAGAGCGTTCCATGGCATTCCATGACAACTAGTAGTTCCAGAGCATTTCTATGGCATCCCATGGCAACCAGGAGTTCCAGTGCATTTCTATCGCATACCATGGGAACTGGAATTTGCGGAGCGTTCCATTGCATTCCATGGCAACTAGAAATTCCAAAGCGTTCCATACGAATCAAGGGGAAGTAATAATTCCAGAGCTTTTGATGGTATGAGGTGGCAACAAGGAGTTCCAGAGTGTTTCTATGGCATTCCATGGCAACCAGGAGTTCCAGAGCGTTTCTATGGCACTCCATGGCAACCAGGAGTTCCAGAGCGTTTCATTGCATTCCATGGCAAATAGTAGTTCCAGAGCGTTTCTATGTCATTCCATGTCAACTAGGAGTTCCAGTGCATTTCTATCACATACCACGGGAACTAGAAGTTCCGGAGCGTTGCATTGCATTCCATGGGAACTCAAAATTCCAGAACCTTCCATACCAATCAAGGGCAAGAAGTAGTTCCAGAGCTTTTGATGGTATTAGGAGGCAACTACTAGTTCCAGAGCGTTTCTATGGCACTCCATGGCAACCAGGAGTTCCAGAGCGTTCCATGGCATTCCATGGCAACTAGAAGTTCCAGAGCGTTTCTATGGCATTCCATGGCAACTCTTATTTGCAATGTGTTTCGATGATATTGCATTTGAATTAGAAGTTCTGTATTCTTCTATTGCATTCCATGGTAAGTAGGAGTTCCAAAACATTACGTGGCATTCCACGGCAACTAGGAGTTGCAGTGCGTTTCTATTGTATACCATGGCAACTAGAAGTACCGGAGCGTTCCATACCATTCCATGGACACTATTATTTGCGATGTGTTTCCATGACATTCCATGGCAACTAGGAGTTTCAGAGCATTCCATGGCATTCCATGGCAACTAGAAGTTCCAGAGCATTTCTATGGAATTCCATGGCTACTATTATTTGTGATGTGTTTCCATGGCATTCCATGGCATCTAGTAGTTACAGAGCGTTTATATGGCATTCCACGGCAACTAGAAGTTCTGCAGCGGTCCATGGTATTTCATGGCAACTAGAAGTTCCGGAGCGTTCCATTGCATTACATGGCAACTAGAAGTTCCAGAGCGTTTCTGTGGCATATCATGGCAATTAATATTTGCGATGTGTTTCCACGATATTCCATGGCAACTAGAAGTTCGAGAGCGTTCCACAGCATTCCTTGACAACTAGTAGTTCCAGGGAATTTCTAATGCATTCCATGGCAACTATTATTTGCGATGTGTTTTCATGACATTCCATGGCAACTGGGAGTTCCAGTGTGTTTCTATCGCATACCATGGCAACTAGAAGTTCCGGAGCGTTCCGTTGCATTCCATGGCAACTAGAAATTCCAGAGCGTTCCATACCAATCAAGGGCAAGTAGTAGTTCCAGAGGGTTTTATGGTATTAGGTGGGCACTAGAGGTTCCAGAGAATTCCTATGGCTTTCCATGGCAACTAGAATTTCCGGACCGTTTCATTGCTTTCCATGGCAACTAGAAGTTCCAGTGTCTTCCATAGCGTTCCGTGCAAACTTGTAGTTCCAGAGTGTTTCTATGGCATTCCATGGTAACTAGTTGTTACAGAGCGTTTCTATGTATTACATGGCAACAATTATTTGCGATGTGTTTCCATGAAATTCCAAGGAAATTTAAAGATCCGCAGCGTTCCATGACATTCCATGCCAACTAGTGTTAAAAGACCATTTCGATGGCATTTTGATGGTAACGAGGAGTTCCGCAGCATTTCATGGTATTCTATGGCAACTAGAATTTCCAGAGCGTTCCGTAGCCTTCCATGGCAAATAGTAGTTCTGGACAGTTTATGTGGGATTCCATGTCTTCTAGAAATGCCAGAGGGTTCCGTGGCAAGTCGAAGTTCCATTGAGTTCCATAGCATTTTATGGCAACTAGTACTTCCAGAGGGTTTCTAAGGCACTCCATGGAACCAGGAGTTCCAGAGCGTTCCATGGCATTCCATGGCAACTAGAAGTTCTGGAGCGTTCCATTGCACTCCATGGCAACTAGTAGTTCCGGAGCTTTTCTATGGCATTCCATGGAAACTAGTAGTTCTAGAGAGTTTATATGGCATTCCATGGCTACTAGAAAATCCAGAGGGTTCCATGGCAAGTAGAAGTTCCAGTGTGTTCCATACCATTCCATGGCAACTAGTAGTTCCAGAGAGTTTCTACATCATTCCATGGCAACCAGGAGTTCCAGAGCGTCCCATGGCATTCCACGACAACTAGTAGTTCCAGAGCATTTCTATGGCATTCCATGGCAACCAGGAGTTCCAGTGGCAAGTAGGAGTTCCAGACCGTGTCTATCGCATGCCATGGCAACTCTTATTTGCTATGTGTTTCCATGACATTCCATTAGAATTAGAAGTTCTGGATCGTTCCATTGCATTCCATGGTAAGTAGGAGTTCCAAAGCATTCCATGGCATTCCATGGCAACTACAATTTTGAGAAGGTTTCTGTGGCATTCATCGGCAACTATTATTTGCGATGTGTTTCCATAGCCATTCCATGGCAACTAGTAGTTCCAGAGACTTTCTATGGCATTCCATGGCAACTAGTAGTTCCAGAGCGTTTCTATCATATTCCATGGCAACTGGATGATCCAGTGCGTTCCATGGCATTGTATGCAACTAGTAGTTCTGGACAGTTTATATGGCATTCCATGGCTTCTAGAAATTCCAGAGAGTTCCGTGGCAAGTAGAAGTTCCATTGTGTTCCATAGCATTTCATAGCAACTAGTAGTTCCAGTGCGTTTCTATGGCACTCCATGGTAACCAGGAGTTCCAGAGCGTTCCATGGCATTCCATGACAACTAGTAGTTCCAGAGCATTTCTATGGCATCCCATGGCAACCAGGAGTTCCAGTGCATTTCTATCGCATACCATGGGAACTGGAATTTGCGGAGCGTTCCATTGCATTCCATGGCAACTAGAAATTCCAAAGCGTTCCATACGAATCAAGGGGAAGTAATAATTCCAGAGCTTTTGATGGTATGAGGTGGCAACAAGGAGTTCCAGAGTGTTTCTATGGCATTCCATGGCAACCAGGAGTTCCAGAGCGTTTCTATGGCACTCCATGGCAACCAGGAGTTCCAGAGCGTTTCATTGCATTCCATGGCAAATAGTAGTTCCAGAGCGTTTCTATGTCATTCCATGTCAACTAGGAGTTCCAGTGCATTTCTATCACATACCACGGGAACTAGAAGTTCCGGAGCGTTGCATTGCATTCCATGGGAACTCAAAATTCCAGAACCTTCCATACCAATCAAGGGCAAGAAGTAGTTCCAGAGCTTTTGATGGTATTAGGAGGCAACTACTAGTTCCAGAGCGTTTCTATGGCACTCCATGGCAACCAGGAGTTCCAGAGCGTTCCATGGCATTCCATGGCAACTAGAAGTTCCAGAGCGTTTCTATGGCATTCCATGGCAACTCTTATTTGCAATGTGTTTCGATGATATTGCATTTGAATTAGAAGTTCTGTATTCTTCTATTGCATTCCATGGTAAGTAGGAGTTCCAAAACATTACGTGGCATTCCACGGCAACTAGGAGTTGCAGTGCGTTTCTATTGTATACCATGGCAACTAGAAGTACCGGAGCGTTCCATACCATTCCATGGACACTATTATTTGCGATGTGTTTCCATGACATTCCATGGCAACTAGGAGTTTCAGAGCATTCCATGGCATTCCATGGCAACTAGAAGTTCCAGAGCATTTCTATGGAATTCCATGGCTACTATTATTTGTGATGTGTTTCCATGGCATTCCATGGCATCTAGTAGTTACAGAGCGTTTATATGGCATTCCACGGCAACTAGAAGTTCTGCAGCGGTCCATGGTATTTCATGGCAACTAGAAGTTCCGGAGCGTTCCATTGCATTCCATGGCAACTAGAAGTTCCAGAGCGTTTCTGTGGCATATCATGGCAATTAATATTTGCGATGTGTTTCCACGATATTCCATGGCAACTAGAAGTTCGAGAGCGTTCCACAGCATTCCTTGACAACTAGTAGTTCCAGGGAATTTCTAATGCATTCCATGGCAACTATTATTTGCGATGTGTTTTCATGACATTCCATGGCAACTGGGAGTTCCAGTGTGTTTCTATCGCATACCATGGCAACTAGAAGTTCCGGAGCGTTCCGTTGCATTCCATGGCAACTAGAAATTCCAGAGCGTTCCATACCAATCAAGGGCAAGTAGTAGTTCCAGAGGGTTTTATGGTATTAGGTGGGCACTAGAGGTTCCAGAGAATTCCTATGGCTTTCCATGGCAACTAGAATTTCCGGACCGTTTCATTGCTTTCCATGGCAACTAGAAGTTCCAGTGTCTTCCATAGCGTTCCGTGCAAACTTGTAGTTCCAGAGTGTTTCTATGGCATTCCATGGTAACTAGTTGTTACAGAGCGTTTCTATGTATTACATGGCAACAATTATTTGCGATGTGTTTCCATGAAATTCCAAGGAAATTTAAAGATCCGCAGCGTTCCATGACATTCCATGCCAACTAGTGTTAAAAGACCATTTCGATGGCATTTTGATGGTAACGAGGAGTTCCGCAGCATTTCATGGTATTCTATGGCAACTAGAATTTCCAGAGCGTTCCGTAGCCTTCCATGGCAAATAGTAGTTCTGGACAGTTTATGTGGGATTCCATGTCTTCTAGAAATGCCAGAGGGTTCCGTGGCAAGTCGAAGTTCCATTGAGTTCCATAGCATTTTATGGCAACTAGTACTTCCAGAGGGTTTCTAAGGCACTCCATGGAACCAGGAGTTCCAGAGCGTTCCATGGCATTCCATGGCAACTAGAAGTTCTGGAGCGTTCCATTGCACTCCATGGCAACTAGTAGTTCCGGAGCTTTTCTATGGCATTCCATGGAAACTAGTAGTTCTAGAGAGTTTATATGGCATTCCATGGCTACTAGAAAATCCAGAGGGTTCCATGGCAAGTAGAAGTTCCAGTGTGTTCCATACCATTCCATGGCAACTAGTAGTTCCAGAGAGTTTCTACATCATTCCATGGCAACCAGGAGTTCCAGAGCGTCCCATGGCATTCCACGACAACTAGTAGTTCCAGAGCATTTCTATGGCATTCCATGGCAACCAGGAGTTCCAGTGGCAAGTAGGAGTTCCAGACCGTGTCTATCGCATGCCATGGCAACTCTTATTTGCTATGTGTTTCCATGACATTCCATTAGAATTAGAAGTTCTGGATCGTTCCATTGCATTCCATGGTAAGTAGGAGTTCCAAAGCATTCCATGGCATTCCATGGCAACTACAATTTTGAGAAGATTTCTGTGGCATTCATCGGCAACTATTATTTGCGATGTGTTTCCATAGCCATTCCATGGCAACTAGTAGTTCCAGAGACTTTCTATGGCATTCCATGGCAACTAGTAGTTCCAGAGCGTTTCTATCATATTCCATGGCAACTGGAAGATCCAGTGCGTTCCATGGCATTGTATGCAACTAGTAGTTCTGGACAGTTTATATGGCATTCCATGGCTTCTAGAAATTCCAGAGAGTTCCGTGGCAAGTAGAATTTCCATTGTGTTCCATAGCATTTCATAGCAACTAGTAGTTCCAGTGCGTTTCTATGGCACTCCATGGTAACCAGGAGTTCCAGAGCGTTCCATGGCATTCCATGACAACTAGTAGTTCCAGAGCATTTCTATGGCATCCCATGGCAACCAGGAGTTCCAGTGCATTTCTATCGCATACCATGGGAACTGGAATTTGCGGAGCGTTCCATTGCATTCCATGGCAACTAGAAATTCCAAAGCGTTCCATACGAATCAAGGGGAAGTAATAATTCCAGAGCTTTTGATGGTATGAGGTGGCAACAAGGAGTTCCAGAGCTTTTCTATGGCATTCCATGGCAACCAGGAGTTCCAGAGCGTTTCTATGGCACTCCATGGCAACCAGGAGTTCCAGAGCGTTTCATTGCATTCCATGGCAAATAGTAGTTCCAGAGCGTTTCTATGTCATTCCATGTCAACTAGGAGTTCCAGTGCATTTCTATCACATACCACGGGAACTAGAAGTTCCGGAGCGTTGCATTGCATTCCATGGGAACTCAAAATTCCAGAACCTTCCATACCAATCAAGGGCAAGAAGTAGTTCCAGAGCTTTTGATGGTATTAGGAGGCAACTACTAGTTCCAGAGCGTTTCTATGGCACTCCATGGCAACCAGGAGTTCCAGAGCGTTCCATGGCATTCCATGGCAACTAGAAGTTCCAGAGTGTTTCTATGGCATTCCATGGCAACTCTTATTTGCAATGTGTTTCGATGATATTGCATTTGAATTAGAAGTTCTGTATTCTTCTATTGCATTCCATGGTAAGTAGGAGTTCCAAAACATTACGTGGCATTCCACGGCAACTAGGAGTTGCAGTGCGTTTCTATTGTATACCATGGCAACTAGAAGTACCGGAGCGTTCCATACCATTCCATGGACACTATTATTTGCGATGTGTTTCCATGACATTCCATGGCAACTAGGAGTTTCAGAGCATTCCATGGCATTCCATGGCAACTAGAAGTTCCAGAGCATTTCTATGGAATTCCATGGCTACTATTATTTGTGATGTGTTTCCATGGCATTCCATGGCATCTAGTAGTTACAGAGCGTTTATATGGCATTCCACGGCAACTAGAAGTTCTGCAGCGGTCCATGGTATTTCATGGCAACTAGAAGTTCCGGAGCGTTCCATTGCATTCCATGGCAACTAGAAGTTCCAGAGCGTTTCTGTGGCATATCATGGCAATTAATATTTGCGATGTGTTTCCACGATATTCCATGGCAACTAGAAGTTCGAGAGCGTTCCACAGCATTCCTTGACAACTAGTAGTTCCAGGGAATTTCTAATGCATTCCATGGCAACTATTATTTGCGATGTGTTTTCATGACATTCCATGGCAACTGGGAGTTCCAGTGTGTTTCTATCGCATACCATGGCAACTAGAAGTTCCGGAGCGTTCCGTTGCATTCCATGGCAACTAGAAATTCCAGAGCGTTCCATACCAATCAAGGGCAAGTAGTAGTTCCAGAGGGTTTTATGGTATTAGGTGGGCACTAGAGGTTCCAGAGAATTCCTATGGCTTTCCATGGCAACTAGAATTTCCGGACCGTTTCATTGCTTTCCATGGCAACTAGAAGTTCCAGTGTCTTCCATAGCGTTCCGTGCAAACTTGTAGTTCCAGAGTGTTTCTATGGCATTCCATGGTAACTAGTTGTTACAGAGCGTTTCTATGTATTACATGGCAACAATTATTTGCGATGTGTTTCCATGAAATTCCAAGGAAATTTAAAGATCCGCAGCGTTCCATGACATTCCATGCCAACTAGTGTTAAAAGACCATTTCGATGGCATTTTGATGGTAACGAGGAGTTCCGCAGCATTTCATGGTATTCTATGGCAACTAGAATTTCCAGAGCGTTCCATAGCCTTCCATGGCAAATAGTAGTTCTGGACAGTTTATGTGGGATTCCATGTCTTCTAGAAATGCCAGAGGGTTCCGTGGCAAGTCGAAGTTCCATTGAGTTCCATAGCATTTTATGGCAACTAGTACTTCCAGAGGGTTTCTAAGGCACTCCATGGAACCAGGAGTTCCAGAGCGTTCCATGGCATTCCATGGCAACTAGAAGTTCTGGAGCGTTCCATTGCACTCCATGGCAACTAGTAGTTCCGGAGCTTTTCTATGGCATTCCATGGAAACTAGAAGTTCTAGAGAGTTTATATGGCATTCCATGGCTACTAGAAAATCCAGAGGGTTCCATGGCAAGTAGAAGTTCCAGTGTGTTCCATACCATTCCATGGCAACTAGTAGTTCCAGAGAGTTTCTACATCATTCCATGGCAACCAGGAGTTCCAGAGCGTCCCATGGCATTCCACGACAACTAGTAGTTCCAGAGCATTTCTATGGCATTCCATGGCAACCAGGAGTTCCAGTGGCAAGTAGGAGTTCCAGACCGTGTCTATCGCATGCCATGGCAACTCTTATTTGCTATGTGTTTCCATGACATTCCATTAGAATTAGAAGTTCTGGATCGTTCCATTGCATTCCATGGTAAGTAGGAGTTCCAAAGCATTCCATGGCATTCCATGGCAACTACAGTTTTGAGAAGGTTTCTGTGGCATTCATCGGCAACTATTATTTGCGATGTGTTTCCATAGCCATTCCATGGCAACTAGTAGTTCCAGAGACTTTCTATGGCATTCCATGGCAACTAGTAGTTCCAGAGCGTTTCTATCATATTCCATGGCAACTGGATGATCCAGTGCGTTCCATGGCATTGTATGCAACTACTAGTTCTGGACAGTTTATATGGCATTCCATGGCTTCTAGAAATTCCAGAGAGTTCCGTGGCAAGTAGAATTTCCATTGTGTTCCATAGCATTTCATAGCAACTAGTAGTTCCAGTGCGTTTCTATGGCACTCCATGGTAACCAGGAGTTCCAGAGCGTTCCATGGCATTCCATGACAACTAGTAGTTCCAGAGCATTTCTATGGCATCCCATGGCAACCAGGAGTTCCAGTGCATTTCTATCGCATACCATGGGAACTGGAATTTGCGGAGCGTTCCATTGCATTCCATGGCAACTAGAAATTCCAAAGCGTTCCATACGAATCAAGGGGAAGTAATAATTCCAGAGCTTTTGATGGTATGAGGTGGCAACAAGGAGTTCCAGAGTGTTTCTATGGCATTCCATGGCAACCAGGAGTTCCAGAGTGTTTCTATGGCACTCCATGGCAACCAGGAGTTCCAGAGCGTTTCATTGCATTCCATGGCAAATAGTAGTTCCAGAGCGTTTCTATGTCATTCCATGTCAACTAGGAGTTCCAGTGCATTTCTATCACATACCACGGGAACTAGAAGTTCCGGAGCGTTGCATTGCATTCCATGGGAACTCAAAATTCCAGAACCTTCCATACCAATCAAGGGCAAGAAGTAGTTCCAGAGCTTTTGATGGTATTAGGAGGCAACTACTAGTTCCAGAGCGTTTCTATGGCACTCCATGGCAACCAGGAGTTCCAGAGCGTTCCATGGCATTCCATGGCAACTAGAAGTTCCAGAGCGTTTCTATGGCATTCCATGGCAACTCTTATTTGCAATGTGTTTCGATGATATTGCATTTGAATTAGAAGTTCTGTATTCTTCTATTGCATTCCATGGTAAGTAGGAGTTCCAAAACATTACGTGGCATTCCACGGCAACTAGGAGTTGCAGTGCGTTTCTATTGTATACCATGGCAACTAGAAGTACCGGAGCGTTCCATACCATTCCATGGACACTATTATTTGCAATGTGTTTCCATGGCATTCCATGGCAACTAGGAGTTTCAGAGCATTCCATGGCATTCCATGGCAACTAGAAGTTCCAGAGCATTTCTATGGAATTCCATGGCTACTATTATTTGTGATGTGTTTCCATGGCATTCCATGGCATCTAGTAGTTACAGAGCGTTTATATGGCATTCCACGGCAACTAGAAGTTCTGCAGCGGTCCATGGTATTTCATGGCAACTAGAAGTTCCGGAGCGTTCCATTGCATTCCATGGCAACTAGAAGTTCCAGAGCGTTTCTGTGGCATATCATGGCAATTAATATTTGCGATGTGTTTCCACGATATTCCATGGCAACTAGAAGTTCGAGAGCGTTCCACAGCATTCCTTGACAACTAGTAGTTCCAGGGAATTTCTAATGCATTCCATGGCAACTATTATTTGCGATGTGTTTTCATGACATTCCATGGCAACTGGGAGTTCCAGTGTGTTTCTATCGCATACCATGGCAACTAGAAGTTCCGGAGCGTTCCGTTGCATTCCATGGCAACTAGAAATTCCAGAGCGTTCCATACCAATCAAGGGCAAGTAGTAGTTCCAGAGGGTTTTATGGTATTAGGTGGGCACTAGAGGTTCCAGAGAATTCCTATGGCTTTCCATGGCAACTAGAATTTCCGGACCGTTTCATTGCTTTCCATGGCAACTAGAAGTTCCAGTGTCTTCCATAGCGTTCCGTGCAAACTTGTAGTTCCAGAGTGTTTCTATGGCATTCCATGGTAACTAGTTGTTACAGAGCGTTTCTATGTATTACATGGCAACAATTATTTGCGATGTGTTTCCATGAAATTCCAAGGAAATTTAAAGATCCGCAGCGTTCCATGACATTCCATGCCAACTAGTGTTAAAAGACCATTTCGATGGCATTTTGATGGTAACGAGGAGTTCCGCAGCATTTCATGGTATTCTATGGCAACTAGAATTTCCAGAGCGTTCCATAGCCTTCCATGGCAAATAGTAGTTCTGGACAGTTTATGTGGGATTCCATGTCTTCTAGAAATGCCAGAGGGTTCCGTGGCAAGTCGAAGTTCCATTGAGTTCCATAGCATTTTATGGCAACTAGTACTTCCAGAGGGTTTCTAAGGCACTCCATGGAACCAGGAGTTCCAGAGCGTTCCATGGCATTCCATGGCAACTAGAAGTTCTGGAGCGTTCCATTGCACTCCATGGCAACTAGTAGTTCCGGAGCTTTTCTATGGCATTCCATGGAAACTAGTAGTTCTAGAGAGTTTATATGGCATTCCATGGCTACTAGAAAATCCAGAGGGTTCCATGGCAAGTAGAAGTTCCAGTGTGTTCCATACCATTCCATGGCAACTAGTAGTTCCAGAGAGTTTCTACATCATTCCATGGCAACCAGGAGTTCCAGAGCGTCCCATGGCATTCCACGACAACTAGTAGTTCCAGAGCATTTCTATGGCATTCCATGGCAACCAGGAGTTCCAGTGGCAAGTAGGAGTTCCAGACCGTGTCTATCGCATGCCATGGCAACTCTTATTTGCTATGTGTTTCCATGACATTCCATTAGAATTAGAAGTTCTGGATCGTTCCATTGCATTCCATGGCAAGTAGGAGTTCCAGACCGTGTCTATCGCATGCCATGGCAACTCTTATTTGCTATGTGTTTCCATGGCATTCCATTAGAATTAGAAGTTCTGGATCGTTCCATTGCATTCCATGGTAAGTAGGAGTTCCAAAGCATTCCATGGCATTCCATGGCAACTACAATTTTGAGAAGGTTTCTGTGGCATTCATCGGCAACTATTATTTGCGATGTGTTTCCATAGCCATTCCATGGCAACTAGTAGTTCCAGAGACTTTCTATGGCATTCCATGGCAACTAGTAGTTCCAGAGCGTTTCTATCATATTCCATGGCAACTGGAAGATCCAGTGCGTTCCATGGCATTGTATGCAACTAGTAGTTCTGGACAGTTTATATGGCATTCCATGGCTTCTAGAAATTCCAGAGAGTTCCGTGGCAAGTAGAAGTTCCATTGTGTTCCATAGCATTTCATAGCAACTAGTAGTTCCAGTGCGTTTCTATGGCACTCCATGGTAACCAGGAGTTCCAGAGCGTTCCATGGCATTCCATGACAACTAGTAGTTCCAGAGCATTTCTATGGCATCCCATGGCAACCAGGAGTTCCAGTGCATTTCTATCGCATACCATGGGAACTGGAATTTGCGGAGCGTTCCATTGCATTCCATGGCAACTAGAAATTCCAAAGCGTTCCATACGAATCAAGGGGAAGTAATAATTCCAGAGCTTTTGATGGTATGAGGTGGCAACAAGGAGTTCCAGAGTGTTTCTATGGCATTCCATGGCAACTAGAAGTTCTGGAGCGTTCCATTGCATTCCATGGCAACTAGTAGTTCCAGAGGGTTTCCATGGCATTCCATGGTAACTAGTAATTACAGAGCGTTTCTACGGCATTACATGGCAACTATTTTTTGCCATGTGTTTCCATGACATTCCATAGCAACTAGAAGATCCGTAGCGTTCCTTGACATTCCATGCAAACTAGTAGTTCCAGAGCATTTCGATGGCATTTTGGTGGCAAAGAAAAGTTCCGCAGCGTTTCGTGGCATTCATGGCAACTAAAATTTCCATAGCGTTGCATAGCCTTCCATGGAAACTAGAAGTTCCAGGGCGTTCTATGTCATTGCATTGCAACTAGTACTTCTGGACAGTTTATATGGCATTGCATGGCTTCTGGAAATACCAGAGGGTTCCGTGGCAAGTAGAAGTTCCAGTGTGTTCCATATCATTGCATGGCAACTTGTAGTTCCAGATCGTTTCTATGGCATTCCATGGTAACTAGTAGTTCTAGACAGTTTATATGGCATTCCATGGCTACTAGAAATTTCAGAGGGTTCCATGGCAAGTAGAAGTTCCAGTGTGTTCCATAGCATTCCATGGCAAGTAGTAGTTAAAGAGCGTTTCTATGGCACTGCATGGCAACTAGGATTTCAGTGCACTTCTATCGCATACCTGCGGAACGAGAGTTTCCGGAGCGTTCCATTGCATTCCATGGCAATTTGAAATTCCAGAGCGTTCCATACCAATCAAGGGCAAGGAGTAACTCCAAATCTTTTCATGGTATTAGGTGGCAACTTCAAGTTCCAAAGGGTTTCTATAGCATTCCATGGCAACTTAAATTTCCGGAGCATTCCATTGCATTCCATGGCAAATAGTAGTTCCAGAGCGTTTCTATGGCATTCCATGTCAACTAGAAATTCCAGAGCATGCCATACAAATCAAGTGCAAGTAGTAGTTCCAGAGCTTTTGAATGTATTAGCTGGCAACTAGACGTTTCATAGAGTTCCATGGCATTCCATGGCAACTAGAAGTTCCAGAGAATTCTAAAGCGTTTCGTGGCAACTTGTAGTTCCAGAGCTTTTCTATGGCATTCCATGGCAACCAGGAGTTCCAGAGCGTTTCTATGGCACTCCATGGCAACCAGGAGTTCCAGAGCGTTTCATTGCATTCCATGGCAAATAGTAGTTCCAGAGCGTTTCTATGTCATTCCATGTCAACTAGGAGTTCCAGTGCATTTCTATCACATACCACGGGAACTAGAAGTTCCGGAGCGTTGCATTGCATTCCATGGGAACTCGAAATTCCAGAACGTTCCATACCAATCAAGGGCAAGAAGTAGTTCCATAGCTTTTGATGGTATTAGGAGGCAACTACTAGTTCCAGAGCGTTTCTATGGCACTCCATGGCAACCAGGAGTTCCAGAGCGTTCCATGGCATTCCATGGCAACTAGAAGTTCCAGAGCGTTTCTATGGCATTCCATGGCAACTCTTATTTGCAATGTGTTTCGATGATATTGCATTTGAATTAGAAGTTCTGTATTCTTCTATTGCATTCCATGGTAAGTAGGAGTTCCAAAACATTACGTGGCATTCCACGGCAACTAGGAGTTGCAGTGCGTTTCTATTGTATACCATGGCAACTAGAAGTACCGGAGCATTCCATACCATTCCATGGACACTATTATTTGCGATGTGTTTCCATGACATTCCATGGCAACTAGGAGTTTCAGAGCATTCCATGGCATTCCATGGCAACTAGAAGTTCCAGAGCATTTCTATGGAATTCCATGGCTACTATTATTTGTGATGTGTTTCCATGGCATTCCATGGCATCTAGTAGTTACAGAGCGTTTATATGGCATTCCACGGCAACTAGAAGTTCTGCAGCGGTCCATGGTATTTCATGGCAACTAGAAGTTCCGGAGCGTTCCATTGCATTCCATGGCAACTAGAAGTTCCAGAGCGTTTCTGTGGCATATCATGGCAATTAATATTTGCGATGTGTTTCCACGATATTCCATGGCAACTAGAAGTTCGAGAGCGTTCCACAGCATTCCTTGACAACTAGTAGTTCCAGGGAATTTCTAATGCATTCCATGGCAACTATTATTTGCGATGTGTTTTCATGACATTCCATGGCAACTGGGAGTTCCAGTGTGTTTCTATCGCATACCATGGCAACTAGAAGTTCCGGAGCGTTCCATTGCATTCCATGGCAACTAGAAATTCCAGAGCGTTCCATACCAATCAAGGGCAAGTAGTAGTTCCAGAGGTTTTTATGGTATTAGGTGGGCACTAGAGGTTCCAGAGAATTCCTATGGCTTTCCATGGCAACTAGAATTTCCAGACCGTTTCATTGCTTTCCATGGCAACTAGAAGTTCCAGTGTCTTCCATAGCGTTCCGTGCAAACTTGTAGTTCCAGAGTGTTTCTATGGCATTCCATGGTAACTAGTTGTTACAGAGCGTTTCTATGTATTACATGGCAACAATTATTTGCGATGTGTTTCCATGAAATTCCAAGGAAATTTAAAGATCCGCAGCGTTCCATGACATTCCATGCCAACTAGTGTTAAAAGACCATTTCGATGGCATTTTGATGGTAACGAGGAGTTCCGCAGCATTTCATGGTATTCTATGGCAACTAGAATTTCCAGAGCGTTCCATAGCCTTCCATGGCAAATAGTAGTTCTGGACAGTTTATGTGGGATTCCATGTCTTCTAGAAATGCCAGAGGGTTCCGTGGCAAGTCGAAGTTCCATTGAGTTCCATAGCATTTTATGGCAACTAGTACTTCCAGAGGGTTTCTAAGGCACTCCATGGAACCAGGAGTTCCAGAGCGTTCCATGGCATTCCATGGCAACTAGAAGTTCTGGAGCGTTCCATTGCACTCCATGGCAACTAGTAGTTCCGGAGCTTTTCTATGGCATTCCATGGAAACTAGTAGTTCTAGAGAGTTTATATGGCATTCCATGGCTACTAGAAAATCCAGAGGGTTCCATGGCAAGTAGAAGTTCCAGTGTGTTCCATACCATTCCATGGCAACTAGTAGTTCCAGAGAGTTTCTACATCATTCCATGGCAACCAGGAGTTCCAGAGCATCCCATGGCATTCCACGACAACTAGTAGTTCCAGAGCATTTCTATGGCATTCCATGGCAACCAGGAGTTCCAGTGGCAAGTAGGAGTTCCAGACCGTGTCTATCGCATGCCATGGCAACTCTTATTTGCTATGTGTTTCCATGACATTCCATTAGAATTAGAAGTTCTGGATCGTTCCATTGCATTCCATGGCAAGTAGGAGTTCCAGACCGTGTCTATCGCATGCCATGGCAACAATGCCAATGTTTCCATGGCATTCCATTAGAATTAGAAGTTCTGGATCGTTCCATTGCATTCCATGGTAAGTAGGAGTTCCAAAGCATTCCATGGCATTCCATGGCAACTACAATTTTGAGAAGGTTTCTGTGGCATTCATCGGCAACTATTATTTGCGATGTGTTTCCATAGCCATTCCATGGCAACTAGTAGTTCCAGAGACTTTCTATGGCATTCCATGGCAACTAGTAGTTCCAGAGCGTTTCTATCATATTCCATGGCAACTGGAAGATCCAGTGCGTTCCATGGCATTGTATGCAACTAGTAGTTCTGGACAGTTTATATGGCATTCCATGGCTTCTAGAAATTCCAGAGAGTTCCGTGGCAAGTAGAAGTTCCATTGTGTTCCATAGCATTTCATAGCAACTAGTAGTTCCAGTGCGTTTCTATGGCACTCCATGGTAACCAGGAGTTCCAGAGCGTTCCATGGCATTCCATGACAACTAGTAGTTCCAGAGCATTTCTATGGCATCCCATGGCAACCAGGAGTTCCAGTGCATTTCTATCGCATACCATGGGAACTGGAATTTGCGGAGCGTTCCATTGCATTCCATGGCAACTAGAAATTCCAAAGCGTTCCATACGAATCAAGGGGAAGTAATAATTCCAGAGCTTTTGATGGTATGAGGTGGCAACAAGGAGTTCCAGAGTGTTTCTATGGCATTCCATGGCAACTAGAAGTTCTGGAGCGTTCCATTGCATTCCATGGCAACTAGTAGTTCCAGAGGGTTTCCATGGCATTCCATGGTAACTAGTAATTACAGAGCGTTTCTACGGCATTACATGGCAACTATTTTTTGCCATGTGTTTCCATGACATTCCATAGCAACTAGAAGATCCGTAGCGTTCCTTGACATTCCATGCAAACTAGTAGTTCCAGAGCATTTCGATGGCATTTTGGTGGCAAAGAAAAGTTCCGCAGCGTTTCGTGGCATTCATGGCAACTAAAATTTCCATAGCGTTGCATAGCCTTCCATGGAAACTAGAAGTTCCAGGGCGTTCTATGTCATTGCATTGCAACTAGTACTTCTGGACAGTTTATATGGCATTGCATGGCTTCTGGAAATACCAGAGGGTTCCGTGGCAAGTAGAAGTTCCAGTGTGTTCCATATCATTGCATGGCAACTTGTAGTTCCAGATCGTTTCTATGGCATTCCATGGTAACTAGTAGTTCTAGACAGTTTATATGGCATTCCATGGCTACTAGAAATTTCAGAGGGTTCCATGGCAAGTAGAAGTTCCAGTGTGTTCCATAGCATTCCATGGCAAGTAGTAGTTAAAGAGCGTTTCTATGGCACTGCATGGCAACTAGGATTTCAGTGCACTTCTATCGCATACCTGCGGAACGAGAGTTTCCGGAGCGTTCCATTGCATTCCATGGCAATTTGAAATTCCAGAGCGTTCCATACCAATCAAGGGCAAGGAGTAACTCCAAATCTTTTCATGGTATTAGGTGGCAACTTCAAGTTCCAAAGGGTTTCTATAGCATTCCATGGCAACTTAAATTTCCGGAGCATTCCATTGCATTCCATGGCAACTAGTAGTTCCAGAGCGTTTTTATGGCATTCCATGGCAACTAGAAATTCCAGAGCATGCCATACAAATCAAGTGCAAGTAGTAGTTCCAGAGCTTTTGAATGTATTAGCTGGCAACTAGACGTTTCATAGAGTTCCATGGCATTCCATGGCAACTAGAAGTTCCAGAGAATTCTAAAGCGTTTCGTGGCAACTTGTAGTTCCAGAGCTTTTCTATGGCATTCCATGGCAACCAGGAGTTCCAGAGCGTTTCTATGGCACTCCATGGCAACTAGAAGTTCCAGAGCGTTTCTATGGCATTCCATGGCAACTCTTATTTGCAATGTGTTTCGATGATATTGCATTTGAATTAGAAGTTCTGTATTCTTCTATTGCATTCCATGGTAAGTAGGAGTTCCAAAACATTACGTGGCATTCCACGGCAACTAGGAGTTGCAGTGCGTTTCTATTGTATACCATGGCAACTAGAAGTACCGGAGCGTTCCATACCATTCCATGGACACTATTATTTGCGATGTGTTTCCATGACATTCCATGGCAACTAGGAGTTTCAGAGCATTCCATGGCATTCCATGGCAACTAGAAGTTCCAGAGCATTTCTATGGAATTCCATGGCTACTATTATTTGTGATGTGTTTCCATGGCATTCCATGGCATCTAGTAGTTACAGAGCGTTTATATGGCATTCCACGGCAACTAGAAGTTCTGCAGCGGTCCATGGTATTTCATGGCAACTAGAAGTTCCGGAGCGTTCCATTGCATTCCATGGCAACTAGAAGTTCCAGAGCGTTTCTGTGGCATATCATGGCAATTAATATTTGCGATGTGTTTCCACGATATTCCATGGCAACTAGAAGTTCGAGAGCGTTCCACAGCATTCCTTGACAACTAGTAGTTCCAGGGAATTTCTAATGCATTCCATGGCAACTATTATTTGCGATGTGTTTTCATGACATTCCATGGCAACTGGGAGTTCCAGTGTGTTTCTATCGCATACCATGGCAACTAGAAGTTCCGGAGCGTTCCGTTGCATTCCATGGCAACTAGAAATTCCAGAGCGTTCCATACCAATCAAGGGCAAGTAGTAGTTCCAGAGGGTTTTATGGTATTAGGTGGGCACTAGAGGTTCCAGAGAATTCCTATGGCTTTCCATGGCAACTAGAATTTCCGGACCGTTTCATTGCTTTCCATGGCAACTAGAAGTTCCAGTGTCTTCCATAGCGTTCCGTGCAAACTTGTAGTTCCAGAGTGTTTCTATGGCATTCCATGGTAACTAGTTGTTACAGAGCGTTTCTATGTATTACATGGCAACAATTATTTGCGATGTGTTTCCATGAAATTCCAAGGAAATTTAAAGATCCGCAGCGTTCCATGACATTCCATGCCAACTAGTGTTAAAAGACCATTTCGATGGCATTTTGATGGTAACGAGGAGTTCCGCAGCATTTCATGGTATTCTATGGCAACTAGAATTTCCAGAGCGTTCCATAGCCTTCCATGGCAAATAGTAGTTCTGGACAGTTTATGTGGGATTCCATGTCTTCTAGAAATGCCAGAGGGTTCCGTGGCAAGTCGAAGTTCCATTGAGTTCCATAGCATTTTATGGCAACTAGTACTTCCAGAGGGTTTCTAAGGCACTCCATGGAACCAGGAGTTCCAGAGCGTTCCATGGCATTCCATGGCAACTAGAAGTTCTGGAGCGTTCCATTGCACTCCATGGCAACTAGTAGTTCCGGAGCTTTTCTATGGCATTCCATGGAAACTAGTAGTTCTAGAGAGTTTATATGGCATTCCATGGCTACTAGAAAATCCAGAGGGTTCCATGGCAAGTAGAAGTTCCAGTGTGTTCCATACCATTCCATGGCAACTAGTAGTTCCAGAGAGTTTCTACATCATTCCATGGCAACCAGGAGTTCCAGAGCGTCCCATGGCATTCCACGACAACTAGTAGTTCCAGAGCAATTCTATGGCATTCCATGGCAACCAGGAGTTCCAGTGGCAAGTAGGAGTTCCAGACCGTGTCTATCGCATGCCATGGCAACTCTTATTTGCTATGTGTTTCCATGACATTCCATTAGAATTAGAAGTTCTGGATCGTTCCATTGCATTCCATGGCAAGTAGGAGTTCCAGACCGTGTCTATCGCATGCCATGGCAACTCTTATTTGCTATGTGTTTCCATGACATTCCATTAGAATTAGAAGTTCTGGATCGTTCCATTGCATTCCATGGTAAGTAGGAGTTCCAAAGCATTCCATGGCATTCCATGGCAACTACAATTTTGAGAAGGTTTCTGTGGCATTCATCGGCAACTATTATTTGCGATGTGTTTCCATAGCCATTCCATGGCAACTAGTAGTTCCAGAGACTTTCTATGGCATTCCATGGCAACTAGTAGTTCCAGAGCGTTTCTATCATATTCCATGGCAACTGGAAGATCCCGTGCGTTCCATGGCATTGTATGCAACTAGTAGTTCTGGACAGTTTATATGGCATTCCATGGCTTCTAGAAATTCCAGAGAGTTCCGTGGCAAGTAGAATTTCCATTGTGTTCCATAGCATTTCATAGCAACTAGTAGTTCCAGTGCGTTTCTATGGCACTCCATGGTAACCAGGAGTTCCAGAGCGTTCCATGGCATTCCATGACAACTAGTAGTTCCAGAGCATTTCTATGGCATCCCATGGCAACCAGGAGTTCCAGTGCATTTCTATCGCATACCATGGGAACTGGAATTTGCGGAGCGTTCCATTGCATTCCATGGCAACTAGAAATTCCAAAGCGTTCCATACGAATCAAGGGGAAGTAATAATTCCAGAGCTTTTGATGGTATGAGGTGGCAACAAGGAGTTCCAGAGTGTTTCTATGGCATTCCATGGCAACTAGAAGTTCTGGAGCGTTCCATTGCATTCCATGGCAACTAGTAGTTCCAGAGGGTTTCCATGGCATTCCATGGTAACTAGTAATTACAGAGCGTTTCTACGGCATTACATGGCAACTATTTTTTGCCATGTGTTTCCATGACATTCCATAGCAACTAGAAGATCCGTAGCGTTCCTTGACATTCCATGCAAACTAGTAGTTCCAGAGCATTTCGATGGCATTTTGGTGGCAAAGAAAAGTTCCGCAGCGTTTCATGGCATTCATGGCAACTAAAATTTCCATAGCGTTGCATAGCCTTCCATGGAAACTAGAAGTTCCAGGGCGTTCTATGTCATTGCATTGCAACTAGTACTTCTGGACAGTTTATATGGCATTGCATGGCTTCTGGAAATACCAGAGGGTTCCGTGGCAAGTAGAAGTTCCAGTGTGTTCCATATCATTGCATGGCAACTTGTAGTTCCAGATCGTTTCTATGGCATTCCATGGTAACTAGTAGTTCTAGACAGTTTATATGGCATTCCATGGCTACTAGAAATTTCAGAGGGTTCCATGGCAAGTAGAAGTTCCAGTGTGTTCCATAGCATTCCATGGCAAGTAGTAGTTAAAGAGCGTTTCTATGGCACTGCATGGCAACTAGGATTTCAGTGCACTTCTATCGCATACCTGCGGAACGAGAGTTTCCGGAGCGTTCCATTGCATTCCATGGCAATTTGAAATTCCAGAGCGTTCCATACCAATCAAGGGCAAGGAGTAACTCCAAATCTTTTCATGGTATTAGGTGGCAACTTCAAGTTCCAAAGGGTTTCTATAGCATTCCATGGCAACTTAAATTTCCGGAGCATTCCATTGCATTCCATGGCAAATAGTAGTTCCAGAGCGTTTCTATGGCATTCCATGTCAACTAGGAGTTCCAGTGCATTTCTATCACATACCACGGGAACTAGAAGTTCCGGAGCGTTGCATTGCATTCCATGGGAACTCAAAATTCCAGAACGTTCCATACCAATCAAGGGCAAGAAGTAGTTCCAGAGCTTTTGATGGTATTAGGAGGCAACTACTAGTTCCAGAGCGTTTCTATGGCACTCCATGGCAACCAGGAGTTCCAGAGCGTTCCATGGCATTCCATGGCAACTAGAAGTTCCAGAGCGTTTCTATGGCATTCCATGGCAACTCTTATTTGCAATGTGTTTCGATGATATTGCATTTGAATTAGAAGTTCTGTATTCTTCTATTGCATTCCATGGTAAGTAGGAGTTCCAAAACATTACGTGGCATTCCACGGCAACTAGGAGTTGCAGTGCGTTTCTATTGTATACCATGGCAACTAGAAGTACCGGAGCGTTCCATACCATTCCATGGACACTATTATTTGCGATGTGTTTCCATGACATTCCATGGCAACTAGGAGTTTCAGAGCATTCCATGGCATTCCATGGCAACTAGAAGTTCCAGAGCATTTCTATGGAATTCCATGGCTACTATTATTTGTGATGTGTTTCCATGGCATTCCATGGCATCTAGTAGTTACAGAGCGTTTATATGGCATTCCACGGCAACTAGAAGTTCTGCAGCGGTCCATGGTATTTCATGGCAACTAGAAGTTCCGGAGCGTTCCATTGCATTCCATGGCAACTAGAAGTTCCAGAGCGTTTCTGTGGCATATCATGGCAATTAATATTTGCGATGTGTTTCCACGATATTCCATGGCAACTAGAAGTTCGAGAGCGTTCCACAGCATTCCTTGACAACTAGTAGTTCCAGGGAATTTCTAATGCATTCCATGGCAACTATTATTTGCGATGTGTTTTCATGACATTCCATGGCAACTGGGAGTTCCAGTGTGTTTCTATCGCATACCATGGCAACTAGAAGTTCCGGAGCGTTCCATTGCATTCCATGGCAACTAGAAATTCCAGAGCGTTCCATACCAATCAAGGGCAAGTAGTAGTTCCAGAGGTTTTTATGGTATTAGGTGGGCACTAGAGGTTCCAGAGAATTCCTATGGCTTTCCATGGCAACTAGAATTTCCAGACCGTTTCATTGCTTTCCATGGCAACTAGAAGTTCCAGTGTCTTCCATAGCGTTCCGTGCAAACTTGTAGTTCCAGAGTGTTTCTATGGCATTCCATGGTAACTAGTTGTTACAGAGCGTTTCTATGTATTACATGGCAACAATTATTTGCGATGTGTTTCCATGAAATTCCAAGGAAATTTAAAGATCCGCAGCGTTCCATGACATTCCATGCCAACTAGTGTTAAAAGACCATTTCGATGGCATTTTGATGGTAACGAGGAGTTCCGCAGCATTTCATGGTATTCTATGGCAACTAGAATTTCCAGAGCGTTCCATAGCCTTCCATGGCAAATAGTAGTTCTGGACAGTTTATGTAGGATTCCATGTCTTCTAGAAATGCCAGAGGGTTCCGTGGCAAGTCGAAGTTCCATTGAGTTCCATAGCATTTTATGGCAACTAGTACTTCCAGAGGGTTTCTAAGGCACTCCATGGAACCAGGAGTTCCAGAGCGTTCCATGGCATTCCATGGCAACTAGAAGTTCTGGAGCGTTCCATTGCACTCCATGGCAACTAGTAGTTCCGGAGCTTTTCTATGGCATTCCATGGAAACTAGTAGTTCTAGAGAGTTTATATGGCATTCCATGGCTACTAGAAAATCCAGAGGGTTCCATGGCAAGTAGAAGTTCCAGTGTGTTCCATACCATTCCATGGCAACTAGTAGTTCCAGAGAGTTTCTACATCATTCCATGGCAACCAGGAGTTCCAGAGCGTCCCATGGCATTCCACGACAACTAGTAGTTCCAGAGCATTTCTATGGCATTCCATGGCAACCAGGAGTTCCAGTGGCAAGTAGGAGTTCCAGACCGTGTCTATCGCATGCCATGGCAACTCTTATTTGCTATGTGTTTCCATGACATTCCATTAGAATTAGAAGTTCTGGATCGTTCCATTGCATTCCATGGCAAGTAGGAGTTCCAGACCGTGTCTATCGCATGCCATGGCAACTCTTATTTGCTATGTGTTTCCATGGCATTCCATTAGAATTAGAAGTTCTGGATCGTTCCATTGCATTCCATGGTAAGTAGGAGTTCCAAAGCATTCCATGGCATTCCATGGCAACTACAATTTTGAGAAGGTTTCTGTGGCATTCATCGGCAACTATTATTTGCGATGTGTTTCCATAGCCATTCCATGGCAACTAGTAGTTCCAGAGACTTTCTATGGCATTCCATGGCAACTAGTAGTTCCAGAGCGTTTCTATCATATTCCATGGCAACTGGAAGATCCAGTGCGTTCCATGGCATTGTATGCAACTAGTAGTTCTGGACAGTTTATATGGCATTCCATGGCTTCTAGAAATTCCAGAGAGTTCCGTGGCAAGTAGAATTTCCATTGTGTTCCATAGCATTTCATAGCAACTAGTAGTTCCAGTGCGTTTCTATGGCACTCCATGGTAACCAGGAGTTCCAGAGCGTTCCATGGCATTCCATGACAACTAGTAGTTCCAGAGCATTTCTATGGCATCCCATGGCAACCAGGAGTTCCAGTGCATTTCTATCGCATACCATGGGAACTGGAATTTGCGGAGCGTTCCATTGCATTCCATGGCAACTAGAAATTCCAAAGCGTTCCATACGAATCAAGGGGAAGTAATAATTCCAGAGCTTTTGATGGTATGAGGTGGCAACAAGGAGTTCCAGAGTGTTTCTATGGCATTCCATGGCAACTAGAAGTTCTGGAGCGTTCCATTGCATTCCATGGCAACTAGTAGTTCCAGAGGGTTTCCATGGCATTCCATGGTAACTAGTAATTACAGAGCGTTTCTACGGCATTACATGGCAACTATTTTTTGCCATGTGTTTCCATGACATTCCATAGCAACTAGAAGATCCGTAGCGTTCCTTGACATTCCATGCAAACTAGTAGTTCCAGAGCATTTCGATGGCATTTTGGTGGCAAAGAAAAGTTCCGCAGCGTTTCATGGCATTCATGGCAACTAAAATTTCCATAGCGTTGCATAGCCTTCCATGGAAACTAGAAGTTCCAGGGCGTTCTATGTCATTGCATTGCAACTAGTACTTCTGGACAGTTTATATGGCATTGCATGGCTTCTGGAAATACCAGAGGGTTCCGTGGCAAGTAGAAGTTCCAGTGTGTTCCATATCATTGCATGGCAACTTGTAGTTCCAGATCGTTTCTATGGCATTCCATGGTAACTAGTAGTTCTAGACAGTTTATATGGCATTCCATGGCTACTAGAAATTTCAGAGGGTTCCATGGCAAGTAGAAGTTCCAGTGTGTTCCATAGCATTCCATGGCAAGTAGTAGTTAAAGAGCGTTTCTATGGCACTGCATGGCAACTAGGATTTCAGTGCACTTCTATCGCATACCTGCGGAACGAGAGTTTCCGGAGCGTTCCATTGCATTCCATGGCAATTTGAAATTCCAGAGCGTTCCATACCAATCAAGGGCAAGGAGTAACTCCAAATCTTTTCATGGTATTAGGTGGCAACTTCAAGTTCCAAAGGGTTTCTATAGCATTCCATGGCAACTTAAATTTCCGGAGCATTCCATTGCATTCCATGGCAAATAGTAGTTCCAGAGCGTTTTTATGGCATTCCATGGCAACTAGAAATTCCAGAGCATGCCATACAAATCAAGTGCAAGTAGTAGTTCCAGAGCTTTTGAATGTATTAGCTGGCAACTAGACGTTTCATAGAGTTCCATGGCATTCCATGGCAACTAGAAGTTCCAGAGAATTCTAAAGCGTTTCGTGGCAACTTGTAGTTCCAGAGCTTTTCTATGGCATTCCATGGCAACCAGGAGTTCCAGAGCGTTTCTATGGCACTCCATGGCAACTAGAAGTTCCAGAGCGTTTCTATGGCATTCCATGGCAACTCTTATTTGCAATGTGTTTCGATGATATTGCATTTGAATTAGAAGTTCTGTATTCTTCTATTGCATTCCATGGTAAGTAGGAGTTCCAAAACATTACGTGGCATTCCACGGCAACTAGGAGTTGCAGTGCGTTTCTATTGTATACCATGGCAACTAGAAGTACCGGAGCGTTCCATACCATTCCATGGACACTATTATTTGCGATGTGTTTCCATGACATTCCATGGCAACTAGGAGTTTCAGAGCATTCCATGGCATTCCATGGCAACTAGAAGTTCCAGAGCATTTCTATGGAATTCCATGGCTACTATTATTTGTGATGTGTTTCCATGGCATTCCATGGCATCTAGTAGTTACAGAGCGTTTATATGGCATTCCACGGCAACTAGAAGTTCTGCAGCGGTCCATGGTATTTCATGGCAACTAGAAGTTCCGGAGCGTTCCATTGCATTCCATGGCAACTAGAAGTTCCAGAGCGTTTCTGTGGCATATCATGGCAATTATTATTTGCGATGTGTTTCCACGATATTCCATGGCAACTAGAAGTTCGAGAGCGTTCCACAGCATTCCTTGACAACTAGTAGTTCCAGGGAATTTCTAATGCATTCCATGGCAACTATTATTTGCGATGTGTTTTCATGACATTCCATGGCAACTGGGAGTTCCAGTGTGTTTCTATCGCATACCATGGCAACTAGAAGTTCCGGAGCGTTCCGTTGCATTCCATGGCAACTAGAAATTCCAGAGCGTTCCATACCAATCAAGGGCAAGTAGTAGTTCCAGAGGGTTTTATGGTATTAGGTGGGCACTAGAGGTTCCAGAGAATTCCTATGGCTTTCCATGGCAACTAGAATTTCCAGACCGTTTCATTGCTTTCCATGGCAACTAGAAGTTCCAGTGTCTTCCATAGCGTTCCGTGCAAACTTGTAGTTCCAGAGTGTTTCTATGGCATTCCATGGTAACTAGTTGTTACAGAGCGTTTCTATGTATTACATGGCAACAATTATTTGCGATGTGTTTCCATGAAATTCCAAGGAAATTTAAAGATCCGCAGCGTTCCATGACATTCCATGCCAACTAGTGTTAAAAGACCATTTCGATGGCATTTTGATGGTAACGAGGAGTTCCGCAGCATTTCATGGTATTCTATGGCAACTAGAATTTCCAGAGCGTTCCATAGCCTTCCATGGCAAATAGTAGTTCTGGACAGTTTATGTGGGATTCCATGTCTTCTAGAAATGCCAGAGGGTTCCGTGGCAAGTCGAAGTTCCATTGAGTTCCATAGCATTTTATGGCAACTAGTACTTCCAGAGGGTTTCTAAGGCACTCCATGGAACCAGGAGTTCCAGAGCGTTCCATGGCATTCCATGGCAACTAGAAGTTCTGGAGCGTTCCATTGCACTCCATGGCAACTAGTAGTTCCGGAGCTTTTCTATGGCATTCCATGGAAACTAGTAGTTCTAGAGAGTTTATATGGCATTCCATGGCTACTAGAAAATCCAGAGGGTTCCATGGCAAGTAGAAGTTCCAGTGTGTTCCATACCATTCCATGGCAACTAGTAGTTCCAGAGAGTTTCTACATCATTCCATGGCAACCAGGAGTTCCAGAGCGTCCCATGGCATTCCACGACAACTAGTAGTTCCAGAGCATTTCTATGGCATTCCATGGCAACCAGGAGTTCCAGTGGCAAGTAGGAGTTCCAGACCGTGTCTATCGCATGCCATGGCAACTCTTATTTGCTATGTGTTTCCATGACATTCCATTAGAATTAGAAGTTCTGGATCGTTCCATTGCATTCCATGGCAAGTAGGAGTTCCAGACCGTGTCTATCGCATGCCATGGCAACTCTTATTTGCTATGTGTTTCCATGACATTCCATTAGAATTAGAAGTTCTGGATCGTTCCATTGCATTCCATGGTAAGTAGGAGTTCCAAAGCATTCCATGGCATTCCATGGCAACTACAATTTTGAGAAGGTTTCTGTGGCATTCATCGGCAACTATTATTTGCGATGTGTTTCCATAGCCATTCCATGGCAACTAGTAGTTCCAGAGACTTTCTATGGCATTCCATGGCAACTAGTAGTTCCAGAGCGTTTCTATCATATTCCATGGCAACTGGATGATCCAGTGCGTTCCATGGCATTGTATGCAACTAGTAGTTCTGGACAGTTTATATGGCATTCCATGGCTTCTAGAAATTCCAGAGAGTTCCGTGGCAAGTAGAATTTCCATTGTGTTCAATAGCATTTCATAGCAACTAGTAGTTCCAGTGCGTTTCTATGGCACTCCATGGTAACCAGGAGTTCCAGAGCGTTCCATGGCATTCCATGACAACTAGTAGTTCCAGAGCATTTCTATGGCATCCCATGGCAACCAGGAGTTCCAGTGCATTTCTATCGCATACCATGGGAACTGGAATTTGCGGAGCGTTCCATTGCATTCCATGGCAACTAGAAATTCCAAAGCGTTCCATACGAATCAAGGGGAAGTAATAATTCCAGAGCTTTTGATGGTATGAGGTGGCAACAAGGAGTTCCAGAGCTTTTCTATGGCATTCCATGGCAACCAGGTGTTCCAGAGCGTTTCTATGGCACTCCATGGCAACCAGGAGTTCCAGAGCGTTTCATTGCATTCCATGGCAAATAGTAGTTCCAGAGCGTTTCTATGTCATTCCATGTCAACTAGGAGTTCCAGTGCATTTCTATCACATACCACGGGAACTAGAAGTTCCGGAGCGTTGCATTGCATTCCATGGGAACTCAAAATTCCAGAACCTTCCATACCAATCAAGGGCAAGAAGTAGTTCCAGAGCTTTTGATGGTATTAGGAGGCAACTACTAGTTCCAGAGCGTTTCTATGGCACTCCATGGCAACCAGGAGTTCCAGAGCGTTCCGTGGCATTCCATGGCAACTAGAAGTTCCAGAGCGTTTCTATGGCATTCCATGGCAACTCTTATTTGCAATGTGTTTCGATGATATTGCATTTGAATTAGAAGTTCTGTATTCTTCTATTGCATTCCATGGTAAGTAGGAGTTCCAAAACATTACGTGGCATTCCACGGCAACTAGGAGTTGCAGTGCGTTTCTATTGTATACCATGGCAACTAGAAGTACCGGAGCGTTCCATACCATTCCATGGACACTATTATTTGCGATGTGTTTCCATGACATTCCATGGCAACTAGGAGTTTCAGAGCATTCCATGGCATTCCATGGCAACTAGAAGTTCCAGAGCATTTCTATGGAATTCCATGGCTACTATTATTTGTGATGTGTTTCCATGGCATTCCATGGCATCTAGTAGTTACAGAGCGTTTATATGGCATTCCACGGCAACTAGAAGTTCTGCAGCGGTCCATGGTATTTCATGGCAACTAGAAGTTCCGGAGCGTTCCATTGCATTCCATGGCAACTAGAAGTTCCAGAGCGTTTCTGTGGCATATCATGGCAATTAATATTTGCGATGTGTTTCCACGATATTCCATGGCAACTAGAAGTTCGAGAGCGTTCCACAGCATTCCTTGACAACTAGTAGTTCCAGGGAATTTCTAATGCATTCCATGGCAACTATTATTTGCGATGTGTTTTCATGACATTCCATGGCAACTGGGAGTTCCAGTGTGTTTCTATCGCATACCATGGCAACTAGAAGTTCCGGAGCGTTCCGTTGCATTCCATGGCAACTAGAAATTCCAGAGCGTTCCATACCAATCAAGGGCAAGTAGTAGTTCCAGAGGTTTTTATGGTATTAGGTGGGCACTAGAGGTTCCAGAGAATTCCTATGGCTTTCCATGGCAACTAGAATTTCCGGACCGTTTCATTGCTTTCCATGGCAACTAGAAGTTCCAGTGTCTTCCATAGCGTTCCGTGCAAACTTGTAGTTCCAGAGTGTTTCTATGGCATTCCATGGTAACTAGTTGTTACAGAGCGTTTCTATGTATTACATGGCAACAATTATTTGCGATGTGTTTCCATGAAATTCCAAGGAAATTTAAAGATCCGCAGCGTTCCATGACATTCCATGCCAACTAGTGTTAAAAGACCATTTCGATGGCATTTTGATGGTAACGAGGAGTTCCGCAGCATTTCATGGTATTCTATGGCAACTAGAATTTCCAGAGCGTTCCGTAGCCTTCCATGGCAAATAGTAGTTCTGGACAGTTTATGTGGGATTCCATGTCTTCTAGAAATGCCAGAGGGTTCCGTGGCAAGTCGAAGTTCCATTGAGTTCCATAGCATTTTATGGCAACTAGTACTTCCAGAGGGTTTCTAAGGCACTCCATGGAACCAGGAGTTCCAGAGCGTTCCATGGCATTCCATGGCAACTAGAAGTTCTGGAGCGTTCCATTGCACTCCATGGCAACTAGTAGTTCCGGAGCTTTTCTATGGCATTCCATGGAAACTAGTAGTTCTAGAGAGTTTATATGGCATTCCATGGCTACTAGAAAATCCAGAGGGTTCCATGGCAAGTAGAAGTTCCAGTGTGTTCCATACCATTCCATGGCAACTAGTAGTTCCAGAGCGTTTCTATGTCATTCCATGTCAACTAGGAGTTCCAGTGCATTTCTATCACATACCACGGGAACTAGAAGTTCCGGAGCGTTGCATTGCATTCCATGGGAACTCGAAATTCCAGAACGTTCCATACCAATCAAGGGCAAGAAGTAGTTCCAGAGCTTTTGATGGTATTAGGAGGCAACTACTAGTTCCAGAGCGTTTCTATGGCACTCCATGGCAACCAGGAGTTCCAGAGCGTTCCATGGCATTCCATGGCAACTAGAAGTTCCAGAGCGTTTCTATGGCATTCCATGGCAACTCTTATTTGCAATGTGTTTCGATGATATTGCATTTGAATTAGAAGTTCTGTATTCTTCTATTGCATTCCATGGTAAGTAGGAGTTCCAAAACATTACGTGGCATTCCACGGCAACTAGGAGTTGCAGTGCGTTTCTATTGTATACCATGGCAACTAGAAGTACCGGAGCGTTCCATACCATTCCATGGACACTATTATTTGCGATGTGTTTCCATGACATTCCATGGCAACTAGGAGTTTCAGAGCATTCCATGGCATTCCATGGCAACTAGAAGTTCCAGAGCATTTCTATGGAATTCCATGGCTACTATTATTTGTGATGTGTTTCCATGGCATTCCATGGCATCTAGTAGTTACAGAGCGTTTATATGGCATTCCACGGCAACTAGAAGTTCTGCAGCGGTCCATGGTATTTCATGGCAACTAGAAGTTCCGGAGCGTTCCATTGCATTCCATGGCAACTAGAAGTTCCAGAGCGTTTCTGTGGCATATCATGGCAATTAATATTTGCGATGTGTTTCCACGATATTCCATGGCAACTAGAAGTTCGAGAGCGTTCCACAGCATTCCTTGACAACTAGTAGTTCCAGGGAATTTCTAATGCATTCCATGGCAACTATTATTTGCGATGTGTTTTCATGACATTCCATGGCAACTGGGAGTTCCAGTGTGTTTCTATCGCATACCATGGCAACTAGAAGTTCCGGAGCGTTCCGTTGCATTCCATGGCAACTAGAAATTCCAGAGCGTTCCATACCAATCAAGGGCAAGTAGTAGTTCCAGAGGGTTTTATGGTATTAGGTGGGCACTAGAGGTTCCAGAGAATTCCTATGGCTTTCCATGGCAACTAGAATTTCCGGACCGTTTCATTGCTTTCCATGGCAACTAGAAGTTCCAGTGTCTTCCATAGCGTTCCGTGCAAACTTGTAGTTCCAGAGTGTTTCTATGGCATTCCATGGTAACTAGTTGTTACAGAGCGTTTCTATGTATTACATGGCAACAATTATTTGCGATGTGTTTCCATGAAATTCCAAGGAAATTTAAAGATCCGCAGCGTTCCATGACATTCCATGCCAACTAGTGTTAAAAGACCATTTCGATGGCATTTTGATGGTAACGAGGAGTTCCGCAGCATTTCATGGTATTCTATGGCAACTAGAATTTCCAGAGCGTTCCGTAGCCTTCCATGGCAAATAGTAGTTCTGGACAGTTTATGTGGGATTCCATGTCTTCTAGAAATGCCAGAGGGTTCCGTGGCAAGTCGAAGTTCCATTGAGTTCCATAGCATTTTATGGCAACTAGTACTTCCAGAGGGTTTCTAAGGCACTCCATGGAACCAGGAGTTCCAGAGCGTTCCATGGCATTCCATGGCAACTAGAAGTTCTGGAGCGTTCCATTGCACTCCATGGCAACTAGTAGTTCCGGAGCTTTTCTATGGCATTCCATGGAAACTAGTAGTTCTAGAGAGTTTATATGGCATTCCATGGCTACTAGAAAATCCAGAGGGTTCCATGGCAAGTAGAAGTTCCAGTGTGTTCCATACCATTCCATGGCAACTAGTAGTTCCAGAGAGTTTCTACATCATTCCATGGCAACCAGGAGTTCCAGAGCGTCCCATGGCATTCCACGACAACTAGTAGTTCCAGAGCATTTCTATGGCATTCCATGGCAACCAGGAGTTCCAGTGGCAAGTAGGAGTTCCAGACCGTGTCTATCGCATGCCATGGCAACTCTTATTTGCTATGTGTTTCCATGACATTCCATTAGAATTAGAAGTTCTGGATCGTTCCATTGCATTCCATGGTAAGTAGGAGTTCCAAAGCATTCCATGGCATTCCATGGCAACTACAATTTTGAGAAGGTTTCTGTGGCATTCATCGGCAACTATTATTTGCGATGTGTTTCCATAGCCATTCCATGGCAACTAGTAGTTCCAGAGACTTTCTATGGCATTCCATGGCAACTAGTAGTTCCAGAGCGTTTCTATCATATTCCATGGCAACTGGATGATCCAGTGCGTTCCATGGCATTGTATGCAACTAGTAGTTCTGGACAGTTTATATGGCATTCCATGGCTTCTAGAAATTCCAGAGAGTTCCGTGGCAAGTAGAATTTCCATTGTGTTCCATAGCATTTCATAGCAACTAGTAGTTCCAGTGCGTTTCTATGGCACTCCATGGTAACCAGGAGTTCCAGAGCGTTCCATGGCATTCCATGACAACTAGTAGTTCCAGAGCATTTCTATGGCATCCCATGGCAACCAGGAGTTCCAGTGCATTTCTATCGCATACCATGGGAACTGGAATTTGCGGAGCGTTCCATTGCATTCCATGGCAACTAGAAATTCCAAAGCGTTCCATACGAATCAAGGGGAAGTAATAATTCCAGAGCTTTTGATGGTATGAGGTGGCAACAAGGAGTTCCAGAGTGTTTCTATGGCATTCCATGGCAACCAGGAGTTCCAGAGCGTTTCTATGGCACTCCATGGCAACCAGGAGTTCCAGAGCGTTTCATTGCATTCCATGGCAAATAGTAGTTCCAGAGCGTTTCTATGTCATTCCATGTCAACTAGGAGTTCCAGTGCATTTCTATCACATACCACGGGAACTAGAAGTTCCGGAGCGTTGCATTGCATTCCATGGGAACTCAAAATTCCAGAACCTTCCATACCAATCAAGGGCAAGAAGTAGTTCCAGAGCTTTTGATGGTATTAGGAGGCAACTACTAGTTCCAGAGCGTTTCTATGGCACTCCATGGCAACCAGGAGTTCCAGAGCGTTCCATGGCATTCCATGGCAACTAGAAGTTCCAGAGCGTTTCTATGGCATTCCATGGCAACTCTTATTTGCAATGTGTTTCGATGATATTGCATTTGAATTAGAAGTTCTGTATTCTTCTATTGCATTCCATGGTAAGTAGGAGTTCCAAAACATTACGTGGCATTCCACGGCAACTAGGAGTTGCAGTGCGTTTCTATTGTATACCATGGCAACTAGAAGTACCGGAGCGTTCCATACCATTCCATGGACACTATTATTTGCGATGTGTTTCCATGACATTCCATGGCAACTAGGAGTTTCAGAGCATTCCATGGCATTCCATGGCAACTAGAAGTTCCAGAGCATTTCTATGGAATTCCATGGCTACTATTATTTGTGATGTGTTTCCATGGCATTCCATGGCATCTAGTAGTTACAGAGCGTTTATATGGCATTCCACGGCAACTAGAAGTTCTGCAGCGGTCCATGGTATTTCATGGCAACTAGAAGTTCCGGAGCGTTCCATTGCATTCCATGGCAACTAGAAGTTCCAGAGCGTTTCTGTGGCATATCATGGCAATTAATATTTGCGATGTGTTTCCACGATATTCCATGGCAACTAGAAGTTCGAGAGCGTTCCACAGCATTCCTTGACAACTAGTAGTTCCAGGGAATTTCTAATGCATTCCATGGCAACTATTATTTGCGATGTGTTTTCATGACATTCCATGGCAACTGGGAGTTCCAGTGTGTTTCTATCGCATACCATGGCAACTAGAAGTTCCGGAGCGTTCCATTGCATTCCATGGCAACTAGAAATTCCAGAGCGTTCCATACCAATCAAGGGCAAGTAGTAGTTCCAGAGGTTTTTATGGTATTAGGTGGGCACTAGAGGTTCCAGAGAATTCCTATGGCTTTCCATGGCAACTAGAATTTCCGGACCGTTTCATTGCTTTCCATGGCAACTAGAAGTTCCAGTGTCTTCCATAGCGTTCCGTGCAAACTTGTAGTTCCAGAGTGTTTCTATGGCATTCCATGGTAACTAGTTGTTACAGAGCGTTTCTATGTATTACATGGCAACAATTATTTGCGATGTGTTTCCATGAAATTCCAAGGAAATTTAAAGATCCGCAGCGTTCCATGACATTCCATGCCAACTAGTGTTAAAAGACCATTTCGATGGCATTTTGATGGTAACGAGGAGTTCCGCAGCATTTCATGGTATTCTATGGCAACTAGAATTTCCAGAGCGTTCCATAGCCTTCCATGGCAAATAGTAGTTCTGGACAGTTTATGTGGGATTCCATGTCTTCTAGAAATGCCAGAGGGTTCTGTGGCAAGTCGAAGTTCCATTGAGTTCCATAGCATTTTATGGCAACTAGTACTTCCAGAGGGTTTCTAAGGCACTCCATGGAACCAGGAGTTCCAGAGCGTTCCATGGCATTCCATGGCAACTAGAAGTTCTGGAGCGTTCCATTGCACTCCATGGCAACTAGTAGTTCCGGAGCTTTTCTATGGCATTCCATGGAAACTAGTAGTTCTAGAGAGTTTATATGGCATTCCATGGCTACTAGAAAATCCAGAGGGTTCCATGGCAAGTAGAAGTTCCAGTGTGTTCCATACCATTCCATGGCAACTAGTAGTTCCAGAGAGTTTCTACATCATTCCATGGCAACCAGGAGTTCCAGAGCGTCCCATGGCATTCCACGACAACTAGTAGTTCCAGAGCATTTCTATGGCATTCCATGGCAACCAGGAGTTCCAGTGGCAAGTAGGAGTTCCAGACCGTGTCTATCGCATGCCATGGCAACTCTTATTTGCTATGTGTTTCCATGACATTCCATTAGAATTAGAAGTTCTGGATCGTTCCATTGCATTCCATGGTAAGTAGGAGTTCCAAAGCATTCCATGGCATTCCATGGCAACTACAATTTTGAGAAGGTTTCTGTGGCATTCATCGGCAACTATTATTTGCGATGTGTTTCCATAGCCATTCCATGGCAACTAGTAGTTCCAGAGACTTTCTATGACATTCCATGGCAACTAGTAGTTCCAGAGCGTTTCTATCATATTCCATGGCAACTGGATGATCCAGTGCGTTCCATGGCATTGTATGCAACTAGTAGTTCTGGACAGTTTATATGGCATTCCATGGCTTCTAGAAATTCCAGAGAGTTCCGTGGCAAGTAGAATTTCCATTGTGTTCCATAGCATTTCATAGCAACTAGTAGTTCCAGTGCGTTTCTATGGCACTCCATGGTAACCAGGAGTTCCAGAGCGTTCCATGGCATTCCATGACAACTAGTAGTTCCAGAGCATTTCTATGGCATCCCATGGCAACCAGGAGTTCCAGTGCATTTCTATCGCATACCATGGGAACTGGAATTTGCGGAGCGTTCCATTGCATTCCATGGCAACTAGAAATTCCAAAGCGTTCCATACGAATCAAGGGGAAGTAATAATTCCAGAGCTTTTGATGGTATGAGGTGGCAACAAGGAGTTCCAGAGCTTTTCTATGGCATTCCATGGCAACCAGGAGTTCCAGAGCGTTTCTATGGCACTCCATGGCAACCAGGAGTTCCAGAGCGTTTCATTGCATTCCATGGCAAATAGTAGTTCCAGAGCGTTTCTATGTCATTCCATGTCAACTAGGAGTTCCAGTGCATTTCTATCACATACCACGGGAACTAGAAGTTCCGGAGCGTTGCATTGCATTCCATGGGAACTCAAAATTCCAGAACCTTCCATACCAATCAAGGGCAAGAAGTAGTTCCAGAGCTTTTGATGGTATTAGGAGGCAACTACTAGTTCCAGAGCGTTTCTATGGCACTCCATGGCAACCAGGAGTTCCAGAGCGTTCCATGGCATTCCATGGCAACTAGAAGTTCCAGAGCGTTTCTATGGCATTCCATGGCAACTCTTATTTGCAATGTGTTTCGATGATATTGCATTTGAATTAGAAGTTCTGTATTCTTCTATTGCATTCCATGGTAAGTAGGAGTTCCAAAACATTACGTGTCATTCCACGGCAACTAGGAGTTGCAGTGCGTTTCTATTGTATACCATGGCAACTAGAAGTACCGGAGCGTTCCATACCATTCCATGGACACTATTATTTGCGATGTGTTTCCATGACATTCCATGGCAACTAGGAGTTTCAGAGCATTCCATGGCATTCCATGGCAACTAGAAGTTCCAGAGCATTTCTATGGAATTCCATGGCTACTATTATTTGTGATGTGTTTCCATGGCATTCCATGGCATCTAGTAGTTACAGAGCGTTTATATGGCATTCCACGGCAACTAGAAGTTCTGCAGCGGTCCATGGTATTTCATGGCAACTAGAAGTTCCGGAGCGTTCCATTGCATTCCATGGCAACTAGAAGTTCCAGAGCGTTTCTGTGGCATATCATGGCAATTATTATTTGCGATGTGTTTCCACGATATTCCATGGCAACTAGAAGTTCGAGAGCGTTCCACAGCATTCCTTGACAACTAGTAGTTCCAGGGAATTTCTAATGCATTCCATGGCAACTATTATTTGCGATGTGTTTTCATGACATTCCATGGCAACTGGGAGTTCCAGTGTGTTTCTATCGCATACCATGGCAACTAGAAGTTCCGGAGCGTTCCATTGCATTCCATGGCAACTAGAAATTCCAGAGCGTTCCATACCAATCAAGGGCAAGTAGTAGTTCCAGAGGTTTTTATGGTATTAGGTGGGCACTAGAGGTTCCAGAGAATTCCTATGGCTTTCCATGGCAACTAGAATTTCCGGACCGTTTCATTGCTTTCCATGGCAACTAGAAGTTCCAGTGTCTTCCATAGCGTTCCGTGCAAACTTGTAGTTCCAGAGTGTTTCTATGGCATTCCATGGTAACTAGTTGTTACAGAGCGTTTCTATGTATTACATGGCAACAATTATTTGCGATGTGTTTCCATGAAATTCCAAGGAAATTTAAAGATCCGCAGCGTTCCATGACATTCCATGCCAACTAGTGTTAAAAGACCATTTCGATGGCATTTTGATGGTAACGAGGAGTTCCGCAGCATTTCATGGTATTCTATGGCAACTAGAATTTCCAGAGCGTTCCATAGCCTTCCATGGCAAATAGTAGTTCTGGACAGTTTATGTGGGATTCCATGTCTTCTAGAAATGCCAGAGGGTTCCGTGGCAAGTCGAAGTTCCATTGAGTTCCATAGCATTTTATGGCAACTAGTACTTCCAGAGGGTTTCTAAGGCACTCCATGGAACCAGGAGTTCCAGAGCGTTCCATGGCATTCCATGGCAACTAGAAGTTCTGGAGCGTTCCATTGCACTCCATGGCAACTAGTAGTTCCGGAGCTTTTCTATGGCATTCCATGGAAACTAGTAGTTCTAGAGAGTTTATATGGCATTCCATGGCTACTAGAAAATCCAGAGGGTTCCATGGCAAGTAGAAGTTCCAGTGTGTTCCATACCATTCCATGGCAACTAGTAGTTCCAGAGAGTTTCTACATCATTCCATGGCAACCAGGAGTTCCAGAGCGTCCCATGGCATTCCACGACAACTAGTAGTTCCAGAGCATTTCTATGGCATTCCATGGCAACCAGGAGTTCCAGTGGCAAGTAGGAGTTCCAGACCGTGTCTATCGCATGCCATGGCAACTCTTATTTGCTATGTGTTTCCATGACATTCCATTAGAATTAGAAGTTCTGGATCGTTCCATTGCATTCCATGGCAAGTAGGAGTTCCAGACCGTGTCTATCGCATGCCATGGCAACTCTTATTTGCTATGTGTTTCCATGGCATTCCATTAGAATTAGAAGTTCTGGATCGTTCCATTGCATTCCATGGTAAGTAGGAGTTCCAAAGCATTCCATGGCATTCCATGGCAACTACAATTTTGAGAAGGTTTCTGTGGCATTCATCGGCAACTATTATTTGCGATGTGTTTCCATAGCCATTCCATGGCAACTAGTAGTTCCAGAGACTTTCTATGGCATTCCATGGCAACTAGTAGTTCCAGAGCGTTTCTATCATATTCCATGGCAACTGGAAGATCCCGTGCGTTCCATGGCATTGTATGCAACTAGTAGTTCTGGACAGTTTATATGGCATTCCATGGCTTCTAGAAATTCCAGAGAGTTCCGTGGCAAGTAGAATTTCCATTGTGTTCCATAGCATTTCATAGCAACTAGTAGTTCCAGTGCGTTTCTATGGCACTCCATGGTAACCAGGAGTTCCAGAGCGTTCCATGGCATTCCATGACAACTAGTAGTTCCAGAGCATTTCTATGGCATCCCATGGCAACCAGGAGTTCCAGTGCATTTCTATCGCATACCATGGGAACTGGAATTTGCGGAGCGTTCCATTGCATTCCATGGCAACTAGAAATTCCAAAGCGTTCCATACGAATCAAGGGGAAGTAATAATTCCAGAGCTTTTGATGGTATGAGGTGGCAACAAGGAGTTCCAGAGTGTTTCTATGGCATTCCATGGCAACTAGAAGTTCTGGAGCGTTCCATTGCATTCCATGGCAACTAGTAGTTCCAGAGGGTTTCCATGGCATTCCATGGTAACTAGTAATTACAGAGCGTTTCTACGGCATTACATGGCAACTATTTTTTGCCATGTGTTTCCATGACATTCCATAGCAACTAGAAGATCCGTAGCGTTCCTTGACATTCCATGCAAACTAGTAGTTCCAGAGCATTTCGATGGCATTTTGGTGGCAAAGAAAAGTTCCGCAGCGTTTCATGGCATTCATGGCAACTAAAATTTCCATAGCGTTGCATAGCCTTCCATGGAAACTAGAAGTTCCAGGGCGTTCTATGTCATTGCATTGCAACTAGTACTTCTGGACAGTTTATATGGCATTGCATGGCTTCTGGAAATACCAGAGGGTTCCGTGGCAAGTAGAAGTTCCAGTGTGTTCCATATCATTGCATGGCAACTTGTAGTTCCAGATCGTTTCTATGGCATTCCATGGTAACTAGTAGTTCTAGACAGTTTATATGGCATTCCATGGCTACTAGAAATTTCAGAGGGTTCCATGGCAAGTAGAAGTTCCAGTGTGTTCCATAGCATTCCATGGCAAGTAGTAGTTAAAGAGCGTTTCTATGGCACTGCATGGCAACTAGGATTTCAGTGCACTTCTATCGCATACCTGCGGAACGAGAGTTTCCGGAGCGTTCCATTGCATTCCATGGCAATTTGAAATTCCAGAGCGTTCCATACCAATCAAGGGCAAGGAGTAACTCCAAATCTTTTCATGGTATTAGGTGGCAACTTCAAGTTCCAAAGGGTTTCTATAGCATTCCATGGCAACTTAAATTTCCGGAGCATTCCATTGCATTCCATGGCAACTAGTAGTTCCAGAGCGTTTTTATGGCATTCCATGGCAACTAGAAATTCCAGAGCATGCCATACAAATCAAGTGCAAGTAGTAGTTCCAGAGCTTTTGAATGTATTAGCTGGCAACTAGACGTTTCATAGAGTTCCATGGCATTCCATGGCAACTAGAAGTTCCAGAGAATTCTAAAGCGTTTCGTGGCAACTTGTAGTTCCAGAGCTTTTCTATGGCATTCCATGGCAACCAGGAGTTCCAGAGCGTTTCTATGGCACTCCATGGCAACCAGGAGTTCCAGAGCGTTTCATTGCATTCCATGGCAAATAGTAGTTCCAGAGCGTTTCTATGTCATTCCATGTCAACTAGGAGTTCCAGTGCATTTCTATCACATACCACGGGAACTAGAAGTTCCGGAGCGTTGCATTGCATTCCATGGGAACTCGAAATTCCAGAACGTTCCATACCAATCAAGGGCAAGAAGTAGTTCCAGAGCTTTTGATGGTATTAGGAGGCAACTACTAGTTCCAGAGCGTTTCTATGGCACTCCATGGCAACCAGGAGTTCCAGAGCGTTCCATGGCATTCCATGGCAACCAGGAGTTCCAGAGCGTTTCTATGGCACTCCATGGCAACCAGGAGTTCCAGAGCGTTTCATTGCATTCCATGGCAAATAGTAGTTCCAGAGCGTTTCTATGTCATTCCATGTCAACTAGGAGTTCCAGTGCATTTCTATCACATACCACGGGAACTAGAAGTTCCGGAGCGTTGCATTGCATTCCATGGGAACTCAAAATTCCAGAACCTTCCATACCAATCAAGGGCAAGAAGTAGTTCCATAGCTTTTGATGGTATTAGGAGGCAACTACTAGTTCCAGAGCGTTTCTATGGCACTCCATGGCAACCAGGAGTTCCAGAGCGTTCCATGGCATTCCATGGCAACTAGAAGTTCCAGAGCGTTTCTATGGCATTCCATGGCAACTCTTATTTGCAATGTGTTTCGATGATATTGCATTTGAATTAGAAGTTCTGTATTCTTCTATTGCATTCCATGGTAAGTAGGAGTTCCAAAACATTACGTGGCATTCCACGGCAACTAGGAGTTGCAGTGCGTTTCTATTGTATACCATGGCAACTAGAAGTACCGGAGCGTTCCATACCATTCCATGGACACTATTATTTGCGATGTGTTTCCATGACATTCCATGGCAACTAGGAGTTTCAGAGCATTCCATGGCATTCCATGGCAACTAGAAGTTCCAGAGCATTTCTATGGAATTCCATGGCTACTATTATTTGTGATGTGTTTCCATGGCATTCCATGGCATCTAGTAGTTACAGAGCGTTTATATGGCATTCCACGGCAACTAGAAGTTCTGCAGCGGTCCATGGTATTTCATGGCAACTAGAAGTTCCGGAGCGTTCCATTGCATTCCATGGCAACTAGAAGTTCCAGAGCGTTTCTGTGGCATATCATGGCAATTATTATTTGCGATGTGTTTCCACGATATTCCATGGCAACTAGAAGTTCGAGAGCGTTCCACAGCATTCCTTGACAACTAGTAGTTCCAGGGAATTTCTAATGCATTCCATGGCAACTATTATTTGCGATGTGTTTTCATGACATTCCATGGCAACTGGGAGTTCCAGTGTGTTTCTATCGCATACCATGGCAACTAGAAGTTCCGGAGCGTTCCATTGCATTCCATGGCAACTAGAAATTCCAGAGCGTTCCATACCAATCAAGGGCAAGTAGTAGTTCCAGAGGTTTTTATGGTATTAGGTGGGCACTAGAGGTTCCAGAGAATTCCTATGGCTTTCCATGGCAACTAGAATTTCCGGACCGTTTCATTGCTTTCCATGGCAACTAGAAGTTCCAGTGTCTTCCATAGCGTTCCGTGCAAACTTGTAGTTCCAGAGTGTTTCTATGGCATTCCATGGTAACTAGTTGTTACAGAGCGTTTCTATGTATTACATGGCAACAATTATTTGCGATGTGTTTCCATGAAATTCCAAGGAAATTTAAAGATCCGCAGCGTTCCATGACATTCCATGCCAACTAGTGTTAAAAGACCATTTCGATGGCATTTTGATGGTAACGAGGAGTTCCGCAGCATTTCATGGTATTCTATGGCAACTAGAATTTCCAGAGCGTTCCATAGCCTTCCATGGCAAATAGTAGTTCTGGACAGTTTATGTGGGATTCCATGTCTTCTAGAAATGCCAGAGGGTTCCGTGGCAAGTCGAAGTTCCATTGAGTTCCATAGCATTTTATGGCAACTAGTACTTCCAGAGGGTTTCTAAGGCACTCCATGGAACCAGGAGTTCCAGAGCGTTCCATGGCATTCCATGGCAACTAGAAGTTCTGGAGCGTTCCATTGCACTCCATGGCAACTAGTAGTTCCGGAGCTTTTCTATGGCATTCCATGGAAACTAGTAGTTCTAGAGAGTTTATATGGCATTCCATGGCTACTAGAAAATCCAGAGGGTTCCATGGCAAGTAGAAGTTCCAGTGTGTTCCATACCATTCCATGGCAACTAGTAGTTCCAGAGAGTTTCTACATCATTCCATGGCAACCAGGAGTTCCAGAGCGTCCCATGGCATTCCACGACAACTAGTAGTTCCAGAGCATTTCTATGGCATTCCATGGCAACCAGGAGTTCCAGTGGCAAGTAGGAGTTCCAGACCGTGTCTATCGCATGCCATGGCAACTCTTATTTGCTATGTGTTTCCATGACATTCCATTAGAATTAGAAGTTCTGGATCGTTCCATTGCATTCCATGGCAAGTAGGAGTTCCAGACCGTGTCTATCGCATGCCATGGCAACTCTTATTTGCTATGTGTTTCCATGGCATTCCATTAGAATTAGAAGTTCTGGATCGTTCCATTGCATTCCATGGTAAGTAGGAGTTCCAAAGCATTCCATGGCATTCCATGGCAACTACAATTTTGAGAAGGTTTCTGTGGCATTCATCGGCAACTATTATTTGCGATGTGTTTCCATAGCCATTCCATGGCAACTAGTAGTTCCAGAGACTTTCTATGGCATTCCATGGCAACTAGTAGTTCCAGAGCGTTTCTATCATATTCCATGGCAACTGGAAGATCCCGTGCGTTCCATGGCATTGTATGCAACTAGTAGTTCTGGACAGTTTATATGGCATTCCATGGCTTCTAGAAATTCCAGAGAGTTCCGTGGCAAGTAGAATTTCCATTGTGTTCCATAGCATTTCATAGCAACTAGTAGTTCCAGTGCGTTTCTATGGCACTCCATGGTAACCAGGAGTTCCAGAGCGTTCCATGGCATTCCATGACAACTAGTAGTTCCAGAGCATTTCTATGGCATCCCATGGCAACCAGGAGTTCCAGTGCATTTCTATCGCATACCATGGGAACTGGAATTTGCGGAGCGTTCCATTGCATTCCATGGCAACTAGAAATTCCAAAGCGTTCCATACGAATCAAGGGGAAGTAATAATTCCAGAGCTTTTGATGGTATGAGGTGGCAACAAGGAGTTCCAGAGTGTTTCTATGGCATTCCATGGCAACTAGAAGTTCTGGAGCGTTCCATTGCATTCCATGGCAACTAGTAGTTCCAGAGGGTTTCCATGGCATTCCATGGTAACTAGTAATTACAGAGCGTTTCTACGGCATTACATGGCAACTATTTTTTGCCATGTGTTTCCATGACATTCCATAGCAACTAGAAGATCCGTAGCGTTCCTTGACATTCCATGCAAACTAGTAGTTCCAGAGCATTTCGATGGCATTTTGGTGGCAAAGAAAAGTTCCGCAGCGTTTCATGGCATTCATGGCAACTAAAATTTCCATAGCGTTGCATAGCCTTCCATGGAAACTAGAAGTTCCAGGGCGTTCTATGTCATTGCATTGCAACTAGTACTTCTGGACAGTTTATATGGCATTGCATGGCTTCTGGAAATACCAGAGGGTTCCGTGGCAAGTAGAAGTTCCAGTGTGTTCCATATCATTGCATGGCAACTTGTAGTTCCAGATCGTTTCTATGGCATTCCATGGTAACTAGTAGTTCTAGACAGTTTATATGGCATTCCATGGCTACTAGAAATTTCAGAGGGTTCCATGGCAAGTAGAAGTTCCAGTGTGTTCCATAGCATTCCATGGCAAGTAGTAGTTAAAGAGCGTTTCTATGGCACTGCATGGCAACTAGGATTTCAGTGCACTTCTATCGCATACCTGCGGAACGAGAGTTTCCGGAGCGTTCCATTGCATTCCATGGCAATTTGAAATTCCAGAGCGTTCCATACCAATCAAGGGCAAGGAGTAACTCCAAATCTTTTCATGGTATTAGGTGGCAACTTCAAGTTCCAAAGGGTTTCTATAGCATTCCATGGCAACTTAAATTTCCGGAGCATTCCATTGCATTCCATGGCAACTAGTAGTTCCAGAGCGTTTTTATGGCATTCCATGGCAACTAGAAATTCCAGAGCATGCCATACAAATCAAGTGCAAGTAGTAGTTCCAGAGCTTTTGAATGTATTAGCTGGCAACTAGACGTTTCATAGAGTTCCATGGCATTCCATGGCAACTAGAAGTTCCAGAGAATTCTAAAGCGTTTCGTGGCAACTTGTAGTTCCAGAGCTTTTCTATGGCATTCCATGGCAACCAGGAGTTCCAGAGCGTTTCTATGGCACTCCATGGCAACCAGGAGTTCCAGAGCGTTTCATTGCATTCCATGGCAAATAGTAGTTCCAGAGCGTTTCTATGTCATTCCATGTCAACTAGGAGTTCCAGTGCATTTCTATCACATACCACGGGAACTAGAAGTTCCGGAGCGTTGCATTGCATTCCATGGGAACTCGAAATTCCAGAACGTTCCATACCAATCAAGGGCAAGAAGTAGTTCCAGAGCTTTTGATGGTATTAGGAGGCAACTACTAGTTCCAGAGCGTTTCTATGGCACTCCATGGCAACCAGGAGTTCCAGAGCGTTCCATGGCATTCCATGGCAACTAGAAGTTCCAGAGCGTTTCTATGGCATTCCATGGCAACTCTTATTTGCAATGTGTTTCGATGATATTGCATTTGAATTAGAAGTTCTGTATTCTTCTATTGCATTCCATGGTAAGTAGGAGTTCCAAAACATTACGTGGCATTCCACGGCAACTAGGAGTTGCAGTGCGTTTCTATTGTATACCATGGCAACTAGAAGTACCGGAGCGTTCCATACCATTCCATGGACACTATTATTTGCGATGTGTTTCCATGACATTCCATGGCAACTAGGAGTTTCAGAGCATTCCATGGCATTCCATGGCAACTAGAAGTTCCAGAGCATTTCTATGGAATTCCATGGCTACTATTATTTGTGATGTGTTTCCATGGCATTCCATGGCATCTAGTAGTTACAGAGCGTTTATATGGCATTCCACGGCAACTAGAAGTTCTGCAGCGGTCCATGGTATTTCATGGCAACTAGAAGTTCCGGAGCGTTCCATTGCATTCCATGGCAACTAGAAGTTCCAGAGCGTTTCTGTGGCATATCATGGCAATTATTATTTGCGATGTGTTTCCACGATATTCCATGGCAACTAGAAGTTCGAGAGCGTTCCACAGCATTCCTTGACAACTAGTAGTTCCAGGGAATTTCTAATGCATTCCATGGCAACTATTATTTGCGATGTGTTTTCATGACATTCCATGGCAACTGGGAGTTCCAGTGTGTTTCTATCGCATACCATGGCAACTAGAAGTTCCGGAGCGTTCCATTGCATTCCATGGCAACTAGAAATTCCAGAGCGTTCCATACCAATCAAGGGCAAGTAGTAGTTCCAGAGGTTTTTATGGTATTAGGTGGGCACTAGAGGTTCCAGAGAATTCCTATGGCTTTCCATGGCAACTAGAATTTCCGGACCGTTTCATTGCTTTCCATGGCAACTAGAAGTTCCAGTGTCTTCCATAGCGTTCCGTGCAAACTTGTAGTTCCAGAGTGTTTCTATGGCATTCCATGGTAACTAGTTGTTACAGAGCGTTTCTATGTATTACATGGCAACAATTATTTGCGATGTGTTTCCATGAAATTCCAAGGAAATTTAAAGATCCGCAGCGTTCCATGACATTCCATGCCAACTAGTGTTAAAAGACCATTTCGATGGCATTTTGATGGTAACGAGGAGTTCCGCAGCATTTCATGGTATTCTATGGCAACTAGAATTTCCAGAGCGTTCCATAGCCTTCCATGGCAAATAGTAGTTCTGGACAGTTTATGTGGGATTCCATGTCTTCTAGTAATGCCAGAGGGTTCCGTGGCAAGTCGAAGTTCCATTGAGTTCCATAGCATTTTATGGCAACTAGTACTTCCAGAGGGTTTCTAAGGCACTCCATGGAACCAGGAGTTCCAGAGCGTTCCATGGCATTCCATGGCAACTAGAAGTTCTGGAGCGTTCCATTGCACTCCATGGCAACTAGTAGTTCCGGAGCTTTTCTATGGCATTCCATGGAAACTAGTAGTTCTAGAGAGTTTATATGGCATTCCATGGCTACTAGAAAATCCAGAGGGTTCCATGGCAAGTAGAAGTTCCAGTGTGTTCCATACCATTCCATGGCAACTAGTAGTTCCAGAGAGTTTCTACATCATTCCATGGCAACCAGGAGTTCCAGAGCGTCCCATGGCATTCCACGACAACTAGTAGTTCCAGAGCATTTCTATGGCATTCCATGGCAACCAGGAGTTCCAGTGGCAAGTAGGAGTTCCAGACCGTGTCTATCGCATGCCATGGCAACTCTTATTTGCTATGTGTTTCCATGACATTCCATTAGAATTAGAAGTTCTGGATCGTTCCATTGCATTCCATGGCAAGTAGGAGTTCCAGACCGTGTCTATCGCATGCCATGGCAACTCTTATTTGCTATGTGTTTCCATGGCATTCCATTAGAATTAGAAGTTCTGGATCGTTCCATTGCATTCCATGGTAAGTAGGAGTTCCAAAGCATTCCATGGCATTCCATGGCAACTACAATTTTGAGAAGGTTTCTGTGGCATTCATCGGCAACTATTATTTGCGATGTGTTTCCATAGCCATTCCATGGCAACTAGTAGTTCCAGAGACTTTCTATGGCATTCCATGGCAACTAGTAGTTCCAGAGCGTTTCTATCATATTCCATGGCAACTGGATGATCCAGTGCGTTCCATGGCATTGTATGCAACTAGTAGTTCTGGACAGTTTATATGGCATTCCATGGCTTCTAGAAATTCCAGAGAGTTCCGTGGCAAGTAGAATTTCCATTGTGTTCCATAGCATTTCATAGCAACTAGTAGTTCCAGTGCGTTTCTATGGCACTCCATGGTAACCAGGAGTTCCAGAGCGTTCCATGGCATTCCATGACAACTAGTAGTTCCAGAGCATTTCTATGGCATCCCATGGCAACCAGGAGTTCCAGTGCATTTCTATCGCATACCATGGGAACTGGAATTTGCGGAGCGTTCCATTGCATTCCATGGCAACTAGAAATTCCAAAGCGTTCCATACGAATCAAGGGGAAGTAATAATTCCAGAGCTTTTGATGGTATGAGGTGGCAACAAGGAGTTCCAGAGTGTTTCTATGGCATTCCATGGCAACTAGAAGTTCTGGAGCGTTCCATTGCATTCCATGGCAACTAGTAGTTCCAGAGGGTTTCCATGGCATTCCATGGTAACTAGTAATTACAGAGCGTTTCTACGGCATTACATGGCAACTATTTTTTGCCATGTGTTTCCATGACATTCCATAGCAACTAGAAGATCCGTAGCGTTCCTTGACATTCCATGCAAACTAGTAGTTCCAGAGCATTTCGATGGCATTTTGGTGGCAAAGAAAAGTTCCGCAGCGTTTCATGGCATTCATGGCAACTAAAATTTCCATAGCGTTGCATAGCCTTCCATGGAAACTAGAAGTTCCAGGGCGTTCTATGTCATTGCATTGCAACTAGTACTTCTGGACAGTTTATATGGCATTGCATGGCTTCTGGAAATACCAGAGGGTTCCGTGGCAAGTAGAAGTTCCAGTGTGTTCCATATCATTGCATGGCAACTTGTAGTTCCAGATCGTTTCTATGGCATTCCATGGTAACTAGTAGTTCTAGACAGTTTATATGGCATTCCATGGCTACTAGAAATTTCAGAGGGTTCCATGGCAAGTAGAAGTTCCAGTGTGTTCCATAGCATTCCATGGCAAGTAGTAGTTAAAGAGCGTTTCTATGGCACTGCATGGCAACTAGGATTTCAGTGCACTTCTATCGCATACCCGCGGAACGAGAGTTTCCGGAGCGTTCCATTGCATTCCATGGCAATTTGAAATTCCAGAGCGTTCCATACCAATCAAGGGCAAGGAGTAACTCCAAATCTTTTCATGGTATTAGGTGGCAACTTCAAGTTCCAAAGGGTTTCTATAGCATTCCATGGCAACTTAAATTTCCGGAGCATTCCATTGCATTCCATGGCAACTAGTAGTTCCAGAGCGTTTTTATGGCATTCCATGGCAACTAGAAATTCCAGAGCATGCCATACAAATCAAGTGCAAGTAGTAGTTCCAGAGCTTTTGAATGTATTAGCTGGCAACTAGACGTTTCATAGAGTTCCATGGCATTCCATGGCAACTAGAAGTTCCAGAGAATTCTAAAGCGTTTCGTGGCAACTTGTAGTTCCAGAGCTTTTCTATGGCATTCCATGGCAACCAGGAGTTCCAGAGCGTTTCTATGGCACTCCATGGCAACCAGGAGTTCCAGAGCGTTTCATTGCATTCCATGGCAAATAGTAGTTCCAGAGCGTTTCTATGTCATTCCATGTCAACTAGGAGTTCCAGTGCATTTCTATCACATACCACGGGAACTAGAAGTTCCGGAGCGTTGCATTGCATTCCATGGGAACTCGAAATTCCAGAACGTTCCATACCAATCAAGGGCAAGAAGTAGTTCCAGAGCTTTTGATGGTATTAGGAGGCAACTACTAGTTCCAGAGCGTTTCTATGGCACTCCATGGCAACCAGGAGTTCCAGAGCGTTCCATGGCATTCCATGGCAACTAGAAGTTCCAGAGCGTTTCTATGGCATTCCATGGCAACTCTTATTTGCAATGTGTTTCGATGATATTGCATTTGAATTAGAAGTTCTGTATTCTTCTATTGCATTCCATGGTAAGTAGGAGTTCCAAAACATTACGTGGCATTCCACGGCAACTAGGAGTTGCAGTGCGTTTCTATTGTATACCATGGCAACTAGAAGTACCGGAGCGTTCCATACCATTCCATGGACACTATTATTTGCGATGTGTTTCCATGACATTCCATGGCAACTAGGAGTTTCAGAGCATTCCATGGCATTCCATGGCAACTAGAAGTTCCAGAGCATTTCTATGGAATTCCATGGCTACTATTATTTGTGATGTGTTTCCATGGCATTCCATGGCATCTAGTAGTTACAGAGCGTTTATATGGCATTCCACGGCAACTAGAAGTTCTGCAGCGGTCCATGGTATTTCATGGCAACTAGAAGTTCCGGAGCGTTCCATTGCATTCCATGGCAACTAGAAGTTCCAGAGCGTTTCTGTGGCATATCATGGCAATTATTATTTGCGATGTGTTTCCACGATATTCCATGGCAACTAGAAGTTCGAGAGCGTTCCACAGCATTCCTTGACAACTAGTAGTTCCAGGGAATTTCTAATGCATTCCATGGCAACTATTATTTGCGATGTGTTTTCATGACATTCCATGGCAACTGGGAGTTCCAGTGTGTTTCTATCGCATACCATGGCAACTAGAAGTTCCGGAGCGTTCCATTGCATTCCATGGCAACTAGAAATTCCAGAGCGTTCCATACCAATCAAGGGCAAGTAGTAGTTCCAGAGGTTTTTATGGTATTAGGTGGGCACTAGAGGTTCCAGAGAATTCCTATGGCTTTCCATGGCAACTAGAATTTCCGGACCGTTTCATTGCTTTCCATGGCAACTAGAAGTTCCAGTGTCTTCCATAGCGTTCCGTGCAAACTTGTAGTTCCAGAGTGTTTCTATGGCATTCCATGGTAACTAGTTGTTACAGAGCGTTTCTATGTATTACATGGCAACAATTATTTGCGATGTGTTTCCATGAAATTCCAAGGAAATTTAAAGATCCGCAGCGTTCCATGACATTCCATGCCAACTAGTGTTAAAAGACCATTTCGATGGCATTTTGATGGTAACGAGGAGTTCCGCAGCATTTCATGGTATTCTATGGCAACTAGAATTTCCAGAGCGTTCCATAGCCTTCCATGGCAAATAGTAGTTCTGGACAGTTTATGTGGGATTCCATGTCTTCTAGAAATGCCAGAGGGTTCCGTGGCAAGTCGAAGTTCCATTGAGTTCCATAGCATTTTATGGCAACTAGTACTTCCAGAGGGTTTCTAAGGCACTCCATGGAACCAGGAGTTCCAGAGCGTTCCATGGCATTCCATGGCAACTAGAAGCTCTGGAGCGTTCCATTGCACTCCATGGCAACTAGTAGTTCCGGAGCTTTTCTATGGCATTCCATGGAAACTAGTAGTTCTAGAGAGTTTATATGGCATTCCATGGCTACTAGAAAATCCAGAGGGTTCCATGGCAAGTAGAAGTTCCAGTGTGTTCCATACCATTCCATGGCAACTAGTAGTTCCAGAGAGTTTCTACATCATTCCATGGCAACCAGGAGTTCCAGAGCGTCCCATGGCATTCCACGACAACTAGTAGTTCCAGAGCATTTCTATGGCATTCCATGGCAACCAGGAGTTCCAGTGGCAAGTAGGAGTTCCAGACCGTGTCTATCGCATGCCATGGCAACTCTTATTTGCTATGTGTTTCCATGACATTCCATTAGAATTAGAAGTTCTGGATCGTTCCATTGCATTCCATGGTAAGTAGGAGTTCCAAAGCATTCCATGGCATTCCATGGCAACTACAATTTTGAGAAGGTTTCTGTGGCATTCATCGGCAACTATTATTTGCGATGTGTTTCCATAGCCATTCCATGGCAACTAGTAGTTCCAGAGACTTTCTATGGCATTCCATGGCAACTAGTAGTTCCAGAGCGTTTCTATCATATTCCATGGCAACTGAATGATCCAGTGCGTTCCATGGCATTGTATGCAACTAGTAGTTCTGGACAGTTTATATGGCATTCCATGGCTTCTAGAAATTCCAGAGAGTTCCGTGGCAAGTAGAATTTCCATTGTGTTCCATAGCATTTCATAGCAACTAGTAGTTCCAGTGCGTTTCTATGGCACTCCATGGTAACCAGGAGTTCCAGAGCGTTCCATGGCATTCCATGACAACTAGTAGTTCCAGAGCATTTCTATGGCATCCCATGGCAACCAGGAGTTCCAGTGCATTTCTATCGCATACCATGGGAACTGGAATTTGCGGAGCGTTCCATTGCATTCCATGGCAACTAGAAATTCCAAAGCGTTCCATACGAATCAAGGGGAAGTAATAATTCCAGAGCTTTTGATGGTATGAGGTGGCAACAAGGAGTTCCAGAGCTTTTCTATGGCATTCCATGGCAACCAGGAGTTCCAGAGCGTTTCTATGGCACTTCATGGCAACCAGGAGTTCCAGAGCGTTTCATTGCATTCCATGGCAAATAGTAGTTCCAGAGCGTTTCTATGTCATTCCATGTCAACTAGGAGTTCCAGTGCATTTCTATCACATACCACGGGAACTAGAAGTTCCGGAGCGTTGCATTGCATTCCATGGGAACTCAAAATTCCAGAACCTTCCATACCAATCAAGGGCAAGAAGTAGTTCCAGAGCTTTTGATGGTATTAGGAGGCAACTACTAGTTCCAGAGCGTTTCTATGGCACTCCATGGCAACCAGGAGTTCCAGAGCGTTCCATGGCATTCCATGGCAACTAGAAGTTCCAGAGCGTTTCTATGGCATTCCATGGCAACTCTTATTTGCAATGTGTTTCGATGATATTGCATTTGAATTAGAAGTTCTGTATTCTTCTATTGCATTCCATGGTAAGTAGGAGTTCCAAAACATTACGTGGCATTCCACGGCAACTAGGAGTTGCAGTGCGTTTCTATTGTATACCATGGCAACTAGAAGTACCGGAGCGTTCCATACCATTCCATGGACACTATTATTTGCGATGTGTTTCCATGACATTCCATGGCAACTAGGAGTTTCAGAGCATTCCATGGCATTCCATGGCAACTAGAAGTTCCAGAGCATTTCTATGGAATTCCATGGCTACTATTATTTGTGATGTGTTTCCATGGCATTCCATGGCATCTAGTAGTTACAGAGCATTTATATGGCATTCCACGGCAACTAGAAGTTCTGCAGCGGTCCATGGTATTTCATGGCAACTAGAAGTTCCGGAGCGTTCCATTGCATTCCATGGCAACTAGAAGTTCCAGAGCGTTTCTGTGGCATATCATGGCAATTAATATTTGCGATGTGTTTCCACGATATTCCATGGCAACTAGAAGTTCGAGAGCGTTCCACAGCATTCCTTGACAACTAGTAGTTCCAGGGAATTTCTAATGCATTCCATGGCAACTATTATTTGCGATGTGTTTTCATGACATTCCATGGCAACTGGGAGTTCCAGTGTGTTTCTATCGCATACCATGGCAACTAGAAGTTCCGGAGCGTTCCGTTGCATTCCATGGCAACTAGAAATTCCAGAGCGTTCCATACCAATCAAGGGCAAGTAGTAGTTCCAGAGGGTTTTATGGTATTAGGTGGGCACTAGAGGTTCCAGAGAATTCCTATGGCTTTCCATGGCAACTAGAATTTCCGGACCGTTTCATTGCTTTCCATGGCAACTAGAAGTTCCAGTGTCTTCCATAGCGTTCCGTGCAAACTTGTAGTTCCAGAGTGTTTCTATGGCATTCCATGGTAACTAGTTGTTACAGAGCGTTTCTATGTATTACATGGCAACAATTATTTGCGATGTGTTTCCATGAAATTCCAAGGAAATTTAAAGATCCGCAGCGTTCCATGACATTCCATGCCAACTAGTGTTAAAAGACCATTTCGATGGCATTTTGATGGTAACGAGGAGTTCCGCAGCATTTCATGGTATTCTATGGCAACTAGAATTTCCAGAGCGTTCCATAGCCTTCCATGGCAAATAGTAGTTCTGGACAGTTTATGTGGGATTCCATGTCTTCTAGAAATGCCAGAGGGTTCCGTGGCAAGTCGAAGTTCCATTGAGTTCCATAGCATTTTATGGCAACTAGTACTTCCAGAGGGTTTCTAAGGCACTCCATGGAACCAGGAGTTCCAGAGCGTTCCATGGCATTCCATGGCAACTAGAAGTTCTGGAGCGTTCCATTGCACTCCATGGCAACTAGTAGTTCCGGAGCTTTTCTATGGCATTCCATGGAAACTAGTAGTTCTAGAGAGTTTATATGGCATTCCATGGCTACTAGAAAATCCAGAGGGTTCCATGGCAAGTAGAAGTTCCAGTGTGTTCCATACCATTCCATGGCAACTAGTAGTTCCAGAGAGTTTCTACATCATTCCATGGCAACCAGGAGTTCCAGAGCGTCCCATGGCATTCCACGACAACTAGTAGTTCCAGAGCATTTCTATGGCATTCCATGGCAACCAGGAGTTCCAGTGGCAAGTAGGAGTTCCAGACCGTGTCTATCGCATGCCATGGCAACTCTTATTTGCTATGTGTTTCCATGACATTCCATTAGAATTAGAAGTTCTGGATCGTTCCATTGCATTCCATGGTAAGTAGGAGTTCCAAAGCATTCCATGGCATTCCATGGCAACTACAATTTTGAGAAGGTTTCTGTGGCATTCATCGGCAACTATTATTTGCGATGTGTTTCCATAGCCATTCCATGGCAACTAGTAGTTCCAGAGACTTTCTATGGCATTCCATGGCAACTAGTAGTTCCAGAGCGTTTCTATCATATTCCATGGCAACTGGATGATCCAGTGCGTTCCATGGCATTGTATGCAACTAGTAGTTCTGGACAGTTTATATGGCATTCCATGGCTTCTAGAAATTCCAGAGAGTTCCGTGGCAAGTAGAATTTCCATTGTGTTCCATAGCATTTCATAGCAACTAGTAGTTCCAGTGCGTTTCTATGGCACTCCATGGTAACCAGGAGTTCCAGAGCGTTCCATGGCATTCCATGGCAACTAGAAGTTCCAGAGCGTTTCTATGGCATTCCATGGCAACTCTTATTTGCAATGTGTTTCGATGATATTGCATTTGAATTAGAAGTTCTGTATTCTTCTATTGCATTCCATGGTAAGTAGGAGTTCCAAAACATTACGTGGCATTCCACGGCAACTAGGAGTTGCAGTGCGTTTCTATTGTATACCATGGCAACTAGAAGTACCGGAGCGTTCCATACCATTCCATGGACACTATTATTTGCGATGTGTTTCCATGACATTCCATGGCAACTAGGAGTTTCAGAGCATTCCATGGCATTCCATGGCAACTAGAAGTTCCAGAGCATTTCTATGGAATTCCATGGCTACTATTATTTGTGATGTGTTTCCATGGCATTCCATGGCATCTAGTAGTTACAGAGCGTTTATATGGCATTCCACGGCAACTAGAAGTTCTGCAGCGGTCCATGGTATTTCATGGCAACTAGAAGTTCCGGAGCGTTCCATTGCATTCCATGGCAACTAGAAGTTCCAGAGCGTTTCTGTGGCATATCATGGCAATTAATATTTGCGATGTGTTTCCACGATATTCCATGGCAACTAGAAGTTCGAGAGCGTTCCACAGCATTCCTTGACAACTAGTAGTTCCAGGGAATTTCTAATGCATTCCATGGCAACTATTATTTGCGATGTGTTTTCATGACATTCCATGGCAACTGGGAGTTCCAGTGTGTTTCTATCGCATACCATGGCAACTAGAAGTTCCGGAGCGTTCCGTTGCATTCCATGGCAACTAGAAATTCCAGAGCGTTCCATACCAATCAAGGGCAAGTAGTAGTTCCAGAGGGTTTTATGGTATTAGGTGGGCACTAGAGGTTCCAGAGAATTCCTATGGCTTTCCATGGCAACTAGAATTTCCGGACCGTTTCATTGCTTTCCATGGCAACTAGAAGTTCCAGTGTCTTCCATAGCGTTCCGTGCAAACTTGTAGTTCCAGAGTGTTTCTATGGCATTCCATGGTAACTAGTTGTTACAGAGCGTTTCTATGTATTACATGGCAACAATTATTTGCGATGTGTTTCCATGAAATTCCAAGGAAATTTAAAGATCCGCAGCGTTCCATGACATTCCATGCCAACTAGTGTTAAAAGACCATTTCGATGGCATTTTGATGGTAACGAGGAGTTCCGCAGCATTTCATGGTATTCTATGGCAACTAGAATTTCCAGAGCGTTCCGTAGCCTTCCATGGCAAATAGTAGTTCTGGACAGTTTATGTGGGATTCCATGTCTTCTAGAAATGCCAGAGGGTTCCGTGGCAAGTCGAAGTTCCATTGAGTTCCATAGCATTTTATGGCAACTAGTACTTCCAGAGGGTTTCTAAGGCACTCCATGGAACCAGGAGTTCCAGAGCGTTCCATGGCATTCCATGGCAACTAGAAGTTCTGGAGCGTTCCATTGCACTCCATGGCAACTAGTAGTTCCGGAGCTTTTCTATGGCATTCCATGGAAACTAGTAGTTCTAGAGAGTTTATATGGCATTCCATGGCTACTAGAAAATCCAGAGGGTTCCATGGCAAGTAGAAGTTCCAGTGTGTTCCATACCATTCCATGGCAACTAGTAGTTCCAGAGAGTTTCTACATCATTCCATGGCAACCAGGAGTTCCAGAGCGTCCCATGGCATTCCACGACAACTAGTAGTTCCAGAGCAATTCTATGGCATTCCATGGCAACCAGGAGTTCCAGTGGCAAGTAGGAGTTCCAGACCGTGTCTATCGCATGCCATGGCAACTCTTATTTGCTATGTGTTTCCATGACATTCCATTAGAATTAGAAGTTCTGGATCGTTCCATTGCATTCCATGGCAAGTAGGAGTTCCAGACCGTGTCTATCGCATGCCATGGCAACTCTTATTTGCTATGTGTTTCCATGACATTCCATTAGAATTAGAAGTTCTGGATCGTTCCATTGCATTCCATGGTAAGTAGGAGTTCCAAAGCATTCCATGGCATTCCATGGCAACTACAATTTTGAGAAGGTTTCTGTGGCATTCATCGGCAACTATTATTTGCGATGTGTTTCCATAGCCATTCCATGGCAACTAGTAGTTCCAGAGACTTTCTATGGCATTCCATGGCAACTAGTAGTTCCAGAGCGTTTCTATCATATTCCATGGCAACTGGAAGATCCCGTGCGTTCCATGGCATTGTATGCAACTAGTAGTTCTGGACAGTTTATATGGCATTCCATGGCTTCTAGAAATTCCAGAGAGTTCCGTGGCAAGTAGAATTTCCATTGTGTTCCATAGCATTTCATAGCAACTAGTAGTTCCAGTGCGTTTCTATGGCACTCCATGGTAACCAGGAGTTCCAGAGCGTTCCATGGCATTCCATGACAACTAGTAGTTCCAGAGCATTTCTATGGCATCCCATGGCAACCAGGAGTTCCAGTGCATTTCTATCGCATACCATGGGAACTGGAATTTGCGGAGCGTTCCATTGCATTCCATGGCAACTAGAAATTCCAAAGCGTTCCATACGAATCAAGGGGAAGTAATAATTCCAGAGCTTTTGATGGTATGAGGTGGCAACAAGGAGTTCCAGAGTGTTTCTATGGCATTCCATGGCAACTAGAAGTTCTGGAGCGTTCCATTGCATTCCATGGCAACTAGTAGTTCCAGAGGGTTTCCATGGCATTCCATGGTAACTAGTAATTACAGAGCGTTTCTACGGCATTACATGGCAACTATTTTTTGCCATGTGTTTCCATGACATTCCATAGCAACTAGAAGATCCGTAGCGTTCCTTGACATTCCATGCAAACTAGTAGTTCCAGAGCATTTCGATGGCATTTTGGTGGCAAAGAAAAGTTCCGCAGCGTTTCATGGCATTCATGGCAACTAAAATTTCCATAGCGTTGCATAGCCTTCCATGGAAACTAGAAGTTCCAGGGCGTTCTATGTCATTGCATTGCAACTAGTACTTCTGGACAGTTTATATGGCATTGCATGGCTTCTGGAAATACCAGAGGGTTCCGTGGCAAGTAGAAGTTCCAGTGTGTTCCATATCATTGCATGGCAACTTGTAGTTCCAGATCGTTTCTATGGCATTCCATGGTAACTAGTAGTTCTAGACAGTTTATATGGCATTCCATGGCTACTAGAAATTTCAGAGGGTTCCATGGCAAGTAGAAGTTCCAGTGTGTTCCATAGCATTCCATGGCAAGTAGTAGTTAAAGAGCGTTTCTATGGCACTGCATGGCAACTAGGATTTCAGTGCACTTCTATCGCATACCTGCGGAACGAGAGTTTCCGGAGCGTTCCATTGCATTCCATGGCAATTTGAAATTCCAGAGCGTTCCATACCAATCAAGGGCAAGGAGTAACTCCAAATCTTTTCATGGTATTAGGTGGCAACTTCAAGTTCCAAAGGGTTTCTATAGCATTCCATGGCAACTTAAATTTCCGGAGCATTCCATTGCATTCCATGGCAAATAGTAGTTCCAGAGCGTTTCTATGGCATTCCATGTCAACTAGGAGTTCCAGTGCATTTCTATCACATACCACGGGAACTAGAAGTTCCGGAGCGTTGCATTGCATTCCATGGGAACTCGAAATTCCAGAACGTTCCATACCAATCAAGGGCAAGAAGTAGTTCCAGAGCTTTTGATGGTATTAGGAGGCAACTACTAGTTCCAGAGCGTTTCTATGGCACTCCATGGCAACCAGGAGTTCCAGAGCGTTCCATGGCATTCCATGGCAACTAGAAGTTCCAGAGCGTTTCTATGGCATTCCATGGCAACTCTTATTTGCAATGTGTTTCGATGATATTGCATTTGAATTAGAAGTTCTGTATTCTTCTATTGCATTCCATGGTAAGTAGGAGTTCCAAAACATTACGTGGCATTCCACGGCAACTAGGAGTTGCAGTGCGTTTCTATTGTATACCATGGCAACTAGAAGTACCGGAGCGTTCCATACCATTCCATGGACACTATTATTTGCGATGTGTTTCCATGACATTCCATGGCAACTAGGAGTTTCAGAGCATTCCATGGCATTCCATGGCAACTAGAAGTTCCAGAGCATTTCTATGGAATTCCATGGCTACTATTATTTGTGATGTGTTTCCATGGCATTCCATGGCATCTAGTAGTTACAGAGCGTTTATATGGCATTCCACGGCAACTAGAAGTTCTGCAGCGGTCCATGGTATTTCATGGCAACTAGAAGTTCCGGAGCGTTCCATTGCATTCCATGGCAACTAGAAGTTCCAGAGCGTTTCTGTGGCATATCATGGCAATTAATATTTGCGATGTGTTTCCACGATATTCCATGGCAACTAGAAGTTCGAGAGCGTTCCACAGCATTCCTTGACAACTAGTAGTTCCAGGGAATTTCTAATGCATTCCATGGCAACTATTATTTGCGATGTGTTTTCATGACATTCCATGGCAACTGGGAGTTCCAGTGTGTTTCTATCGCATACCATGGCAACTAGAAGTTCCGGAGCGTTCCATTGCATTCCATGGCAACTAGAAATTCCAGAGCGTTCCATACCAATCAAGGGCAAGTAGTAGTTCCAGAGGTTTTTATGGTATTAGGTGGGCACTAGAGGTTCCAGAGAATTCCTATGGCTTTCCATGGCAACTAGAATTTCCAGACCGTTTCATTGCTTTCCATGGCAACTAGAAGTTCCAGTGTCTTCCATAGCGTTCCGTGCAAACTTGTAGTTCCAGAGTGTTTCTATGGCATTCCATGGTAACTAGTTGTTACAGAGCGTTTCTATGTATTACATGGCAACAATTATTTGCGATGTGTTTCCATGAAATTCCAAGGAAATTTAAAGATCCGCAGTGTTCCATGACATTCCATGCCAACTAGTGTTAAAAGACCATTTCGATGGCATTTTGATGGTAACGAGGAGTTCCGCAGCATTTCATGGTATTCTATGGCAACTAGAATTTCCAGAGCGTTCCATAGCCTTCCATGGCAAATAGTAGTTCTGGACAGTTTATGTGGGATTCCATGTCTTCTAGAAATGCCAGAGGGTTCCGTGGCAAGTCGAAGTTCCATTGAGTTCCATAGCATTTTATGGCAACTAGTACTTCCAGAGGGTTTCTAAGGCACTCCATGGAACCAGGAGTTCCAGAGCGTTCCATGGCATTCCATGGCAACTAGAAGTTCTGGAGCGTTCCATTGCACTCCATGGCAACTAGTAGTTCCGGAGCTTTTCTATGGCATTCCATGGAAACTAGTAGTTCTAGAGAGTTTATATGGCATTCCATGGCTACTAGAAAATCCAGAGGGTTCCATGGCAAGTAGAAGTTCCAGTGTGTTCCATACCATTCCATGGCAACTAGTAGTTCCAGAGAGTTTCTACATCATTCCATGGCAACCAGGAGTTCCAGAGCGTCCCATGGCATTCCACGACAACTAGTAGTTCCAGAGCATTTCTATGGCATTCCATGGCAACCAGGAGTTCCAGTGGCAAGTAGGAGTTCCAGACCGTGTCTATCGCATGCCATGGCAACTCTTATTTGCTATGTGTTTCCATGACATTCCATTAGAATTAGAAGTTCTGGATCGTTCCATTGCATTCCATGGTAAGTAGGAGTTCCAAAGCATTCCATGGCATTCCATGGCAACTACAATTTTGAGAAGGTTTCTGTGGCATTCATCGGCAACTATTATTTGCGATGTGTTTCCATAGCCATTCCATGGCAACTAGTAGTTCCAGAGACTTTCTATGGCATTCCATGGCAACTAGTAGTTCCAGAGCGTTTCTATCATATTCCATGGCAACTGGAAGATCCCGTGCGTTCCATGGCATTGTATGCAACTAGTAGTTCTGGACAGTTTATATGGCATTCCATGGCTTCTAGAAATTCCAGAGAGTTCCGTGGCAAGTAGAATTTCCATTGTGTTCCATAGCATTTCATAGCAACTAGTAGTTCCAGTGCGTTTCTATGGCACTCCATGGTAACCAGGAGTTCCAGAGCGTTCCATGGCATTCCATGACAACTAGTAGTTCCAGAGCATTTCTATGGCATCCCATGGCAACCAGGAGTTCCAGTGCATTTCTATCGCATACCATGGGAACTGGAATTTGCGGAGCGTTCCATTGCATTCCATGGCAACTAGAAATTCCAAAGCGTTCCATACGAATCAAGGGGAAGTAATAATTCCAGAGCTTTTGATGGTATGAGGTGGCAACAAGGAGTTCCAGAGTGTTTCTATGGCATTCCATGGCAACTAGAAGTTCTGGAGCGTTCCATTGCATTCCATGGCAACTAGTAGTTCCAGAGGGTTTCCATGGCATTCCATGGTAACTAGTAATTACAGAGCGTTTCTACGGCATTACATGGCAACTATTTTTTGCCATGTGTTTCCATGACATTCCATAGCAACTAGAAGATCCGTAGCGTTCCTTGACATTCCATGCAAACTAGTAGTTCCAGAGCATTTCGATGGCATTTTGGTGGCAAAGAAAAGTTCCGCAGCGTTTCATGGCATTCATGGCAACTAAAATTTCCATAGCGTTGCATAGCCTTCCATGGAAACTAGAAGTTCCAGGGCGTTCTATGTCATTGCATTGCAACTAGTACTTCTGGACAGTTTATATGGCATTGCATGGCTTCTGGAAATACCAGAGGGTTCCGTGGCAAGTAGAAGTTCCAGTGTGTTCCATATCATTGCATGGCAACTTGTAGTTCCAGATCGTTTCTATGGCATTCCATGGTAACTAGTAGTTCTAGACAGTTTATATGGCATTCCATGGCTACTAGAAATTTCAGAGGGTTCCATGGCAAGTAGAAGTTCCAGTGTGTTCCATAGCATTCCATGGCAAGTAGTAGTTAAAGAGCGTTTCTATGGCACTGCATGGCAACTAGGATTTCAGTGCACTTCTATCGCATACCTGCGGAACGAGAGTTTCCGGAGCGTTCCATTGCATTCCATGGCAATTTGAAATTCCAGAGCGTTCCATACCAATCAAGGGCAAGGAGTAACTCCAAATCTTTTCATGGTATTAGGTGGCAACTTCAAGTTCCAAAGGGTTTCTATAGCATTCCATGGCAACTTAAATTTCCGGAGCATTCCATTGCATTCCATGGCAAATAGTAGTTCCAGAGCGTTTCTATGGCATTCCATGTCAACTAGGAGTTCCAGTGCATTTCTATCACATACCACGGGAACTAGAAGTTCCGGAGCGTTGCATTGCATTCCATGGGAACTCGAAATTCCAGAACGTTCCATACCAATCAAGGGCAAGAAGTAGTTCCAGAGCTTTTGATGGTATTAGGAGGCAACTACTAGTTCCAGAGCGTTTCTATGGCACTCCATGGCAACCAGGAGTTCCAGAGCGTTCCATGGCATTCCATGGCAACTAGAAGTTCCAGAGCGTTTCTATGGCATTCCATGGCAACTCTTATTTGCAATGTGTTTCGATGATATTGCATTTGAATTAGAAGTTCTGTATTCTTCTATTGCATTCCATGGTAAGTAGGAGTTCCAAAACATTACGTGGCATTCCACGGCAACTAGGAGTTGCAGTGCGTTTCTATTGTATACCATGGCAACTAGAAGTACCGGAGCGTTCCATACCATTCCATGGACACTATTATTTGCGATGTGTTTCCATGACATTCCATGGCAACTAGGAGTTTCAGAGCATTCCATGGCATTCCATGGCAACTAGAAGTTCCAGAGCATTTCTATGGAATTCCATGGCTACTATTATTTGTGATGTGTTTCCATGGCATTCCATGGCATCTAGTAGTTACAGAGCGTTTATATGGCATTCCACGGCAACTAGAAGTTCTGCAGCGGTCCATGGTATTTCATGGCAACTAGAAGTTCCGGAGCGTTCCATTGCATTCCATGGCAACTAGAAGTTCCAGAGCGTTTCTGTGGCATATCATGGCAATTAATATTTGCGATGTGTTTCCACGATATTCCATGGCAACTAGAAGTTCGAGAGCGTTCCACAGCATTCCTTGACAACTAGTAGTTCCAGGGAATTTCTAATGCATTCCATGGCAACTATTATTTGCGATGTGTTTTCATGACATTCCATGGCAACTGGGAGTTCCAGTGTGTTTCTATCGCATACCATGGCAACTAGAAGTTCCGGAGCGTTCCATTGCATTCCATGGCAACTAGAAATTCCAGAGCGTTCCATACCAATCAAGGGCAAGTAGTAGTTCCAGAGGTTTTTATGGTATTAGGTGGGCACTAGAGGTTCCAGAGAATTCCTATGGCTTTCCATGGCAACTAGAATTTCCAGACCGTTTCATTGCTTTCCATGGCAACTAGAAGTTCCAGTGTCTTCCATAGCGTTCCGTGCAAACTTGTAGTTCCAGAGTGTTTCTATGGCATTCCATGGTAACTAGTTGTTACAGAGCGTTTCTATGTATTACATGGCAACAATTATTTGCGATGTGTTTCCATGAAATTCCAAGGAAATTTAAAGATCCGCAGCGTTCCATGACATTCCATGCCAACTAGTGTTAAAAGACCATTTCGATGGCATTTTGATGGTAACGAGGAGTTCCGCAGCATTTCATGGTATTCTATGGCAACTAGAATTTCCAGAGCGTTCCATAGCCTTCCATGGCAAATAGTAGTTCTGGACAGTTTATGTGGGATTCCATGTCTTCTAGAAATGCCAGAGGGTTCCGTGGCAAGTCGAAGTTCCATTGAGTTCCATAGCATTTTATGGCAACTAGTACTTCCAGAGGGTTTCTAAGGCACTCCATGGAACCAGGAGTTCCAGAGCGTTCCATGGCATTCCATGGCAACTAGAAGTTCTGGAGCGTTCCATTGCACTCCATGGCAACTAGTAGTTCCGGAGCTTTTCTATGGCATTCCATGGAAACTAGTAGTTCTAGAGAGTTTATATGGCATTCCATGGCTACTAGAAAATCCAGAGGGTTCCATGGCAAGTAGAAGTTCCAGTGTGTTCCATACCATTCCATGGCAACTAGTAGTTCCAGAGAGTTTCTACATCATTCCATGGCAACCAGGAGTTCCAGAGCGTCCCATGGCATTCCACGACAACTAGTAGTTCCAGAGCATTTCTATGGCATTCCATGGCAACCAGGAGTTCCAGTGGCAAGTAGGAGTTCCAGACCGTGTCTATCGCATGCCATGGCAACTCTTATTTGCTATGTGTTTCCATGACATTCCATTAGAATTAGAAGTTCTGGATCGTTCCATTGCATTCCATGGTAAGTAGGAGTTCCAAAGCATTCCATGGCATTCCATGGCAACTACAATTTTGAGAAGGTTTCTGTGGCATTCATCGGCAACTATTATTTGCGATGTGTTTCCATAGCCATTCCATGGCAACTAGTAGTTCCAGAGACTTTCTATGGCATTCCATGGCAACTAGTAGTTCCAGAGCGTTTCTATCATATTCCATGGCAACTGGAAGATCCCGTGCGTTCCATGGCATTGTATGCAACTAGTAGTTCTGGACAGTTTATATGGCATTCCATGGCTTCTAGAAATTCCAGAGAGTTCCGTGGCAAGTAGAATTTCCATTGTGTTCCATAGCATTTCATAGCAACTAGTAGTTCCAGTGCGTTTCTATGGCACTCCATGGTAACCAGGAGTTCCAGAGCGTTCCATGGCATTCCATGACAACTAGTAGTTCCAGAGCATTTCTATGGCATCCCATGGCAACCAGGAGTTCCAGTGCATTTCTATCACATACCATGGGAACTGGAATTTGCGGAGCGTTCCATTGCATTCCATGGCAACTAGAAATTCCAAAGCGTTCCATATGAATCAAGGGGAAGTAATAATTCCAGAGCTTTTGATGGTATGAGGTGGCAACAAGGAGTTCCAGAGTGTTTCTATGGCATTCCATGGCAACTAGAAGTTCTGGAGCGTTCCATTGCATTCCATGGCAACTAGTAGTTCCAGAGGGTTTCCATGGCATTCCATGGTAACTAGTAATTACAGAGCGTTTCTACGGCATTACATGGCAACTATTTTTTGCCATGTGTTTCCATGACATTCCATAGCAACTAGAAGATCCGTAGCGTTCCTTGACATTCCATGCAAACTAGTAGTTCCAGAGCATTTCGATGGCATTTTGGTGGCAAAGAAAAGTTCCGCAGCGTTTCATGGCATTCATGGCAACTAAAATTTCCATAGCGTTGCATAGCCTTCCATGGAAACTAGAAGTTCCAGGGCGTTCTATGTCATTGCATTGCAACTAGTACTTCTGGACAGTTTATATGGCATTGCATGGCTTCTGGAAATACCAGAGGGTTCCGTGGCAAGTAGAAGTTCCAGTGTGTTCCATATCATTGCATGGCAACTTGTAGTTCCAGATCGTTTCTATGGCATTCCATGGTAACTAGTAGTTCTAGACAGTTTATATGGCATTCCATGGCTACTAGAAATTTCAGAGGGTTCCATGGCAAGTAGAAGTTCCAGTGTGTTCCATAGCATTCCATGGCAAGTAGTAGTTAAAGAGCGTTTCTATGGCACTGCATGGCAACTAGGATTTCAGTGCACTTCTATCGCATACCTGCGGAACGAGAGTTTCCGGAGCGTTCCATTGCATTCCATGGCAATTTGAAATTCCAGAGCGTTCCATACCAGTCAAGGGCAAGGAGTAACTCCAAATCTTTTCATGGTATTAGGTGGCAACTTCAAGTTCCAAAGGGTTTCTATAGCATTCCATGGCAACTTAAATTTCCGGAGCATTCCATTGCATTCCATGGCAACTAGTAGTTCCAGAGCGTTTCTATGTCATTCCATGTCAACTAGGAGTTCCAGTGCATTTCTATCACATACCACGGGAACTAGAAGTTCCGGAGCGTTGCATTGCATTCCATGGGAACTCGAAATTCCAGAACGTTCCATACCAATCAAGGGCAAGAAGTAGTTCCAGAGCTTTTGATGGTATTAGGAGGCAACTACTAGTTCCAGAGCGTTTCTATGGCACTCCATGGCAACCAGGAGTTCCAGAGCGTTCCATGGCATTCCATGGCAACTAGAAGTTCCAGAGCGTTTCTATGGCATTCCATGGCAACTCTTATTTGCAATGTGTTTCGATGATATTGCATTTGAATTAGAAGTTCTGTATTCTTCTATTGCATTCCATGGTAAGTAGGAGTTCCAAAACATTACGTGGCATTCCACGGCAACTAGGAGTTGCAGTGCGTTTCTATTGTATACCATGGCAACTAGAAGTACCGGAGCGTTCCATACCATTCCATGGACACTATTATTTGCGATGTGTTTCCATGACATTCCATGGCAACTAGGAGTTTCAGAGCATTCCATGGCATTCCATGGCAACTAGAAGTTCCAGAGCATTTCTATGGAATTCCATGGCTACTATTATTTGTGATGTGTTTCCATGGCATTCCATGGCATCTAGTAGTTACAGAGCGTTTATATGGCATTCCACGGCAACTAGAAGTTCTGCAGCGGTCCATGGTATTTCATGGCAACTAGAAGTTCTGGAGCGTTCCATTGCACTCCATGGCAACTAGTAGTTCCGGAGCTTTTCTATGGCATTCCATGGAAACTAGTAGTTCTAGAGAGTTTATATGGCATTCCATGGCTACTAGAAAATCCAGAGGGTTCCATGGCAAGTAGAAGTTCCAGTGTGTTCCATACCATTCCATGGCAACTAGTAGTTCCAGAGAGTTTCTACATCATTCCATGGCAACCAGGAGTTCCAGAGCGTCCCATGGCATTCCACGACAACTAGTAGTTCCAGAGCATTTCTATGGCATTCCATGGCAACCAGGAGTTCCAGTGGCAAGTAGGAGTTCCAGACCGTGTCTATCGCATGCCATGGCAACTCTTATTTGCTATGTGTTTCCATGGCATTCCATTAGAATTAGAAGTTCTGGATCGTTCCATTGCATTCCATGGTAAGTAGGAGTTCCAAAGCATTCCATGGCATTCCATGGCAACTACAATTTTGAGAAGGTTTCTGTGGCATTCATCGGCAACTATTATTTGCGATGTGTTTCCATAGCCATTCCATGGCAACTAGTAGTTCCAGAGACTTTCTATGGCATTCCATGGCAACTAGTAGTTCCAGAGCGTTTCTATCATATTCCATGGCAACTGGAAGATCCCGTGCGTTCCATGGCATTGTATGCAACTAGTAGTTCTGGACAGTTTATATGGCATTCCATGGCTTCTAGAAATTCCAGAGAGTTCCGTGGCAAGTAGAATTTCCATTGTGTTCCATAGCATTTCATAGCAACTAGTAGTTCCAGTGCGTTTCTATGGCACTCCATGGTAACCAGGAGTTCCAGAGCGTTCCATGGCATTCCATGACAACTAGTAGTTCCAGAGCATTTCTATGGCATCCCATGGCAACCAGGAGTTCCAGTGCATTTCTATCGCATACCATGGGAACTGGAATTTGCGGAGCGTTCCATTGCATTCCATGGCAACTAGAAATTCCAAAGCGTTCCATACGAATCAAGGGGAAGTAATAATTCCAGAGCTTTTGATGGTATGAGGTGGCAACAAGGAGTTCCAGAGCTTTTCTATGGCATTCCATGGCAACCAGGAGTTCCAGAGCGTTTCTATGGCACTCCATGGCAACCAGGAGTTCCAGAGCGTTTCATTGCATTCCATGGCAAATAGTAGTTCCAGAGCGTTTCTATGTCATTCCATGTCAACTAGGAGTTCCAGTGCATTTCTATCACATACCACGGGAACTAGAAGTTCCGGAGCGTTGCATTGCATTCCATGGGAACTCGAAATTCCAGAACGTTCCATACCAATCAAGGGCAAGAAGTAGTTCCAGAGCTTTTGATGGTATTAGGAGGCAACTACTAGTTCCAGAGCGTTTCTATGGCACTCCATGGCAACCAGGAGTTCCAGAGCGTTCCATGGCATTCCATGGCAACTAGAAGTTCCAGAGCGTTTCTATGGCATTCCATGGCAACTCTTATTTGCAATGTGTTTCGATGATATTGCATTTGAATTAGAAGTTCTGTATTCTTCTATTGCATTCCATGGTAAGTAGGAGTTCCAAAACATTACGTGGCATTCCACGGCAACTAGGAGTTGCAGTGCGTTTCTATTGTATACCATGGCAACTAGAAGTACCGGAGCGTTCCATACCATTCCATGGACACTATTATTTGCGATGTGTTTCCATGACATTCCATGGCAACTAGGAGTTTCAGAGCATTCCATGGCATTCCATGGCAACTAGAAGTTCCAGAGCATTTCTATGGAATTCCATGGCTACTATTATTTGTGATGTGTTTCCATGGCATTCCATGGCATCTAGTAGTTACAGAGCGTTTATATGGCATTCCACGGCAACTAGAAGTTCTGCAGCGGTCCATGGTATTTCATGGCAACTAGAAGTTCCGGAGCGTTCCATTGCATTCCATGGCAACTAGAAGTTCCAGAGCGTTTCTGTGGCATATCATGGCAATTAATATTTGCGATGTGTTTCCACGATATTCCATGGCAACTAGAAGTTCGAGAGCGTTCCACAGCATTCCTTGACAACTAGTAGTTCCAGGGAATTTCTAATGCATTCCATGGCAACTATTATTTGCGATGTGTTTTCATGACATTCCATGGCAACTGGGAGTTCCAGTGTGTTTCTATCGCATACCATGGCAACTAGAAGTTCCGGAGCGTTCCGTTGCATTCCATGGCAACTAGAAATTCCAGAGCGTTCCATACCAATCAAGGGCAAGTAGTAGTTCCAGAGGTTTTTATGGTATTAGGTGGGCACTAGAGGTTCCAGAGAATTCCTATGGCTTTCCATGGCAACTAGAATTTCCGGACCGTTTCATTGCTTTCCATGGCAACTAGAAGTTCCAGTGTCTTCCATAGCGTTCCGTGCAAACTTGTAGTTCCAGAGTGTTTCTATGGCATTCCATGGTAACTAGTTGTTACAGAGCGTTTCTATGTATTACATGGCAACAATTATTTGCGATGTGTTTCCATGAAATTCCAAGGAAATTTAAAGATCCGCAGCGTTCCATGACATTCCATGCCAACTAGTGTTAAAAGACCATTTCGATGGCATTTTGATGGTAACGAGGAGTTCCGCAGCATTTCATGGTATTCTATGGCAACTAGAATTTCCAGAGCGTTCCATAGCCTTCCATGGCAAATAGTAGTTCTGGACAGTTTATGTGGGATTCCATGTCTTCTAGAAAAGCCAGAGGGTTCCGTGGCAAGTCGAAGTTCCATTGAGTTCCATAGCATTTTATGGCAACTAGTACTTCCAGAGGGTTTCTAAGGCACTCCATGGAACCAGGAGTTCCAGAGCGTTCCATGGCATTCCATGGCAACTAGAAGTTCTGGAGCGTTCCATTGCACTCCATGGCAACTAGTAGTTCCGGAGCTTTTCTATGGCATTCCATGGAAACTAGTAGTTCTAGAGAGTTTATATGGCATTCCATGGCTACTAGAAAATCCAGAGGGTTCCATGGCAAGTAGAAGTTCCAGTGTGTTCCATACCATTCCATGGCAACTAGTAGTTCCAGAGAGTTTCTACATCATTCCATGGCAACCAGGAGTTCCAGAGCGTCCCATGGCATTCCACGACAACTAGTAGTTCCAGAGCATTTCTATGGCATTCCATGGCAACCAGGAGTTCCAGTGGCAAGTAGGAGTTCCAGACCGTGTCTATCGCATGCCATGGCAACTCTTATTTGCTATGTGTTTCCATGGCATTCCATTAGAATTAGAAGTTCTGGATCGTTCCATTGCATTCCATGGTAAGTAGGAGTTCCAAAGCATTCCATGGCATTCCATGGCAACTACAATTTTGAGAAGGTTTCTGTGGCATTCATCGGCAACTATTATTTGCGATGTGTTTCCATAGCCATTCCATGGCAACTAGTAGTTCCAGAGACTTTCTATGGCATTCCATGGCAACTAGTAGTTCCAGAGCGTTTCTATCATATTCCATGGCAACTGGAAGATCCCGTGCGTTCCATGGCATTGTATGCAACTAGTAGTTCTGGACAGTTTATATGGCATTCCATGGCTTCTAGAAATTCCAGAGAGTTCCGTGGCAAGTAGAATTTCCATTGTGTTCCATAGCATTTCATAGCAACTAGTAGTTCCAGTGCGTTTCTATGGCACTCCATGGTAACCAGGAGTTCCAGAGCGTTCCATGGCATTCCATGACAACTAGTAGTTCCAGAGCATTTCTATGGCATCCCATGGCAACCAGGAGTTCCAGTGCATTTCTATCGCATACCATGGGAACTGGAATTTGCGGAGCGTTCCATTGCATTCCATGGCAACTAGAAATTCCAAAGCGTTCCATACGAATCAAGGGGAAGTAATAATTCCAGAGCTTTTGATGGTATGAGGTGGCAACAAGGAGTTCCAGAGTGTTTCTATGGCATTCCATGGCAACCAGGAGTTCCAGAGCGTTTCTATGGCACTCCATGGCAACCAGGAGTTCCAGAGCGTTTCATTGCATTCCATGGCAAATAGTAGTTCCAGAGCGTTTCTATGGCATTCCATGTCAACTAGGAGTTCCAGTGCATTTCTATCACATACCACGGGAACTAGAAGTTCCGGAGCGTTGCATTGCATTCCATGGGAACTCGAAATTCCAGAACGTTCCATACCAATCAAGGGCAAGAAGTAGTTCCAGAGCTTTTGATGGTATTAGGAGGCAACTACTAGTTCCAGAGCGTTTCTATGGCACTCCATGGCAACCAGGAGTTCCAGAGCGTTCCATGGCATTCCATGGCAACTAGAAGTTCCAGAGCGTTTCTATGGCATTCCATGGCAACTCTTATTTGCAATGTGTTTCGATGATATTGCATTTGAATTAGAAGTTCTGTATTCTTCTATTGCATTCCATGGTAAGTAGGAGTTCCAAAACATTACGTGGCATTCCACGGCAACTAGGAGTTGCAGTGCGTTTCTATTGTATACCATGGCAACTAGAAGTACCGGAGCGTTCCATACCATTCCATGGACACTATTATTTGCGATGTGTTTCCATGACATTCCATGGCAACTAGGAGTTTCAGAGCATTCCATGGCATTCCATGGCAACTAGAAGTTCCAGAGCATTTCTATGGAATTCCATGGCTACTATTATTTGTGATGTGTTTCCATGGCATTCCATGGCATCTAGTAGTTACAGAGCGTTTATATGGCATTCCACGGCAACTAGAAGTTCTGCAGCGGTCCATGGTATTTCATGGCAACTAGAAGTTCCGGAGCGTTCCATTGCATTCCATGGCAACTAGAAGTTCCAGAGCGTTTCTGTGGCATATCATGGCAATTAATATTTGCGATGTGTTTCCACGATATTCCATGGCAACTAGAAGTTCGAGAGCGTTCCACAGCATTCCTTGACAACTAGTAGTTCCAGGGAATTTCTAATGCATTCCATGGCAACTATTATTTGCGATGTGTTTTCATGACATTCCATGGCAACTGGGAGTTCCAGTGTGTTTCTATCGCATACCATGGCAACTAGAAGTTCCGGAGCGTTCCGTTGCATTCCATGGCAACTAGAAATTCCAGAGCGTTCCATACCAATCAAGGGCAAGTAGTAGTTCCAGAGGTTTTTATGGTATTAGGTGGGCACTAGAGGTTCCAGAGAATTCCTATGGCTTTCCATGGCAACTAGAATTTCCGGACCGTTTCATTGCTTTCCATGGCAACTAGAAGTTCCAGTGTCTTCCATAGCGTTCCGTGCAAACTTGTAGTTCCAGAGTGTTTCTATGGCATTCCATGGTAACTAGTTGTTACAGAGCGTTTCTATGTATTACATGGCAACAATTATTTGCGATGTGTTTCCATGAAATTCCAAGGAAATTTAAAGATCCGCAGCGTTCCATGACATTCCATGCCAACTAGTGTTAAAAGACCATTTCGATGGCATTTTGATGGTAACGAGGAGTTCCGCAGCATTTCATGGTATTCTATGGCAACTAGAATTTCCAGAGCGTTCCATAGCCTTCCATGGCAAATAGTAGTTCTGGACAGTTTATGTGGGATTCCATGTCTTCTAGAAAAGCCAGAGGGTTCCGTGGCAAGTCGAAGTTCCATTGAGTTCCATAGCATTTTATGGCAACTAGTACTTCCAGAGGGTTTCTAAGGCACTCCATGGAACCAGGAGTTCCAGAGCGTTCCATGGCATTCCATGGCAACTAGAAGTTCTGGAGCGTTCCATTGCACTCCATGGCAACTAGTAGTTCCGGAGCTTTTCTATGGCATTCCATGGAAACTAGTAGTTCTAGAGAGTTTATATGGCATTCCATGGCTACTAGAAAATCCAGAGGGTTCCATGGCAAGTAGAAGTTCCAGTGTGTTCCATACCATTCCATGGCAACTAGTAGTTCCAGAGAGTTTCTACATCATTCCATGGCAACCAGGAGTTCCAGAGCGTCCCATGGCATTCCACGACAACTAGTAGTTCCAGAGCATTTCTATGGCATTCCATGGCAACCAGGAGTTCCAGTGGCAAGTAGGAGTTCCAGACCGTGTCTATCGCATGCCATGGCAACTCTTATTTGCTATGTGTTTCCATGGCATTCCATTAGAATTAGAAGTTCTGGATCGTTCCATTGCATTCCATGGTAAGTAGGAGTTCCAAAGCATTCCATGGCATTCCATGGCAACTACAATTTTGAGAAGGTTTCTGTGGCATTCATCGGCAACTATTATTTGCGATGTGTTTCCATAGCCATTCCATGGCAACTAGTAGTTCCAGAGACTTTCTATGGCATTCCATGGCAACTAGTAGTTCCAGAGCGTTTCTATCATATTCCATGGCAACTGGAAGATCCCGTGCGTTCCATGGCATTGTATGCAACTAGTAGTTCTGGACAGTTTATATGGCATTCCATGGCTTCTAGAAATTCCAGAGAGTTCCGTGGCAAGTAGAATTTCCATTGTGTTCCATAGCATTTCATAGCAACTAGTAGTTCCAGTGCGTTTCTATGGCACTCCATGGTAACCAGGAGTTCCAGAGCGTTCCATGGCATTCCATGACAACTAGTAGTTCCAGAGCATTTCTATGGCATCCCATGGCAACCAGGAGTTCCAGTGCATTTCTATCGCATACCATGGGAACTGGAATTTGCGGAGCGTTCCATTGCATTCCATGGCAACTAGAAATTCCAAAGCGTTCCATACGAATCAAGGGGAAGTAATAATTCCAGAGCTTTTGATGGTATGAGGTGGCAACAAGGAGTTCCAGAGTGTTTCTATGGCATTCCATGGCAACTAGAAGTTCTGGAGCGTTCCATTGCATTCCATGGCAACTAGTAGTTCCAGAGGGTTTCCATGGCATTCCATGGTAACTAGTAATTACAGAGCGTTTCTACGGCATTACATGGCAACTATTTTTTGCCATGTGTTTCCATGACATTCCATAGCAACTAGAAGATCCGTAGCGTTCCTTGACATTCCATGCAAACTAGTAGTTCCAGAGCATTTCGATGGCATTTTGGTGGCAAAGAAAAGTTCCGCAGCGTTTCATGGCATTCATGGCAACTAAAATTTCCATAGCGTTGCATAGCCTTCCATGGAAACTAGAAGTTCCAGGGCGTTCTATGTCATTGCATTGCAACTAGTACTTCTGGACAGTTTATATGGCATTGCATGGCTTCTGGAAATACCAGAGGGTTCCGTGGCAAGTAGAAGTTCCAGTGTGTTCCATATCATTGCATGGCAACTTGTAGTTCCAGATCGTTTCTATGGCATTCCATGGTAACTAGTAGTTCTAGACAGTTTATATGGCATTCCATGGCTACTAGAAATTTCAGAGGGTTCCATGGCAAGTAGAAGTTCCAGTGTGTTCCATAGCATTCCATGGCAAGTAGTAGTTAAAGAGCGTTTCTATGGCACTGCATGGCAACTAGGATTTCAGTGCACTTCTATCGCATACCTGCGGAACGAGAGTTTCCGGAGCGTTCCATTGCATTCCATGGCAATTTGAAATTCCAGAGCGTTCCATACCAATCAAGGGCAAGGAGTAACTCCAAATCTTTTCATGGTATTAGGTGGCAACTTCAAGTTCCAAAGGGTTCCTATAGCATTCCATGGCAACTTAAATTTCCGGAGCATTCCATTGCATTCCATGGCAACTAGTAGTTCCAGAGCGTTTCTATGTCATTCCATGTCAACTAGGAGTTCCAGTGCATTTCTATCACATACCACGGGAACTAGAAGTTCCGGAGCGTTGCATTGCATTCCATGGGAACTCGAAATTCCAGAACGTTCCATACCAATCAAGGGCAAGAAGTAGTTCCAGAGCTTTTGATGGTATTAGGAGGCAACTACTAGTTCCAGAGCGTTTCTATGGCACTCCATGGCAACCAGGAGTTCCAGAGCGTTCCATGGCATTCCATGGCAACTAGAATTTCCAGAGCGTTTCTAAGGCATTCCATGGCAACTCTTATTTGCAATGTGTTTCGATGATATTGCATTTGAATTAGAAGTTCTGTATTCTTCTATTGCATTCCATGGTAAGTAGGAGTTCCAAAACATTACGTGGCATTCCACGGCAACTAGGAGTTGCAGTGCGTTTCTATTGTATACCATGGCAACTAGAAGTACCGGAGCGTTCCATACCATTCCATGGACACTATTATTTGCGATGTGTTTCCATGACATTCCATGGCAACTAGGAGTTTCAGAGCATTCCATGGCATTCCATGGCAACTAGAAGTTCCAGAGCATTTCTATGGAATTCCATGGCTACTATTATTTGTGATGTGTTTCCATGGCATTCCATGGCATCTAGTAGTTACAGAGCGTTTATATGGCATTCCACGGCAACTAGAAGTTCTGCAGCGGTCCATGGTATTTCATGGCAACTAGAAGTTCCGGAGCGTTCCATTGCATTCCATGGCAACTAGAAGTTCCAGAGCGTTTCTGTGGCATATCATGGCAATTAATATTTGCGATGTGTTTCCACGATATTCCATGGCAACTAGAAGTTCGAGAGCGTTCCACAGCATTCCTTGACAACTAGTAGTTCCAGGGAATTTCTAATGCATTCCATGGCAACTATTATTTGCGATGTGTTTTCATGACATTCCATGGCAACTGGGAGTTCCAGTGTGTTTCTATCGCATACCATGGCAACTAGAAGTTCCGGAGCGTTCCATTGCATTCCATGGCAACTAGAAATTCCAGAGCGTTCCATACCAATCAAGGGCAAGTAGTAGTTCCAGAGGGTTTTATGGTATTAGGTGGGCACTAGAGGTTCCAGAGAATTCCTATGGCTTTCCATGGCAACTAGAATTTCCAGACCGTTTCATTGCTTTCCATGGCAACTAGAAGTTCCAGTGTCTTCCATAGCGTTCCGTGCAAACTTGTAGTTCCAGAGTGTTTCTATGGCATTCCATGGTAACTAGTTGTTACAGAGCGTTTCTATGTATTACATGGCAACAATTATTTGCGATGTGTTTCCATGAAATTCCAAGGAAATTTAAAGATCCGCAGTGTTCCATGACATTCCATGCCAACTAGTGTTAAAAGACCATTTCGATGGCATTTTGATGGTAACGAGGAGTTCCGCAGCATTTCATGGTATTCTATGGCAACTAGAATTTCCAGAGCGTTCCATAGCCTTCCATGGCAAATAGTAGTTCTGGACAGTTTATGTGGGATTCCATGTCTTCTAGAAATGCCAGAGGGTTCCGTGGCAAGTCGAAGTTCCATTGAGTTCCATAGCATTTTATGGCAACTAGTACTTCCAGAGGGTTTCTAAGGCACTCCATGGAACCAGGAGTTCCAGAGCGTTCCATGGCATTCCATGGCAACTAGAAGTTCTGGAGCGTTCCATTGCACTCCATGGCAACTAGTAGTTCCGGAGCTTTTCTATGGCATTCCATGGAAACTAGTAGTTCTAGAGAGTTTATATGGCATTCCATGGCTACTAGAAAATCCAGAGGGTTCCATGGCAAGTAGAAGTTCCAGTGTGTTCCATACCATTCCATGGCAACTAGTAGTTCCAGAGAGTTTCTACATCATTCCATGGCAACCAGGAGTTCCAGAGCGTCCCATGGCATTCCACGACAACTAGTAGTTCCAGAGCATTTCTATGGCATTCCATGGCAACCAGGAGTTCCAGTGGCAAGTAGGAGTTCCAGACCGTGTCTATCGCATGCCATGGCAACTCTTATTTGCTATGTGTTTCCATGACATTCCATTAGAATTAGAAGTTCTGGATCGTTCCATTGCATTCCATGGTAAGTAGGAGTTCCAAAGCATTCCATGGCATTCCATGGCAACTACAATTTTGAGAAGGTTTCTGTGGCATTCATCGGCAACTATTATTTGCGATGTGTTTCCATAGCCATTCCATGGCAACTAGTAGTTCCAGAGACTTTCTATGGCATTCCATGGCAACTAGTAGTTCCAGAGCGTTTCTATCATATTCCATGGCAACTGGAAGATCCCGTGCGTTCCATGGCATTGTATGCAACTAGTAGTTCTGGACAGTTTATATGGCATTCCATGGCTTCTAGAAATTCCAGAGAGTTCCGTGGCAAGTAGAATTTCCATTGTGTTCCATAGCATTTCATAGCAACTAGTAGTTCCAGTGCGTTTCTATGGCACTCCATGGTAACCAGGAGTTCCAGAGCGTTCCATGGCATTCCATGACAACTAGTAGTTCCAGAGCATTTCTATGGCATCCCATGGCAACCAGGAGTTCCAGTGCATTTCTATCGCATACCATGGGAACTGGAATTTGCGGAGCGTTCCATTGCATTCCATGGCAACTAGAAATTCCAAAGCGTTCCATACGAATCAAGGGGAAGTAATAATTCCAGAGCTTTTGATGGTATGAGGTGGCAACAAGGAGTTCCAGAGTGTTTCTATGGCATTCCATGGCAACTAGAAGTTCTGGAGCGTTCCATTGCATTCCATGGCAACTAGTAGTTCCAGAGGGTTTCCATGGCATTCCATGGTAACTAGTAATTACAGAGCGTTTCTACGGCATTACATGGCAACTATTTTTTGCCATGTGTTTCCATGACATTCCATAGCAACTAGAAGATCCGTAGCGTTCCTTGACATTCCATGCAAACTAGTAGTTCCAGAGCATTTCGATGGCATTTTGGTGGCAAAGAAAAGTTCCGCAGCGTTTCATGGCATTCATGGCAACTAAAATTTCCATAGCGTTGCATAGCCTTCCATGGAAACTAGAAGTTCCAGGGCGTTCTATGTCATTGCATTGCAACTAGTACTTCTGGACAGTTTATATGGCATTGCATGGCTTCTGGAAATACCAGAGGGTTCCGTGGCAAGTAGAAGTTCCAGTGTGTTCCATATCATTGCATGGCAACTTGTAGTTCCAGATCGTTTCTATGGCATTCCATGGTAACTAGTAGTTCTAGACAGTTTATATGGCATTCCATGGCTACTAGAAATTTCAGAGGGTTCCATGGCAAGTAGAAGTTCCAGTGTGTTCCATAGCATTCCATGGCAAGTAGTAGTTAAAGAGCGTTTCTATGGCACTGCATGGCAACTAGGATTTCAGTGCACTTCTATCGCATACCTGCGGAACGAGAGTTTCCGGAGCGTTCCATTGCATTCCATGGCAATTTGAAATTCCAGAGCGTTCCATACCAATCAAGGGCAAGGAGTAACTCCAAATCTTTTCATGGTATTAGGTGGCAACTTCAAGTTCCAAAGGGTTTCTATAGCATTCCATGGCAACTTAAATTTCCGGAGCATTCCATTGCATTCCATGGCAACTAGTAGTTCCAGAGCGTTTCTATGTCATTCCATGTCAACTAGGAGTTCCAGTGCATTTCTATCACATACCACGGGAACTAGAAGTTCCGGAGCGTTGCATTGCATTCCATGGGAACTCGAAATTCCAGAACGTTCCATACCAATCAAGGGCAAGAAGTAGTTCCAGAGCTTTTGATGGTATTAGGAGGCAACTACTAGTTCCAGAGCGTTTCTATGGCACTCCATGGCAACCAGGAGTTCCAGAGCGTTCCATGGCATTCCATGGCAACTAGAAGTTCCAGAGCGTTTCTATGGCATTCCATGGCAACTCTTATTTGCAATGTGTTTCGATGATATTGCATTTGAATTAGAAGTTCTGTATTCTTCTATTGCATTCCATGGTAAGTAGGAGTTCCAAAACATTACGTGGCATTCCACGGCAACTAGGAGTTGCAGTGCGTTTCTATTGTATACCATGGCAACTAGAAGTACCGGAGCGTTCCATACCATTCCATGGACACTATTATTTGCGATGTGTTTCCATGACATTCCATGGCAACTAGGAGTTTCAGAGCATTCCATGGCATTCCATGGCAACTAGAAGTTCCAGAGCATTTCTATGGAATTCCATGGCTACTATTATTTGTGATGTGTTTCCATGGCATTCCATGGCATCTAGTAGTTACAGAGCGTTTATATGGCATTCCACGGCAACTAGAAGTTCTGCAGCGGTCCATGGTATTTCATGGCAACTAGAAGTTCCGGAGCGTTCCATTGCATTCCATGGCAACTAGAAGTTCCAGAGCGTTTCTGTGGCATATCATGGCAATTAATATTTGCGATGTGTTTCCACGATATTCCATGGCAACTAGAAGTTCGAGAGCGTTCCACAGCATTCCTTGACAACTAGTAGTTCCAGGGAATTTCTAATGCATTCCATGGCAACTATTATTTGCGATGTGTTTTCATGACATTCCATGGCAACTGGGAGTTCCAGTGTGTTTCTATCGCATACCATGGCAACTAGAAGTTCCGGAGCGTTCCATTGCATTCCATGGCAACTAGAAATTCCAGAGCGTTCCATACCAATCAAGGGCAAGTAGTAGTTCCAGAGGTTTTTATGGTATTAGGTGGGCACTAGAGGTTCCAGAGAATTCCTATGGCTTTCCATGGCAACTAGAATTTCCGGACCGTTTCATTGCTTTCCATGGCAACTAGAAGTTCCAGTGTCTTCCATAGCGTTCCGTGCAAACTTGTAGTTCCAGAGTGTTTCTATGGCATTCCATGGTAACTAGTTGTTACAGAGCGTTTCTATGTATTACATGGCAACAATTATTTGCGATGTGTTTCCATGAAATTCCAAGGAAATTTAAAGATCCGCAGTGTTCCATGACATTCCATGCCAACTAGTGTTAAAAGACCATTTCGATGGCATTTTGATGGTAACGAGGAGTTCCGCAGCATTTCATGGTATTCTATGGCAACTAGAATTTCCAGAGCGTTCCATAGCCTTCCATGGCAAATAGTAGTTCTGGACAGTTTATGTGGGATTCCATGTCTTCTAGAAATGCCAGAGGGTTCCGTGGCAAGTCGAAGTTCCATTGAGTTCCATAGCATATTATGGCAACTAGTACTTCCAGAGGGTTTCTAAGGCACTCCATGGAACCAGGAGTTCCAGAGCGTTCCATGGCATTCCATGGCAACTAGAAGTTCTGGAGCGTTCCATTGCACTCCATGGCAACTAGTAGTTCCGGAGCTTTTCTATGGCATTCCATGGAAACTAGTAGTTCTAGAGAGTTTATATGGCATTCCATGGCTACTAGAAAATCCAGAGGGTTCCATGGCAAGTAGAAGTTCCAGTGTGTTCCATACCATTCCATGGCAACTAGTAGTTCCAGAGAGTTTCTACATCATTCCATGGCAACCAGGAGTTCCAGAGCGTCCCATGGCATTCCACGACAACTAGTAGTTCCAGAGCATTTCTATGGCATTCCATGGCAACCAGGAGTTCCAGTGGCAAGTGGGAGTTCCAGACCGTGTCTATTGCATGCCATGGCAACTCTTATTTGCTATGTGTTTCCATGACATTCCATTAGAATTAGAAGTTCTGGATCGTTCCATTGCATTCCATGGTAAGTAGGAGTTCCAAAGCATTCCATGGCATTCCATGGCAACTACAATTTTGAGAAGGTTTCTGTGGCATTCATCGGCAACTATTATTTGCGATGTGTTTCCATAGCCATTCCATGGCAACTAGTAGTTCCAGAGACTTTCTATGGCATTCCATGGCAACTAGTAGTTCCAGAGCGTTTCTATCATATTCCATGGCAACTGGAAGATCCCGTGCGTTCCATGGCATTGTATGCAACTAGTAGTTCTGGACAGTTTATATGGCATTCCATGGCTTCTAGAAATTCCAGAGAGTTCCGTGGCAAGTAGAATTTCCATTGTGTTCCATAGCATTTCATAGCAACTAGTAGTTCCAGTGCGTTTCTATGGCACTCCATGGTAACCAGGAGTTCCAGAGCGTTCCATGGCATTCCATGACAACTAGTAGTTCCAGAGCATTTCTATGGCATCCCATGGCAACCAGGAGTTCCAGTGCATTTCTATCGCATACCATGGGAACTGGAATTTGCGGAGCGTTCCATTGCATTCCATGGCAACTAGAAATTCCAAAGCGTTCCATACGAATCAAGGGGAAGTAATAATTCCAGAGCTTTTGATGGTATGAGGTGGCAACAAGGAGTTCCAGAGTGTTTCTATGGCATTCCATGGCAACTAGAAGTTCTGGAGCGTTCCATTGCATTCCATGGCAACTAGTAGTTCCAGAGGGTTTCCATGGCATTCCATGGTAACTAGTAATTACAGAGCGTTTCTACGGCATTACATGGCAACTATTTTTTGCCATGTGTTTCCATGACATTCCATAGCAACTAGAAGATCCGTAGCGTTCCTTGACATTCCATGCAAACTAGTAGTTCCAGAGCATTTCGATGGCATTTTGGTGGCAAAGAAAAGTTCCGCAGCGTTTCATGGCATTCATGGCAACTAAAATTTCCATAGCGTTGCATAGCCTTCCATGGAAACTAGAAGTTCCAGGGCGTTCTATGTCATTGCATTGCAACTAGTACTTCTGGACAGTTTATATGGCATTGCATGGCTTCTGGAAATACCAGAGGGTTCCGTGGCAAGTAGAAGTTCCAGTGTGTTCCATATCATTGCATGGCAACTTGTAGTTCCAGATCGTTTCTATGGCATTCCATGGTAACTAGTAGTTCTAGACAGTTTATATGGCATTCCATGGCTACTAGAAATTTCAGAGGGTTCCATGGCAAGTAGAAGTTCCAGTGTGTTCCATAGCATTCCATGGCAAGTAGTAGTTAAAGAGCGTTTCTATGGCACTGCATGGCAACTAGGATTTCAGTGCACTTCTATCGCATACCTGCGGAACGAGAGTTTCCGGAGCGTTCCATTGCATTCCATGGCAATTTGAAATTCCAGAGCGTTCCATACCAATCAAGGGCAAGGAGTAACTCCAAATCTTTTCATGGTATTAGGTGGCAACTTCAAGTTCCAAAGGGTTTCTATAGCATTCCATGGCAACTTAAATTTCCGGAGCATTCCATTGCATTCCATGGCAAATAGTAGTTCCAGAGCGTTTCTATGTCATTCCATGTCAACTAGGAGTTCCAGTGCATTTCTATCACATACCACGGGAACTAGAAGTTCCGGAGCGTTGCATTGCATTCCATGGGAACTCGAAATTCCAGAACGTTCCATACCAATCAAGGGCAAGAAGTAGTTCCAGAGCTTTTGATGGTATTAGGAGGCAACTACTAGTTCCAGAGCGTTTCTATGGCACTCCATGGCAACCAGGAGTTCCAGAGCGTTCCATGGCATTCCATGGCAACTAGAAGTTCCAGAGCGTTTCTATGGCATTCCATGGCAACTCTTATTTGCAATGTGTTTCGATGATATTGCATTTGAATTAGAAGTTCTGTATTCTTCTATTGCATTCCATGGTAAGTAGGAGTTCCAAAACATTACGTGGCATTCCACGGCAACTAGGAGTTGCAGTGCGTTTCTATTGTATACCATGGCAACTAGAAGTACCGGAGCGTTCCATACCATTCCATGGACACTATTATTTGCGATGTGTTTCCATGACATTCCATGGCAACTAGGAGTTTCAGAGCATTCCATGGCATTCCATGGCAACTAGAAGTTCCAGAGCATTTCTATGGAATTCCATGGCTACTATTATTTGTGATGTGTTTCCATGGCATTCCATGGCATCTAGTAGTTACAGAGCGTTTATATGGCATTCCACGGCAACTAGAAGTTCTGCAGCGTTCCATGGTATTTCATGGCAACTAGAAGTTCCGGAGCGTTCCATTGCATTCCATGGCAACTAGAAGTTCCAGAGCGTTTCTGTGGCATATCATGGCAATTAATATTTGCGATGTGTTTCCACGATATTCCATGGCAACTAGAAGTTCGAGAGCGTTCCACAGCATTCCTTGACAACTAGTAGTTCCAGGGAATTTCTAATGCATTCCATGGCAACTATTATTTGCGATGTGTTTTCATGACATTCCATGGCAACTGGGAGTTCCAGTGTGTTTCTATCGCATACCATGGCAACTAGAAGTTCCGGAGCGTTCCATTGCATTCCATGGCAACTAGAAATTCCAGAGCGTTCCATACCAATCAAGGGCAAGTAGTAGTTCCAGAGGTTTTTATGGTATTAGGTGGGCACTAGAGGTTCCAGAGAATTCCTATGGCTTTCCATGGCAACTAGAATTTCCAGACCGTTTCATTGCTTTCCATGGCAACTAGAAGTTCCAGTGTCTTCCATAGCGTTCCGTGCAAACTTGTAGTTCCAGAGTGTTTCTATGGCATTCCATGGTAACTAGTTGTTACAGAGCGTTTCTATGTATTACATGGCAACAATTATTTGCGATGTGTTTCCATGAAATTCCAAGGAAATTTAAAGATCCGCAGCGTTCCATGACATTCCATGCCAACTAGTGTTAAAAGACCATTTCGATGGCATTTTGATGGTAACGAGGAGTTCCGCAGCATTTCATGGTATTCTATGGCAACTAGAATTTCCAGAGCGTTCCATAGCCTTCCATGGCAAATAGTAGTTCTGGACAGTTTATGTGGGATTCCATGTCTTCTAGAAATGCCAGAGGGTTCCGTGGCAAGTCGAAGTTCCATTGAGTTCCATAGCATATTATGGCAACTAGTACTTCCAGAGGGTTTCTAAGGCACTCCATGGAACCAGGAGTTCCAGAGCGTTCCATGGCATTCCATGGCAACTAGAAGTTCTGGAGCGTTCCATTGCACTCCATGGCAACTAGTAGTTCCGGAGCTTTTCTATGGCATTCCATGGAAACTAGTAGTTCTAGAGAGTTTATATGGCATTCCATGGCTACTAGAAAATCCAGAGGGTTCCATGGCAAGTAGAAGTTCCAGTGTCTTCCATACCATTCCATGGCAACTAGTAGTTCCAGAGAGTTTCTACATCATTCCATGGCAACCAGGAGTTCCAGAGCGTCCCATGGCATTCCACGACAACTAGTAGTTCCAGAGCATTTCTATGGCATTCCATGGCAACCAGGAGTTCCAGTGGCAAGTAGGAGTTCCAGACCGTGTCTATCGCATGCCATGGCAACTCTTATTTGCTATGTGTTTCCATGACATTCCATTAGAATTAGAAGTTCTGGATCGTTCCATTGCATTCCATGGCAAGTAGGAGTTCCAGACCGTGTCTATCGCATGCCATGGCAACTCTTATTTGCTATGTGTTTCCATGGCATTCCATTAGAATTAGAAGTTCTGGATCGTTCCATTGCATTCCATGGTAAGTAGGAGTTCCAAAGCATTCCATGGCATTCCATGGCAACTACAATTTTGAGAAGGTTTCTGTGGCATTCATCGGCAACTATTATTTGCGATGTGTTTCCATAGCCATTCCATGGCAACTAGTAGTTCCAGAGACTTTCTATGGCATTCCATGGCAACTAGTAGTTCCAGAGCGTTTCTATCATATTCCATGGCAACTGGAAGATCCAGTGCGTTCCATGGCATTGTATGCAACTAGTAGTTCTGGACAGTTTATATGGCATTCCATGGCTTCTAGAAATTCCAGAGAGTTCCGTGGCAAGTAGAATTTCCATTGTGTTCCATAGCATTTCATAGCAACTAGTAGTTCCAGTGCGTTTCTATGGCACTCCATGGTAACCAGGAGTTCCAGAGCGTTCCATGGCATTCCATGACAACTAGTAGTTCCAGAGCATTTCTATGGCATCCCATGGCAACCAGGAGTTCCAGTGCATTTCTATCGCATACCATGGGAACTGGAATTTGCGGAGCGTTCCATTGCATTCCATGGCAACTAGAAATTCCAAAGCGTTCCATACGAATCAAGGGGAAGTAATAATTCCAGAGCTTTTGATGGTATGAGGTGGCAACAAGGAGTTCCAGAGTGTTTCTATGGCATTCCATGGCAACTAGAAGTTCTGGAGCGTTCCATTACATTCCATGGCAACTAGTAGTTCCAGAGGGTTTCCATGGCATTCCATGGTAACTAGTAATTACAGAGCGTTTCTACGGCATTACATGGCAACTATTTTTTGCCATGTGTTTCCATGACATTCCATAGCAACTAGAAGATCCGTAGCGTTCCTTGACATTCCATGCAAACTAGTAGTTCCAGAGCATTTCGATGGCATTTTGGTGGCAAAGAAAAGTTCCGCAGCGTTTTATGGCATTCATGGCAACTAAAATTTCCATAGCGTTGCATAGCCTTCCATGGAAACTAGAAGTTCCAGGGCGTTCTATGTCATTGCATTGCAACTAGTACTTCTGGACAGTTTATATGGCATTGCATGGCTTCTGGAAATACCAGAGGGTTCCGTGGCAAGTAGAAGTTCCAGTGTGTTCCATATCATTGCATGGCAACTTGTAGTTCCAGATCGTTTCTATGGCATTCCATGGTAACTAGTAGTTCTAGACAGTTTATATGGCATTCCATGGCTACTAGAAATTTCAGAGGGTTCCATGGCAAGTAGAAGTTCCAGTGTGTTCCATAGCATTCCATGGCAAGTAGTAGTTAAAGAGCGTTTCTATGGCACTGCATGGCAACTAGGATTTCAGTGCACTTCTATCGCATACCTGCGGAACGAGAGTTTCCGGAGCGTTCCATTGCATTCCATGGCAATTTGAAATTCCAGAGCGTTCCATACCAATCAAGGGCAAGGAGTAACTCCAAATCTTTTCATGGTATTAGGTGGCAACTTCAAGTTCCAAAGGGTTTCTATAGCATTCCATGGCAACTTAAATTTCCGGAGCATTCCATTGCATTCCATGGCAAATAGTAGTTCCAGAGCGTTTCTATGTCATTCCATGGCAACTAGGAGTTCCAGTGCATTTCTATCACATACCACGGGAACTAGAAGTTCCGGAGCGTTGCATTGCATTCCATGGGAACTCGAAATTCCAGAACGTTCCATACCAATCAAGGGCAAGAAGTAGTTCCAGAGCTTTTGATGGTATTAGGAGGCAACTACTAGTTCCAGAGCGTTTCTATGGCACTCCATGGCAACCAGGAGTTCCAGAGCGTTCCATGGCATTCCATGGCAACTAGAAGTTCCAGAGCGTTTCTATGGCATTCCATGGCAACTCTTATTTGCAATGTGTTTCGATGATATTGCATTTGAATTAGAAGTTCTGTATTCTTCTATTGCATTCCATGGTAAGTAGGAGTTCCAAAACATTACGTGGCATTCCACGGCAACTAGGAGTTGCAGTGCGTTTCTATTGTATACCATGGCAACTAGAAGTACCGGAGCGTTCCATACCATTCCATGGACACTATTATTTGCGATGTGTTTCCATGACATTCCATGGCAACTAGGAGTTTCAGAGCATTCCATGGCATTCCATGGCAACTAGAAGTTCCAGAGCATTTCTATGGAATTCCATGGCTACTATTATTTGTGATGTGTTTCCATGGCATTCCATGGCATCTAGTAGTTACAGAGCGTTTATATGGCATTCCACGGCAACTAGAAGTTCTGCAGCGGTCCATGGTATTTCATGGCAACTAGAAGTTCCGGAGCGTTCCATTGCATTCCATGGCAACTAGAAGTTCCAGAGCGTTTCTGTGGCATATCATGGCAATTAATATTTGCGATGTGTTTCCACGATATTCCATGGCAACTAGAAGTTCGAGAGCGTTCCACAGCATTCCTTGACAACTAGTAGTTCCAGGGAATTTCTAATGCATTCCATGGCAACTATTATTTGCGATGTGTTTTCATGACATTCCATGGCAACTGGGAGTTCCAGTGTGTTTCTATCGCATACCATGGCAACTAGAAGTTCCGGAGCGTTCCATTGCATTCCATGGCAACTAGAAATTCCAGAGCGTTCCATACCAATCAAGGGCAAGTAGTAGTTCCAGAGGTTTTTATGGTATTAGGTGGGCACTAGAGGTTCCAGAGAATTCCTATGGCTTTCCATGGCAACTAGACTTTCCGGACCGTTTCATTGCTTTCCATGGCAACTAGAAGTTCCAGTGTCTTCCATAGCGTTCCGTGCAAACTTGTAGTTCCAGAGTGTTTCTATGGCATTCCATGGTAACTAGTTGTTACAGAGCGTTTCTATGTATTACATGGCAACAATTATTTGCGATGTGTTTCCATGAAATTCCAAGGAAATTTAAAGATCCGCAGCATTCCATGACATTCCATGCCAACTAGTGTTAAAAGACCATTTCGATGGCATTTTGATGGTAACGAGGAGTTCCGCAGCATTTCATGGTATTCTATGGCAACTAGAATTTCCAGAGCGTTCCATAGCCTTCCATGGCAAATAGTAGTTCTGGACAGTTTATGTGGGATTCCATGTCTTCTAGAAATGCCAGAGGGTTCCGTGGCAAGTCGAAGTTCCATTGAGTTCCATAGCATTTTATGGCAACTAGTACTTCCAGAGGGTTTCTAAGGCACTCCATGGAACCAGGAGTTCCAGAGCGTTCCATGGCATTCCATGGCAACTAGAAGTTCTGGAGCGTTCCATTGCACTCCATGGCAACTAGTAGTTCCGGAGCTTTTCTATGGCATTCCATGGAAACTAGTAGTTCTAGAGAGTTTATATGGCATTCCATGGCTACTAGAAAATCCAGAGGGTTCCATGGCAAGTAGAAGTTCCAGTGTGTTCCATACCATTCCATGGCAACTAGTAGTTCCAGAGAGTTTCTACATCATTCCATGGCAACCAGGAGTTCCAGAGCGTCCCATGGCATTCCACGACAACTAGTAGTTCCAGAGCATTTCTATGGCATTCCATGGCAACCAGGAGTTCCAGTGGCAAGTAGGAGTTCCAGACCGTGTCTATCGCATGCCATGGCAACTCTTATTTGCTATGTGTTTCCATGACATTCCATTAGAATTAGAAGTTCTGGATCGTTCCATTGCATTCCATGGCAAGTAGGAGTTCCAGACCGTGTCTATCGCATGCCATGGCAACTCTTATTTGCTATGTGTTTCCATGGCATTCCATTAGAATTAGAAGTTCTGGATCGTTCCATTGCATTCCATGGTAAGTAGGAGTTCCAAAGCATTCCATGGCATTCCATGGCAACTACAATTTTGAGAAGGTTTCTGTGGCATTCATCGGCAACTATTATTTGCGATGTGTTTCCATAGCCATTCCATGGCAACTAGTAGTTCCAGAGACTTTCTATGGCATTCCATGGCAACTAGTAGTTCCAGAGCGTTTCTATCATATTCCATGGCAACTGGAAGATCCCGTGCGTTCCATGGCATTGTATGCAACTAGTAGTTCTGGACAGTTTATATGGCATTCCATGGCTTCTAGAAATTCCAGAGAGTTCCGTGGCAAGTAGAATTTCCATTGTGTTCCATAGCATTTCATAGCAACTAGTAGTTCCAGTGCGTTTCTATGGCACTCCATGGTAACCAGGAGTTCCAGAGCGTTCCATGGCATTCCATGACAACTAGTAGTTCCAGAGCATTTCTATGGCATCCCATGGCAACCAGGAGTTCCAGTGCATTTCTATCGCATACCATGGGAACTGGAATTTGCGGAGCGTTCCATTGCATTCCATGGCAACTAGAAATTCCAAAGCGTTCCATACGAATCAAGGGGAAGTAATAATTCCAGAGCTTTTGATGGTATGAGGTGGCAACAAGGAGTTCCAGAGTGTTTCTATGGCATTCCATGGCAACTAGAAGTTCTGGAGCGTTCCATTGCATTCCATGGCAACTAGTAGTTCCAGAGGGTTTCCATGGCATTCCATGGTAACTAGTAATTACAGAGCGTTTCTACGGCATTACATGGCAACTATTTTTTGCCATGTGTTTCCATGACATTCCATAGCAACTAGAAGATCCGTAGCGTTCCTTGACATTCCATGCAAACTAGTAGTTCCAGAGCATTTCGATGGCATTTTGATGGCAAAGAAAAGTTCCGCAGCGTTTCATGGCATTCATGGCAACTAAAATTTCCATAGCGTTGCATAGCCTTCCATGGAAACTAGAAGTTCCAGGGCGTTCTATGTCATTGCATTGCAACTAGTACTTCTGGACAGTTTATATGGCATTGCATGGCTTCTGGAAATACCAGAGGGTTCCGTGGCAAGTAGAAGTTCCAGTGTGTTCCATATCATTGCATGGCAACTTGTAGTTCCAGATCGTTTCTATGGCATTCCATGGTAACTAGTAGTTCTAGACAGTTTATATGGCATTCCATGGCTACTAGAAATTTCAGAGGGTTCCATGGCAAGTAGAAGTTCCAGTGTGTTCCATAGCATTCCATGGCAAGTAGTAGTTAAAGAGCATTTCTATGGCACTGCATGGCAACTAGGATTTCAGTGCACTTCTATCGCATACCTGCGGAACGAGAGTTTCCGGAGCGTTCCATTGCATTCCATGGCAATTTGAAATTCCAGAGCGTTCCATACCAATCAAGGGCAAGGAGTAACTCCAAATCTTTTCATGGTATTAGGTGGCAACTTCAAGTTCCAAAGGGTTTCTATAGCATTCCATGGCAACTTAAATTTCCGGAGCATTCCATTGCATTCCATGGCAAATAGTAGTTCCAGAGCGTTTCTATGGCATTCCATGTCAACTAGGAGTTCCAGTGCATTTCTATCACATACCACGGGAACTAGAAGTTACGGAGCGTTGCATTGCATTCCATGGGAACTCGAAATTCCAGAACGTTCCATACCAATCAAGGGCAAGAAGTAGTTCCAGAGCTTTTGATGGTATTAGGAGGCAACTACTAGTTCCAGAGCGTTTCTATGGCACTCCATGGCAACCAGGAGTTCCAGAGCGTTCCATGGCATTCCATGGCAACTAGAAGTTCCAGAGTGTTTCTATGGCATTCCATGGCAACTCTTATTTGCAATGTGTTTCGATGATATTGCATTTGAATTAGAAGTTCTGTATTCTTCTATTGCATTCCATGGTAAGTAGGAGTTCCAAAACATTACGTGGCATTCCACGGCAACTAGGAGTTGCAGTGCGTTTCTATTGTATACCATGGCAACTAGAAGTACCGGAGCGTTCCATACCATTCCATGGACACTATTATTTGCGATGTGTTTCCATGACATTCCATGGCAACTAGGAGTTTCAGAGCATTCCATGGCATTCCATGGCAACTAGAAGTTCCAGAGCATTTCTATGGAATTCCATGGCTACTATTATTTGTGATGTGTTTCCATGGCATTCCATGGCATCTAGTAGTTACAGAGCGTTTATATGGCATTCCACGGCAACTAGAAGTTCTGCAGCGGTCCATGGTATTTCATGGCAACTAGAAGTTCCGGAGCGTTCCATTGCATTCCATGGCAACTAGAAGTTCCAGAGCGTTTCTGTGGCATATCATGGCAATTAATATTTGCGATGTGTTTCCACGATATTCCATGGCAACTAGAAGTTCGAGAGCGTTCCACAGCATTCCTTGACAACTAGTAGTTCCAGGGAATTTCTAATGCATTCCATGGCAACTATTATTTGCGATGTGTTTTCATGACATTCCATGGCAACTGGGAGTTCCAGTGTGTTTCTATCGCATACCATGGCAACTAGAAGTTCCGGAGCGTTCCATTGCATTCCATGGCAACTAGAAATTCCAGAGCGTTCCATACCAATCAAGGGCAAGTAGTAGTTCCAGAGGTTTTTATGGTATTAGGTGGGCACTAGAGGTTCCAGAGAATTCCTATGGCTTTCCATGGCAACTAGACTTTCCGGACCGTTTCATTGCTTTCCATGGCAACTAGAAGTTCCAGTGTCTTCCATAGCGTTCCGTGCAAACTTGTAGTTCCAGAGTGTTTCTATGGCATTCCATGGTAACTAGTTGTTACAGAGCGTTTCTATGTATTACATGGCAACAATTATTTGCGATGTGTTTCCATGAAATTCCAAGGAAATTTAAAGATCCGCAGCGTTCCATGACATTCCATGCCAACTAGTGTTAAAAGACCATTTCGATGGGATTTTGATGGTAACGAGGAGTTCCGCAGCATTTCATGGTATTCTATGGCAACTAGAATTTCCAGAGCGTTCCATAGCCTTCCATGGCAAATAGTAGTTCTGGACAGTTTATGTGGGATTCCATGTCTTCTAGAAATGCCAGAGGGTTCCGTGGCAAGTCGAAGTTCCATTGAGTTCCATAGCATATTATAGCAACTAGTACTTCCAGAGGGTTTCTAAGGCACTCCATGGAACCAGGAGTTCCAGAGCGTTCCATGGCATTCCATGGCAACTAGAAGTTCTGGAGCGTTCCATTGCACTCCATGGCAACTAGTAGTTCCGGAGCTTTTCTATGGCATTCCATGGAAACTAGTAGTTCTAGAGAGTTTATATGGCATTCCATGGCTACTAGAAAATCCAGAGGGTTCCATGGCAAGTAGAAGTTCCAGTGTGTTCCATACCATTCCATGGCAACTAGTAGTTCCAGAGAGTTTCTACATCATTCCATGGCAACCAGGAGTTCCAGAGCGTCCCATGGCATTCCACGACAACTAGTAGTTCCAGAGCATTTCTATGGCATTCCATGGCAACCAGGAGTTCCAGTGGCAAGTAGGAGTTCCAGACCGTGTCTATCGCATGCCATGGCAACTCTTATTTGCTATGTGTTTCCATGACATTCCATTAGAATTAGAAGTTCTGGATCGTTCCATTGCATTCCATGGCAAGTAGGAGTTCCAGACCGTGTCTATCGCATGCCATGGCAACTCTTATTTGCTATGTGTTTCCATGGCATTCCATTAGAATTAGAAGTTCTGGATCGTTCCATTGCATTCCATGGTAAGTAGGAGTTCCAAAGCATTCCATGGCATTCCATGGCAACTACAATTTTGAGAAGGTTTCTGTGGCATTCATCGGCAACTATTATTTGCGATGTGTTTCCATAGCCATTCCATGGCAACTAGTAGTTCCAGAGACTTTCTATGGCATTCCATGGCAACTAGTAGTTCCAGAGCATTTCTATCATATTCCATGGCAACTGGAAGATCCAGTGCGTTCCATGGCATTGTATGCAACTAGTAGTTCTGGACAGTTTATATGGCATTCCATGGCTTCTAGAAATTCCAGAGAGTTCCGTGGCAAGTAGAATTTCCATTGTGTTCCATAGCATTTCATAGCAACTAGTAGTTCCAGTGCGTTTCTATGGCACTCCATGGTAACCAGGAGTTCCAGAGCGTTCCATGGCATTCCATGACAACTAGTAGTTCCAGAGCATTTCTATGGCATCCCATGGCAACCAGGAGTTCCAGTGCATTTCTATCGCATACCATGGGAACTGGAATTTGCGGAGCGTTCCATTGCATTCCATGGCAACTAGAAATTCCAAAGCGTTCCATACGAATCAAGGGGAAGTAATAATTCCAGAGCTTTTGATGGTATGAGGTGGCAACAAGGAGTTCCAGAGTGTTTCTATGGCATTCCATGGCAACTAGAAGTTCTGGAGCGTTCCATTGCATTCCATGGCAACTAGTAGTTCCAGAGGGTTTCCATGGCATTCCATGGTAACTAGTAATTACAGAGCGTTTCTACGGCATTACATGGCAACTATTTTTTGCCATGTGTTTCCATGACATTCCATAGCAACTAGAAGATCCGTAGCGTTCCTTGACATTCCATGCAAACTAGTAGTTCCAGAGCATTTCGATGGCATTTTGGTGGCAAAGAAAAGTTCCGCAGCGTTTCATGGCATTCATGGCAACTAAAATTTCCATAGCGTTGCATAGCCTTCCATGGAAACTAGAAGTTCCAGGGCGTTCTATGTCATTGCATTGCAACTAGTACTTCTGGACAGTTTATATGGCATTGCATGGCTTCTGGAAATACCAGAGGGTTCCGTGGCAAGTAGAAGTTCCAGTGTGTTCCATATCATTGCATGGCAACTTGTAGTTCCAGATCGTTTCTATGGCATTCCATGGTAACTAGTAGTTCTAGACAGTTTATATGGCATTCCATGGCTACTAGAAATTTCAGAGGGTTCCATGGCAAGTAGAAGTTCCAGTGTGTTCCATAGCATTCCATGGCAAGTAGTAGTTAAAGAGCGTTTCTATGGCACTGCATGGCAACTAGGATTTCAGTGCACTTCTATCGCATACCTGCGGAACGAGAGTTTCCGGAGCGTTCCATTGCATTCCATGGCAATTTGAAATTCCAGAGCGTTCCATACCAATCAAGGGCAAGGAGTAACTCCAAATCTTTTCATGGTATTAGGTGGCAACTTCAAGTTCCAAAGGGTTTCTATAGCATTCCATGGCAACTTAAATTTCCGGAGCATTCCATTGCATTCCATGGCAAATAGTAGTTCCAGAGCGTTTCTATGGCATTCCATGTCAACTAGGAGTTCCAGTGCATTTCTATCACATACCACGGGAACTAGAAGTTCCGGAGCGTTGCATTGCATTCCATGGGAACTCGAAATTCCAGAACGTTCCATACCAATCAAGGGCAAGAAGTAGTTCCAGAGCTTTTGATGGTATTAGGAGGCAACTACTAGTTCCAGAGCGTTTCTATGGCACTCCATGGCAACCAGGAGTTCCAGAGCGTTCCATGGCATTCCATGGCAACTAGAAGTTCCAGAGCGTTTCTATGGCATTCCATGGCAACTCTTATTTGCAATGTGTTTCGATGATATTGCATTTGAATTAGAAGTTCTGTATTCTTCTATTGCATTCCATGGTAAGTAGGAGTTCCAAAACATTACGTGGCATTCCACGGCAACTAGGAGTTGCAGTGCGTTTCTATTGTATACCATGGCAACTAGAAGTACCGGAGCGTTCCATACCATTCCATGGACACTATTATTTGCGATGTGTTTCCATGACATTCCATGGCAACTAGGAGTTTCAGAGCATTCCATGGCATTCCATGGCAACTAGAAGTTCCAGAGCATTTCTATGGAATTCCATGGCTACTATTATTTGTGATGTGTTTCCATGGCATTCCATGGCATCTAGTAGTTACAGAGCGTTTATATGGCATTCCACGGCAACTAGAAGTTCTGCAGCGGTCCATGGTATTTCATGGCAACTAGAAGTTCCGGAGCGTTCCATTGCATTCCATGGCAACTAGAAGTTCCAGAGCGTTTCTGTGGCATATCATGGCAATTATTATTTGCGATGTGTTTCCACGATATTCCATGGCAACTAGAAGTTCGAGAGCGTTCCACAGCATTCCTTGACAACTAGTAGTTCCAGGGAATTTCTAATGCATTCCATGGCAACTATTATTTGCGATGTGTTTTCATGACATTCCATGGCAACTGGGAGTTCCAGTGTGTTTCTATCGCATACCATGGCAACTAGAAGTTCCGGAGCGTTCCATTGCATTCCATGGCAACTAGAAATTCCAGAGCGTTCCATACCAATCAAGGGCAAGTAGTAGTTCCAGAGGTTTTTATGGTATTAGGTGGGCACTAGAGGTTCCAGAGAATTCCTATGGCTTTCCATGGCAACTAGAATTTCCGGACCGTTTCATTGCTTTCCATGGCAACTAGAAGTTCCAGTGTCTTCCATAGCGTTCCGTGCAAACTTGTAGTTCCAGAGTGTTTCTATGGCATTCCATGGTAACTAGTTGTTACAGAACGTTTCTATGTATTACATGGCAACAATTATTTGCGATGTGTTTCCATGAAATTCCAAGGAAATTTAAAGATCCGCAGCGTTCCATGACATTCCATGCCAACTAGTGTTAAAAGACCATTTCGATGGGATTTTGATGGTAACGAGGAGTTCCGCAGCATTTCATGGTATTCTATGGCAACTAGAATTTCCAGAGCGTTCCATAGCCTTCCATGGCAAATAGTAGTTCTGGACAGTTTATGTGGGATTCCATGTCTTCTAGAAATGCCAGAGGGTTCCGTGGCAAGTCGAAGTTCCATTGAGTTCCATAGCATTTTATGGCAACTAGTACTTCCAGAGGGTTTCTAAGGCACTCCATGGAACCAGGAGTTCCAGAGCGTTCCATGGCATTCCATGGCAACTAGAAGTTCTGGAGCGTTCCATTGCACTCCATGGCAACTAGTAGTTCCGGAGCTTTTCTATGGCATTCCATGGAAACTAGTAGTTCTAGAGAGTTTATATGGCATTCCATGGCTACTAGAAAATCCAGAGGGTTCCATGGCAAGTAGAAGTTCCAGTGTGTTCCATACCATTCCATGGCAACTAGTAGTTCCAGAGAGTTTCTACATCATTCCATGGCAACCAGGAGTTCCAGAGCGTCCCATGGCATTCCACGACAACTAGTAGTTCCAGAGCATTTCTATGGCATTCCATGGCAACCAGGAGTTCCAGTGGCAAGTAGGAGTTCCAGACCGTGTCTATCGCATGCCATGGCAACTCTTATTTGCTATGTGTTTCCATGACATTCCATTAGAATTAGAAGTTCTGGATCGTTCCATTGCATTCCATGGCAAGTAGGAGTTCCAGACCGTGTCTATCGCATGCCATGGCAACTCTTATTTGCTATGTGTTTCCATGGCATTCCATTAGAATTAGAAGTTCTGGATCGTTCCATTGCATTCCATGGTAAGTAGGAGTTCCAAAGCATTCCATGGCATTCCATGGCAACTACAATTTTGAGAAGGTTTCTGTGGCATTCATCGGCAACTATTATTTGCGATGTGTTTCCATAGCCATTCCATGGCAACTAGTAGTTCCAGAGACTTTCTATGGCATTCCATGGCAACTAGTAGTTCCAGAGCGTTTCTATCATATTCCATGGCAACTGGAAGATCCAGTGCGTTCCGTGGCATTGTATGCAACTAGTAGTTCTGGACAGTTTATATGGCATTCCATGGCTTCTAGAAATTCCAGAGAGTTCCGTGGCAAGTAGAATTTCCATTGTGTTCCATAGCATTTCATAGCAACTAGTAGTTCCAGAGCGTTTCTATGGCATCCCATGGCAACCAGGAGTTCCAGTGCATTTCTATCGCATACCATGGGAACTGGAATTTGCGGAGCGTTCCATTGCATTCCATGGCAACTAGAAATTCCAAAGCGTTCCATACGAATCAAGGGGAAGTAATAATTCCAGAGCTTTTGATGGTATGAGGTGGCAACAAGGAGTTCCAGAGTGTTTCTATGGCATTCCATGGCAACTAGAAGTTCTGGAGCGTTCCATTGCATTCCATGGCAACTAGTAGTTCCAGAGGGTTTCCATGGCATTCCATGGTAACTAGTAATTACAGAGCGTTTCTACGGCATTACATGGCAACTATTTTTTGCCATGTGTTTCCATGACATTCCATAGCAACTAGAAGATCCGTAGCGTTCCTTGACATTCCATGCAAACTAGTAGTTCCAGAGCATTTCGATGGCATTTTGGTGGCAAAGAAAAGTTCCGCAGCGTTTCATGGCATTCATGGCAACTAAAATTTCCATAGCGTTGCATAGCCTTCCATGGAAACTAGAAGTTCCAGGGCGTTCTATGTCATTGCATTGCAACTAGTACTTCTGGACAGTTTATATGGCATTGCATGGCTTCTGGAAATACCAGAGGGTTCCGTGGCAAGTAGAAGTTCCAGTGTGTTCCATATCATTGCATGGCAACTTGTAGTTCCAGATCGTTTCTATGGCATTCCATGGTAACTAGTAGTTCTAGACAGTTTATATGGCATTCCATGGCTACTAGAAATTTCAGAGGGTTCCATGGCAAGTAGAAGTTCCAGTGTGTTCCATAGCATTCCATGGCAAGTAGTAGTTAAAGAGCGTTTCTATGGCACTGCATGGCAACTAGGATTTCAGTGCACTTCTATCGCATACCTGCGGAACGAGAGTTTCCGGAGCGTTCCATTGCATTCCATGGCAATTTGAAATTCCAGAGCGTTCCATACCAATCAAGGGCAAGGAGTAACTCCAAATCTTTTCATGGTATTAGGTGGCAACTTCAAGTTCCAAAGGGTTCCTATAGCATTCCATGGCAACTTAAATTTCCGGAGCATTCCATTGCATTCCATGGCAAATAGTAGTTCCAGAGCGTTTCTATGTCATTCCATGTCAACTAGGAGTTCCAGTGCATTTCTATCACATACCACGGGAACTAGAAGTTCCGGAGCGTTGCATTGCATTCCATGGGAACTCGAAATTCCAGAACGTTCCATACCAATCAAGGGCAAGAAGTAGTTCCAGAGCTTTTGATGGTATTAGGAGGCAACTACTAGTTCCAGAGCGTTTCTATGGCACTCCATGGCAACCAGGAGTTCCAGAGCGTTTCCATGGCATTCCATGGCAACTAGAAGTTCCAGAGCGTTTCTATGGCATTCCATGGCAACTCTTATTTGCAATGTGTTTCGATGATATTGCATTTGAATTAGAAGTTCTGTATTCTTCTATTGCATTCCATGGTAAGTAGGAGTTCCAAAACATTACGTGGCATTCCACGGCAACTAGGAGTTGCAGTGCGTTTCTATTGTATACCATGGCAACTAGAAGTACCGGAGCGTTCCATACCATTCCATGGACACTATTATTTGCGATGTGTTTCCATGACATTCCATGGCAACTAGGAGTTTCAGAGCATTCCATGGCATTCCATGGCAACTAGAAGTTCCAGAGCATTTCTATGGAATTCCATGGCTACTATTATTTGTGATGTGTTTCCATGGCATTCCATGGCATTCCATGGCATCTAGTAGTTACAGAGCGTTTATATGGCATTCCACGGCAACTAGAAGTTCTGCAGCGGTCCATGGTATTTCATGGCAACTAGAAGTTCCGGAGCGTTCCATTGCATTCCATGGCAACTAGAAGTTCCAGAGCGTTTCTGTGGCATATCATGGCAATTAATATTTGCGATGTGTTTCCACGATATTCCATGGCAACTAGAAGTTCGAGAGCGTTCCACAGCATTCCTTGACAACTAGTAGTTCCAGGGAATTTCTAATGCATTCCATGGCAACTATTATTTGCGATGTGTTTTCATGACATTCCATGGCAACTGGGAGTTCCAGTGTGTTTCTATCGCATACCATGGCAACTAGAAGTTCCGGAGCGTTCCATTGCATTCCATGGCAACTAGAAATTCCAGAGCGTTCCATACCAATCAAGGGCAAGTAGTAGTTCCAGAGGTTTTTATGGTATTAGGTGGGCACTAGAGGTTCCAGAGAATTCCTATGGCTTTCCATGGCAACTAGAATTTCCGGACCGTTTCATTGCTTTCCATGGCAACTAGAAGTTCCAGTGTCTTCCATAGCGTTCCGTGCAAACTTGTAGTTCCAGAGTGTTTCTATGGCATTCCATGGTAACTAGTTGTTACAGAGCGTTTCTATGTATTACATGGCAACAATTATTTGCGATGTGTTTCCATGAAATTCCAAGGAAATTTAAAGATCCGCAGCGTTCCATGACATTCCATGCCAACTAGTGTTAAAAGACCATTTCGATGGCATTTTGATGGTAACGAGGAGTTCCGCAGCATTTCATGGTATTCTATGGCAACTAGAATTTCCAGAGCGTTCCATAGCCTTCCATGGCAAATAGTAGTTCTGGACAGTTTATGTGGGATTCCATGTCTTCTAGAAATGCCAGAGGGTTCCGTGGCAAGTCGAAGTTCCATTGAGTTCCATAGCATTTTATGGCAACTAGTACTTCCAGAGGGTTTCTAAGGCACTCCATGGAACCAGGAGTTCCAGAGCGTTCCATGGCATTCCATGGCAACTAGAAGTTCTGGAGCGTTCCATTGCACTCCATGGCAACTAGTAGTTCCGGAGCTTTTCTATGGCATTCCATGGAAACTAGTAGTTCTAGAGAGTTTATATGGCATTCCATGGCTACTAGAAAATCCAGAGGGTTCCATGGCAAGTAGAAGTTCCAGTGTGTTCCATACCATTCCATGGCAACTAGTAGTTCCAGAGAGTTTCTACATCATTCCATGGCAACCAGGAGTTCCAGAGCGTCCCATGGCATTCCACGACAACTAGTAGTTCCAGAGCATTTCTATGGCATTCCATGGCAACCAGGAGTTCCAGTGGCAAGTAGGAGTTCCAGACCGTGTCTATCGCATGCCATGGCAACTCTTATTTGCTATGTGTTTCCATGACATTCCATTAGAATTAGAAGTTCTGGATCGTTCCATTGCATTCCATGGCAAGTAGGAGTTCCAGACCGTGTCTATCGCATGCCATGGCAACTCTTATTTGCTATGTGTTTCCATGGCATTCCATTAGAATTAGAAGTTCTGGATCGTTCCATTGCATTCCATGGTAAGTAGGAGTTCCAAAGCATTCCATGGCATTCCATGGCAACTACAATTTTGAGAAGGTTTCTGTGGCATTCATCGGCAACTATTATTTGCGATGTGTTTCCATAGCCATTCCATGGCAACTAGTAGTTCCAGAGACTTTCTATGGCATTCCATGGCAACTAGTAGTTCCAGAGCGTTTCTATCATATTCCATGGCAACTGGAAGATCCAGTGCGTTCCATGGCATTGTATGCAACTAGTAGTTCTGGACAGTTTATATGGCATTCCATGGCTTCTAGAAATTCCAGAGAGTTCCGTGGCAAGTAGAATTTCCATTGTGTTCCATAGCATTTCATAGCAACTAGTAGTTCCAGTGCGTTTCTATGGCACTCCATGGTAACCAGGAGTTCCAGAGCGTTCCATGGCATTCCATGACAACTAGTAGTTCCAGAGCATTTCTATGGCATCCCATGGCAACCAGGAGTTCCAGTGCATTTCTATCGCATACCATGGGAACTGGAATTTGCGGAGCGTTCCATTGCATTCCATGGCAACTAGAAATTCCAAAGCGTTCCATACGAATCAAGGGGAAGTAATAATTCCAGAGCTTTTGACGGTATGAGGTGGCAACAAGGAGTTCCAGAGTGTTTCTATGGCATTCCATGGCAACTAGAAGTTCTGGAGCGTTCCATTGCATTCCATGGCAACTAGTAGTTCCAGAGGGTTTCCATGGCATTCCATGGTAACTAGTAATTACAGAGCGTTTCTACGGCATTACATGGCAACTATTTTTTGCCATGTGTTTCCATGACATTCCATAGCAACTAGAAGATCCGTAGCGTTCCTTGACATTCCATGCAAACTAGTAGTTCCAGAGCATTTCGATGGCATTTTGGTGGCAAAGAAAAGTTCCGCAGCGTTTCATGGCATTCATGGCAACTAAAATTTCCATAGCGTTGCATAGCCTTCCATGGAAACTAGAAGTTCCAGGGCGTTCTATGTCATTGCATTGCAACTAGTACTTCTGGACAGTTTATATGGCATTGCATGGCTTCTGGAAATACCAGAGGGTTCCGTGGCAAGTAGAAGTTCCAGTGTGTTCCATATCATTGCATGGCAACTTGTAGTTCCAGATCGTTTCTATGGCATTCCATGGTAACTAGTAGTTCTAGACAGTTTATATGGCATTCCATGGCTACTAGAAATTTCAGAGGGTTCCATGGCAAGTAGAAGTTCCAGTGTGTTCCATAGCATTCCATGGCAAGTAGTAGTTAAAGAGCGTTTCTATGGCACTGCATGGCAACTAGGATTTCAGTGCACTTCTATCGCATACCTGCGGAACGAGAGTTTCCGGAGCGTTCCATTGCATTCCATGGCAATTTGAAATTCCAGAGCGTTCCATACCAATCAAGGGCAAGGAGTAACTCCAAATCTTTTCATGGTATTAGGTGGCAACTTCAAGTTCCAAAGGGTTTCTATAGCATTCCATGGCAACTTAAATTTCCGGAGCATTCCATTGCATTCCATGGCAAATAGTAGTTCCAGAGCATTTCTATGGCATTCCATGTCAACTAGGAGTTCCAGTGCATTTCTATCACATACCACGGGAACTAGAAGTTCCGGAGCATTGCATTGCATTCCATGGGAACTCGAAATTCCAGAACGTTCCATACCAATCAAGGGCAAGAAGTAGTTCCAGAGCTTTTGATGGTATTAGGAGGCAACTACTAGTTCCAGAGCGTTTCTATGGCACTCCATGGCAACCAGGAGTTCCAGAGCGTTCCATGGCATTCCATGGCAACTAGAAGTTCCAGAGCGTTTCTATGGCATTCCATGGCAACTAGAATTTCTGCAGCATCCGATGGCATTCCATGGCAACTAGTAGTTCCAGGGAGTTTCTATGGCATTCCATGGCAACTAGGATTTCCACTGCATTTCTATTGCATACCATGGCAACTAGAAGTACCGGAGCGTTCCATTGAATTCCATGGCAACTAGAAATTCCAAGTGTTCCATACCATTCAAGGGCAAGTAGTAGTTCCAGAGGTTTTTATGGTATTAGGTGGCAATTTGAAGTTCCAGAAAGTTTCGATTGCATTCCATGTCAACTAGAAGTTCCAGAGCGTTCCATAGCCATTCCATGGCAACTAGTAGTTCCAGAGCGTTTCTATGGCATTCCATGGAACTAGAATTTCTGCAGCATTTCATGGCATTACATGGCAACTAGTAGTTCCAGGGAGTTTCTATGGCATTCCATGGCAACTCTTATTTGCAATGTGTTTCCATGACATTCCATTAGAATTAGAAGTTCTGGATCGTTCCATTGTATTCCATGGTAAGTAGAATTTCAAAAGCATTACATGGCATTCCATGACAACTACAATTTTGAGAGGGTTTCTGTGGCATTCATCGGCAACTATTATTTGTGATGTGTTTCCATAGCCATTCCATGGCAACTAGTAGTTCCAGAGCCTTTCTATGGCATTCCATGGCAGCTAGGAGTTCCGGAGCATTCCACAGCATTCCATGGCAACTAGTAATTAAGGAGCGTTTCTATGGCATTCCATGACAACTAGTATTTTCAGAGGGTTTATTTGGCATTCAATAGGTACTAGAATTTGCGGAGTGTTCCATGGCATTCCATGGCAACTAGTATATCTAGAGCGTTTCTATGGCATTCCATGGGAACTAATAGTTTCAGAGGGTTTATTTGGCATTCCATGGCAACTAAAAGTTCAAGAGCGTTCCATTCCATTCCATATCAACCAGTAGTGCCAAAGCGTTTCTATGGCACTACCTGGAAACTAGTAGTTCCAAAGTGTTTTTATGGCATTCCGTGGAAACTAGGACTTCCAGAGCGTTCCATGGCATTCCATGGCAACTAGTACTTACAGAGCGTTTCTATGGCATTCCTGGCAAATAGAATTTCTAGAGTGTTTCTATGTCATTCCATTTCAACTATGAGTTCTGGAGGGTTCCATGGTATTTTGTGGCAACTAGAATTTTGAGAGGCTTTCTATGGCGTTTAACAGCAAGTATTGTTTGCGATGTGTTTCCATGACGTTCCGTAGCATCTAGAAGTTCTGAAGCGTTCCATGGCATTCCATGGCAACTAGAAGTTCCAGAGCCTTTATTTGGTATGCCATTTCAATTAGAAGTTTTATAGCGTTCGATAGCATTCCATGGCAACTGGTAGTTCCATAGCGTTTCTATGGCAGTTCATGGCAACTAATATTTTCAGAGGGTTTATTTGGCATTCCATAACAACTAGTATTTCCAGAGCATTTCTATGGGGTTCCATGGCAACTGGAATTTCTGCAGCATCCCATGGCATTCCATGGCAACTAGGAATTCCGGAGTGTCCCATGCATTCCATGGCAACTAGGAGTTCCAGAGCATTCCATGGCATTCCATGGCAACTAGTAGTTCCAGAGCATTTCTATGGCATTCCATGGCAACTATTATTTGCGCTGTGTTTCCATGACATTCCACGGCAACTAGAAGATCCGCAGTGTTCCATGGCATTCCATGCCAACTAGTATTTCTAGAGCATTTCTATGGCATTTTGATGGCAACGAGGAGTTCCGCAGTGTTCCATGACATTCCATGGCAACTAGAAGTTCCAGAGGGTTCCATTGCATTCCATGGCAACTAGAATTTTGAGAGCGTTTCTATGTCATTCAATGCAACTATTATTTGCCATGTGTTTCCATGATTTTCCATGGCAACTAGGAGTTCCTGAGGGTTCCATGTCATTTCTTGGCAACTATTAATTCCAGAGCGTTTTTATGGTATTGTATGACAACTAGAAGTTTTGCAGCGTTTTATGGCATTGCATGGCAACTAGAAGTTCCAGTGTGTTCCATAAAATTACATGGTAACTAGTACTTCCAGAGAGTTTCTATGACATTCCATGGCAACTAGAAGCTTCAGAGCGTTCCATAGCATTCCATGGCAACTAGAAGTTCCAGAGTGTTTCTCCGTCATTCCATGGCTACTAGGAGTTACGGAGGGTTCCATGGCATTTAACTGCAACTAGAATTTTCAGAGCGTTTCTATGGCATTTAACAGCAAGTATTACTTGTGATGTGTTTCCATGACATTCCATAGCATCTAGAAGTTCAAGAGCATACCATGGCATTGCATGGCAAATAGAAGTTCTGCACCGCTCTATGGAATGCCACGGCAACTATAGTTCCAGAGCGTTTCTAGGGCACTCCATGGCAAATAAGATTTCCAGAGCGTTCCATGGCATTCCATGGCACCTACAATTTTGAGAGCGTTTCCATGGTAAACAACGGCAACTATTATTTGCGACATGTTTCCATGGCAGTTACACTGTCAACCAAGCTTCATTTCTTAGTGGGAAGACTGGAGAACCAGTGGACCACGACTGCCTCGAGACGATTGAGGCCACGTACTCTAGCCGCATCGACCTCAAAGATGCCCCCATGGATGGGGTAGAGCACTGCTTCACAGATATGAGCAGCTATGTTCTGGGCAGAAAACAACATTCCGGGTACGCAATCATCACTGCTGAAAAGGTAATAGAATCTGGACCACTACCGGCTGACACCTCAGCGCAAAAGGCCGAGATCATAGCCCTCACTCGGGCCCTGGAGAGGGCCGAAGGAAAGGCTGTGAATATTTGGACTGATTCTAAATACACCTTTGGAGTGGTACATGCCCACGGAGCAATTTAGAAGGAGCGAGGACTGTTGAACTCCCAAGGAAAGACTATCAAGCACGTGAAGGAAATTTTAAGACTTTTGAATGCAATCCAACTTCCTGAAAAAGTGGCAATTATGCACATCAGGGCACACCAGAAAGTGAGCACCGAACTGGAAAGAGGAAACGAACTGGCGGACAGAGAGGCAAAACAGGCAGCTAAAGAAATGGTAAAGGTGGGGAGGGAGCACTAGTCCCAGATGGACAGATAACCCTAGAAGGTAAGCCAGAATACACTAAGGAGGATCAAAAGTTAATCACAGATTTGGAAGGAACAGACAATGAGGATGGGTGGGCCATAACATCACATGGGAAACTCATAGTCCCCTCTTATACGGTTTGGCCATTGGTCCGGGAGGAACACAAGAAGGGACACTGGGGGGCAGAGGCATTACACAAATACCTTATCAGACACGTGATGGCTCGAAATTTATACACCACTGTCAGACAAGTGACTCAGCAAGGTGACCTTTGCCTCCAGACTAATCCAAAAATTGTCCCCAAACCAGAAATGGGCCAAATTGGGAAAGGGAATTGTCCGGGACAACATTGGCAAATTGATTTTGCGGAACTTCCTAGAAAAGGAGGGTGTAAATACTTGCTTGTACTAACTGATACCTTTTCAGGCTGGCCAGAAGCCTTCCCATGCAGAACAGCCAAAGCTCGAGAGGTGACCAAGGTGTTGCTACAAGAAATCATATCCAGGTTTGGAGTCCCAGCAGTGATGTCCTCAGATAGAGGGCCGCACTTTATCTCCAAAATAGTGCAACAAATAAGCCACCATCTAGGGACAGACTGGCAGCTACACACTCCATACCGGCCACAATCCAGTGGCCAGGTGGAGAAAATGAATCACTTGATTAAACAACAGATTGTTAAATTAGGACAAGAAACCAATTGGGCCTGGCCACAATCTCTACCCCTAGCAATGCTATGGATATGAACTAGACCCCGAGCTAAGGAAGGGCTAAGCCCATTTGAAATTCTATATGGACGACCCTATGGGGTACAAAAGGGAACCTCTTCACAAATTGGTGAAGAACTGATGACTTCCTATATGGTGGCATTAGGGAAACAGCTTTGTAAATCTGGGAAACCGCTGTTTGGAACCCGATGCAGGGGTTTGGATGGGCCAGTGCCTAACATACAGCCTGGAGACTATGGGTGTGTTAAGTTTCTTACAGAGAAAACTTTGGAGCCACAGTGGGAAGGACCATATCAAGTGCTCCTCACCTCTTTCACGGCAATTAGGATCAGAGAACAAAGCGCCTGGATTCACTACACCTGTGTGAAGAAAGCACCTCCTGGGATTTTTCTAAGCTGTGGGAAAAGCTAACCTCTTGGTTGTCAAATCTAACATGGTTAAAGCAATTGTTTGTCACAATGATAACAATTATCCTTTTGTTTATAGTCCTTTGTATAACAGTCTGATGTAGTTTATGGTGTTTTCAAAAGACAGGGGATTCCTACAATGAATTGAAAAAGAACCAATGACGACGGAAACTTGAGTCTAGTCAGTATTTTAAAAATGTTAGATAGAGGAACATTGTGTTCGGCTGTAGTAAAAGAATTCACTTAACTCAACAGAAAAGGGGGGAATTGACAGGGGGCCATATAGAAAATATATTTTATAACCAAAGATATATCGAAAATATTAATAGGGAGCTACATAGAAAAAGCTAAAACTATTAAAACTTGCTTCCCAGAACTAACATACAGGCAAGTAAGCAATTAGTCACTAACCCCTGCAAATTGCTTGAGAAAGAAGCTGATAAGGGAAACAGAAAGGACAGAAACAAGGACCTAATTCATGGCTCAAAGGTGTCAAAGGCAGAAGGAGCTAAGGGCTAAGGAGGGCTCGCTAACATCCATCTCTAAACAAGAACAAAGAGGAGACAGCCAGGTGTGCACACAAGGACAGACCAGGCCGAAACCGGTCTGGGACTGCAAGCTCAGCCAAATTAGAGATTCCAGGGGAGAGGCGAGGAGTACACAGCGAGGAAGACCTATGGCCTTCATCCCTGAAGACCCCTGCCCAGAACCACCAGGAGGAACTGTGCAAGCGCCCTGAAGAGGAGCCCGAGGCAGAGATTATGGAAATGGAGTGACCAGAAGGAACTGCCTTTTCGGGGATAGATCACAAATATGTTCAGGCGTTTCGAAATAGGTGATGTTTTAACTGTATAAATCCTGGACAAGTGGCCACGGTGGGTATACCCGTGTGTGGAGGAGCGATCCCCCGTGCATCTGCGCGCAATAAACACACCTACTGTGTAACCTTGCAGGTTGTAGAGTCTTTTCTGCACCTCATGTGTCACTTTCCTTATTATCATTTAAAAAAAACCAAACCCAAACAGGACTTGCTTATTGATGATCATGAAAGGGACTTAGCCCGGCACTGGCTACGAGCTGATGTTCAGGACTGCCAGGAACTGCCCCCCGCCCCCCCCCCCCAAGCCCCTCCCAGCTGTGAGTGAGCGCAGGTCTCACTGCTGCAAGCTGGGGTGCCCCTGGGGTAACAATGCACGGGCCCAGTGAGGGCAGAGCTCACTTGCCCTGAGGAGGAGCAGGGGGACAAGGGGAAGGAAGCCAGTGCCTTCTGCCGGGCGAGAGCGTGGCATTTCCCAGCACCCACTGCACTGGAGAGCTGGAGCAGACACTGGCAGCAGCACTGAGCTTGCAGGTACTGCGGGAGTTCGGAAGACAGGTCAGCTTCAAAGTGCCCGTGAGGTGGAAGAAGGGTCTGAGCTGAGCTGTGCTGTGCTTCCTCCCCCGTTGCTGAGAAGCTCGGAGCATGAACCTGTCCCCCCGTCTCCCCTGTCCTGGCTCATGAACATAGAAGAGCGGTTGGCAGAGCAGACTTTGGGGGCTGCTAATGCTGCTGCCTCTGAACTTCGAGGGGGAGAGAAAATCAGATGAGGAGGGAAGAAGAATGGCCTGAGGCGAACTGCAGAGGAAGTCAAGCACCAAGTAAACCAACAGCCGCACTCTTAAAGCCAGCCCTCTGCTGTGTTTCACCACGGCAGGGATTCCAAAAGCACAACCTTTTACCTTGAAGATACTTTTTTCTTAGATGACTAAAATAAGGTAATCTACCTCAGCTGTTTGATGGATTTTTCACTGACAGCTGAGGATTTGAAACCCCCCTCTAAACTACAGAGCACTGAACTAATAAACTGCTGCTTGAAAGTGGAAATGGGAAAAAGATTAGAAAAGGCTCCGATCGATTAACACTGTGTTGTAGCGCGGTGCTCGACTGCCTTGAGTCACCCATGCCAAGGTGTGAGGCAATGGATGAAGGTTCACAAAGCCTGAATGCTGCCTACAGCAAGGAATCACAGAACTAATTCAGCTCTTTACAAGGTGCTTGTGCCTGGGGCAGCGACAGCCCCAGCCAAGCGCTTGCTTGGGGGGGGGGGGGGCGGGGGGTGTCAGGAGTTTGGGGAGCACAAGGGGGACCCAGCATCCCCGTGTCCTGGAGGTACCTACAAACCGGACGGAGCAGCTGCTCAGAACGGGGATTTATTCCCACCCCACGCAGCCAGCACTCCACCAGAGTGCAGTACAGCTCGGGGTCAGCTGGGAATATCACACTCCGCGGCTCGGCCCAAGAATGCCCAAGTTTCACCATCGATCCTTTCGGCACGATGACCCCACTCACAGAGGGGGAACCGGCCCACGCCTGGTGCCCCGACCCTGCAACCACTCACCGACGGGCGAGGGCTTGCTCACGGACAGAATCTGCGGGGTCTCCACTCACCCAAGGCCCCCGGGGGGTGAGGGCCCTCAGCCCCAGGCAGCGCCCTCGGGCACGTCCCAGCCCCCGGGAGAGTCCCTGGCCGCAGCCCTGCTGCTCCCCGGAGGCCCGGAGTGGCTCCCAGCACCTCTTGGTTGGGCTCCGGCTGCGCCCCCTCGGCTCGGGCTGGGGTCAGCTCTCATGAGCTGGGGCCAAGTGCCAAAACCGTGAGGTAAACGCCATGATCAGATCTTACCGGCTGAACTCCGATCGTTGTCTTTGGCAAGTCCCTGTCAATGTTGGCTCTTTGCCAGGGCGGGTGCATCTGCCACAACCCACCCATGACCACAGCCGTTACTCAACTGGTTTCCTGGGAGCGGTCGTGCAGCCACCTCTTGCCTCCAGCGTTAAAAGCGAGCGTGACCTCGGGGAGCTTTCGTGCTCGCTGTGGATCGTCATTCCTCAATTATCCTTCTGTCCAACACGGACAGAACAGGTTTCAAGGGGGTGCACTCTACCATTAACAGGTTTCAGTACTGCACACCTGCTCTGGCTTATTACAATACAAATTACAATAATCATAACTGCAGTCACCTAGTAAAATCCAAACATTCCAAAACTTTCCCCGACCCATTAGTCCCTGGTACAGCAACAACTGCCTCCCAGCCTTTTACCACTTTCTTCATTTCGTTGCTCTGATCCCGAGGTGGCATCGATACATCTCGGATGTGGATGCAGCCCTATTCCACACACTCCTCCTTTGGTCACACAGCATTGTGTTCCACTGAGCACCACACTCAGCTGTTGCCCTGGGAATGTTGAAACGCAGGGTAGTGCCATTCCAGTCCCCACCCCACGGTGTCATGAGCAGGTAGGAAGGAATAAGTTCATCGCTCAGGTGAATCCCACTGGCATTTTTGCCACCACATGGTCATCCAGGTCCTGGTTGTCACCATGGCCAGCAGGGACACCAGGGCAATCACTGTCCCTGTGAGACAACACGGCTGGCCTCAGCTTGGAAACTGGGCTTCAGGGTTAGAAGTCAGGGATTATCCACCGGCACCAATACGGTGGATTTCCCACTCCCATCCAGGACTTCCCAGGCAAATATGCCTCTGGGTTTCGCCAGGGTCATGGGCACAATGCCGAGGGAGGGCAGCCTCACCATTACAGGTTGGCCCACGTATGTCCACAGTGTCCCTTTTATCATCTGGTACAGGGGCGATGCCCATCAATGGTCCCATAGGACAAAACGCTCAAATTTTGGGGTTTCCACGACGCCCACAGCGGTTCTTGTCAATAAAGACCGCCTGTGGTGGCTGTACATCCCAGTTACGGTGTCAGACATCGGCACATCTTTCAATCAAACCACGGGTTCATTCGACTGCATGGTCAGCCTGAGTATGAGACCGTGGATGAACACCCACCTGATGCCCTCCCCTCGAGCCCAGTGCTGCACCGCTGTGGCCATAAAGTGTGGCCCATTGTCACTTTGGATGCACTCAGGAGTGGGTAAAATACCGTGCCTTGCCGGGCACATTCGATTGCGGCAGCGCAGGAGCGAGCTGCAGGGGCCTGATCCACCCCCAGTTCCCAAAACCCCAATGCTGAGAAAAAATGTGGATTAGAAGGAGAGATGTTAATGCCATGTGCGGAGGAAAAGGAGAAAAAGGAAAAGAAACATCTGCCTGGATGTTGGGGGGTGACAAACAAGAGGATGGGCAGCTGCGAGTCCCTTCTTCCCCTCCCCCGTGTGACCCCGGTCCAAAGGGGAAGAGAGGCAGGAAAACCCAGACAGAGCAGAAAGGACAGAGAAGAAATGGGGAGTTCGGGGCTGTTTCAAGCGGCACTAGAGGGCACTCAGCACACACACCCCCCCCCACAGGTGCCGCTGAGCCAGGCTGTCGGGGTGGATGCTGTGGCATTTTTGTTTCTCCCATCCCTGCACCCCCAAATCTGGTTATATTCCCACCTGCACCCCCAAGTCCAGTTAAATCCCCCACCCTGCACCCCTAAATATGGTTAACTCCACAACTTGCACCCCCAAACCAGGGTGTATCTCTCATCCTGCACCCCCACATCCATGGGTGCCTTGGTGCTGGGGGACCACCCAGGCAGGGTGAGACACAAAAGATGACGCGGAGGCCACGGCCTCGCAGGACGCAGCGTTTATTGTTGGCAGGGGAAACTGAGGCACGGGGACGCGGACAGACCTGTGGCCCACCCCCTGCCACCCCAGCCCGGGGAATGCACCCGTGCCTCAGCAGGCAGGGCCACTGCCCCCTTGGGTTAAATAGCTTAAAAAACAACCAACCAAACCAAAACAAGCCCAAAGAAAAAAAAAAAAAAAAGGAGATTTTAAGGGAAATAAAAGGGTGAGAAGCCCCAGAGCTCAGTGGGGACCAAGGCCGGGGCTCCCAGGAGCCTCGCAGGGGAAACTGAGGCACGCGGCAGTGTCACGGCCAGCACCCCACGGGATGCGGCACCACACCTTCCCTGAGAGTTTGTTTAGTGTTAAACTGGGCAGACTGGAGGCTGCTGGCTGGACCTCCTCAGAACTAGGCCTTGGGGTGGGGTCTGCCCCACGGTCAAGGGGAAACTGAGGCACGGGGTAGGAGGAAAAGTCAGTCCCTCATCCCTGCAAATGGGATCCTACTTTGCTGTCAGCAGGGGAAACTGAGGTACGGACCCACTGGTGCTCCCCCCCAAAACCCCAGCCCTGCTCAGCAGGGGAAACCAAGTCACAGATCCACCTCCCCCTCACCTCCCCGCCCCCTCCCCCAACAACTCCAGCAGCCCCACTTCTCCCAGTCGCGCCTTGGAGTGCTCCCCCCAGCCCCGGCTGGTTTTGGGGCTCGGGTGGGGGTGACCCCTCGCCGCGGAGGGCCGGGCCGGCGGCTGCCACTCGCCGTAACGCCCCCGCCCGCCCCCCGAACACCCCCGGCCTGGCCGCGTTGGGCGGGGGCAGGTTCGGGCCGCGGAGGCGAGCGGAGAGGCGGGGCGGGGGCCGTCCCGGGCGCGGTTTCTCCTCCCTCATGAGCGGGGGGCAAGTGCCAAACGGGCTACTGAGCCCTGCGATCAGGCTTTTGCAGCCGAGGCCGGTTGGTGGGGGGTTGGCCGCGCTGGCATGACCTGATCTCCGCCACACTTTGGCAACCCCTGGCCGCTGCCGGGGCTTTTCAGGGCAGGGCCACGAGCCACAGCGGGGGATCGGTGAAACCCCCCACTCGATCGCTCTTCCCTTCCGACCAAAGCTCCGGTCATGCCGCCGTGTGGGGGGCTGCTCCAGGCGCAGTGATTTGCCACAGGAGAGTAAAATCATTTTGGACGTTGATACAACGGGGAGGAGTCGGTGCAGCTCGGCAGTCAGGAGCGCTGACCAGGATGATGCTGGACTCCCAGTTCATGGGGAGCGTGTGAGCAACCACGCTCAGCTCAGTGTGGGCACTTGCATCATTTAAAGGTCAGGCTCGCTGAAACACTTCCCTGAACCGAAGCCGCACTGGGTTGTGCCCTAAAAACCCCCGGGACCGCCCCGCTGCACCAACCCCAGGCGTCTCCACCGGCGCGCCGTTCCTTGCAGGCTGGCCCGCTCCTGTCAGCGCAAGCCCCGATCCCTGCTGGCTCCTCGGGACGAGGCGGGTCACCCCGCTGCCGCCAGCAGCACCTGCCCCAGCAGCGGGGCCGTGTGCCCAAACCTGGTGTTTCCCTGGCCATGGAAGTGCAGCTGGAGTGAGGGCCGAGGGCCAGTGGGAACTGCCAGCGCTCACGACACCCCTCTCGTCCGAAGGGTCTTTGCTGGAGCAGTGCTGAGGGACAGGCTCTATTTAGACCATGCACAAGGTGTATTTATTTTTAATCAACTTCCTTGCTGACAGGTGCACACTTCAGTGAGAAAAGATCATTAAACAGCTTTCTGTACCACGGAAGTCTAACCATGCAAAAGAAAGATTATTCTGTTTTTCCCGGAAGAAAACATAAACTCTGAAAACAAGTCTCAGCACTGAAAGCAAATTATTAATTTAATAGCACTGTAAAACCAGATCACAAAACCACACATGCAAGACATACGATTAGGATGTCTAACTTGGAGCCTCTTTCCCTTGAGAATCAAGACAAAACCGATTTCACAAGAACGGATGGGTTATTTCTGTTACAGCAGCAGTATTTGGACAAGGCAGATGTTACCATTCTTACAGCTACAAAAGCAGGGCCCTTCAGGCTTGACAGCTCCCCACTACTGTTAAGGCCAGAGGACAAGTTCATAGAAACCTCTAAATTGGGCATTACAAGAATTAAAAACCCTCAGATATGTGATTTTCCCCCTATGCCTATGCAGAAGAATCAAAGCCCAGACAACGACCATCAGAAACAGCAACCGCATTAAACAAGACTTCGTGAGGAATTTGCGAAGTAAAATTTTTCATCTTTTTTTTTTTTTTTCTTTTTTCTTTTGGCAGTATACAAAGAGCCAAACCAAACCAAACCCCAACAGACTTATTTTGAGACCTGACTCTAAGATCTTAAAGTAAAATCAATTATTTTTTCCATTCTCTTTTTTTTTCTTCTTTATTTTAATTTTGCAAGCAAAGGCCTGTAACGTTACACGAACAATCCCTTTTCGATGTGACATCACGTGGCTATGTACTTCCCAGACTAATGCTCAGGAGCAACCACAGCTCAAACATCACACTGGGGTTTTGTTGGGTTGGTTTGTTTTCAAAAACATTTTATATTCCTCTCCGGTAAGAAAACAACAACAACTTGCCTGGGGTCCTGTGATCAAAACCCCCAAAATTCTGCCAGTGACACAGGGCTCGGAGCCAGGTATTCATCTGATGGCTGTTCCTGTCTCTTCCCTCGTCACTCCCTGCAACTGGAAGGAAAGGAGAACACTACTTGTGTTCCTGATCCCTTCACCACTCCTCCCAAGACCCTGAAGTCTCTCTTGATTGCCCTTGGACTTCTGGTTACAACTTCATCGCTGCCTACCTGGAAAATCAATCCCGGATAATGTACAGGGTACTAACGGATAGGCACACCCTAGGCCATCTCCCCCGCCCCCCCCCAAATACTTATAGTCACGCGAATTGGTGGGGTGAATTTCTGTTAGGCCATGGTGCTGAATTTAAAGCAATCACTTAGACGTAAAATACAACTGTAACAGGCAGAAAATGTTCACCTCACTCTACAATGTTCCAGTAATTTAACCTTTGAAGGACAAGGAAGAGATAAATCACCACTGTTCCACCAAGTGAAAATCCAATGACCTATTTTCTGATGATACAAGGTAAGCACCAGACTGCAGTACTGTAATTCTTAAAGTTACCTTTTCAGGGAAACGGTCAGTATTTCTCCACCCTCACTGAAGAGGGTATTTCAAGCAAGAGTTCATGCAGACAGCTGCAGTGCACAACCATCTGCATCAACAACTCAGCAGCCTTTTGCCACCTTACCCACTGTTTTCTATCACCTAAAACTGTTAGCTGTCCCGCCCTTTTCACCAGCAGGGCGGGACTGCAACATTTCCTGACTGCAACAGATCCAAGATGTTCACAAAACGTACCTCCTCAGGGGACACCACATGGGTGACTCTGACAGGAAAGGGATCTCCTGGAACAGGTAGCGGTGGCAACAGGTACGAAGGAAAACCAGGAACGTCTTCTTCGAGTAGCTCCTAGACCAAGAGAGGTTTTGGTCAGGCATCATGTTTAGTAACAAAATGGAAACTAGCTTTGGGATGATTCCTGGCACAAAGGAGTTATCTGAGAATGTAACCAGCATGTCTTTGACGAAAAAGATATTAATCAACATTTCCAACAAAAACTTAAGCTAAAAGATAACAGAAGAGAACTAGTTAATTAACACTTTTAAAATAGAAAGCATCTATCTTTGAAATGGTCCTAACACACTGACTTGCTAACTTGGCTGCTGTTAATTCAGAAGTGCAGTGAATATGGCATTCCCTTTAAAGAGAGAAAATATTTAGAAAGAAAAACGAAGATAACAGCAATTTACCTGCATGGATTAACCCGAATGCCGTGCCCAAGGCTACTGCAGTTTGCCAGAGCAAGCTATCCCTTACGAGAAAGGCAAAGGATAATTTGACTCCTTAGCCGCCAGCATCATCCCACGTTCAAAACAGATCACAGACTTTGCAGGGTACAGATGCCCATTGTCTGGGCAGCACAGCACGCTCCGGTCTGTCGTCTTCTAGACCCTCATATTGTACAGGTTCAGCTCTACGTGCCGTGCGCTCACTTGGCTCAGGACAAAATCAACCTTGGCACATTCCATTATGCCTTTAAAGTAAGGATGGATAGCACATAGCTCAGCTGGACCATAGCTCCGGGGTACAGCTCCTGTCCTCTCTCGTACTTTAATGTCATACGTAACAAAAGGCACAATTTCTCTGAAATAATTTTATTTTTCACACATCTACTTGAACAGTTTTCATTCTGCCCAAAACAAAAAGTGGAAGCAATCAGATACCGATAACTGCAAAATAAAACAGCTTAAAAACCCCAACAAACCCATCTTGATAAATACCGGTAAAGAAAGGACATCTAACTAGATCACAGACACACACAAAGTGCCAGATTTCTGCCAAACCACCAGGAATATTGTGACAGGCCACCTGACTGCACCTGGCTCTGAAGATTCCTCTGAAATTCCTGCTTGTTCCCAACAGAGCACTGCACATCGCCCAGCTGGGCAACTTGGTCACCTCTTGTGCGCGTCTTTGAAAGAAAAACTGCCCTCGCAGCTCTGCTGTTGTGTTACCAGCCCTTCCTCGCTGCCAGCAGGGTGCTTACTGCCAGATCTGCCACACCGAGGCGCGGACAGCCCAGTTGCAAACACTGACCCTAAAAAGGTGTCCTGCCAAGACCTCTCAAGGAGCTACCCGTTTCAAAGGGCTGTCCCTCTGCCTTTCCGCCTTTGTGCCTGTTCTTGAAACACCTGAAAAGGCCTCACATTCCTTAATGCATCTTTGAAGCCACAGCCAAACCCCTGAATGTTTAATAGATAATTCACACATCACCTAACACTGCACACTTAATAAGGCAACACAGGAGCCTTTTCAGCACAAGGAATTCAATCCAAAGAAAGCAAAGGGCAGGCTGCAGGGCAGCGTGTCACCTCGTACCTCCTTCACCACACGCAAAGCTTTGGCCATGAGCAGCCTACATGAGCCCAGCCAGTAGGCTGAGGCATTAAAGATGTCTTTAGGGTGAGGAAGATCGAAGTGACAGTCCGGCAAGTCTCAGATTCTGTACTTCCCTGACACGGACAGGGTACCGTAGACTTCCCTCTCCTGTTGACAAAAGGGAAGCAGAAAGGGCTTTCTACCCAGGTGTTTGCAGAACGCCTTTCCACTGGACTTGTTGCGAACATCAGCCACAGAACAGGTCTTCTTGGTGTCACAGATGGCGGGACCCACGACCCACACAGCTGGCCTTCAGCATACGGCCACAGTCACGTGACAGCCCCGTCCTTCATCCAGGCCTGGCCTGATAAATTTCTAACAAGGAAACAACAGCTCAGGGGATCGGGCAGGTCTTTCAGTCGTACAGATCACTGGTTCCAGAGGGAATTAACTGCCTGTGTAAAAGTGGGGAACAGGGACAGGAGGAATAAGCCTTCCTGCAAGCCGCAGGGCCCAACCACCTCGCAGTCCCAGTGCTGGGATCTGCAACGCTGCCGGCAGTGCTGCAACACCAACTGCAGCATCTGCTCTCCCTTCCATGGAAGCCCACGTGGAATCAGAGGAGAAGGAACCAGCCCTTCGCACGCTGCTGCTTCTGCCTAAAGGGTTCTCCCTCTGCCTGAGGAGACGCTGGTCCCTCCTAGAACGGCTGGTGGCTGAACAGCTCCTGGTGAGGCTGGAAGCGCTCAGACGACTACAAGTCAGTCCCATCACAAACGGCTGTGCGTCAAGTCTGTTCAGCACGGCCTTGGCTGTCATTCAGAAGGCAGGGGCTCACTGAATGAACGTGCCCAGGGTGTCAACAGCAGTTTGAAGCGCAGCTCTCCTCCGACCCGAGCTGACGGACTGTTCCAAAAGCCAGCATTGCCATTTCCAGGGGCAGATTACAAGGGACCAGGCTGGCCAAGGGCTCGCTCAGATCACGAGCTTAAAACCTGCAGACCTCAAGTACCTCCCTACGGAGGGGCTGACAGGCAGCGCGGTTAAATACAAAAACAGGCCGTAGGAGGAACTGGGGACTTATTTTGGCTCAGACGCTTGGAAAGGGTTTGTCGTCAACTGCTGTAGAAAAAGTAATTCTAGAAATGACGGTTAGTTAAACCTCAGCTCAGAACAAAGAGATTAAAAACTCGTCTGTCAAATGAAGCAAGGTCACAGTCCCCCAGGCCTGAATCTAGGAGCACAAGGCAGCACCTGCACCTACGCGTATGCACACGAAGACACGTTCACGTGCACACGTTCACCCAGAACGAGACTCACTGCCGTGAGCTCACCACGCCTGGGGTTCTGGGGTGCTCTCCAACACCCTACTGCCTGCCAGGGAATCTCCTGGCTAATGACTAAGCTGGGATGGTGCTACGGTAACAAAGACCAGCTCCTGAACTCGCCTGTCAGCTCAGCAGAAGCGCATCTCGCAGACAGGAACACACTCTGAAGCAAGACACCGGTGTAGCGGGCTCTGCATAAGCAGCTCATTACCACTGTTAACAGCACGACAACACTCCCAGAACAGACCACAGTCCTTACCAGGTTACCTACCCGAAAACACGCATGTGAAGCAAGGAAGTAAAGTTACTATAAAATAATAACATGGGTAATGGCTGTACTTTACATAGTAACGGTATCCTTCAGCCAACGCAGCGTAGCAGCTGGCTTGTGAGGATGGAGGGCTGCTGAGCCTCTCTGCAGCTAAACCCAGAGCTGATCGCGGCTGAACATTCTCAGAGCTGCAGGCTTCCCCCTTCTGCTGTTCCCGAGGCTCGGCTCCCGGAACCAGCTCGAGCTCTGGACGCCTTGCCCTTTTCTGGTCCACAAATGAACACCTCCAACACTCATTTTCTTACACATTCTTCTGAACTGCTTATTTCTGGATCGGGTCTGCTTAATGCTACATGCCTTGCGGAGAGCATTCCGGGCTTTCCGAACGCTCCTTGCTTACAACCGCCTTACGCAGCTTGGTGGCTGTTTTCCAAATTTCTTTTTTGTTCTAAGGGTACAATCCCATTTCAAGACAGTTTGCAGAAAGTCGCGTGTCACCTGCTGACTTTACCAAAACGCAACAAGAGACTGATTCACCATTGGGGTTTCACCGTTACTCAGTTCTAACGCACGCTGAGAGATTCTTCTAACTGCATCACTGCCATGCACGCCACGATTACATCAGCAGTGACAGCAGCGTCCTCTGAAGGGGAAAACGATCCTCTGAAGCAGAGACGAGCAACTGAGCAGTCTTTTTAATGTCAGAGGGACAGCAGCAAGAGACACACCTACACACACAAAAAAGCTCACCAGCTTTGTTATGTCCTGACCCTCTTCAGCAACACAGAACTTCTGACACGCCATGAAGGAAGAAAGCGACGTTCCACCAAAACACAGGCTGATGGACAATTTGCCCCACGGGTTATCTGGTAATTCCTACTTACACAGGACAAAATAAGATTAGAACAGGCACAGTGTGACTGAGGTTTTAGAAACAGCGACCCGGAAGTTCCAACCTGTCAGTCCTACGCGCGCCCCACTCATTCGCCAACAGGAAGAAACCCCCAAGGATGGTCGTTAACGTCAGGTAACGACACAAATGGGAATGTGCCCGTCCCTGGAACGGCAGCCCCGACCACTCGGTCCAACACCGAAACACCATCCCACGTTCGCTCACTCAGCGATAAACCCTTCTCTTCCACAATATACCATTAGAAATTAAATTATCTGAAAATGCAGGTTTTCAGAAAATACAGATTATCTGTTTCCCTGTAGTGTCATACGTTAATTTAAGCATGTCCATACTCGATTACGCCCAATTTTAATAACTTAAAATTGAATTGACAAGAATTTATGCTGTTGGTAGGTAGGTTGCTTGTCAGAACGACAACACAGAATACAAACAGCACCAAAAAGCATTTTTGACCTCTAAAGGACGCGTTTCGGGCCTGAAAATTATAACAAAGGTAAAGTCATGGGAGAAAACTTTAGTTTGGGATTTTGATCTTTCTACGCAACACAGTTACTGCTGTACTCCTTCACCTATTATTCCTGATGCAAGTTAAAAGGAAATTAAAGCAAGATAACAGAAAGTAAGCCTCATTCCACACCCGTGAATACATTAAGCTACCTGAACATGGATTTCAACCTCCTCATGTGTAAGTAGTTCTTGAAGGCAATCCACTGCACCTTGCTGCCAAAAGCTGCCGATCTGTTGGGTGAAAGCAAGAAATCGCCACACGTTAAGACGCTGACACTAAGCCCCACACCATCCTCAACACAGGGGCATGAAAATAGGTGACTATCATTGAAAAACTTGGTTGAAAACACCCATCACTGGTTTGAGTTGTCTACAACAGTTTAAACGTTACCTGCTCTTTGGGACACTAAAACTTTCCGTGTGACAAAGCCCACCAGCCAGTTCAGACGTTGAAGTGGCTTAGAAAGAATCGCTGCTTGCCAAGGCTGACCTTTACCCCAGGCATAACAAGGTCTGTGCGCACAATCACCCAAAGCAGAACCCAAAGACACAGAATTACACTCGGAGATAACAGACAACAGGAAACACAGGACACTTTAAAGACTTCTGTGTTTCCCTGCAATATCTGTCTGCGTCCCAACCCGCAGGCCGATAAGCCTGTCTGTCTGAATCTATCCGTTGAACTGCTCCCAGCAATAAAAAGGTTTTCTTTAAGAACAAGTTCCAAAGTGACCCAGTCGTTTCAGTAATTCACTTTACTAAATGCACCATTCAAATGGGACTAAGGTGTGATGACACCCGAGAACGTTGTTTACATACCAATTACCGACTAACAAAACCCCTAAACCACTCACTCCCATGAGCTGAGCAGCGGTAACAGAGGGTTTCCCTCACAGCTACCTGCAGAATGACAGAAACGCTTTTGCAGGACTTGAAGACTGACAATTTTCTGGCTATTCTGCATTAAGAAATCCAGGCCCCCCTTCTTCTCGCTGCTACTGCAAAACAAACTACCACTCCTGAGTATCATCCTGCCAACTACCGCAGCGTCCCCTCTCACAAAGATTTCATTCCAAGGACAGCTGCTTCTGAAGCACGGTCACTTCATAAAGCAATCCAGCAGCTCCTGGTAAAAGCCTGCCTTGCTGAAATCATCCTCCAGCTGTTCTCCCCATCCTCGCAGGCAAGAAAACATGCCAGCAACTAGCCTCAACCTTGGTGGGACTCAACAGCGCACCAGTTTGAGTAACTACCAGCTAAAACCTCTTCCAAGTCACTGTTGCTCACCGGTACTGTCTTGTGGAGCTCACAGGGTATGCAAAACGCAGGAACACCAGCATACAGCGCGGCTGGATACAGAAGACACGGAATAACCCTCTCCATGTAACCATGGTCTATGTACTGTACCTATAGGAAAAGAAAAGCTTTCCTGAAATAATTCAGTCAAGTTTACTCAGAGAACGCGTTCATTGACAGCATTCACTTCTCTGGGGGAAAAAATAACGGTCTGCTGAGAGCAGGTGATGTGATGAGGTGGAAATGAAGGAAAGGATTAAAAAACCGCTATGGCAGGTCAGCAGTTCACTTTCCAAACTTGTCTTGCAAGAGACCCCACGTGTTGTGCAATAACCCACAGCAGTTTAGAAGTGAAAGACATAAAGAATGCGTGAACCAGGCTGGAGTCAGACTTGCAAATCTACGTTGAAAGAGGGCAAGCAGACTCAAGAGTTTAGGTAGGATTAACTGCTCATTCGAAAAAGGAGCTCTGTACCTGTGCAGCAGAAAGCATTCAAAACACACAGCCAGCCCCGACTCTCTGGGTGGGGGGAAGCTAAACCCAAGTATTTTCAAAGCGTTCCACACATGGTAACAACAACAGCAAAAGAAGAAAAAACCTGCAAGGGATTACTTACAGGGGATCAAGGGGAGCTTTTTACTTAAGAACATTTATCATCACCAGGAAAACTACGGGAAAGATTGTGACAACTGAGATAGGTACATAGAATTCATCTTTAACAGAAACGTTAACATCCAGACAGTTACCACACTTTTAAGCAGAATGAGCATCTGGAAAGTCAGGTCAGCTGAATGAAAAAAAGGTGTGATCATAAACTGACGGTAGACGACTGGATTATTTGCCTTTTTTTTTTTTTTTTTAACATACACGTGCGCCTGTTCATACGCACATGCCCCCTCCCCCCATATAATCAAACTTACCTGGAGATAGGCACTGCTGAGTCCTACAACTCTACCTCGATACCACATGGCATCTGGTCCTCTTACAACACAAGCTTCTCCCTTTGCCCAGCAGTAGGGTTGCAGAAGACCAAGGCACTGGAAGTTACTTTGTATGTCAGTCATCAATTGGTTTAGTGCCGTTTCTGGGGGTGGGGGGAGGAATAAAAAAAATCAATTCAAAACAGTCTATAACATAGTAGTGCAAATGATTTCAATCACCAAATCCCAGCAGATTCAGGTGAAGACCTGTATAAACAGAAACCACACGTGCTGCTCCAAAGAATATTTTCCAACACTGACACAATCTGTATGTTCGACGTCCAGCATATGCAAACATGCTACTGCTCAAAACAAAAAGCAAACTGCATTCTAATTGGGAAGCCATTAGTATTTCTGGACTCTCATCTCAGAGAAGAAGGGTCTGTAAATTTTGCAATCGACACCTTGACAGCACTAGTACAAGAGCCTCTCCATGAGCAATGCAACAGATTGCCAGAGACAGCAGCAGAACACCATGAACCACCACCAAACACATGTCCAGACGACCCTCTGGAAACCGGGAAACTGGGTACTGAGCTCACGCAGAAAGGGGAAAGTCCAGCAGTAGCTGAGAACCAGGCTAACTCCCAAGCATCTTTAGGCCTGCACCTTCCTCAACAGCGGCAAAACGTACCACCAGCTCCGCGTTCCAAAGCCAAGCACTCGCTGCTGCACCCCAGACTGCCCAGAGAAGAGGTGAGTAACCCGCCTGTCGAAGCGCTCGGGCCTCCTGGATTTCTGGGGCGGACGGAAGGAGGGGAGAGCCCGTTGGGGTGGGTGTCAGGGCACGGCAACTCCTCCGGGGATCAGGGTTTCCTCTGCCAGGGAGCTGCCGGAGCTCTCCCCACCGCTGCAGCGCAGGGGGTGCACGGGCATGCACCCCTCGCCCCCCCCGCCAAAGGCCTCATCGCCTCCCAACAGCAATCCTCCCCAGCAGGAACCTTCCAGAGCCGGGCTCTGGCACAGGACGCGCACACCAGCACACAGAGCTGCCATGTTCCGGTGCACCCAAGCCAGCAGATTCACAGGCACAAACGTATTTTCTTCTCTGGAACCTTACCGGAGGATTTGGGTATTATATAAATAGTTCCATCGCATCCAACGCAACTCACTACAGCTTGAAAAGTCTTCGCTTCAGGTATAAAGGGGGGTTTATAGATTTCACCCATTCCTGAACGATGCTGTGACACACGTGTTTTACACGACTGTTCTTCACTCTCTGAAACAGCGATGTGGTCCTCCAGAGCAGCGCTGGTTTTCACACGTGCCGTTTCTGAACCGCAGCCGTCCAGTCGTGTGTTCCCTTGCTCTAAATGTACTTTAAGATGTTCCTTGGAGACTGAGCGAGCCACACCAGCTTTATGGGTTCTAGCAGATTCAATCAAAGCATATCAACACATTAACTGGCAAAGAACTTGAAAAGTGCAAAAGAACAAAATAACAGAAGTCAAAACCCAAACACACCAAGATGGCAAATGCTTGTTAAAATACTGCCCAACATCTCATCTACCAGCTGAGAGAACTGAAACATGCACTGGGTACAACTACGAACGTTATAATCCAAGTAGTTCACTGCAGATGGAGTTCAGCTGCCACATGTGCTGTAGAGGACAGTGCAAACTTCTGGTTTACTCATTAGCTTATCACGATGCGAATATGAGAGTCAGAAAGAACATAAAAAGGAAAGTATCCAAACCTCCTGTTTTGAAAAGCCAAACCCTTTTTAACAAGCTGCTCTGCAATATCAATCAATTCTCCTGTTTCATCTTTGCAAAGAATTTTCACAGGCAATGCACCAGCCACATCCCTTTCCTGGAGAAAATGAGAGAGATCGACAACATATTACACTGTGCAGCTCCGCTAACTACCGGCGTTTTCCATTGTACTGGTACTGGCCGCCAGTCAGACGTCGTTGAACAACTGGTGCCCACATCAGAAGACAAAAACCATTTGATCTGTGTCACAGTTCCCATCGTTTTACCACCTGTTCTAAACAGGTCATTTAAAAAAAAAAACAAATCACAGCACAAACCCTTGCTTAGTCCCTCAGCTCTGTCACTTGCATGAGCTGCCAAACACCAGTTTTCCTCCAGCAGGAGCTTTAAGCCCACTTGTAACCACCTGTGCTCACCAGTGCTGTCACCTCCAGACACACTGTAAAGCCTCGCTGGCAGCTGCCAACGGACACTGAATCCATCAACCCCCACAATAATTCCGTTTTCTTTTACCGGTGCAAGCAATCAGTGACTAACGATGCTCGTACAGCATCGGACTCGTTCTTTCCATTTCCGAGCAAACTTGAAAGCTAATAGAGTGGCTGCTGAGACTGTTCTCCTCAAGAACGTGAGCATCTTGCTCACCTGTCCATAAAAGCTGTCAGCATCCAGTGATCCCAAAGATGTAAATATTATTCTTCAGTAACTAAATGTAGCTCAGACTCTGTTCTTTCTGCCCCGGGGGCCAAACTGCTCTAACGCACCAGGGAATAACGAGAGTAAAGCAGAAAACAGAAAAAGCCCCTTTCTCCCCACAGCAAACACCACCTTTCTCCCCACAGCAAACACCACCTTTCTCCCCACAGCAAACACCACCATCTAAGCAAACTCCATTCAGGACTTTTTGAAGAGTAACAACATTCAGAAAAAAGAAATAAAAAACTAAGAGACAACCTGACAGAAAGTTTACAAATCCTGCTGGGTTTGGTTACAAACCTGTAGGATCACTTTGACTCGTGCCCCAGCTAGGTAAGAGGATAAACACTCGCATGCTGTTGCTGTCCACTGCGGGCTTCCACCTGCTGGTCTGACACAGAACAATCACGATCCCTTTAGTACAAGAGAAGTTGGCATCTCCTGAGCTTAACCACAAACCCTGCCCTTTACTCGGCTTTTGAATGTTTTTTGAAACTGCCTGAACTGTCAGGGGGAAAAAAGACAGTTTCCATTACAGTCAACAGGAAAAAGAAATGGTTATTCATCTCTGGATCTACACGACAGGAAGAATTCAAAAATCTAACCCCAAAACTTCAAAATGAGGAGCATCAGGAGGTCCAGAAGGATGACGCCTGTCTGAACAGAACAAAGGAAAATCCATACGTCATCTGCAAATTGGCTTTTTATATTCATTCAGAGAACAGGTTTTACAAACATGATTATTTTTTCTTCACAGCACAGACGGCACATAAACAAAGGCACGGGACGATACCCCGGTTCTCTGACCTCCTGCATGTTTTCACGAGACCACATTCATCTCAAACTCTGAGACAAGGAAAAAAGCACTCAGTGCAGTCAGAAAAACCTCTACCATCTGCCCACTATTTTAGAATTCATCCTATAAGTATGCTTTCTTGCTTTCTATAGCCCCGTTTCTGCTTTACTGGTAAGTAGCTCAACCCTTTGGAAAAAAAAAACCTTTTTATAGAGCAAATCACAGCTGCCATCCCGTTTCTTCTTTATTCAAAAAGCAAAGCCCATCCAAATCCCAAATAATCAGTGCTAACACAGAAAAATACTAAGTTATGGCATTATTAGGTGTCTAAGACTGCTACTCCATATAAGGAAAGGCTACCTTATATCTGCCAAGGAACATTCTGTTGCCAATGGCCTAATGATCTTCAGATTTTCCTCGAGTCTTCTTAGACAGCTGATATCCACTGTTTTTTCAGCTCCAAAATCATAAAGCATTACCTGTTACAGATAAGAAACACAACAGAACAGAACAAAACCCCCCTCTCACTCTTTGCTGTAAGGAACAGAATTCAAAGCATGCCTGAAGAGGTGAACAAAATTCAAACAAACAGTACCAGGATTCACTGAGTGGCCTTTGTGCTGAAGTACTTCCTCACACAACACCGGTGACCACCACAGCGGGCCGAGAGGACAAAACACACACAAACATGCTCAAAGGGGGTCCAACAACTTTACAGGGCCTGTGACTTGAGTAAGAAAAGTTCTTCTCCTGTGCTCCAGTTACGCGGGTGCATTTCAGTTTGTAAACCCAGGAACGGCAGAACAGCTCCTCTCCACCCCCCGCTTTTCACTCCGAGGTGGTTAAAGAGCTGCTCGAGGGCTCTTTGCCTCAGAAAGCAGGCGACACAAACCACAAGTAGAGAAGGTCGCACCGCTGCTCCCAACTACCACCACCCACGGGCATCAGCTGATGAGGGTGGAGAGAACCCATGGCAATCCAGCCCTGGATTATCTGCAGGATTAAAAAGCCACTCTGACTTTTGAGGCAAGTGGTTATCTATTCACAAAACGCCTCTTCTGGTGCTCCTCCCTCTTTTCAAATGAGCACAACAACACGCCTGTTTAAAGCCGCCCTGTGGGAGAAGCTCCCGGGGAAAAGGTTACCCCTGCTCGGCCCAGGGCGTCACCGCCCGTTTAGGGCCCAAGCAACAGCAGGACGGCATGGGCGCTGGGGTGCTGCTCTCCCTTCAGTTGGCTCCCTCGTTTACTTTGGATGAAGCGTGAACTACTGGGACCCTCAGGCTCACGCAGCTGGAATCTAAGCTAAACCATTAGGCTGCAGCTTGGGAATCTGCCATGGTGCAAAGCATCGCGTAAACACCCGCACAGTCAACCTCCTGAGCCCTCCGCCACGGCCGGGCCCCTGCTACAGGCACCTGCGCTTTGATCAGACAGAAAGCTTGTCTGCAGCAACGCACAACAGAACCCGACCTCTCGACAAAAGCAGGAGGCTGGATGAGACTGTATTAACACAGAAGTAAGCAGCAGAGATTTGACATTATTTCAATCAGCGCACGCTTACAACCTTTAGAAATCAAAGCACGAACCCTCCCCCGGCAAGAGGCTTACCTCTGCACAGCTGTCAGGCACAGTCCTGCTTACTCGACCTCTCTGCCACTGTTTCACCTCACAGCTGTAAACAGCACAGTGCGTGCCACGTTCCCACTTCACGGGCTGGGGCTGGGATTCTCTGTAGGTGGTGGCCATCTTCTCCTGCAAACTAACATTCAAGGAAACCACGTTTCTAGTGGCCCAGTTTTGTCCGGCGAATGAAGGGGTATTTAGACCACCACTGCCCAACTAGCACACAGGACAGTCTCAGTGACCGTTTAACAGACACACAGTATTGTTGTTTTTCTTCATGACACGTTAGAAATACCTGAAGTGGAGCTCCCAAACACCTGCCGTACCTAAACACCTGCCAAAGGCAGGCGGATGGATACACCATGTCTAGAAATGGCCTTCAGACTTTCCTAACAGCCTATTAGAAGCACCTGGAAAGAACGAACTTGACTGAAGCTCTACAATGCAAGATACCGGGATTCTTTAGCAAGATTTCTAACACAGGAACGTGGAGGAGAAAAGAAAGAGCAGAAAGATTTCATCTCTTTCTGGACAGTGTGGCATTTATCAGGCCCCAACATTTACTACACTAGAACTGACCAGAAATAGGAGTTCGACATGTGCTTAATTTGGAATCCCAAATATTTAATAAAACACAACATAGTGCCAATCTGCCTTCTGGCCCTAGACTTTCCCCAACAAAGCCAGGGGAGCCCACAGCACCAGAGTTTGCTCTAACTACACTTCACCAGTTTGTCCTAAGAATGCTTTGAGAAAATTCATTTGGATTTCAGTACCTTTTCAGTGTCCTTTCTGATGACAGCCACTGTAGAAAGATTTTACTGGGAGATACAACATGACTAATTCTCGCTTGTAGCTCCTGCTTAGAAAGGGATTTGAAATCTCCTCCGTCCACGGACTCCACGTCTCTAGGATTTAAAGCTTCCGAGGCTTCAGGAATTTCTAGAGGAACATCCCATATTTCATTGGGCCTTACACCAGTACTTTCAGGGCACCTGTAAAGAGCATAAAATCATTGGAACGGGAAGTTTAAAGCCATTTGAGACAACACAAAAAAGAGCTCAATCAACAGTTCAACACGACGGGAATCACTCAACGCGGAGAAGAGCGAAGAACAAGTAACTTAGAAAAGCAGACAAAAAAAGGCAAAATCATTTCTAAGTGCTGAAACACTTGGGAGAGTACCTTGCTTTTATTCCCCTTCAGAAGGCATCCTTGCACGTTCTGCTGAGAGATGGCAGCACTACACAGTCCAGGCTGCCAGCAGAAAAGCAAGCCTGACACAAACGGACTGCTGAACATTCACGTTTGCGTCTGGCTTAAAAGACATCAAATGACCGACATCAAGCTTCTGGGAGATCAGTGTTGTCTCCGAGTGAAAGCTGCAACATTCTGCTTCTAAGATGTGTAAGTATTCCTTCCAGACGTGAAGATGACGAACGTCAGCCAAACATTTACCTTTCTAGCGGTCCCTGAGCATACAAACGCACCGCAACCGGTGCCAGCACTGTCCTCAGCAGAGTCCCGAGTGAAGTCTGGTCATGCAACACCTTGACGAAAACTTGTTTAAATGGCCTGAACCGGATAGAATAAAGCCCAGCAGCAACCCAGAGGTGGCTGGTAGGTACTTTGAGCCACAGCCCGGCTCAGGACAAGCCTGTGTGAGCTGCGCCAGCTAGAGCCGTAAGAGACTGCAGCTCCAACAAAAACCTGTGAACACAAAAGAACTGGCTTCTGGTAACCACCGCTGACCAAAGGAGACGGCAAGCGTGAGTTTAACTGTGGGCACTGCTGGGCCGCCAAGAAGAAGCTCTGTTCTCGGAGATCTACCACCCGTCTATGCCTTCCTTCACGGGAAGGAAACAAACTGCTCTGGCAGAGAGAAATTCCCTGAAGCTTTGACTCACCCACTGCCCACTGCCCCACAGTTATTTCTGCAAACTTGCCTGGGGCAGGCGTTTGGAAACCAACGGGTAAAACAGCCGCCTTGTAGAACCAGGGAAGAAAGGAACACCAAAGCTCACAAGCAACGCTTGCCGTGTGTCCAACCAGCCTGAACTGGGAAACGGACAGAGGCAACGTGCCACAGAGAGCTCTCCCAAGTGAAGCACACGTTACGAGTCCTCCAACACCCTCTCTAGTAACTCCAGTACAGCAGTATCACTGCACACCCATCAGCAAAAACCATCTGTTTGGAATGAACTTCAGGCTCCAAGGTTGCTCCCCGGAATTCTGCATGGACTACTTCCTATCCCAACGCAAGAGCGAGGTGACTAAGGTTTGCTGGCCAGCAAGCCAGCTTCAGCGGAGCTGTGCTCTCCCGCTTAGAGTCTCTTCTACCAGTTCAGGGCTGGCCTGGGCATCCCCCAACAACAACCTTAAACACGGAAGAGTAATCCTAACGGGAGCCGGTGGCACCTCTCCTTTCCTGAAGGGCAGAAACGCCAGGGAGAGAGAGGAGGGAACAGAACAGAGGGAACAGAGGGAGAAGGAACCAAGGTCAGGAGAGCAGAGGGTATTGGGGGGGGCAGAGGCACGCTCCTGAAGGGACCGAGGCCTGCGGAGGGCCCGCGCTGAAGCACGGGAAGCAAAGAGCACGGAGGAAGGAGCAGCGGGGAGAAACGGCTGGTCCTGGCCCCAGCCCCTGCCCTGCCCATGGCCTCACCGAAGGGACTGAGGGGAGCCGGGGCATCAGGGGAGGAGAGGGGCTTGGAGCAAACTTGCGCTGGGAAAGGGAGAGGGGGCTGCTGTAACTGTTTGGGTACAATGCTTGCACCAGTCTTGAAGGATTTATGCTAATTAGCAATAAACTAAGGTAAATTGAGTCTGTTTTGCCCACAACAGTAGTCGGTAAGCATCTTCCCTGTCTTCTGTCATGTTGACCCATGAGATTTCTTGCTCCTCTTTCTTCTGTTTTCTCCCCAGTCCAACCAAGGAGGGGGCAGTGAGCGAGTGACCACAAAAATCCACATTAGGCAAGCCACCAACTTTAGACACTTCCAGTAAAGTCACACGGCTGCTTGTTTGCAGCTGCCACACAATAAAACACCCCAGTGACAGTGACAAAACAACTCTGCTGTTCAGGTTTCAATAAAGCTCCTTCACTTGACAAAAACCTGACTGAAAAGCGTGACCAGTAAAGAAAAGTCTTCCTAGGACTTAGTCGTATTTCTGAGCTAAGAGACGAAAATCCACTTACTTACTTCCTCCTGAAAAAAGCAAATTCAGAAATTCCCTTTCGGAATCAAAATTTTCTACACAGCAATCTTCTTATTCTCATCCCTATTCAAGAGTTATTCACGAGAGAGTAATGACTGTTTTTCACAAACACAGCCCACGGATTAGCCTTCCAAAAAGCCAACAAACTAAATGCAGCCCTGTCATCTCCTTATCAGCCCCATCTCCCCCAGCAGGCTTCCCAACCCTTCTGTCTGTGGCTGTCACAGCTGGTTACCTCAGTACTTCTTCTCCAACAACAGACCTTCCACAGAGACGACTCACCTCAGCTGCAGGTCCAACACACAAAAGGGGTATTTCTTTCCTTACTACAAGGGAAGGGGAACCTTCACGATAACCAGTTTGGGAGGACTGGGCACTTAAGCACACTACAAGTACGATGCAGACATTTCATCTCCACCTTCTCCATCAACTACAATTCCAATACATGACGTTGGTCAAGATTCAGCTGGAGAACTCGATCACGCCAAACTGCAGAGTTACACTCTGTAACTCACATCAGCTGAGGAATGTGACTTGTCATGAATTTATCACAAATGTGGTAAGTTACAGTCACTGGAGGCAACATATTAAAGCCAGAAACTTTACTACACAAATTCAGTATCTCCACATACTTTACGTTACGCACAGAGTACTTACCCCGTTATGTAGGGCGCCAGGTCTTCTTTAACTAGCTGGCAGTTAATACTAAAGATTCTTCCAGGAGGAGCAGGGGAGTCCACGAGTTCAACAGACAAGATGTTCGCCTCTAAAATTTCTGTGAATGAATAATATAAACAGAACTACAGCCACCCAATGACAGTATAAAGACTACTGACGGCTTTGGAGGCAAATGGTACTATAAAAGACAGAATTCTGTAAAATGACATTTTGTTTATAAAGCAATTGATTCTGAACATCAACAAAATGCAGAGGCTTAGCTTTGCACGTATCTACAAAATTTAACTTCAAATACACCAATAATTACACCATGTTTTTGTACAAAAAAACCAACTGCTACATGTCATTTCATTTATGAGACGGGCTCCAAACCACCATCCCCCAGGCGCTGAAAAATAACGAGCTACAGGTTAACAATAAATGGTGTTGAGAAAAATCCTACCAAGGCATAGATGTGTTAGCTGAAATTCTTCTTGCTTGTTTCTTCTTTTTGCGATGCTTTACAGCCGCAGCGATCCCACTCCCAGCTACCAGTAAAGTCAGAAGAGTCAAGGACAGCAAGCACTTCTGGAAACAGGCCCCTCTTAATAAACCAGGACACTTATGTCCCTCAAGGCTGGTGTGGTCTGTAAGAGGAGCCATAACCAGAGCTTTTGTCAGCAGCCATCATCTGTTAGGTCTCCTCCAGCTGGCTCATGGTGAGATACTCTCACTCCAGGCCACCTGTCACAAGTACGAGCCCAAGCGCTTCCAACAAACACTATCTAAAACACGAGAGTGCATGTTTCAACGTCTGAGTCAATTCAATCATACTGAAACAGAAACTTGATAACTTACCAAAAATTGAACACAGCAGGATTTTACCTTCAGTCATTTCTCCAAATCTTGCCTTGGCTTCTCTGTTCCACTCGTCTGCCCCTTTGCAGGGCTCAATGCCAGCCAGCCTGCACCTGATCGCCTACAGGAGGACTCAAGTTATCGATCTCCCATCACGCACCAAGGCCGTCTCACCACAGCCCCGTCACAGCCTCTGCTTTGCGCTCACGCAGGACAGCGAGACAGCGTGACCTCGGCTTCTGCTGCCACGTCACCGCCATTTGATTGGATCTGAATTAAACACACACACACTATACAGACACCTCCTCACCCCAAGGCAGCCTCAGATTTCATTTAAAACTGGATGAAACTGGATGATCCAAAACCAATTAAACGGGTTTTCAATGTGACAAGGAACTGGCTTAACATTTTATTTACTTCTGAACGTTAACAACCCTCGCCTTCCTCTTCCATCCACCCAGATTCTGTTTATTTTGAGTATTTAATCCAGGCGAGCTCTAATTTACCTTTTCTGGAAAGCTCAGAAACTCCTTTTTGGCTCTGCGTATGTCTTTAAGAGTTAAGGTGGCAACATTGCCAAAGTCAACATATTTCACCAAAACTGCTTGATGACTTGGCAACCCTTCAAGAAAAACAGCCCAAGTTATTAAAACAAAAAATGAGTATCTGATACAGGTTAAAGCACCCGAATTTCAGAGCAAACCCCACATTTACACCATACAATCATCAAATATCACAGCTTCAAGTGTCCTACAACCCAGTTCCAAAACTCTGTTCTTTGAGAGTCAGCTCTGTCACGTTCCTGCAACGACAGAGGTCGCAGTTTGGTCCCCTTCCATCTAACCACTTCATGAGACCCTGGCACATCAAGTATGTGCCCAGGAGACATGCGAGCACACAGGCACGCGGCGCTGCCCACACAGGCAGCACAGGAGCCAGCACAAGAACGGCCAGTCCCCTTCGGAATTGCCATGGGGAATAAGCGACCCACGCGAGCTAGGCTCAGAGGTTGGCTTAACAGACAAACCTGTAGTGCAAACTGTAGCAGTAAGAGAAAAATTATTTAAAATAATTAGATCATAGAATTTCAATAATATATAGAAAATGAAGTATACCACTTCTCTCGATTTAAAGAAAAGTAAAAATGCATAACCCACTCCAGTAACAGCAAAAGGTCATAACATGCATTAGTACTACTGACTCTATGAACCTCCCGCCAGTCTAAGAACGCCCAGTGAAAACAACAGCTTTGTTACTGCTCACAGCCCGTGATCTAGAGCCACATCTGACTTCCCAACCCAGCGTTAGAGCGAAAGAACCGAGACTTCACCTAGAATCTGCGCTCTGTACCAATTCCCATCTTCCCACTTTGCCACGCAGGCTTGGCCTTCAACTGGGCAGAGCATCTCCACGTTTGTCCCATGCTCATGTCTATACACCTCCTGAATTTTCTTTGCAGGAGACAGAGAATCCAGGCTGTCTGTCTAAAATGAGAAAAACAAATCTCACACACACACACACACCCCCACACACCCCCCGCACCCCTGCCCCGTGGTACTGTTGCTCTCTTAAGGGCCATTTTCTCTAGCAATGCACTTCCTAGGCCTCCCCCAACATGACACAGCGGTTAGGAACACCTCACGTGAATCAAAGAGCCTGACAATTGTTGGATATTGCCCTGTCCAATCTCTGCTTGAAACAGTAAACCACTGCATGCCCGCATAGGAACTAACCATCTAACAAAACTGACCAAAATGTGTTAACCTTCCGGAATTCTAAGAATTCCTGGAATCAAGCTAGGATTGTAAGAATTCATCTCACCTACTAATTCCAGGAATCCTAAAACCGGTTACAAGCGACGGACAGTAGCTTATTTAAGGTGGACGACAAGTAGCCAAAGGTTAAAAGGTTTGTTCAGAGTTTTATTTAAACAGACCTTATTTCTAAACTTACCCACTGCAGATAGAAATCACTCGGACTATTAATGTGAGAAACTACGACTGAGACTTCTCTCTCCTGTGGAATCCTAGGTGGGCTATACTGCAGGATGGTACTTCCTAACTGACGGGGAAGCTGTGCTCTAAACCTGAGGTAAATAAAATACAACTTGGAATAAATTCTCTCAAAATTAACTGAGAAGGAACCCTTTTCTATTCAAATGTCAAGCTGCCCGTTAAAAAAGTGCAAAATGATCTTATCAAAATAACTCGATTCGTGTTTGTATGAATAGCTTGACCTTCCCTTCCTGCAGCTGATGCAGCCAATTCTCTCTCATGCTTGTCCCATCACAAACAGAGCACACGAACGACACATGGCAGCTGGCTCCTCAAGACATTTTGTTATTTGGGATGCCCTAGCGCACATTTAAATTGTTAAAAGAAAGACAGTAAAAGGCTAGAATCCACTACCTTGCCAGAACCTTTGCCTTTTCCTCACTTAGGAGGAAAGGCAATTACCCGAGGAACACAGAGGCTGTAAAAAATGACCTCCTGCTGCTCTCATACGTCACACTTAGATGACGTGACTGCTGAAACAATAAACATCTCTATTACTTGTACTATGAACGTGTAGATGCGGTGCTTAGGGACATGGCTCAGCAGCAAACTTGGCAGTGTTACTTTTACGGTTGGACCCGATGATTTTAAAGGTCTTTTCCAACCTCACCGATCCTAGGGAACAATCACAGGATCGTATCGTTAAACGCCAGCCACAGCTGAAAAGCACAGCACAGAAAAATCTCTTCAGAGACACGGGGAAACAGTTGGGTGAAGCACAAGTAAAACCGAGATGTCAGAACTGAAACACTAACTGGATGACCTGGAATGCCAACTGCAATACCAGTATCTGCAGCTTTGCTTTCTTTCATTACACTCTTAGACACCCACTAGCACACGCAGATTTTTTTTTTTCATTTTAAAATTTAATTTCCAATAAATATTTAACCATTAGAAGAACAGGTAAGTTACTGTACCTAGCCTCTTCATTAAAAAACAACAATACTTACTGCCCTGTTGTTCCCCATCCAATCATGCCCAAGTTTTTAAAAACAGATGTCACCTCACTGGTGTTCAGGAAGAACCTCGAGAGAAGAGAAGAAACGTTACAGAAGGTGATGTGAACACCTCATCACTCTGACAGTTTGCCATAGACCGTATTTTTCACCACAATATTCATCGAGGGACAAAGTAAGAGATTAATCACCTACTCCAGTTCCATTCCTCCCCTCCTATTAAGAACCGATTTGGTTGCTCATCTACCTTCACATTCAGACTTAAAAACTCTCTTGCCTTTTGCTTTCTCTCTCTCTCACGCGCAGAGTACTCCAAAATTCACTCGCTGAGTTTTCACCCCTACACCCAGTTCAATTCAACAGATCATTCTGCACGGAGAAAAGGAATTCCCCAACAGTCCTGAAGAACACCACCATAACTGAAGTCCAAAATCTACCTTCTCTTTGTTCTGCTTATCGCTACGCTCACGAACAGCCGCTTCTTTCACCGATGAAAGCCAGCAAAACCCTTTAAGTGCCTTCACAGTCAGACTGACAGAACTGCAAATGTAACTCCACTGAATCAAACCCTCAGCTCCGCTGTCCGGTTACAACAAGCAATTGGTGAAAACTGGAGCGTAAGCAGTACGGAATAGCCCACCTTCTCTTCTCCCCTCACCCCTTCAGGAACGCACCCACCCTTCGCTCTGCAGCACTTCATGTCTACAGAATGGGCCTCAACTCCTGCGCACCTCCTAGGTGTGACTTCTTTCACCTTTGCTGTTATTCGGGAGTGGCACCAGCATGTGAGGCCTCTACCAGATCTCCTTTTTTCCCCCCCTGTTCGAGTTCTTCAAAGGTCTTCCAATGCAAACGAGCTTGATTTTGTCATGTTTTAGCTTTCTTCTAGGTTGGGAGAGGTTGCCATTGTGCATTTCAATAGGCTTCTCCGACATTCTCATTCACCACTGACATTATCTTCAAAACAGCCCCTACCTACTAAGTCACCAAGTTCACTAGAAGATGATTATGAAGACTCCTTTATCCATATTCTAACGACTCAACTGACACAGCACAGGGGGAGTGGTAACCTTCTCAAGCACTGGAGCAGGCTGCCCAGGGAGGTGGCTGAGTCACCAGCCCTGGAGGCATTTGGCTGAGAGAACTGGGGTTGCTCAGCCTGGAGAGGAGAAGAGGCCGGGGAGTCCTTGCAGCCACCTTCCAGTGCTGAAAGGGGCTTATCCGGAAGATGGGGACAGACTTTTTAGCGGGGCCTGTCGCAATAGGACAAGGGGTAACGGTTTTAAACTATAAGAAGGCAGATTCAGACTAGATATGGGGAAGAAATTTTTTACCGTGAGGGTGGTGAAACACTGGCACCGGCTGCCCAGAGAGGTGGCAGAAGCCCCATCCTTGGAGACATCCAAGGTCAGGCTGGATGCGGCTCTGAGCAACCTGATGCAGCTAAAGATGTCCCTGCTCACTGCAGGGGGGCTGGTCTAGATGGCCTCCAATGGTCCCTTCCAACCCAAACCACTGTATGATTCCACTTGTTTTTCAGCTGAAAAGCACCCAGAGTGGAGACTAACACGAGGGGGCTCCATCTGATGCCTTCGAGTTCAGCTGATGAGAAAACCAGGACACAGCGCAGCTCTTTCACCTGCAGACGCTTCGCGTTTTATCGGCAGAAGGTCCTGGGCAGACCCTCGCCTGCCCACGTCCACCTCCAGGCAGCAGCTCAAAAAGGCCTGAAACTCAGCACACAGTTGCTCGGGGTTCTGCAGCTCTGGTGTCCTGTTGGTCACTATCAGATCCATCGCCTAGAGAGACAAGAAACACGAGACTCCACCTGTTTCTTTCTTACCCAGAGCTGCTCATAGGGAGCCTGTTTTTTAAGGTCCAGTCTCCAGGGCCAGTTTCTTCCCTGGCAGAGGGTTACAGATGATTTTTCTATACCTACAAAACAAACCCCGATGCAGCCACAGCTACTCCAACATCAACGTGATCTTGCCTTGACAGCTGATTGCAGTGGCTGACCTCATTAGTAGGAACTACATCAGCAAAAGCACAGTTTGCTTCTTCATGCATCGACACCAGCTTTCCTGGCTATTTTAAAGAGTGAATTCGGGCCAGCTGTATTATTTCAAAGGATGATTACATAAAATGCATCCCTGCAGTGCTCACTGCTCCCTAAAGTACAGCTTCCTTAAAACAAACCTAGTCCAGATTTTCCCTCTGTTCTAGATAAAAATGGTAAATGGATGAAATAAAAACTAGATCCATCAGCTTATTCCTTGGATAAACAGAAGCATTTGGAACCTCATTTCCAACACAGACATGTAAGCTGTATGCACAATTTTATTAGGAAGAAAAAACACTATTGGGCAGACAGGAGCCACCTGCAACTATGTCAGCAGTCTCCAAATTCCAGATCAGCAAGTCTTCCTGACAGACCTCAGGCCAAGGAATTAGAACAGAATTTTGCAAAACATGGGGCGAGCATTATCCAGGGCAGTTCACTTGGAACCAAGGTCTAACACGCTGCGAAGCTGGACAGATGAGTTCATTCTGCTTTTGTAAGACGTTCTTTAGAACGGCAAGACAAATGTTTTGAACTGTTTGAACCTAAACTTGCAGAATATGTCCCAAATATACAGCAATAATAATGGAAATAGGCCTAGGAGTCTTCCATACAAATGTCCGCCATGACAAGAACAGCTCTGCGCTACTGGCATTTAAAGAGACGGTGGCCAAAGGGACTTTGCTCTTATCCTCTTAAACACAGAGGAAAAATTCCAGGCCTAAAAAGGCAAATGAACTATCCTAGAGGAAAAACAATAAAAGGAAGTTTCTCTACTTTTCCCACAACAGAAGTGTCACAAAATCAGTCCTGTCCCGTCCCTCTGCAGCTGCCCTCAGGCACCGGGCACAGCGGTGAGCCGGAGGGCCTGTCCTCACTGCGGTTAAATGGTGCTGCCCCAGGGACATCCCTTCTCCTGCGGTAAAGGAACACAGCACCCATGTCAGCCTTGGGAATTTTATTCCGGCTCCATTCACCTGGCTGTGAAACAGGAGTGCCAGGACAAAGGGAGCTCTTTCAGCTGCTCCTTTCTTCACAGAACTCCAATCAGCAGAGTCATCTGTAGCTGGGTACTGCACCTTTTAAACAGTTCTACGATCACAGAAAAAGATCTAGGGGAAGCTGAAGCACCTTCTTGCCGTGTCTCTTTTGCTTTCCTGTGATCCAGCTGGCAGAGAAAAGCAAGTACAGTACAAAGGAAAGAAGTGTTTGCAGTAGCTGCAAAGGGGCAATAAGCTCATGGATTTCTTTAACGTACCAAGAAAGAAGAATGGATTTGGCATACAGCTGCAGTCTGTGAAAATGAGACCCTAAAGTTATCCAGGGCACCCAGATACATGACGGAACAACATATGGATGATTTAGAAGCCTGAAACTGTAGAAGATTCACAGCATTTGGAAAATATGTTATAGGTTTGAAGAAAATTGATGCAGTGTGGTTAATAAAGGAAAAAGCAAACAGAAATGCCTGGGATTTGGTTTGTTGGGTTTTCTTAAAACTGAAACTGGGGAGGTCCGACCGGCATTTCAAAGGACATTTATCGCACCAGTATTTGTCCCTCAGGCCCCAGGCATATGCCTGGTGGAAGGAAATCACAGTGAGAGAAAACAAACACCGTCACAGAAATATCCAGGCCACTCTTGGCTGGAAAATGGTTCATTCCTGTGAGTTCTTCATCGGCTGGGAAGAACTTGAGCAACAGGGGATGCGTTTGCTCCGCACATGGAAAACAACAAACGCATCGACATTAAGCCTGGTTTTAACTCTACGATTAATGATCCTTTAATGCCCTTATAGTATATTTCGGTATTTCAATCCATGTCGGTAATGGAAGCTGCTGCGTGCCTTGCACTATTGAAACACGCAAAGTTTGAAAGAGCATCCTTTGGTTTCCAGGCTTCGCAGAACTCCCTGGATGGGGTCTAAATGTGACTATTAAACCCAACACCTACTGTGTGCCTTCAGCTAAAACCTGACCTGCAAACACAGGCCTTGCTTATCAGCTCTCCTGTCTGGATGCAGCTGAGAGCTCTCACTGCACTCTGTGATTCCACACACAACAGCAGAGGGATCCTGTCCCTGCTGGGGATGATTCACCTTCATAAAAACAGCTGGGAACTGGGGAACTTCAGGCGGTCCATCACAAGCTGTTCACTGTTCCCAGCTCAGGGGCAACAGCCTCTGCCCAAGAGCCCAGGAAGTGAACACAGACGGGACCAACTCCAGGTGCCTGATTTTAACCTCCTGCAGGTTGACTCAGACACCTGAAGATGCCTTGAAGCTCCAAGTGCTCAAGCTGATCTCAACTCCCGCAGCAGACGAGGCATGTATGAAGAAAAAGAGCATCTCAAATAATCTGGGCAAGGGCAGGAATGGCTGAATGTGAATTTGATCAGAGATAAGAAATCCAGTTCCCTTCCTCACAGTCGACCTGAAGCTTCTCGAGGAGCCCTAATTAACAGTTGAGGTTAATGAAGCTTGGAATTTTCAGCCTCCAAACCAGGGACACAGGCCTACTGCCACCCTGCCAGCTGTGCTGCACTCAGCTGACTCAGCATCAGGCTGAACCCAAACCTGTTTGCTTCTTCTCCCCCCTCACGAGGTGGCACAGCGCACGCTGCTCCTTCTGTGTGCACTGGAACGAAAAACCTTGGGACACCTACCAAACCAAAAGAAGTCTTCCAAGAAAACTCAGGAACCTTTGTTCAGAGTGGAGGATTGACACTGGTGTAGCTGTTGTATTCCTTTCTTAAGTAGCCTGCCAGGGGGTATGTCCTGATCCTTCTGCTGTTTCTTCTCTCAGCCTGCAGCACGCACTCTGGGTGCTGTAGAGTAGGGAGAGTGCAGTCTTACCGCTGTGAGAAAAGCTACGCATCATGCTCTATTTTAATTCCAGCCTTAACAAAAATTCTGTGTCTATACACATGGGTCACAATTAATTTCCTCATAAATTCCTGCATCCCTATCAGGAATTAACTGTGCAGCATCTAAGTTTGTTCCAGCTACCAGTCATGAGGTTTTATCTTTATATACATTCCTCCACTATTACACACCCATTTGGGATAAGAGCTGGTCATTTCATGTTAAGAAATGAGGATGAAGCTGAAAACTTCAAATCATTAAAAATACATTCATTTACTACAAGTTTCTGTGCTAAAACACATTTTCAGGAAGTTATTTGCTAATGAATAATTATGGCATTTCTATAAGCAGTGACACCTCCTGAAAGGCTCAGGTAAGCCATCGGCACTGACCCGTTTGAAAAGACTTCTCTGTCTGCAGACACAGCTGGAATGCTTTTCAGAAAAACTCCCCAACTGGAGAAACTTGCCACTGAAAAATCGCTGTCACTCAGAGATACAGCTCAAAGAGAGTTCAAAAAACATACGAGGTATTTCAAGCCCCGTTGAAGGCAGAAATGGCATGTTTCTGAACTGGATACAAGTCACTGCTCTTTGGAGGTTCTCCCCTTGACGTCACCAAAGCTACAGTAGATGCTGCTGCGCTCCCTGACAGCTTTAGAAGTGGCCCATGGGGGAACTAGTTCCAGCTGATGCGGCTCGGGTTTTGTCTCATGGGGGACTAAACACGGGATAGATTTGAAAGACACTGGTATCTGATTTTATGTGCACCTTACCCTGAGAGGATCTTCACTAAAGTAAGGAGGTTCTCCATCCACCATCTCTATAGCCATGACCCCAGGCGACCAGATGTCCACCTTGGGGCAATAGGCTTCTTTTCTCATCACTTCTGGTGCCATCCAGTATGGAGTCCTGAGCATTGTGCTCCGTCGACTCTGCTCAGGGATGATCCGAGCACAGAAGCCAAAATCAGCTGAGGAGAAAAACAAGTGGTGTTAAAGGCAGCTTGAATTAGGAAGGCGAGCAAAAGAAATCCCCACTCTATACCTGAGAACACGGTGTGGAATCTATCTGGAAAAGCTGCCATGCTCTGTTTACTCAGTGCTGTAGCCACGGAAATACTGATTTGGCCACTTAATAACACCCCTCAAGTTTTCTGCAGTGGCTTTTATTGACTTGAACCGTTAGACTGTAACTGCCTCCCTCTGGAAGGGCCACACACAAACCAAAGCCACTCTTGACACCTTTTTCCTTTCTATGCCTCTCTGCATGTTGGAACTGTCCTCGGAGCTGGCAGCAGTGGTCAGCGCACTGCCACAGGCATCCCTTTTGGGGAACTGGCCATCAGTCAAAAGCAGCCCCGTGCCACAGCCTGGGAAGGCTGTGCCTGACCAGGAATACCCACCCAATTTGACAGACCTGTCCATGCCAAGTAGAATGCTGTTGCTTTTGATGTCCCTGTGAATCACTTGCTTTAAATGAAGGAAATCCAGGGCTTGAAGGCACTGATACGTAAAAAACAAACATGAGGGTAAAAATTAATGACCTGATTTCACCACACAAGAAAGGAAATGCCTCTAAAAGATTTAATTTCTAGATTAATTGTGAGTAACGCCCAAATATTGCGCTGTCCAGAGGAATAGCTTGGTGCTTCAACTTACTATTAAAGTAATAACTTTCCAAATAAAGGCTTATCAGGTTTGGAAAGAGAAATGTCCATTACTGTCACAGACTAGCCCCTGAAAGCACAGGCAGGATGGCTGCTGCCCAATCAGTGTGCTATCTCCATCCGTATGACAAACTATGTTTTGCCAAAAATGAGAAAGTCCCTTCCTTCGGTTTGAAGTGGATCACTGTTGGGTGGGAGGTTGCAGGACAAAGATTTTATTGTCAGGCTCTATAGCAGGTTTGGAAATAGCACCTTAGTCATTTTTCAGAAGCAAATGCCATTTTGGGTCGAATGCTATCCTTTTAAGCTGAGGACTCTGACAAATGAGTCTCTATTTTTCTTTGCTGTTCTTTTAAAAATCTGCCACCAGCATGTTTGCTTTTACAGGCAAGGAATGCAGTACAGACATGCTCCAGGCACGTGTTTAAAGAGGTAGAGCTGAGAAGAGTAAAAAAAGAAAAAAAAAAAAAAGAAAAGATAACACAGTAACAGTGTTTCAGAGTGTAATGACAGAGGACAGTAAGTGCAGCGATACTGGCAGGCAGTTCACTTAAGGTGCCCTTTCTTCTCCATATCATAAAGCAAGGCAGAAACAAAGCTCTCAAGATGAAATCCCTCATGTTCTTACCACCTGTTCACCAGTACCATCCTGTCCAAGGAAGAGGAAGCACACGCGGGATCCCTCACCTCCCTGCAGACAGCTGCCATCTGCTCTTCATCCATACAAAACTGGGTAACAACATCTCTTAAACAGCCACCAGCCATGTATTCCATCACCACCCGGAGCTCATCACCGACCAGGTGGCTGAAAGAAGAAAACAAGGGCACTGAGATGAACAGGCACAGCTAAATTACCTCATGGAAAAGACTGCTGGTGGCTTTTGTTTCCAGGTCATTTTCAAACGAAGGCAGAATAAAATGACTAGACGTTCCTTCTAGGCTATACAGGACTTAGAATCTGTGCAGCCTAAATGAGAAAGGCATGCGAGTGAAAAATTACATGTCTTAGATGGCAAGCAAGTGAAAAATGCAGTTTACCAACAGCAAAGATAAATCTGGAACCAGGACATAGCACATCATCTGGTTCATCATCTTAACGCAAAGATTCCAGGATTAACTCCAGAAACAAGGCAACACAACTTTCATAGACATCCATGGTAGGAGGGTGTGTACCACTGAGGACAGAAATTGGTCCACAGTTTGGAAAACCTTACATAAAAAACACACAGAGAGAGGAAAAAAAAATTTAAAACTGGCAAATGATGTGTTTCTGGAAACAAGAACCTAGTCTTCCTGGCATCCACAGTAATGGAAAATAGTGGGAACAGCCCAACGGAAATAATTTCTGTGAGGACTTATCAGCACTTATCATAAGACAGAGAAAATATGATCAATTTAAAAAAAAAAGGAACAAAAAAACCCCAACAACAAAAACAACAACAAAACAACACAGAGGTAGTGAACTCATGGGCTGTTGTTTTAGTAAGACATGGCTGATGCACATTTTTAAAAACAGTCTTCGAACTATATATGCCAGAAAAGATTAACGCAGACAAAACACAATCTTCTCCCAGAAATTGTATATGAGTAGATAAATAATGAAGAGGTCAATCTTCTGCCAGAGACCAGAAGTTTTTTAATCTTTGGCTTGCAGTACGTAAATGAACATTCATGTGATAGTACCAGAACTACTTACCTGTCTAAACAGTTAACAATATTTGGATTCCTATTTTCCCTCATCACCAGGCTTTCGTTAAGAGCTCGTTCCTTTTTGTGCTGTTGTTGGAGATTCATTTGTTTTATGGCCACCTGAAATGACATTAAAAACCATTCATTTGAGCAGTCTGTGGTACGAGATCAGAATGAACACGAAGGGAGTGGGTTTGGAATGACATAGCAGAGCTCTGCCAAGCTGTCTTGTTATTAGACGTAAGAGGTCAGTAACTCACACTACAACGCCCTATTTCTTTGCTAGCTTGGGTGCTGCTTGCAGGACACATGGCCAAATACATTTTGCCTTGTAAATCTGTCAAAATGGTCTACCATTTTTAGGTCTATCTACGTTCTTTTCAAATGGCCTTAGTGTATCACGGTATTATTATTCATGCACGCTTTCAAGCAGGAAGTGATTTTATTGCTGTGAAAACATAAAACCAGCTGGTAATGCTTTAGCAATCGTGATTTTTGATCATTATTTCAGCAATTGCTGGTGTTCTTGACTGCATAACTGAAACAAAACACAAATGCACGTTACGTGGCAAATGCTGTACTAAAAAGATTACTAAGGTTACACAAAAAGTACGACCCTAGCACTTCCTAATGCCTTGAATTTTTATTTTGCAACTCTGAATGCCATTCTTTAGCACAGTTTAGATTTGCAATTATTTTCTGGGTTAAAAAACAATAATCCATTCATCAGTATTTTATGGATACACCCAGGGTCATAAGCAGAGCTTAGGGCTTTTAGATCCCTTGCAGACCTCTGTCTCAGAGCAGCTGTAAAGTGCAGCACTGCAGGTGGATGAGACACTACCCGTGAGATTCAGATGTATCTGTTGACAGCCAGGAATGATAAATCAGAAAGCTGAAGCTGTAGCCCCAAAGAGCAAAGGGATTCTCTAAGACACCACCTTGTCTAATTATCACTAATATGACCACTTTTGCTCTGAACCGCTGTAGCCAGCCTGCCTCTGCCTCAGCCTGGCTCCTGCACCCAGTGCCACCTTCCCCCAGGCAGCCATGGGCCCTGCTCGAGCTTTTCGTCCTGGCCTCCTCGTGAGCCCACTTCTGCCAGCCCCGTCCCTCTGGGCTCAGCCCTGCTTCCCTCCCTGCCTTCCAGCTCAGCTCCGGCCAAGGGCTCCTACAAACCCACCCCAGAAGAGCCCCCCTACCCGACACGCGCCCGCTGGGGAGACGACGCCCCGAGGCTATTTCAAGTCTGCCTCTTGCTCCCCCGTAGTCTGGCCAGCCTCCCCCTCTGCCCAGTCCTGCTCTTGACATGGCCCAAAAGAGAGCACCCCTCCGCTCTCGGGCCTGGTTTTCCAGCCAGATTTTCAGGCAGTGTTTGCCCATATTCAAAAACGTTAAGATGCCACTTTAAAGGGGCCACTACAGGGACTGTCAGTGTTAACTCTCCTTCAAGAGCTGCTTCTCAACCCCCCGGCCCCCACTTCACTGCAACCACTCCATGGGCTGTAACAGGCTGTCACCGACACTGGACCTAAACACGGCTGTATTCTTTTGGAGAGAGCTTTGGTCTTGAGATACGTCTTCTCATCTGTCAGGTGTGTGTCAACCAGCTTCAGGATGACTAAAGCACAAAACTGAGTCCTAAACACGATCTCTCCTTCATTAGGTCTTGCATCACACTTTGGAGATGAAACACCTGATGGAAAAAATGCTAAACAGTATTACTGCCTGAAGCTGTGGTTAAGGTAAATTGGGACTGAATGACGGCAGCCTTCAGCAGCGAGTGGATGCATCAATATATTCAGTAACTAAGACAGAGCTAGTGTGGCCTTCTCTGAAAGGAGAAAGTGCCCTCCTTGCGTTCTTGCTGGTTGTTAATAAGGACAAAGTGTGTCCAAAATTAAGTGACGTAACAAAGCTATTTATTCCTCACAGCAACAGGGGAATCTGTGACCACCCCTGGGGTTCTCCCGAGGCCTCTCACTGTGACAGATCTTCAGATTTTACGATCTGTATTACTAACCAATCTATGGCCAGGTCCACAGGCAGTTTTACATGCTGTAAATGTACAGAGTTAAATTGTATATCGAGACCAACATTCTCTGTAAGAGCACAACTTCATGCACAGTGGGGAACAGAGATGTAACAATTTCTAAACCAACACATTCACATTGGCAGTAAAAACTATAGTTTTTAGCAGGCCCAAAGGCTTGCTGCGATTTCTTTACAGATTTCTCTCCATTCAAATGCCCAGTCAGGGATGATGTAACATGGTAGCAGCCGGGGACCAACAGCACTGTGGAGAGCACCAACCTGTCCTCAAGACACAGTAAGTAAAAAACCAGTTCTCTTACGATGGGCCTTGGAAGCGATGGGTGAAGCATCAGCCCAAGCACAGAAAGCACCAAGGCTCTTCCTGATGCCAGGGGGACCAGGACCTCCCCCCAGGAATTCGCAGGCACCTTTTCAGGCATTAATCAACCCCTCGGTGCAATGGCTGCTGGAAAGCGGATAGCCACAGGAAGCGTTCAGTTCCTGAGGCACAGAACCACGGTGCCCTTAAAGAGCTGTCCCTGAAAAGCTGAAGACAGCAGACGAGGTACGTTGCAGGCTGACGCCAGCCTGCGCTTCAGAGGAACAGCCTTTGCAGTAAAGATCTCCTGGCGATCCGAAAGCCCATCCGCTGTTCGCACCAGGGGGGAAAGCGCTGAACCCCTGCCAAATCTGCTGGGGCTGTTGACACCTACCTCTTGTCCCGTGCTGATGTCGAGTGCGGTATAGACAGTTCCAGACACCCCAGAAACAAAAGAGCAGCAGAGACATGAGAAGTGGTTTAGACCCTGGAAGTGAAAGCCCTGACAGGAGCTCTCTGTTGCCTGTAGAGTTTCCAAAACACCTTGGTTCCTCCACTCCTTCAGCCAGCAGTGCACAGCGCAGCAGCCCAGAAGCCCCCTGCCATGCAGGCTATCCAAGAGAAAACTTAGGTCCAAGAGGAAGAAAAAGGGCTGATGCAAATCTCCAGAGTTCATACTAAATTCTTTTAGTCCACAACTGAAAGGCGGGGTGCATATACAGACTGGAAAATAATAGATTTCATTCTTTTCCCTTTTTCTCCAGTTTTGCGCTGTTGGGTTTTATTTTTTCCCTTTTTTTTTTCCTGCGGTGTGTTTGTGTGGGTTTTTTCCGGAGAATGTAACACGCACACAGTCTAGCTGTGCCTTCTCAGATCTCTTCTTTGGATCTATCTGCAAAACTCAGGCAACACCACGCAGTCATTCTGAGAGCCCTGAACACACGTGCCAGCCATCTGAGGAAAGGACAGTGCATCGACACTGTGTTTATTACTGAATTGTTGGTTTTCACTACCTCTGCCAGAAAAGAGAGCTGAATATCTAATCTCTGGTTGCAGTTTCTAAACTATGCCGTTATAATCCTGATCACTGAGTATTTTTTGAAAGCAAAATATTGGAAAGAAATGTTCTTGAGAAGTGTTATTTATCTGACAGCTATCAGGTTCTAAGCTGCTCTTTCAGGCAATAAAGATTTTTCTCCTTTCTTTAGCGTGGCCGTATTATTTTGAGACACACAAAAATGATTTGCCCTAAGAAAACAAGCAAACGGGTGCTACAAACTTGAGGGACAGTAGATCTTCCAGGTCCTGCCCCTCGCTGCAGACAAGACGTTGCCAGCATCAAGTGCTCTTTGACGACGCCTTCTGACCACAGGCACCAATTCTGATCAGTACTGAGAGACAGGAGAATCTAAGCCCAGGGTCTGAACACGTTTGGAGCTTGCCCAACTTCACGCTTGATATCACACCAGCAAAATACCTGGCCCGTGATTTTGTAGAAGTAACTGTGACTGGACTTACCCTTGCCCGACTTGTTCAAATCGAGTGTATTTCTGCTTAGGATCTGCCACGCTCACAGTGCTCCCTGAAAGAAACAACATTAAAAATGGAGACACCCCCTTCCAGCAGATCAGAAATGCCGCCCCACTGTCTGGGGTTGGGAGCCGTTTGTAGGCAGCTGGGTGACAACAACGATACAGGCAGCTCCGCAGCACAGAGAGTCTCCACGAAGACTGATTTTTACAGTCCTCTGGAGAGTCACCCGGACAGGAAACCAAGAACTTGGAGAAACATTCACAGGAGCCGCAGATCAGAAAAGAACAAGTACCAGTGCAAGTGCTTGTTGTCTCGAAACACTAAGGACAGCTGGAACAACAGAGCCTTCATCTTCTTAGCAAGAAATAGTCTGTGCGATTCCCCAGAAGGTTTAAGACTTCTGGAGGTTAACTGCCCCTTGGGTTCTGGAATCCATTCTGATGAACAGGTGCCACTTGCAGACAGGAAGAATATTGCAGAGTGTTCCCAGGAGGGGATCTTCTCAACGTTTCAGCGGCTTGCCAAAAGAATGCCGTTATGTTTTTAGAGAACAGCGTCTCCTGTTACAAACAAGAGAGAAAAAGCATCTCAGGCAAGAAGCCAGAGAGATTGGGAACAACAAGGAGGAATGCAGATTGGGACAAAGAGGCAGTGAACGAAAAACCAGCCATGCGCTGCAGGACAGAGACAGAGGAAGGAAAAAAGAGGGGCAGGGAGCAGGACAGAGGGAGAGCAAGGAAAACCAAAGGGGCAGGTAGAATAGCAGAACAAGAGAGGGGCTTGGAAAGCAGAGAGGGACGAAGAGGGAGCAGGGGACAAGAACAGACAGAAGAAGAAAGGTACAGGGAAGCAAAAGAGTGACGCCAGTGATGGAAGGTGGGAGGGCACAGGCACAGGGAGGCACCCGAAGCACAAGAGGGGTGACACGGCCCCAAGTGTGGACGGAGGGTCGCAATCACGACAAATTTATCCACACACTTGCAGATAAGCCGGCACATCTTTATTGCAGCGCTGGGAAGCACAGGGACAGCTCCACCCGACGGGCTTCAAAGTTACATCAAAAATTCAACATCTTATACCCTTTTTCTGCAAAGTCAGGATCTTTAACAGATTTTAACATAAGCATGCATCTTATGCCCGCTATTAATTTTGACAGTTACAATGATTGGTCCGCCCTATTCTATAACTTTCTTAATAGTCCTATCCTAATCTAATCATTGGTTATTTTACTGATCAAAATCTCTGATATACAAATTAGGATGGGGAGGACGGGAGAGTCTTCACAGCAACATTCCTTTGTTTCGATGGTTTCATCACATAAGATAAGAGAACTAGCTGAGAACGTACAATTTCACCCCTTGTACCTGCCTCCCTCCCTCCTCGTTCTGTGTTCTGTACAATTTCCCAATCTACAGCACCTTTAGCTTTGGCCATCTTCCTAAGGCCTGCATCTGCTGTCTCTTAGCATAAGTGAGGTTTTGTCTACTCCTTACCATAATGTAAAATAATTGAATCAGGAAATAATTAACTATAAGAAATTAGTTGTTTATTCAAAACAATTAATTATCAATGAAATTCAAAATTCAGATCTGATTATAACACAAGGGCCCAGGACTCACTGCCGCTCCCACTCTTGGTGCTGCTGGGAGGATTTTACTCTTCAGACTCTTCTGTCTCTGCCTCTCTCAGCTCTTACAATATGAGGCTTCCTACATACACAGCCTCACTGCGCACACACACACAACCCCCGCCCCCACAGCTATACCGTGCTTTGGTTACACACACAGACCCCGCAGTGCATGTTGGTGACCAGCTCTGCTGAGGACTACTCACAGGGACCCTTCCTCACGCCGAGAGGCTGGCTGTCTCTTGTCTGCAGCTGGGGGCAGCTCGCAGCCGGATCCCCTTCATGTCCTTCTCCAGCCACTTTTCCTTTTTCCCATCTCCTCAGCTTCAGCCTGAGCTGGATGCAGCTGACGACATCCCCAGGGCAGGAACAGACCACCGAGCCCTGGCACGGCCTCTGGCAGAGGGAAAGAACCCTGACTGTCAGAGCAGGCCCCAGGCTGGAGCCCCTCCTGCTGCAGCCGCTCCTGCAGACCCCGCTCCTTCCCCCCTGTGCTAACAGAGCCCTGGGCCTGCCCGAGGCCCCGCTCGCCGCTGCCAGGACAGGCCGTGGGGCAGCCTGGGGCTGCGGGACTGGCCTCAGGGGAGGGGCTGGGGACGGGGCAGCTGCAGGGGGGGAGCGGGGCTGGAGGGGATCAGGGGGGCTCTGAGAGTCGGCGTGCCCAGTGCCTCTGATGGGGGGTCTGTCTCCCTTCTCCTTCCCCTCCCTAGCTCTCAGGTCACCCCCGGGGATGCCCCAACTGACCCGGCTCCGGCTTGGAGCTCCCACCCACCACCCCCGGGCAGCCAGCAGGCAGAAGACACCCCGTCACCCACCCAAGGGCCTGGCTCACCTCAGGGGCAGCCCCAGCCCTCACCTCAGACGGGCCATGGCTGGAGCAGAGCCTGCACCTCCCGGCACCAGCATGGCCGCCCGGCAGCCCCTGCCCCAGGACTACAGCTCCCAGCATGCCCCGGGGCCTCTTCCTGCTGCCTGCCCCTGCAGGGACACTTCCCCCGGCCCTGCCCCGCCCCCGCGGGCCCCATGGCCCCTCCCCCAAGCCAAGAGCAGGGCGGGAAACATCCCCCAGAGCCTCAGGGCCAGCGGGAGGGGGAGTGTGGGGCAGGGCGGCAGAGAGGGACCGAGCAACGGTGGCCGCCGGGGTGGGGGAGCAGGGGGAGCACGAGGGGCCGGGGCAGGCAGGGAGGAGGCTAAAAAAGATGGGGACAAGGAGCCAGAGTGAGGAAGGGGAAGAGAAGCAGCACAACAGGCTTTAAGGCAGAAAGAGAACAGCTGGAAACCAGGGAGCCAGAGCCTGGGAGAAAGGGAGAAAGATCAAAAATACCGGCTGTGGGCACTGCTGCCATTGCTTGAGCACTGCCCAGGAACTGCACGGCCAGGAGCCTCAAAATAGGGGCGGCCTGTGAAAGCCCTGCCCCGGGCCCGCTCCTGCACCCTGCTGGTGGTGGTGAATGTCGCCTGGCAGGGTGGCCAGGGCCTGGGGGAGACAACCCGTTGCAGGGTGGAATTGCCCAGCTTTTTTTTTTGTTTGCTGGTTGCTTTTGCTTTTTTTAAAAAATAGCATTACAGCTCTGAATACACCCTGCAAGGAGAAAGGAACCAGGCGTACCGGGCTGGGCACATTGAAAGCCCAAACCCGTTCAACAGCCGCACAAACCACCGCTGGCTCCCGCTGTGCACACTCCACTGCCCGCCTGCAGGTACAGGCAGCCGCCGTTTCTTGAGCCTTCCCCAGGATCGGCACCACCGGGCAGCTCAACAAAGCGGGTGGGCTGCAACCACAGGCCATCTGCACAACTGCAAGGGTCTCTCTCCTTTGCTCGTGAGCTAGTCCAGCTTCTGGTTTCCCTAGTGAATTGCACAAACACACAGCGCTCCGAACAGCAGCTGGCCCGAGACACTCGCTCTTGCCCACCGCTGGGTCGCCGTGGCCTGTGTTCCCTTCTGCCCTTGCTGGCCGCCAGCCCTCTGGACCCACCCGCGCCCTGGGTGCAGAGTGGGGCCGCACACGAAGGAGTGGGAATCGCTCTCCAAGAGGAGGTAGGACGCACTGCGGTGATCACCTGCAGGGCTCAGTCAAACAAGTACACCAACCAGCAGTTTGCCTCTGTGGGGTTGGCTCCTTGATCCCCCCCCTCCCCTCCTTTTTCCATGCCTATACATGCCCCTCAAATGCCTTGACTCCCCTCTTTCTCCGCCCCTGTCTCCTCCCAAGCAAGGGACCTCCCCGCGGGTATTTTTTCCCCCTTGCTCCCAGGTTTGCCACAGCCGTCCACAGGTTTGGTGTTTCAGGCGCTGTTAGCTGGGTAACCTCGGACTTCCACAGCATTGCCGATGCAGTTTTTTCCTGGGTACTGCTGTCCCTGCCAGACTTCTCTCCCCAAAACCACCCCAGCTCTTCCTTCAGTTATCTGTCAAGTGTGGCCACCTCCCACACCAATCCCCCTTAACTACCTGTGAAATCTGGCTCTTCCTCATGGCACTCTGACTCCCGTCAGCTTCGCACTCGCTTTGCTACAGGCAGCAATAGCTCTTGGCATGCTCAGGCGTTTCCCACAGTGTGTTCAGTAAGCGAAGGCTCCCGGCAGGCCCTAATCTTCAGCTTGCGTGCCTTAAGGCATACCCCCAACGCTGGCTGCGTGTCACATCATTTCCTCCTCTCCTCTTGCTAGCCTCCCTCTAGCCAGTCTTCTCCACTCCACGATGGCTCTGAGCACCCTCGTCTCAGACCGGGCACGGTTTCAGCTTTTGGAGTGACTCTTTGCCCGTGTGACCGACTTGTCTGCCTGCAGCCTCGTTCTGCAGGTGCTGGGAGTGGAAGTCCTTGCCTTGCACAGGGGACTGGACTGAAGCCTGGTTAGCTGTGAAAATGGTCAACTTTATTTCAAGAACTAAGTCAAGAGCAGCAGTTGTGTGTGCCCTGAGAGGAGCGTGGGCAGGACCGAGCAGGCCACTGGCACTGAGGCTGCCTTTGGATCTCAGCAGGCATTGCCCCAGGAGGAAAGGGTGGTGCTACTCTGCAGCCTGCACTGATCCTCTTCCTCTTGCTGCTCAAGCCTTTTTCCCCCTTAGCACCTGCAGGAGCTCCTGCACCCGAGTAAAGAACTCCACCAGCTTCTGGAGTGGGAATGGGCAGGAGCTAAACGTGCCCGACTGTGTTGGGATCGGCCTTGGCCTCTGCACGGGGGTGGAGGCGGTGAGAAAATGACTCCATGCCCGCGCCGTTGGAGCAGCCCGGACTGCTGGGTGCAGTCCCATCTGTACCAGGATCCAGTTGTAAAAGTGCTGCGTGGAGGTGTAGACTCCGGGCCGCCTGGCTCTGGCGCAGCCTATCCCCCAGCTGGTCACCCCCACGAGCCAGAAGTAGTCGGCATGCTTGTCTTGACAGACCAGAGGACCACCGCTGTCACCCTGCAGCGGAGCGGAGGAGAGTCAGAGGGTTCTGGTGGTGTTGGGTGGCCCCTGTCAGCACTGTGGCTGGCTCCTTCTCTCTCCTGGCACCTGCCAGAGCTGTACCCAGTGCCCAGCAAGGCTCTGCTCAGGTGCTGGAGCCTGCAGGACCTTGTCTGGGAGGGGGTGGTGGGCCTGCAAGGTAGGGCGCTCTCTCCTCTCTGCCCGCTGATCCTGGAGGTGTGGAAGGGGGACGTTCCAGGACTGGGATGCAGACCTCTGCGCTGGGGCAAGAGCACTGGGTGGCCTTTCTGGGCAGAGTGCCGGGGCTCTGGGACAAGAGGGGTGCTGGGCAAGGGCCTGCAGACGGGGAAGGGAAGGCAAGCCCCGACAGCGGTGGGGACCCAGCGGCAGGAGGGCGACTCGGCAGGCGCAACACGCGCCGGGGGACGTTTGGGCGCTGGTGACAGGGCTGCCTGTGCTGCTGGGGGATGGCGCGGAGCACGCTTCTACCTGGCAGGTGTCGATGCCGCCCTGCGGATAGCCGGCACACAGGTTGTGGGGGTGGACGGCCCCTCTGTACCAGCGGCTGCTGTTGCAGACCTTGACATCGATGAGGTGGACCTGGGCCTCCTGCAGGACAGCAGTCGATCCTGCAGCTGTGAGCACAGGAAGGAGTTAGCAGCCAGCAGCCCTTCTGTTCCCATTTCTCCTCCCCTGTGTGGGCGAAGCCCTTCCCTAGGGCTCGCCTTTGCCCCTGCAGAGGCCTTGTGCCGGGCTTGCCCTTCCATCTCGCTTTGGCTAATGGCTCGGGCCCATCTCTCCGTGGCCGTACGTCCCCGCAGCCCGACTCTGGTTTTCGCCGCTGCCCAGAAGCTCAGCCCGCCTCCCCAGCGTGCCGAGCTTACCCTCGGCACACGAATACTCTTTGGGAACTCACCTCTTGCCATGGTGGCACCCCAACCGCTGACGTAGCAGCTCGTCAGCTCTGACACTCTCAGTGAGGCGTCGGGCACGCAGGCCAGCTGTACGTAGTAGCCGCACTGGACAGGCTGGTCCAGTTCCAGCAAGGCGATGTCGTTCCTCTCCGTGACGTTATTGTAGTGTTCGTGAAGTATCAGCCGATAAATACCGCGCACTTGGGTCTCAGGGCCCAGCTGAGCCAAGTGGGTGGCCCCGATCACCACACGCCACATGGTGAGGTACCTGGAAGGCAGATGCAGAGAGGCCTCAGAGGGAGCGGAGCCACGTAATGCAGTAGCCCCGCGGTTCCCTGCCTTCTGCTTCCCAAGGCAGGGAGGAAAGCAGCGCTGCGGAGGGTGCCACTGCCCTAGCATGCCTTGGGCACCAGGAACGTGGAGCTGGAGGCTGCTAGGAAGCGGTGGCACGAGCCCAGCCTTCTGCGGAGCAGTCTCTCAGCTGGGCTCGCCAGTGCCCTGGCACCGGGCATACTGCAAGGCAGCGGGATGGCAGGAGCTCGTGGGGCTGCGGACGGGGCGCCTGCTGGTGCTGTGGGGATAGCCCCCTTCCCTGCTCCTCCTTACCTGGCCGCGTTGAAGCAGTGGGCTGCTGTGAGGACCCACTGCGGGCTGATGAGGGACCCTCCGCACACGTGGCCCCAGGGGCTCTGGATGCTGACGATCCAGGGCCAGGCCCCTGGCTGGGCACCCGAGCCACCCACGACGCGCGACATGCCGTAGCTAGCCGCCATGGGCCGGAGCCCGCAGGTCCTGGTGTAAGAAGAAACTCATGAGTGTGCTGCTGGACGGCTGTGCTGCTGTTGAGGCTGAAGGTCAGCCGTCTTCCCTCCCCCCGAGGGGCTGCATGGACGGCAGAGCCAGGGAACCCCGTGGCTGTGCCTCCAGCCCTCTGTCTGCTGTAGCCCCGTAGACGGGTTGTGCCAGCAGCCTGGGAGCTGGCAAGGAGCTGAGGCTCCCACAGGGAGTTTGGGAAGCTGTGGAGTGGCCACAGGGGCCGCGCGGGCCCCCTCCAGTGAAGCCCGTCAAGGGCTGCCCGAGCTCCCTCCCAGAGCCTCGGCCCACTTACCCACAGCTGTCCCACATGCCGTGCGCAGGCCGGCACACGGCCAGCAGGACGAGGAGGGCGAGCACTTTCATTGTTGCCAGCGGCACGTGTCAGCTGCAAGAAGGAGGTCTGGTTGCCTCCAGCGCAGCCGCCGACGTACTGCCCGCAGCAGTCTCGCTGCCTCTGATGGCCTTGGCCCTGGGGCTGATGTCACAGAGCCGCCGTTTCTGGGCGTGGGGCACGGTGGCCTCTCAAGGGGGGGTGGAGGTGGGGGTGTCAGCAATAGGGGGGGTTTCCAAGCAGGAGGGGAGGCGGAAGCTGGGATCGGACAGCCCTGACCAACCCCTGCTGAACGCTCTGCCTGCGGGATGAGGGTGTGCAGGCCCCGTGGCTGGCAGCGGCAGAGGCTGGGCTTTCTTTAAAAATGGATGCTGCCCAAAGGAAAAAAAAAAAAGAAATGAACAATTACTTTCCAAACTCAGTTACTGACGGGCTCAAGCAGTGTTCTGCTGGTTACCAGCAATATGCAGAAATGGGACTTAGGGGACCACCTGCACCTGCGTCTGCAATTCCAGTCCCTTACTATTCCAGGCCAACATGGCCCGTCATTCGATTAATCCATTTATCAAGGTGTCTTCAGCTTGCTGGCAATTTTGCCCTGCCAGTGCTCTGGTAATGCTGCTTGCTGTCCCAGGGCCTTGTTCCTCTCAGGAACCTCAAAATGCTCACTTAGGTTCCTGTTTGCTACAGACACGGGCTCTTTTAGTGCTCAGAAAAGATGAGGGGCACAAGCCACACCTCAAGGAACTCCAGTACCTCTAGGAAATGTTTATCCCAGCAATATTTAGGCCCACGTGTTCTTCTGAAGGCCACTGAGGTCGAGAGAAGAGCAGGGAGACAAGTGACAGAGCGCTGATGCACTCAGATCTGGGTTGCAGGGACAGCAGTGTCTACCACCCCATGTCCTGCCCCTCCTGCGCTGGCTGGCACCTTCACAGCAGGGACAGCCAAGGGGCACACGGTGCCACCCCCTATCTGCCACAAAACCTAGCACCAAACCTGCAGCAGTTTTCATCTACTCGACTATGCCAGGCAACAGAAGGAGCTGTGACAAGTCCTGCTCAGCCATCCCCATTTCGCTGGCAGAAACCTCTATAAGTGGGGCAGGAGGGACAAGCCGGGGCCCCTCTGATGCTCACAGGGAGCACCCGCAGCCCCTTCCTTCCCACCGCCAAACCTCTGTCCGCTTGGCTGGGACTGACTTCACCGCGTTCCTCCCTGCTCATCTCTCGGCATACACCAGTCCCCAACCCCATTTCAGGCCTCTGCGCCTGCTATCGTTCCACTGCAGTTATTTTGCCACCCTGTAAACCTGAACTTCCTACCAAAACACAAAAGAGGGCCACGAAAATGACCAGAGGGATGGAACACCTCCCCTGTGAGCACAAGCCGAGCGAGTTGGGGTTGTTCAGCCTGGAGAAGAGAAGGCTCCGGGAAGACCTTCTAGCACCCTTCCAGTGCTTAAAGGGGGCCTAGAAGAAAGATGGGGACAGACTTTTTAGCAGGGCCTGTTGCAATAGGACAAGGGGTAACGGTTTTAAACTAAAGAGGCCAGATTCGGACTAGATATAAGGAAGAAATTTTTTACGCTGAGGGTGGTGAAACACAGGCACAGGCTGCCCAGAGAGGTGGCAGAAGCCCCATCCTTGGAGACATCCAAGGTCAGGCTGGATGCGGCTCTGAGCAACCTGATGCAGCTAAAGATGTCCCTGCTCACTGCAGGGGGGCTGGACTGGATGGCCTCTAATGGTCCCTTCCAGCCCAAACCACTGTAGGATTCCACTGATTTTTCAGCTGAAAAGCACCCAGAGTGGAGACTAACACGAGGGGGCTCCATCTGATGCCTTCGAGTTCAGCTAATGACAAAACCAGGACACAGCGCAGCTCTTTCACCTGCAGCCGCTTCGCGTTTTACCTGCAGAAGGTCCTGGGCAGACCCTCGCCTGCCCACGTCCACCTCCAGGCAGCAGCTCCAAAAGGCCCGAAACTCAGCGCACAGTTGCTCGGGGTTCTGCAGCTCTGGTGTCCCGTTGGTCGCTATCAGATCCATCGCCTAGAGAGACAAGAAACATGAGACTCCACCTGTTTCTTTCTTACCCAGAACTGCTCACAGAGAGACCATTTTTTAAGGCCCAGCCTCCAGTGCCAGTTTCCTCCCTGGCAGAGGGTTAGACTTGATTTTTCTATACCTACAAAAAACAAACCCTGATGCAGCCACAGCTACTCCAACATCAACGTGATCTTGCCTCGACAGCTGATTGCAGTGGCTGACCTAGTTAGGAGGAACTCCATCAGCAAAAGCACATTTGGCTTCTCTGTGCATCGACACCAGCTTTCCTGGCTATTTTAAAGAGTGAACTTGGTCCAGCTGTATTATTTCAAAGGATGATTACATAAAATGCATCCCTGCAATGCTCACTGCTCCCTAAAGTACAGCTTCCTTAAAACAAAGGCAGTCCAGATTTTTGCTCTGTTCTAGATAAAAATGATAACTAGAGGAAAAAAAAAAGTAGATCCATTAGCTTATTCCTTGGCTAAACAGAAACATTTGGAACCTCATTTTCAACACAGACATGTTAGCTGCGTGCACAAATATATTATGAAGAAAACATGTAATTGGGCAGACAGGAGCCACCCGCAACTCTGTCTTTCAGCAGTCTCCAAATTCCAGATCAGCAAGTCTTCCTGACAGACCTCGTGCCAAGGAATTAGAACGTAATTTTGCAAAACATCGGGTGAGCATTATCCAGGGCGGTTCACTTGGAACCAAGGTCTAACACGCTGCGAAGCTGGACAGATGAGTTCATTCTGCTTTTGTAAAAAGTTCTTCAGAACGGCAAGACAAATGTTTTGAACTGTTTGCACCTAAACTTGCAGAATATGTCTCAAATATACAGCAATAATAATAGAAATAGATCTAGGAGTCTTCCATAAAAATATCTGCCAAGACAAGAACAGCTCTGTGCTACTGGCATTTAAAGAGACAGTGGCCGAAGGGACTTTGCTCTTATCCTCTTAAACACAGAGGAAAATTTCCAGGCCTAACAAGGCAAGTGAACCATCCTAGAGAAAAACAACAAAAGAAAGTTTCTCTACTCTTCCCACAAGAGAAGTGTCACAAAATCAGCCTTGTCCCACCCATCTGCAGCTGACCTCAGGCACGGGGCACAGCGGTGAGCCGGAGGGCCTGTCCTCACTGCGGTTAAATGGTGCTGCCCCAGGGACGTCCCTTCTCCTGCGGTAAAGGAACACAGCACCCATGTCAGCCTTGGGAATTTTATTCTGGCTCCATTCACCTGGCTGTGAAACAGGAGTGCTGGGACAAATGGAGCTCTTTCAGCTGCTCCTTTCTTCACAGAACTCCAATCAACAGAGTCATCTGTGGCTGGGTACTGCACCTTTTAAACAGTTTTACGACCACAGCAAAAGCTCTAGGGGAAGCTCAAGTACCTTCTTGTCACGTCTCTTTTGCTTTCATGTGATCCAGCTGGCAGAGAAAAGCAAGTACAGTCCAAAGGAAATGAGTGTTTGCAGTAGCTGCAAAGGGGCAATAAGCTCCTCAATTTCTTTAATGTACCCAGAAACAAGAAGGGATTTGGCATACAGCTGCAGCTGTAGTCTGTGAAAATGAGACCCTCAAGTTATCCAGGGCTCCCACATACATGACAGAACAACATACAGATGATTTAGCAGCCTGAAACTGTAGAAGATCCACAGCATTTGGAAAATTGATACAATTTTGAGGAACACTGATGCACTGTGGTTAATAAATGAAAAAGCAAACAGAAATGCCTAGGATTTGGTTTGTTGGGTTTTCTTAAAACTGAAACTGAGGAGGTCCAACCGGCATTTCAAAGGATATTTATCGCACCAATACTTGTCCCTCAGGCCCCAGGCCTACGCCTGCTGGAAGGAAATCCCAGTGAGAGAAAACAAACACCGTCACAGAAATATCCAGGACACTCTTGGCTGGAAAATGATTCATTCCTGGGAATTCTGCATCGGTTGGGAAGAACCTGAGCACCAGGGGACGCGTTTGCTCTACACGTGGAAAACAATAAACACATCGACATTCAGGCTGGTGTTAACTCTACCATCAATGATCCTTTAATGCCTTATAGTATATTTTGGTATTTCAATTCAGGTCAGTAACGGAAGCTGCTACGTTCCTTGCACTATTAAAACAAGAAATCACAAAAATGTGAAAGAGCATCCTTTGGTTTCCAGGCTTCGCAGAACTCCCTGGATGGGGTCTAAATGTGACTATTAAACCCAAGAGCTACTGTGTGCCATCAGCTAAAAACCTGACCTGCAAACACAGGTCTTGCTTATCAGCTCTCGTGTCTGGGTGCAGCTGAGAGCTCTCGCTACACTCTGTGATTCCACACACAACAGCAGAAGGATCCTGTCCCTGTTGGGGATGATTCACTTTCATAAAACCAGCTGGGAGCTGGGGAACTTCAGGCGGTCCACCACAAGCTGTTCACTGTTCCCAGCTCAGAGACAACAGCCTCTGCCCAAGACTCCAAGAAGTGAACACAGACGGGACCAACTCCAGGTGCCTGATTTTAACCTCCTGCAGTTTTCCTCAGACACCTGAAGACGCCTTGAAGCTCCAAGTGCTCAAGCTGATCCCAACTCCCGCAGCAGATGAGGCATGTATGGAGAAAAAGAGCATCTCTAGTAATCTGGGCAAGGGCAGGAATCGCTGAATGTGAATTTGATCAGGGGTAAGAAATCCAGTTCCCTTCCTCACAGTTGACCTGAGGCTTCTTGAGGAGCCTCAACAGTTGCGGTTAAGGAAGTTGGGAATTTTCAGCCTCCAAACCAGGGACACAGGCCTACTGCCACCCTGCCAGCTGCAGTGCACTCAGCTTACTCAGCATCAGGCTGAACCCAAACCTGTTTGTATATTCTGAGCTAAAAGCCGAACCAAAAAGCTCACCCTGAAACAGGCAGGTCAGATCCAAACCCAAACGCCGAACCCAAACCTGTTTGGTTCTTCTGGGCTAAAAGCCAAACCCAAACGCCATACCCAAAACGCCAAATCCAAATGCAAAACCCAAACGCCAAACCAAAAACTGTTTGTTTCTTCTGAGATAAAAGCCAAACCCAAAAGCCAAAAACAAACGCCAAGCCAAATAGCGAAACCCAAACGCCAAACCCCAACGACAAACTCCAACGCAAAACAAAACGCCAAACCCCAACGCGATTCCTTCTCCTGACCCAAATGCCAAAACCCAACGTCAAAGCCAAACGCCAAACCCCAACGCCAAAGCCCAATGCGTTTGTTCTTCTGACCCCAATGCCAAAACCCAAAGCGTTTGCTTCTTCTGAACTCAACACCAAACTCCAACGCCAAACAACACAAAACAAAAGCCAAACCCCAAGGCGTTTGCTTCTTCTGACCCCAACGCCAAACCCCAACGCATCTGCTTCTTCTGACCCCAAGGCCAAACCCCAACTCGTTTGCTTCTTCTGACCCCAATGCCAAAACGCAACACCAAACCCCAATGCCAAACCCCAACGCCAAACCCCAACGCATTTGATTCTTCTGACCCCAACGCCAAACCCGAACGCCAAACTCCAAAGCCAAACCCCAACGTGTTTGCATCGTCTGAACCCAACGCCAAACCCCAACGCCAAACCCCAACGATTTCGCATCTTCTGACCTTAACGCCAAAGCTAAACGCCAAACCCCAACGCCAAACCACAACGTGTTTGCGTATTCTGACCCCAACGCCAAACCCTAACACCAAACCCCAACGCCAAAACGCAACCCGTTTGTGTCTTCAGACCCCAACGCCAAACCCCAATGCCAAATCCCAACGTGTTTGTGTCTTCTGAACCCAACGCCAACCCCCAACGCCAAACCCCAACGCTGAACCTCAATTCGAAACCCAACAGAACCCCAACGCGTTTGCTTCTTCTGACCCCAACGCCAAACCCCAACGTCAAACCCCAACGCGTTTGAGTCTTCTGACCCCAACGCCAAACCCCAACGTCAAACCCCAACCCGTTTCCGTCTTCTGACCCCAACGCCAAAACCCAACGCCAAAAACCAATGCGTTTGCCTCTTCTGACCCCAACGATAAACCCCAAGCGTTTGCGTCTTCTGACCCCAACGCCAAAGCCGAACACCAAACCCCAACGCCAAAAAGCAAAGCGTTTGCGTATTCTGACCTCAACGACAAAACCCAAAGCCAAACATCAACGCCAAACTCCAAACCGTTTACGTCTTCTGACCCCAACGCCAAACCCCAACGCCAAACCCCAACGCGTTTGCGTCTTCTGACCTAAACGCCAAACCCCAAAGTCAAACCCGAACCTGTTTGCGTCTTCTGACCCCAATGCCAAAACGCAAGGCCAAAACCCAACGATTTTGCGTCTTCTCACCCCAACGCCAAACCCCAATGACAAACCACAACACGTTTGTGTCTTCTGATCCCAACGCCAAACCCCAACGCCAAACCCCAACACGTTTGCGCCCTCTGACCCCAACGCCAAACCCCAACGCCAAACACCAAGGCGTTTGCGTCTTCTGACCCCAAGGCCAAACACCAACGCCAAACCCCAACGCCAAACCCCAACGCGTTTGCGTTTTCTGACCCCAACGCCAAAACCCAACGACAAACCCCAACGCGTTAGCGTCTTCTGACACCAATGCCAAACCCCAACACCAAACCCCAAAGCCAAACCCCAACCCGTTTGCGTCTTCTGACCCCAACGCCAAAGCCGAATGCCAAAACCCAATGCGTTTGCGTCTTCTGACCCCAACGCCAAACTCCAAAGCCAAACCCCAACCCGTTTGCATCTTCTGACCCCAACGCCAAAGCCCAACGACAAACCCCAAAGCGTTTGCGTCTTCTGACCCCAACGCCAAAGCCCAACGCCAAACCCCATCGCCAAACCGCAAAGGGTTTGCATATTCTGACCTCAACGCCAAACTAAAAAGCCAAACATCAACGCCAAACTCCAACCTGTTTGCGTCTTCTGACCCCAACGCCAAACCCCAACAACAAACCCCAAAGCATTTGAGTCTTCTGACCCTAACGCCAAAACCCAATGCCAAAACCCAATGCGTTTGTGTCTTCTGACCCCAACGCCAAAGCCCAACGCCAAACCCCAGCGCCAAACCCCAACGTGTCTGCGTCTTCTGACCCCAACGCCAAACCCTAACACAAAACCCCAATGCCAAACGGCAACTCATTTGTGTCTTCTGACCCCAAAGCCAAACCCCAACGCCAAAACCCAACGCTGAATCTCAACGCGAACCCCAACGCAGAACCCCAACGCTTTTGCGTCTTCTGACCCCAACGCCAAACCCCAACGACAAACCCCAACGCGTTTACGTCTTCTGACCCCAACGGCAAAGCACAACGCCAAACCCCAACGCCAAACCCCAACGCGCTTGGGTCTTCTGACCCCAACGCCAAACCCCAATGCCAAACTCCAACACCATACCCCAACGCGTTTGAGTCTTCTGACCCCAACGCCAAACCCCAATGCCAAACCCCAACACCATACACCAACGTGTTTGCGTCTTCTGACCCCAAAGCCAAACCCCAATGCCAAACCCCAACGCCAAACTGCAACCCGTATGTGTCTTCAGACCCCAACGCCAAACCCCAAAGCGAAACCCCAACGCCGAACCTCAACGCGAACCCCAACGCAGAACCCCAACGCGTTTGCGTCTTCTGACCCCAACGCCAAACCCCAACGCCAAACTCCAAAGCCAAACCCCAACGCGTTTGCGTCTTCTGACCCCAACGCCAAACCCCAACGCCAAACCCCAATGCATTAGCGTCTTCTGACCCCAACGCCAAACCCTAACACCAAACCCTAACGCCAAACCGCAACCCGTATGTGTCTTCAGACCCCAACGCGAAACAGCAACGCCAAATCCCAACACGTTTGTGTCTTCTGACCCCAACGCCAAACCCCAACGCCAAACCCCAACGCTGAACCTCAATTCGAAACCGAACAGAACCCCAACGCGTTTGCTTCTTCTGACCCCAACGCAAAAGCCCAATGCAAAACCCCAATGTGTTTGCGTCTTCTGACCCCAACACCAAACCCCAACGCCAAACTCCAATGCATTAGCGTCTTCTGACCCCAACGCCAAACCCTAACACCAAACCCTAACGCCAAAACGCAACCCGTATGTGTCTTCAGACCCCAACGCGAAACAGCAACGCCAAATCCCAACGCGTTTGTGTCTTCTGACCCCAACGCCAAACCCAAACGCCGAACCTCAACGCGAACCCCAACGCAGAACCCCAACGCGTTAGTGTCTTCTGAACCCAACGCCAAACCCCAATGCAAAAACCCAACGCGTTTGCGTCTTCCGACCCCAAAGCCAAACCCCAACGCTTTTGCGTCTTCTGACCCCAATGCCAAAGCCCAACGACAAACCCCAAGCGTTTGCGTCTTCTGACCCCAACGACAAAGCCGAACGCCAAATCCCAACGCCAAACCGCAAAGCGTTTGCGTATTCTGACCTCAAAACCAAAACCCAAAGCCAAACATCAACGCCAAACTCCAAACCGTTTACGTCTTCTGACCCCAACGCCAAACCCCAACGCCAAACCCCAACGCGTTTGAGTCTTCTGACCCTAACGCCAAAACCCAATGCCAAACTCCAACCCGTTTGCGTCTTCTGACCCCAACGCCAAACCCCAACGCCAAACCCCAAGGCGTTTGAGTCTTGTGACCCCAACGCCAAACCCCAAAGCCAAACCCCAAAGCATTAGCATCTTCTGACCCCAACGCCAAACCCTAACACCAAACCCCAACGCCAAACCGCAACCCGTATGTGTCTTCAGACCCCAACGCCAAACCTCAAAGCGAAACCCCAATGCCGAACCTCAACGCGAACCCCAACGCAGAACCCCAACACGTTTGCGTCTTCTGACCCCAACGCCAAACCCCAACGCCAAACTCCAAAGCCAAACCCCAACGCGTTTGCGTCTTCTGACCCCAACGCCAAACTCCAAAGCCAAACCCCAACCCGTTTGTGTCTTCTGACCCCAACGCCAAACCCCAACGCCAAACCCCAAAGCGTTTGCGTCTTTTGACCCCAACGACAAAGCAGATCGCCAAACCCCAACGCTAAACCGCAAAGCGTTTGCGTATTGTGACCTCAACGCCAAACCCCAACGACAAACATCAACGCCAAACTCCAACCCGTTTGCGTCTTCTGACCCCAACGCCAAACCCCAACGCCAAACCCCAACGCGTTTGTCTTCTGACCCTAACGCCAAAACCCAATTCCAGAACCCAATGCGTTTGCGTCTTCTGACCCCAACGCCAAAGCCCAACGCCAAACTCCAAAGCCAAACCCTGACGCGTTTGCATCTTCTGCCCCCAATGCCAAACCACAATGACAAACCCCAACACCATACCCCAACGCGTTTGAGTCTTCTGACCCTAACGCCAAAACCCAATGCCAAAACCCAATGCGTTTGCGTCTTCTGACCCCAACGCCAAAGCCCAACGCCAAACCCCAGCACCAAACCCCAACGTGTCTGCGTCTTCTGACCCCAACGCCAAACCCTAACACAAAACCCCAATGCCAAACGGCAACTCATTTGTGTCTTCTGACCCCAACGCCAAACCCCAACGCTAAAACCCAACGCTGAACCTCAACGCGAACCCCAACGCAGAACCCCAACGCTTTTGCGTCTTCTGACCCCAACGCCAAACCTCAACGCCAAACCCCAATGCGCTTGCGTCTTCTGACCCCAACGCCAAACCCCAATGACAAACCCCAACGCGTCTGCGTCTTCTGACCCCAACGGCAAAGCACAACGCCAAACCCCAACACCAAACCCCAACGCGCTTGGGTCTTCTGACCCCAACGCCAAACCCCAATGCCAAACTCCAACACCATTCCCCAACGCGTTTGCGTCTTGTGACCCCAACGCCAAACCCTAACACCAAACCCCAACGCCAAACCGCAACCCGTATGTGTCTTCAGACCCCAACGCCAAACCCCAAAGCGAAACCCCAACGCCGAACCTCAACGCGAACCCCAACGCAGAACCCCAACACGTTTGCGTCTTCTGACCCCAACGCCAAACCCCAACGCCAAACTCCAAAGCCAAACCCCAACGCGTTTGCGTCTTCTGACCCCAACGCCAAAGCCCAACGACAAACCCCAAAGCGTTTGCGTCTTCTGACCCCAACGCCAAACCCCAACGCCAAACCCCAACGCTAAACCGCAAAGCGTTTGCGGATTGTGACCTCAACGCCAAACCCCAACGACAAACATCAACGCCAAACTCCAACCCGTTTGCGTCTTCTGACCCCAACGCCAAACCCCAACGCCAAACCCCAACGTGTTTGTCTTCTGACCCTAACGCCAAAACCCAATGCCAAAACCCAATGCGTTTGCGTCTTCTGACCCCAACGCCAAAGCCCAACGCCAAACTCCAAAGCCAAACCCCGACGCGTTTGCATCTTCTGCCCCCAATGCCAAACACCAACGACAAACCCCAACACCATACCCCAACGCGTTTGAGTCTTGTGACCCCAACGCCAAACCCCAACGCCAAACCCCAAGACCATACCCCAACGTGTTTGCGTCTTCTGACCCCAGCGCCAAACCCCAACACCAAACCGCAACGCGTTTGAGTCTTGTGACCCCAACGCCAAACCCCAACGCCAAACCCCAAGGCGTTAGCGTCTTCTGACCCCAACGCCAAACCCTAACACCAAACCCCAACGCCAAACCGCAACCCGTATGTGTCTTCAGACCCCAACGCCAAACACCAATGCCAAATCCCAAAGCGTTTGTGTCTTCTGAACCCAACGCCAAATCCCAAAGCGAAACCCCAACGCCGAACCTCAACGCGAACCCCAACGCAGAACCCCAACACATTTGCGTCTTCTGACCCCAACGCCAAACCCCAACGCCAAACTCCAAAGCCAAAGCCCAACGCGTTTGCGTCTTCTGACCCCAACGCCAAAGCCCAACGACAAACCCCAAAGCGTTTGCGTCTTCTGACCCCAACGCCAAACCCCAACGCCAAACCCCAACGCTAAACCGCAAAGCGTTTGCGTATTGTGACCTCAACGCCAAACCCCAACGACAAACATCAACGCCAAACTCCAACCCGTTTGCGTCTTCTGACCCCAACGCCAAACCCCAACGCCAAACCCCAACGCGTTTGTCTTCTGACCCTAACGCCAAAACCCAATGCCAAAACCCAATGCGTTTGCGTCTTCTGACCCCAACGCCAAAGCCCAACGCCAAACTCCAAAGCCAAACCCAGAAGCGTTTGCATCTTCTGCCCCCAATGCCAAACACCAACGACAAACCCCAACACCATACCCCAACGCGTTTGAGTCTTCTGACTCCAACGCCAAACCCCAACGCCAAACCCCAAGACCATACCCCAACGTGTTTGCGTCTTCTGACCCCAGCGCCAAACCCCAACACCAAACCGCAACGCGTTTGAGTCTTGTGACCCCAACGCCAAACCCCAACGCCAAACCCCAAGGCGTTAGCGTCTTCTGACCCCAACGCCAAACCCTAACACCAAACCCCAACGCCAAACCACAACCCGTATGTGTCTTCAGACCCCAACGCCAAACACCAATGCCAAATCCCAAAGCGTTTGTGTCTTCAGACCCCAACGCCAAACCCCAAAGCGAAACCCCAATGCCGAACCTCAACGCGAACCCCAACGCAGAACCCCAACACGTTTGCGTCTTCTGACCCCAACGCCAAACCCCAACGCCAAACTCCAAAGCCAAACCCCAACGCGTTTGCGTCTTCTGACCCCAACGCCAAACTCCAAAGCCAAACCCCAACCCGTTTGTGTCTTCTGACCCCAACGCCAAACCCCAACGCCAAACCCCAAAGCGTTTGCGTCTTTTGACCCCAACGACAAAGCAGATCGCCAAACCCCAACGCTAAACCGCAACGCGTTTGAGTCTTGTGACCCCAACGCCAAACCCCAACGCCAAACCCCAAGGCGTTAGCGTCTTCTGACCCCAACGCCAAACCCTAACACCAAACCCCAACGCCAAACCACAACCCGTATGTGTCTTCTGACCCCAACGCCAAATCCCAAAGCGAAACCCCAACGCCGAACCTCAACGCGAACCCCAACGCAGAACCCCAACACATTTGCGTCTTCTGACCCCAACGCCAAACCCCAACGCCAAACTCCAAAGCCAAAGCCCAACGCGTTTGCGTCTTCTGACCCCAACGCCAAAGCCCAACGACAAACCCCAAAGCGTTTGCGTCTTCTGACCCCAACGCCAAACCCCAACGCCAAACCCCAACGCTAAACCGCAAAGCGTTTGCGGATTGTGACCTCAACGCCAAACCCCAACGACAAACATCAACGCCAAACTCCAACCCGTTTGCGTCTTCTGACCCCAACGCCAAACCCCAACGCCAAACCCCAACGTGTTTGTCTTCTGACCCTAACGCCAAAACCCAATGCCAAAACCCAATGCGTTTGCGTCTTCTGACCCCAACGCCAAAGCCCAACGCCAAACTCCAAAGCCAAACCCCGACGCGTTTGCATCTTCTGCCCCCAATGCCAAACACCAACGACAAACCCCAACACCATACCCCAACGCGTTTGAGTCTTCTGACTCCAACGCCAAACCCCAACGCCAAACCCCAAGACCATACCCCAACGTGTTTGCGTCTTCTGACCCCAGCGCCAAACCCCAACACCAAACCGCAACGCGTTTGAGTCTTGTGACCCCAACGCCAAACCCCAACGCCAAACCCCAAGGCGTTAGCGTCTTCTGACCCCAACGCCAAACCCTAACACCAAACTCCAACGCCAAACCACAACCCGTATGTGTCTTCAGACCCCAACGCCAAACACCAATGCCAAATCCCAAAGCGTTTGTGTCTTCTGACCCCAACGCCAAATCCCAATGCCAAAACCCAAGGCTGAACCTCAACGCGAACCCCAACACAGAACCCCAACGCTTTTGCGTCTTCTGACCCCAAAGCCAAACCTCAACGCCAAACACCAACGCGTTTGCGTCTTCTGACCCCAAGGCCAAACCCCAACGCCAAACCTCAACGCCAAACCCCAACGCGTTTGCGTCTTCTGACCCCAACGCCAAACACCAACACCAAACCCCAAAGTCAAACCCGAACTCGTTTGCGTCTTCGGACCCCAACGTCAAAAGCCAAGGCCAAAACCCAAGGCATTAGCGTATTCTGACCCCAACGCCAAACCCTAACACCGAACCCCAACGCCCAACCGCAACCCGTATGTGTCTTCAGACCCCACGCCAAACACAAACGCAGAATCCCAACGCGTGTGCGTCTTCTGACCCCAACGCCAAACCCCAACGCCAAAACCCAACGCTGAACCTCAACGCGAACCACAACGCAGAACCCCAAAGCTTTTGCGTCTTCTGACCCCAACGCCAAACCTCAACGCCAAACACCAACGCGTTTGCGTCTTCTGACCCCAACGCCAAACCCCAACGCCAAACCCCTACGCGTTTGCGTTTTTTGACCCCAACGCCAAACCCCATCGACAAACCCCAACGCGTTAGCGTCTTCTGACACCAACGCCAAACCCCAACACCAAACCCCAAAGCCAAACCCCAACCCGTTTGCGTCTTCTGACCCCAACGCCAAAGCCCAATGCCAAAACCCAATGCGTTTGCGTCTTCTGACCCAACGCCAAACTCCAAAGACAAACCCCAACCCGTTTGCATCTTCTGACCCCAACGCCAAAGCCCAACGCCAAACCCCATCGCCAAACCGCAAAGCGTTTGCATATTCTGACCTCAAAGCCAAACTCCAAAGCCAAACATCAACGCCAAACTCCAACCTGTTTGCGTCTTCTGACCCCAACGCCAAACCCCAACGCCAAACCCCAGCGCCAAACCCCAACGTGTCTGCGTCTTCTGACCCCAACGTCAAACCCTAACACCAAACCCCAATGCCAAACCGCAACTCATTTGTGTCTTCTGACCCCAACGCCAAACCCCAACACCAAACCGCAATGCGTTTGAGTCTTAAGACCCCAACGCCAAACACCAACGCCAAATCCCAACGCGTTTGTGTCTTCTGACCCCAACGACAAACCCCAATGCCAAAACCCAACGCTGAAACTCAACGCGAACCCCAACGCAGAACCCCAACGCTTTTGCGTCTTCTGACCCCAACGCCAAACCTCAACGCCAAACACCAACACGTTTGCATCTTCTTACCCCAAGGCCAAACCCCAACGCCAAACCCCAACATGTTTGCGTCTTCTGACCCCAACGCCAAAACCCAAGGCGAAAACCCAAGGCATTAGCGTATTCTGACCCCAACGCAAACCCTAACACCGAACCCCAACTCGAAACCGCAACCCGTATGTGTCTTCAGACCCCAACGCCAATCCCCAATGACAAACCCCAACGCCGAACCTGAACGCGAACCCCAACGCAGAAACCCAATGCGTTTGCGTCTTCTGACCCCAACGCCAAAGCCCAACGCCAAACTCCAAAGCCAAACGCCAATGCGTTTCCGTCTTATGACCCCAACGCCAAACCCCAGCGCCAATCCCCAACGCGTTAGCGTCTTCTGACCCAAACGCCAAACCCCAATACCAAACCACAACACCAAGCCCCAACTCCAAACCCCAACACGTTGGCGTCTTCTGACCACAACGCCAAACCTCAATGCCAAACCCCAATGCCAAACCCCAACGCGTTTGCCTCCTCAGACCCCAACGCAAAACCCCAACGCCGAACCCCAACGCCAAACCCCAACGCCAGAGCCCAACATGTTTGCGTTTTCTGACGAAAACGCCAAACCTCAACGCTAAACCCCAACACGAAAACTCAACGTCAAACCCCAACACGTTTGCGTCTTCTGACCCCAACGCCAACCCCAACGCCAAAACCCAACGCGTTTGTGTCTTCTGACCCCAACGTCAAACCCCAAAGCCAAACCCCAACGCCTTTGCGACTTCTGACCCCAACGCCAAACCCCAACGCCAAACCCCAAATGGTTTGCCTCCTCTGACCCCAACGCCAAACCACAGCGCCAATCCCCAACGCGTTAGTGTCTTCTGACCCAAACGCCAAACCCCAACGCCAAACCAAAACACCAAGTCCGAACACCAAACCCCAACACGTTTGTGTCTTCTGACAACAACGCCAAACCTCAACGCCAAACCCCAACATCAAACCCCAACGCGTTTGCGTCTTCTGACCCCAACGCCAAACCCCAATGCCGAACCCCAACGCCAAACCCCAACGCGTTTGCGTCTTCTGACCACAACGCCAAACCCCAACGCCAAACCCCAACGCCATACCCCAACTTGTTTGCTTCTTCTGACCCCAATGCCAAACCCCAACACCAAACCCCAACGCGTTTGCCTTCTCAGACCCCAACGTCAAACCCCAACGCCGAACCCCAACGCCAAACCCCAACGGTTTTGTGTCTACTGACCCCAACGCCAAACCCCAGCGACAAACCCCAACGCCTTTGCGTCCTCTGACACCAACGCCAAACCCCAACGCCAAACCGAACGCCAAAGCCCAACGCCAGACCCCAACGCCAACACCGAATGCCAGAGCCCAACACGTTTGCGTCTTCTGACCAAAACGCCAAACCTCAATGCTAAAGGCCAACACCAAAACGCAACATCAAACCCCAACGCGTTTGCGTCTTCTGACCCCAGCGCCAAACCCCAACACCAAACCGCAACGCGTTTGAGTCTTGTGACCCCAACGCCAAACCCCAACGCCAAACCCCAAGGCGTTAGCGTCTTCTGACCCCAACGCCAAACCCTAACACCAAACTCCAACGCCAAACCACAACCCGTATGTGTCTTCAGACCCCAACGCCAAACACCAATGCCAAATCCCAAAGCGTTTGTGTCTTCTGACCCCAACGCCAAATCCCAATGCCAAAACCCAAGGCTGAACCTCAACGCGAACCCCAACGCAGAACCCCAACGCTTTTGCGTCTTCTGACCCCAAAGCCAAACCTCAACGCCAAACACCAACGCGTTTGCGTCTTCTGACCCCAAGGCCAAACCCCAACGCCAAACCTCAACGCCAAACCCCAACGCGTTTGCGTCTTCTGACCCCAACGCCAAACACCAACACCAAACCCCAAAGTCAAACCCGAACTCGTTTGCGTCTTCGGACCCCAACGTCAAAAGCCAAGGCCAAAACCCAAGGCATTAGCGTATTCTGACCCCAACGCCAGACCCTAACACCGAACCCCAACGCCCAACCGCAACCCGTATGTGTCTTCAGACCCCAACGCCAAACACAAACGCAGAATCCCAACGCGTGTGCGTCTTCTGACCCCAACGCCAAACCCCAACGCCAAACCCCAACGCTAAACCGCAAAGCGTTTGCGGATTGTGACCTCAACGCCAAACCCCAACGACAAACATCAACGCCAAACTCCAACCCGTTTGCGTCTTCTGACCCCAACGCCAAACCCCAACGCCAAACCCCAACGTGTTTGTCTTCTGACCCTAACGCCAAAACCCAATGCCAAAACCCAATGCGTTTGCGTCTTCTGACCCCAACGCCAAAGCCCAACGCCAAACTCCAAAGCCAAACCCCGACGCGTTTGAGTCTTCTGACCCCAGCGCCAAACCCCAACACCAAACCGCAACGCGTTTGAGTCTTGTGACCCCAACGCCAAACCCCAACGCCAAACCCCAAGGCGTTAGCGTCTTCTGACCCCAACGCCAAACCCTAACACCAAACCCCAACGCCAAACCGCAACCCGTATGTGTCTTCAGACCCCAACGCCAAACACCAATGCCAAATCCCAAAGCGTTTGTGTCTTCTGAACCCAACGCCAAATCCCAAAGCGAAACCCCAACGCTGAACCTCAACGCGAACCCCAACGCAGAACCCCAACACATTTGCGTCTTCTGACCCCAACGCCAAACCCCAACGCCAAACTCCAAAGCCAAAGCCCAACGCGTTTGCGTCTTCTGACCCCAACGCCAAAGCCCAACGACAAACCCCAAAGCGTTTGCGTCTTCTGACCCCAACGCCAAACCCCAACGCCAAACCCAAACGCTAAACCGCAAAGCGTTTGCGTATTGTGACCTCAACGCCAAACCCCAACGACAAACATCAACGCCAAACTCCAACCCGTTTGCGTCTTCTGACCCCAACGCCAAACCCCAACGCCAAACCCCAACGTGTTTGTCTTCTGACCCTAACGCCAAAACCCAATGCCAAAACCCAATGCGTTTGCGTCTTCTGACCCCAACGCCAAAGCCCAACGCCAAACTCCAAAGCCAAACCCCGACGCGTTTGCATCTTCTGCCCCCAATGCCAAACACCAACGACAAACCCCAACACCATACCCCAACGCGTTTGAGTCTTCTGACTCCAACGCCAAACCCCAACGCCAAACCCCAAGACCATACCCCAACGTGTTTGCGTCTTCTGACCCCAGCGCCAAACCCCAACACCAAACCGCAACGCGTTTGAGTCTTGTGACCCCAACACCAAACCCCAACGCCAAACCCCAAGGCGTTAGCGTCTTCTGACCCCAACGCCAAACCCTAACACCAAACCCCAACGCCAAACCACAACCCGTATGTGTCTTCAGACCCCAACGCCAAACACCAATGCCAAATCCCAAAGCGTTTGTGTCTTCAGACCCCAACGCCAAACCCCAAAGCGAAACCCCAATGCCGAACCTCAACGCGAACCCCAACGCAGAACCCCAACACGTTTGCGTCTTCTGACCCCAACGCCAAACCCCAACGCCAAACTCCAAAGCCAAACCCCAACGCGTTTGCGTCTTCTGACCCCAACGCCAAACTCCAAAGCCAAACCCCAACCCGTTTGTGTCTTCTGACCCCAACGCCAAACCCCAACGCCAAACCCCAAAGCGTTTGCGTCTTTTGACCCCAACGACAAAGCAGATCGCCAAACCCCAACGCTAAACCGCAACGCGTTTGAGTCTTGTGACCCCAACGCCAAACCCCAACGCCAAACCCCAAGGCGTTTGCGTTTTCGGACCCCAACGCCAAACCCCCACGCGAAAACTTAACGCAATTGCGTCTTCTGACCCCAACGCCAAACCCCAACGCCAAACCCCAACGCCAAACCCCAACGCCGAAGCCCAACGCTAAACCCCAAAGCGTTTGCCTCATCTGACCACAACGCCAAACCCCAACGCCAAACCCCAACGCCAAACCCCAACGACAAACCCCAACGCGATTGCGTCTTCTCACCCCAACGCCAAACCCCAACGCCAAAATGCAACGCCAAACTCCAACGCAAACCCCAAAGTGTTTGCCTCCTCTCACCCCAACGCCAAACCCCAACGCCAAAGCCCAACACCAAACCCCAACGCTTTTGAGTCTTCTGACCCCAACACCAACCCCCAACGCCAAACCCCAATGCGTTTGCGTCTTCTGACCCCAACGCCAAACCCCAATGCCAAATCCCAACGCGTTTTCGTCTTCTGACCCCAACGCCAAAGCCCAACGCCAAACTGCAACGCCAAATCCCAACGCCAAACCCCAACGCCTTTGCGTCCTCTGACCCCAACGCCAAACCCCAACGCCAAACCCCAACGCGTTTGCGTCTTCTGACCCCAACGGCATAAGCCAACGCCAAACCCAACGCGTTTGCGTTTTCGGACCCCAACGCCAAACCCCAACGCCAACCGCCGACTCCAAACTTCAAAACGTTTGCGTCTTCTGACCCCAACGCCAAAACCCCAAGCCAAAACTTAACGCAATTGCGTCTTCTGAACCCAATGCCAAACCCCAACGCCAAACAACAACGCCAAACTCCAACGCCAAACTCCAAGCCTAAACCCCAAAGCGTTTGCCTCATCTGACCACAACGCCAAACCCCAACGCCAAACCCGAACGCCAAACCCCAAAGCCAATCCCCAACGACAAACCCCAACGCCTTTGCGTCCTCTGACAGCAACGCCAAACCCCAACGCCAAACCCAACGCCAAAGCCCAACACCAGACCCCAACGCCAAACCCCAACGCCAGTGCCCAACACGTTTGCGTCTTCTGACCAAAACGCCAAACCTCAACGCTAAACCCCAACACCAAAACGCAATGTCAAACCCCAACGCGTTTGCGTCTTCTGATCCCAACGCCAAACCCCAGCGCCAAAAACCAACGCCAAAGCCCAACGCCAAAACCCAACGCCAAAGCCCAACGCCAAACCCCAATGCTTTTGCGTCTTCTGACCACAACACCAAATCCCAATGTCAAACCCCAACGGGTTTGCGTCTTCTGACACCAATGCCAAACCCCAACGCCAAACCCCAACGCATTTGCGACTTCTGACCACAACGCCAAACTTCAACGCCAAACACCAACACATTTGTGTCTTCTCACCCCAACGCCAAACCACATGTCCAAACCGCAACGACAAAGCCCAACGCCAAACCCCAATGCGTTTCTGTCTTCTGACCCCAACGCCAAACCCCAACGCCAATCCCCAATGCGTTTGCTTCTTCTGAACCCAAACGCCAAACCCCAACGCCAAAACCCAACGCGTTGGCGTCTTCTGACCCCAACGTCAAACCCCAAAGTCAAACACCAACGCCTTTGCTACTTCTGACACCAACGCCAAACCCCAACGCCAAACCCCAAAGCATTTGCCTCCTGTGAGCCCAACGCCAAACCCCAACGCCAAACCCCAACGCCAAACCCTAACACTTTTGCGTCTTCTGACCGCAACACCAAACCCCAACGCCAAACCCCAAAGCATTAGCGTCTTCTGACCCCAACGCCAAACCCTAACACCAAACCCCAACGCCAAACCACAACCCGTTTGAGTCTTCAGACCCCAACGCCAAACACCAACGCCAAATCCCAACGCGTTTGTGTCTTCTGACCCCAACGACAAACCCCAATGCCAAAACCCAACACTGAAACTGAACGCGAACCCCAACGCAGAACCCCAACGCTTTTGCGTCTTCTGACCCCAACGCCAAACCTCAACGCCAAACACCAACATGTTTGCGTCTTCTTACCCCAAGGCCAAACCCCAACGCCAAACCCCAACACGTTTGTGTCTTCTCACCCCAACGCCAAACCCCAATGCCGAACCCCAACGCCAAACCCCAACGTGTTTGCTTCTTCTGACCCCAATGCCAAACCCCAACACCAAACCCCAACGCGTTTGCCTTCTCAGACCCCAACATCAAACCCCAACGCCGAACCCCAACGCCAAACCCCAACGGTTTTGTGTCTACTGACCCCAACGCCAAACCCCAACGCCAAACCCCAGCGACAAACCCCAACGCCTTTGCGTCCTCTGACACCAACGCCAAACCCCAACGCCAAACCCATCGCCAAAGCCCAACGCCAGACCCCAACGCCAACACCGAATGCCAGAGCCCAACACGTTTGCGTCTTCTGACCAAAACGCCAAACCTCAATGCTAAAGCCCAACACCAAAACGCAACATCAAACCCCAACGTGTTTGCGTCTTCTGACCCCAACGCCAAACCCCAACGCCAAAGCCCAACGCGTTTGCGTCTTCTGACCCCAACGCCAAACCCCAACGCCAAACCCCAACGCCAAAGCCCAACGCTAAACCCCAAAGCGTTTGCCTCATCTGACCACAACGCCAAACCCCAACGCCAAACCCCAACGCCAAACCCCAACGACAAACCCCAACGCGATTGCGTCTTCTCACCCCAACGCCAAAGCCCAACGCCAAAATGCAACGCCAAACTCCAACGCAAACCCCAAAGTGTTTGCCTCCTCTCACCCCAACGCCAAACCCCAACGCCAAAGCCCAACACCAAACCCCAACGCTTTTGAGTCTTCTGACCCCAACACCAACCCCCAACGCCAAACCCCAACGCGTTTGCGTCTTCTGACCCCAACGCCAAACCCCAATGCCAAATCCCAACGCGTTTTCGTCTTCTGACCCCAACGCCAAAGCCCAACGCCAAACTGCAACGCCAAATCCCAACGCCAAACCCCAACGCCTTTGCGTCCTCTGACCCCAACGCCAAACCCCAACGCCAAACCCCAACGCGTTTGCGTCTTCTGACCCCAACGGCATAAGCCAACGCCAAACCCAACGCGTTTGCGTTTTCGGACCCCAACGCCAAACCCCAACGCCAACCGCCGACTCCAAACTTCAAAACGTTTGCGTCTTCTGACCCCAACGCCAAAACCCCAAGCCAAAACTTAACGCAATTGCGTCTTCTGAACCCAATGCCAAACCCCAACGCCAAACAACAACGCCAAACTCCAACGCCAAACTCCAAGCCTAAACCCCAAAGCGTTTGCCTCATCTGACCACAACGCCAAACCCCAACGCCAAACCCGAACGCCAAACCCCAAAGCCAATCCCCAACGACAAACCCCAACGCCTTTGCGTCCTCTGACAGCAACGCCAAACCCCAACGCCAAACCCAACGCCAAAGCCCAACGCCAGATCCCAACGCCAAACCCCAACGCCAGTGCCCAACACGTTTGCGTCTTCTGACCAAAACGCCAAACCTCAACGCTAAACCCCAACACCAAAACGCAATGTCAAACCCCAACGTGTTTGCGTCTTCTGATCCCAACGCCAAACCCCAACGCCAAAAACCAACGCCAAAGCCCAACGCCAAAACCCAACGCCAAATCGCAACGCCAAACCCCAATGCTTTTGCGTCTTCTGACCACAACACCAAATCCCAATGTCAAACCCCAACGGGTTTGCGTCTTCTGACACCAATGCCAAACCCCAACGCCAAACCGCAACGCATTTGCGACTTCTGACCACAACGCCAAACTTCAACGCCAAACACCAACACGTTTGTGTCTTCTCACCCCAACGCCAAACCACATGTCCAAACCGCAACGACAAAGCCCAACGCCAAACCCCAATGCGTTTCTGTCTTCTGACCCCAACGCCAAACCCCAACGCCAATCCCCAATGCGTTTGCTTCTTCTGAACCCAAACGCCAAACCCCAACGCCAAAACCCAACGCATTGGCGTCTTCTGACCCCAACGTCAAACCCCAAAGTCAAACACCAACGCCTTTGCTACTTCTGACACCAACGCCAAACCCCAACGCCAAACCCCAAAGCATTTGCCTCCTGTGAGCCCAACGCCAAACCCCAACGCCAAACCCCAACGCCAAACCCCAACACTTTTGCGTCTTCTGACCGCAACACCAAACCCCAACGCCAAACCCCAAAGCATTAGCGTCTTCTGACCCCAACGCCAAAACCCAACACCAAACCCAACGCTTTGGCGTTTTCTGACCCACACGGCAAACCCCAACGCCAACCGCCAACGCCAAACCTCAACGCGTTTGCGTCTTCTGACCCTAATACCAAACCCCAACGCCAAAGCCCAACACCAAACCCCAACGCTTTTGCATCTTCTGACCCCAACGCCATAAACCAACGCCAAACAAAACGTGTTTTCCTCCTCTGACCTCAACACCACACCCCAACGCCAAACACCAACGACAAACCAAAACGCCAAACCCCAAGCCAAAACCCAATGCTGCGTCTACTGACCCCAACGCCAAAACCCTACGCCAAACACCAACGCCAAACTCCAACGCCAAACCCCAAAGTGTTTGCCTCCTCTGACCCCAATGCAAAACCCCAATGCCAAACCCCAACGTGAAACCCCAACGCGTTTTCGTCTTCTGACCCACACGGCAAACCCCAACGCCAAACCCCAACGCGTTTTCGTCTTCTAACCCCAACACCAAACCCCAAAGCCAAACCATAACTCCAACCGCCAACGCCAAACTCCAACGCATTTGCATCTTCTGACACCAACGCCAAACCCCGACGCCAAAACCCAACGCGTTTGGGTCTTCTGACCCAACGCCAAACCCCAACGCCAAACGCCAACGACAAAACCCAACGACAAACCCCAACGAGAAAAACCAACGCCTTTGCGTCCTCTGACCCCAACGCCAAACCCCAACACCAAACCCCAACGTCAAAGCCCAACGCCAAAACTCAATGCTTTTGCGTCTTCTGACCCCAATGTCAAACCACAACGCCAAACCCCAACGCCAAACTCCATCGCCAAACCCCAAAGTGTTTCCCTCCTCTGACCCCAACGCCAAACCCCAACGCCAAACTCCAACGCGTTTGCGTCGTCTGACCCCAAAGCCAAACCCCAACGCCAATCTCCAACACCAAAGCCCAACGCCAAACGCCAACGCGTTTGCGTGTTCTGACCCCAACGCCAAAACCCAACACCAAACCCAACACTTTGGCGTTTTCTGACCCACACGGCAAACCCCAACGCCAACCGCCAACGCCAAACCCCAACGAGTTTGCGTCTTCTGACCCCAATGCCAAACCCCAACGCCAAAGCCCAACACCAAACCCCAACTCTTTTGCATCTTCTGACCCAAACACCAACCCCCAACGCCAAAGCCCAACGCCAAACTGCAACGCCAAATCCCAACGCCAAACCCCAACGCCTTTGCGTCCTCTGACCCCAACGCCAAACCCCAACGCCAAACCCCAACGCGTTTGCGTCTTCTGACCCCAACGGCATAACCCAACGCTAAACCCAACGCGTTTGCGTTTTCTGACCCCAACGCCAAAACCCAACGCCAACCGCCGACGCCAAACTCCAACACGTTTGCGTCTTCTGACCCCAACGCCAAACCCCAACGCCAAACAACAACGCCAAACTCCAACGCCAAACTCCAAGGCTAAACCCCAAAGCGTTTGCCTCATCTGAGCACAACGCCAAACCCCAACGCCAAACCTGAACGCCAAACCCCAAAGCCAATCCCCAACGACAAACCCCAACGCCTTTGCGTCTTCTGACACCAACGCCAAACCCCAACGCCGAACCCCAACGCCAAACCCCAACGGTTTTGTGTCTACTGACCCCAACGCCAAACCCCAACGCCAAACCCCAGCGACAAACCCCAACGCCTTTGCGTCCTCTGACACCAACGCCAAACCCCAACGCCAAACCCAATGCCAAAGCCCAACGCCAGACCCCAACGCCAAGCCCCAACGCCAGAGTCCAACACGTTTGCGTCTTCTGACCAAAACACCAAACCTCAACGCTAAACCCCAACACCAAAACGCAACGTCAAACCCCAACGCATTTGCGTCTTCTGACCCCAACGCCAAACCCCAACGCCAAAAACCAACGCCAAAGCCCAACGCCAAAACCCAACGCCAAAGCCCAACGCCAAACCCCAATGCTTTTGCGTCTTCTGACCACAACACCAAATCCCAATGTCAAACCCCAACGGATTTGCGTCTTCTGACCCCAACGCCAAACCCCAACGCCAAATCGCAACGCATTTGCGACTTCTGACCACAACGCCAAACTTCAACGCCAAACACCAACATGTTTGCGTCTTCTGAACCCAACGCCAAACCCCAATGCCAAAACCCAACGCGTTTGTGTCTTCTGATCCCAACGTCCAATGCCAAAGCCAAACCCCAACGCCTTTGCGACTTTTGACCCCAATGCCAAACCCCAACGCCAAACCCCAAAGGGTTTGCCTCCTCTGACCCCAACGACAAACCCCAACGCCAATCCCCAACGCCAAACCCCAACGCCAAACCCCAATGCATTTGCGTGTTCTGACCCCAATGCCAAAACCCAACACCAAACCCTACGATTTGGCGTTTTCTCACCCACTCGGCAAACACCATTGCCAACCGCCAACACCAAACCCCGATGCGTTTGCGTCTTCTGACCCCAAGGCCAAACTAAAACGCCAAAACCCAACGCTTTTACGTCTTCTCACCCCAATGCCAAACCACATGTCCAAACCGCAACGACAAAGACCAACACCAAACCCCAACGCGTTTGCGTCTTCTGACCCCAACGCCATAAACCAACGCCAAACTCAACGCGTTTGCCTCCTCTGACCTGAACGCCAAACCCCAACGCCAAATACCAACGACAAACCAAAACGCCAAACCGCAACGCCAAACCCCAACGCCAAACCCCAACGCGTTTGCGTCTTCTGACCCCAACGCCAAACCACAACGCCAAACCCCAACGCGTTTGTGTCTTCTGACCCAAACGCCAAACCCCAACGCGTTTGCGTCTTCTGACCCCAACGCCAAACCCCAACGCCAAAGCCCAATGCGTTTGCTTCTTCTGACCCCAACACCGAACCCCAACGCCAAAACCCAACGCGTTTGCGTCTTCTCACCCTAACGTCAAACCCCAAAGCCAAACCCCAACTCTTTTGCGTCTTCTGACCCCAACACCAACCCCCAACGCCAAACCCCAAAACGTTTGTGTCTTCTGACCCCAACGCCAAACCCCAACGCCAAACCCCAACGCCAAACCCCAACGCGTTTGCGTCTTCTGACCCCAACGCCATAAACCAACGCCAAACTAAACGTGTTTGCCTCCTCTGACCTCAACGCCACACCCCAACGCCAAACACCAACGACAAACCAAAACGCCAAAACCCCAAGCCAAAACCCAACGCTGCGTCTACTAACCCCAACACCAAACCCCAACGCCGAACCCCAACGCCAAACTCCAACGACAAACTGCAACGTCAAACCCCAAAGTGTTTGCCTCCTCTGACCGCAACGGAAAACACCAATGCCAAACCCCAACGCGAAACCCCAACGCGTTTGCGTCTTCTGACCCCAACGCCAAACCCCAACGCCAAATCCCAACGCGTTTGCTTCTTCTCACCCCAACGCCAAACCCCAAAGCCAAACCCCAATGCCAAAGGCCAACACCAAACCCCAACGCTTTTGCGTCTTCTGACCCCAACACCAACCCCCAACGCCAAACCCCAACGCGTTTGCGTCTTCTCACCCCAACGCCAAACCCCAATGCAAAAACTTAACGCGTTTTCGTCTTCTGACCCCAACGCCAAACCCCAACACCAAACACCAACGCCAAACTGCAACGACAAACCCCAACGACAAACCCCAACGCGTTTGCGTCCTCTGACCCGAACGACAAACCACAAAGCCAAACGCCAACGCCTTTGCGACTTCTGACCCCAACACCAAACCCCAACGCCAAACCCCTACGCCAAACCCCAACGCCAAACCTCAAAGCGTTAGCGTCTTCTGACCCAAACACCAAACCCCAACGTCAAAACGCAACGCCAAGCCCCAACGACAAACCCCAATGACAAACCCCAACGCGTTTTTGTCCTCTGACCCGAACGACAAACCCCGACGCCAATCCCGAATGCCAAAGCCCAACGCCAAACCCCAACGCGTTTGTGTGTTCTGACCCGAACGCCAAAACCCAACACCAAACCCAGCGCTTTGGCGTTTTCTGACCCACACGGCAAACCCCAACGCCAACCGCCAACGCCAAACCCCAACGCGTTTGCGTCTTCTGACCCCAACGCCAAACTCCGACGCCAAAGCCCAAAACCAAACCCCAACTCTTTTGCGTCTTCTGACCACAATGCCAAAACCCAACGCCAAACCCCAACGCGTTTGCGTCTTCTGACCCCAACGCCAAACCCCAACACCAAACCCCAATGAGTTAGCGTCTTCTGACCCCAACGCCAAACCCCAACGCCAAACCCCAACGCGTTTGCGTCTTCTGACCGCAACGCCAAACCCCAACGCCAAAACCCAACGCGTTTGCTTCTTCTGACTTTAATGTCAAACCCCAAAGCCAAACCCCACTGCGTTTGCGTCTTCTGACCCCAACGCCAAAGCCCAACGCTAAACCCCAAGCCTTTTGCGTCTTCTGACCCCAACGCCAAAGCCCAACGCCAAACTCCAACGCCTTTGCGTCTTCTGACCCCTACGCAAAGCCCCAACTCCAAACCCCTACACGTTTGTGCCTTCTGACCCCAAGGCCAAACCCCAAGGCCAAAACCCAACACCAAACTCCAACGCCAAACTCCAACGTCAAACCCCAAAGCGTTTGCGTCTTCTGACCCCAACAACAAAACCCCAACTCTAAACACCAACGCCAAACTCCATCGCCTAACTCCAACGCCAATCCCCAAAGTGTTTGCCTCCTCTGACCCCAACGTCAAAACCCAATGCCTTACACCAACGACAAACCCCAACGACAAACCCCAACAACAAACACCAACGCCTTTGCGTCCTCTGACCCCAACGTCAAACCCCAACGCCAAACCCTAACACCAAACCGCAACGCCAAACCCCAACGCGTTTGCGTGTTCTTACCCCAATGCCAAAACCCAACACCAAACCAAACGCTTTGGCGTTTTCTGACCCACACGGCAAAACCCAACACCAAACCCAACGCATTTGCGTCTTCTGACCCGAACGACAAACCACAACGCCAAACCCCCACACCAAAACCCAACGCGTTTGTGTCTTCTGACCCCAACGCCAAACCCCAATGCCAAACAGTAACGCCAAACCCCAACGTCAAACCCCTACGCGTTTGCGACCTCTGACCCCAACGCCAAACTCCAAGGCCAATCCCTAACGGCAAACCCCAACGCCAAACCCCAAAGCCAAACCCCAATGCCGAAACCCAACATCAAACCACAACGCGTTTGCGTCTTCTGACAGCAACGCCAAAGCCCAACGCCAAAGCCCAACGCTATACCCCAAAGCGTTTGTGTCTTCTGACCCCAACGCCAAACCCCAATGCCAAACCCAATGCCAAACCCAAACGCGTTTGCGTCTTCTGACCCCAAAGCAAAACCCAATGCCAAAACCAACGCGTTTGCGTCTTCTGACCCCAACACCAAACCGCAACGCCAAACCCCAACGCGTTTGCGTGTTCTGACCCCAATGCCAAAACCCAACACCAAACCCAATGCTTTGGCGTTTTCTGACCCACACGGCAAAACCCAACGCCAAACCCCAACGCCAAACCCCAACGCGTTTGCGTCTTCTGACCCGAACGCCAAACCTCAAAGCCAAACCCCAACGACAAACCGCAACGCCAAACCCCCAAGCCAAAACCCAACGCGTTTGCGTCTTCTGACCACAAGGCCAATCCCCAACGCCAAACACCAACGCCAAATTCCATCGCCAAACTCCAACGCCAAACCCCAAAGTGTTTGCCTCCTCTGACACCAAAGACAAACCCCAACGCCAAACACCAACGCCAAACCGCAACGACAAACCCCAACGACAAACCCCAACGCCTTTGCGTCCTCTGACCCCAACACCAAACCCCAACGCCAAAATCCAACGCCAAAGCCCAACAATAAACCCCAATGCTTTTGCGTCTTCTGACCCCAACGCCAAACCCCAACGCCAAAACCCAACGTGTTTACTTCTTCTGACCCCAATGTGAAAACCCAACGCCAAACCCCACTGCGTTTGCGTCTTCTGACCACAACGCCAAACCCCAACGCCAATCCCCAACGCGTTTGCGGCTTCTGACCCTAACGCCAAACCCCAATGCCAAAACCCAACGAGTTTACTTCTTCTGACCCCAATGTGAAACACCAAAGCCAAACCCCACTGCGTTTGCGTCTTCTGACCCCAACGCCAAAGCCCAAAGCCAAACTCCAACGCCAAACCCCAACGTCTTTGCGACTTCTGACCCCAACGCCAAACCCCAAAGGTTTAGAGTCTTCTGACCCAAACGCCAAACACCAACGTCAAACCGCAACGCCAAGCCCCAACGACAAACCCCAACGACAAACCCCAACGCGTTTGCGTCCTCTGACCCGAACGACAAACCACAAAGCCAAACGCCAACGCCTTTGCGACTTCTGACCCCAACGCCAAACCCCAACGCCAAACCCCTACGCCAAACCCCAACGCCAAACCCCAACGCCAAACCTCAGCGCCAAACCCATACGCAAACCCCAACTATATACCCCAAAGCGTTTGTGTCTTCTGACCCCAACGCCAAACCCCAACGCCAAAGCCCAACGCCAAACCCAAACACGTTTGCGTCTTCTGACCCCAACGCCAAACCCCAATGCCAAAACAAACGCTTTTGCGTTTTCTGACCCCAACGCCAAACCTCAACCCAAAACCCAGCGCGTTTAAGTCTTCTGATGCCAACGTCAAACTCCAAAGCCAAACCCCAACGAGTTTGCATCTTCTGACCCCAACACGAAAGCCCAACGGTAAACCCCAACCAGTTTGCGTCTTCTGACCCCAACGCCAAAGCCCAACGCCAAAACCCAACGCCAAACACCAACACGAATGCATCTTCTGACCACAACGCCAAACCCCAGATCAAAACCCCAAGATGTTTGTGTCTTCTGACCCCAAGGCCAAAACCCAAGGCCAAACACCAACGCCAAACCGCAGCACCAAACCAAAATGATAAAACCCCAACGCCAAACCCCAACGCGTTTGTGTCTTCTGACCCCAACGCCAAACCCCAACGCCAAACTCCAACACGTTTGCGTCCTCTGACCCCAACGCCAAACCCCAACGCCAATCTCCAACACCAAAGCCCAACGCCAAACCCAAACGCGTTTGCGTGTTCTGACCCCAACGCCAAAACCCAACACCAAACCCAACAATTTGGCGTCTTCTGACCCACACGGCAAACCCCAACGCCAACCGCCAATGCCAAACCCCAACGCGTTTGCGTCTTCTGACCCCAATGCCAAACCCCAACGCCAAAGCCCAACACCAAACCCCAACTCTTTTGCATCTTCTGACCCAAACACCAACCCCCAACGCCAAACCCCAACGCCTTTGCATCTTCTGACCCCAACGCCAAACCCCAACGCCGAACCCCAACGCGTTTGCGTCTTCTGACCCCAACGGCATAACCCAACGCTAAACCCAACGCGTTTGCGTTTTCTGACCCCAACGCCAAACCCCAACGCCAACCGCCGACGCCAAACTCCAACACGTTTGCGTCTTCTGACCCCAATGCCAAAACCCCACGTCAAAACTTAACGCAATTGCGTCTTCTGACCCCAACGCAAAACCCCAACGCCAAACAACAACGCCAAACTCCAACGCCAAACTCCAAGGCTAAACCCCAAAGCGTTTGCCTCATCTGAGCACAACGCCAAACCCCAACGCCAAACCTGAACGCCAAACCCCAAAGCCAATCCCCAACGACAAACCCCAACGCCTTTGCGTCTTCTGACACCAACGCCAAACCCCAACGCCAAACCCAATGCCAAAGCCCAACGCCAGACACCAACGCCAAGCCCCAACGCCAGAGTCCAACACGTTTGCGTCTTCAGACCAAAACGCCAAACCTCAACGCTAAACCCCAACACCAAAACGCAACGTCAAACCCCAACGCGTTTCCGTCTTCTGACCCCAACGCCAAACCCCAACGCCAAAAACCAACGCCAAAGCCCAACGCCAAAACCCAACGCCAAAGCCCAACGCCAAACCCCAATGCTTTTGCGTCTTCTGACCACAACACCAAATCCCAATGTCAAACCCCAACGGGTTTGCGTCTTCTGACCCCAACGCCAAATCGCAACGCATTTGCGACTTCTGACCACAACGCCAAACTTCAACGCCGAACACCAACATGTTTGCGTCTTCTGAATCCAACGCCAAACCCCAACGCCAAAACCCAACGCGTTTGTGTCTTCTGATCCCAACGTCCAATGCCAAAGCCAAACCCCAACGCCTTTGCGACTTTTGACCCCAAAGCCAAACCCCAACGCCAAACCCCAAAGGGTTTGCCTCCTCTGACCCCAACGACAAACCCCAACGCCAATCCCCAACGCCAAACCCCAACGCCAAACCCCAATGCATTTGCGTGTTCTGACCCCAATGCCAAAACCCAACACCAAACCCTACGATTTGGCGTTTTCTCACCCACTCGGCAAACACCATTGCCAACCGCCAACACCAAACCCCGATGCGTTTGCGTCTTCTGACCCCAAGGCCAAACTAAAACGCCAAAACCCAACGCTTTTGCGTCTTCTCACCCCAATGCCAAACCACATGTCCAAACCGCAACGACAAAGACCAACAAAAAACCCCAACGCGTTTGCGTCTTCTGACCCCAACGCCATAAACCAACGCCAAACTCAACGCGTTTGCCTCCTCTGACCTGAACGCCAAACCCCAACGCCAAATACCAACGACAAACCAAAACGCCAATCCTCAACGCCAAACCCCAACGACAAACCCCAACGTGTTTGCGTCTTCTGACCCCAACGCCAAACCCCAACGCCAAACACCAACGCGTTTGCGTCTTCTGACCCCAACGGCATAACCCAACGCCAAACCCAAACGCGTTTGCGACTTCTGACCCCAACGCCAAACCCCAACGCTAAACCCCAACGTGTTTGCGTCTTCTGACCCCAACGCCAAACCCCAACGCCAAAGCAGAATGCGTTTGCGTCTTCTGACCCCAACACCGAACCCCAACGCCAAAACCCAACGCGTTTGCGCCTTCTCACCCTAACGTCAAACCCCAAAGCCAAACCCCAACTCTTTTACGTCTTCTGACCCCAACACCAACCCCCAACGCCAAACCCCAACGCTTTTGCATCTTCTGACCCCAACGCCAAACCCCAACAACAAAGCCCAACACCAAACCCCAACGCGTTTGCGTCTTCTGACCCCAACGCCATAAACCAACGCCAAACTAAACGTGTTTGCCTCCTCTGACCTCAACGCCACACCCCAACGCCAAACACCAACGACAAACCAAAATGCCAAACCCCCAAGCCAAAACCCAACGCTGAGTCTACTAACCCCAACGCCAAACCCCAACGCCGAACCCCAATGCCAAACTCCAACGACAAACTGCAATGTCAAACCCCAAAGTGTTTGCCTCCTCTGACCGCAACGCAAAACACCAATGCCAAACCCCAACGTGAAACCCCAACGCGTTTGCGTCTTCTGACCCCAACGCCAAACCCCAACGCGTTTGCTTCTTCTCACCCCAACGCCAAACCCCAAAGCCAAACCCCAATGCCAAAGGCCAACACCAAACCCCAACGCTTTTGCGTCTTCTGACCCCAACACCAACCCCCAACGCCAAACCCCAACGCGTTTGCGTCTTCTCACCCCAACGCCAAACCCCAATGCAAAAACTTAACGCGTTTTCGTCTTCTGACCCCAACGCCAAACCCCAACACCAAACACCAACGCCAAACTGCAACGACAAACCCCAACGACAAACACCAACGCCTTTGCGTCCTCTGACCCCAACGCAAAACCCCAACGCCAAACCCCAACGCTTTAGCGTCTTCTGACCCCAACGCCAAACTTCAACACCAAACCCCAACGCGTTTGCGTCTTCTGAACCCAACGCCAAAACCCAACGCCAAAACCCAACGCGTTTGCTTCTTCTGACCCCAATGTCAAACCCCAAGTCCAAACGCCAACACCTTTGCGTCTTCTGTCCCCAACGACCAACCTCAACGCCAAACCCCAACGCGTTTGCGTCTTCTGACCCAAACGCCAAGCCCAAGCTCCAAACCCCAAGACGTTTGTGTCTTCTGACCCCAAGGCCAAAACCCAAGGCAAAACCCCAACGCCAAACCGCAGCGCAAAACCAAAAGACCAAACCCCAACGCCAAACCCCAACGCGTTTGCGTGTTCTGACCCCAACGCCAAAACCCAACTCCAAACCCAACGCTTTGGCATTTTCTGACCCACACGGCAAACCCCAACGCCAAACCCCAACGCAAAACCCCAACGCGTTTTCGTCTTCTGACCCCAACACCAAACCCCAAAGCCAAACCTCAACGCCAAAGCCCAACACGAAACCCCAACGCGTTTGCGTCTTCTGACCCGAATGCCATAACCCAATGCCAAACCCAACGCGTTTGAGTCTTCTGACCCCAACGTCAAACCCCAACGCCAAAACCCAACGTGTTTACTTCTTCTGACCCCAATGTGAAAACCCAACGCCAAACCCCACTGAGCTTGCGTCTTCTGACCACAACGCCAAACCCCAACGCCAATCCCCAACGCGTTTGCGGCTTCTGACCCTAACGCCAAACCCCAAAGCCAAAACCCAGCGCGTTTACTTCTTCTGACCCCAATGTGAAACACCAAAGCCAAACCCCACTGCGTTTGCCTCTTCTGACCCCAACGCCAAAGCCCAAAGCCAAAATCCAACGCCAAACCCCAACGTCTTTGCGACTTCTGACCCCAACGCCAAACCCCAAAGGTTTAGAGTCTTCTGACCCAAACGCCAAACCCCAACGTCAAACCATATCGCCAAGCCCCAACGACAAACCCCAAAGCGTTAGCGTCTTCCGTCCCAAACGCCAAACACCAACGTCAAACCGCAACGCCAAGCCCCAACGACAAACCATAAAGCCAAACGCCAACGCCTTTGCGACTTCTGACCCCAACACCAAACCCCAACGCCAAACCCCTACGCCAAACCCCAACGCCAAACCCCAAAGCGTTAGCGTCTTCTGAGCCAAACACCAAACCCCAACGTCAAACCACAACGCCAAGCCCCAACGCCAAACCCCAAAGCGTTAGCGTCTTCTGACCCAAACGCCAAACCCCAATGTCAAAACGCAACGCCAAGCCCCAACGACAAACCCCAACGACAAACCCCAACGCGTTTTTGTCCTCTGACCCGAACGACAAACCCCGACGCCAATCCCGAATGCCAAAGCCCAACGCCAAACCCCAACGCGTCTGTGTGTTCTGACCCGAACGCCAAAACCCAACACCAAACCCAACGCTTTGGCGTTTTCTGACCCATACGGCAAACCCCAACGCCAACCGCCAACGCCAAACCCCAACACGTTTGCGTCTTCTGACCCCAACACCAAACTCCAACGCCAAAGCCCAAAACCAAACCCCAACTCTTTTGCATCTTCTCACCCCAACGCCAAACCCCAACGACAAACCCCAACGCGTTTGCGTCTTCTGACCACAATGCCAAACCCCAACGCCAAACCCCAACGCGTTTGCGTCTTCTGACCCCAACGCCAAACCCCAACGCCAAACCCCAATGAGTTAGCGTCTTCTGACCCCAACGCCAAACCCCAACGCCAAACCCCAACGCGTTTGCGTCTTCTGACCCCAACGCCAAACCCCAACGCCAAAACCCAACACGTTTGCTTCTTCTGACTCCAATGTCAAACCCCAAAGCCAAACCCCACTGCGTTTGCGTCTTCTGACCCCAACGCCAAAGCCCAACGCTAAACCCCAAGCCTTTTGCGTCTTCTGACCCCAACGCCAAAGCCCAACGCCAAAGCCCAACGCCAAACTCCAACGCCTTTGCGTCTTCTGACCCGAACGCTCAACCCCAACGCCAAACCCCAACGCATTTGCGTCTTCTGACCCCTACGCCAAACCCCAACTCCAAACCCCTACACGTTTGTGTCTTCTGACCCCAAGGCCAAACCCCAAGGCCAAACACGAACGCCAGACTCCAACGCCAAACTCCAACGCCAAACCCCAAAGCGTTAGCGTCTTCTGACCCAAACGCCAAACCCCAACGTCAAACCGCAATGCCAAGACCCAATGAAAAACCCCAACACGTTTCCGTCCTCTGACCCCAACGCCAAACCCCAACGCCAATCCCCAACGCTTTGGCGTTTTCTGACCCACACGGCAAACCCCAACGTGAAACTCCAACGCGTTTACGTCTTTGCCCCAACGTCAAACCCCAAAGTCATATCACAACGCCTTTGCGTCTTCTGACGCCAACGCCAAAGCCCAACGCCAAACCCCAACGTCAAACCCCAACGCGTTTGTGTCTTCTGACTCCAACGTCAAACTCCAACTCCAAAACCCAACACGTTTGTGTCTTCTGACCCCAAGGCAAAAACCCAAGGCCAAACCCCAATGCCAAACCCCAGCACCAAACCAAAACGCCAAACCCAAACGCCAAACCCGAACGCGTTTACGTGTTCTGAACCCAATGCCAAACCCAACGCCAACCGCCAACACCAAACTCAAACGCGTTTGCGTCTTCTGTCACCAACGTAAAAACCCCAACACCAAACATCAACGCAAACTCCATTGCCGAGCTCCAACGCCAAACCCCAAAGTGCTTGCCTCCTCTGACCCCAACGCCTAACCCCAACGCTTTTGCGTCTTCTGACCCCAGCACCAGACCCCAACGCCAAACACCAACGCATTTGCATTTTCTGACAACAACGCCAAACCCCAACGCCAAATCCCAACGCCAAACCCCAACGCGTTTGCGTCTTATGACCCCAACGCCCAAACCCAACGCCAAACCCCAACGCGTTAGCGTCTTGTGACCCCAACGACAAACCCCAACTCTAAACCCCAACGCGTTTGCATCTTCTGACCCCAACGCCAAACCCCCATGCCAAAACCCAACACGTTTGTATCTTCTGACCCCAAGGCCAAACCCCAACGACAATCCCCAACACCAAACCCCAGTGCCAAACCCCAACGCCAAACCGCAACGCCAAACCCCAAAGCGTTTGAGTCTTCTGACCCCAACGCCAAACCCCAACGCCAAACCCAACGCTTTTGCATTTTGTGACCCCAACGCCAAACCCCAACGCGTTTGCGTCTTCTGACCCAAACCCAAAACCCCGATGCCAAAATCCAACACCTTTGCGATTTCTAACCCCAACGCCAAAGCCCAACGCCAAAACCCAACGCCAAATTCAAACACGAAACCCCAAAGCCAAAACCAACGCCAAACCCCAACACGTTTGCGTCTTCTGACCCCAATGACAAGCCCCAAATCCAAAGCCCAACACGTTTGTGTCTTCTGAAAACAAGGCCAAAACCCAACGCCAAACCCCAGCGCCAAACCCCAACGACAAACCTCAACGCCAAGCCCCAAAATGTTTGTCTTCTGACCGCAACGCCAAACCCAACGCTTTTGCATTTTGTGACCAAAACGCCAAACCGCAATGCAAAACACCAACGCTTTTGCGTCTTGTGACCGCAACGCAAAACCCAGACGACAAAACCAAACGCCTTTGTGACTTCAGATCCCAACGCAAAACCCCAACGCCAAACTCCAACGCCAAACCCCAAAGCATTTGCCTCCTCTGACCCCAACGCCAAACCTCAACGCCAAACCCCAATGCCAAACCCCAACTACAAACCCCAACACGTTTGCGTCTTCTGACCAGAACGCCAAACACCAACGCTAAACCCCAACGCCAAAGCCCAACGCCAAACCCCAAAGCGTTAGTGTCTTCTGACCCAAACGATAAACCCCAACGTCAAACCGCAACGCTAAACCCCAACGCCAAACCCCAACGCCAAAACCCAACGCATTTTCGTCCTCTGACCCCAACGCCAAACACCAACGACAATCCCCAACGCCAAAGCCCAACGCCAAACCCCAACGCGTTTGCATCTTCTGACCCCAACGCCAAACCCCAACACCAAATTCAACGCATTGGCGTTTTCTGACCCACACGCCAATCCCCAACACGAACCGCCAACGCCAAACCCCAACGCGTTTGCGTCTTCTGACCCCAATGTCAAACCGCAAAGCCAAACCCCAACGACAAACCCCAAAGACAAACCCCAACGCCTTTGCGTCCTCTCACGCCAACGCCAAACCCCAACGCCAAACCCCAACGCCAATGCCCAACGCCAACCGACAATGCCAAACCCCAACGCGTTTGCGTCTTCTGACCCCAACGCCAAACCCCAACGCCAAAGTCAAACGCGTTTGCGTCTTCTGACCCCAATGCCATAACCCAACGCCAACCCAACGCATTTACCTTCTCTCACCCCAACGCCAAACCCCAACGCCAAACACCAACGACATCCCCAACGCCAAACCCCAACGCCAAACACCAACGCCAAACTCCATTGCCAAACTCCAACGCCAAACCCCAAAGTGTTTGCCTCCTCTGACCCCAAGGCCAAACCCCAACGCTGAACCCCAACGCCAAAGACCAACGCCAAACCGCAACAACAAACCCCAATGACAAATTCCAACGCCTTTGCGTCCTCTGAACCCAACACCAACCCCAAACGCCAAACACCAACGCGTTTGCGTCTTCTGACCCCAACGCCAAACCCCAACGCTAAACAGCAATGCCAAATCCCAACGCCAAACCGCAACAACAAACCCCAATGACAAACCCCAATGCCTTTGCGTCCTCTGAACCCAAGGCCAAACTCCAACGCCAAACCCCAACGCGTTTGCGTCTTCTGACCCCAACGCCAAACCCCAACGCCAAACCCCAACGCGTTTCCGTCTTCTGACCCCAACGCCAAACCCCAACGCGAAACTCCAACGCGTTTACGTCTTTGCCCCAACGTCTCACCCCAAAGTCAAATCACAACGCCTTTGCGTCTTCTGACGCCAACGCCAAAGCCCAACGCTAAACCCCAACCAGTTTGCTTCTTGTGACCCCAGCGCCAAAGCCCAACGCCAAACCCCAACGTCAAACCCCAACGCGTTTGTGTCTTCTGACTCCAACGTCAAACTCCAACTCCAAAACCCAACACGTTTGTGTCTTCTGACCCCAAGGCAAAAACACAAGGCCAAACCCCAATGCCAAACCCCAGCACCAAACCAAAACGCCAAACCCAAACGCCAAACCCGAACGCGTTGACGTGTTCTGAACCCAATGCCAAACCCAACGCCAACCGCCAACGCCTAACCCCAACGCGTTTGCGTCTTCTGACCCCAGCACCAGACCCCAACGCCAAACACCAACGCATTTGCATCTTCTGACGACAACGCCAAACCCCAACGCCAAACCCGAAAGCCAAACCCCAACGCCAAAGCCCAACACCAAACCCCAAAGCGTTTGCGTCTTCTGACCCCAACGCCATAACCCAACGCCAAACCCAACGCGTTTGCGTTTTCTGACCCCAACGTCAAACCCCAACGCCAAACCCCAACTCCAAACCCCAACACGTTTGTGTCTTCTGACCCAAGGCCAAACCCCAAGGCCAAAGACCAACGCCAAACTCCAACGCCAAACTCCAACGTCAAACCCCAAAGCGTTTGCCTCCTCTGATCCCAACGCCAAAACCCAACGCCAAACACCAATGACAAACCCCAACGACAAACCCCAACGCCAAACCCCAACGCCTTTGCGTCCTCTGACACAAACGCCAAACCCCAACGCCAAACCCCAACACCAAAGCCCAACTCCTAACCCCAACGCTTTTGCATCTTCTGACCCCAACACCAAAGCCCCACGCAAAAACCCAACACGTTTGTGTCTTCTGACCCCAAGGCCAAACCCCAAGGCCAAACCGCAAAACCAAACCCAAGCACCAAACCCCAAGGCCAAACCCCAAGGACAAACCCCAAAGCGTTTGTGTCTTCTGACCCCAACGCCAAACCCCAACGCCTAAACCAATGCGAAACCCCAAGGCGTTTGCGTCTTCTGACCCCAACGTCAAACCCCAAAGCCAAACCCCAACGCGTTTGCGTATTCTGACCCCAACGCCAAACCCGAAAGCCAAACCCCAACGCCAAAGCCCAACACCAAACCCCAAAGCGTTTGCGTCTTCTGACCCCAACGCCATAACCCAACGCCAAACCCAACGCGTTTGCGTTTTCTGACCCCAACGTCAAACCCCAACGCCAAACCCCAACTCCAAACCCCAACACGTTTGTGTCTTCTGACCCAAGGCCAAACCCCAAGGCCAAAGACCAACGCCAAACTCCAACGCCAAACTCCAACGTCAAACCCCAAAGCGTTTGCCTCCTCTGATCCCAACGCCAAAACCCAACGCCAAACACCAATGACAAACCCCAACGACAAACCCCAACGCCAAACCCCAACGCCTTTGCGTCCTCTGACACAAACGCCAAACCCCAACGCCAAACCCCAACACCAAAGCCCAACTCCTAACCCCAACGCTTTTGCATCTTCTGACCCCAACACCAAAGCCCCACGCAAAAACCCAACACGTTTGTGTCTTCTGACCCCAAGGCCAAACCCCAAGGCCAAACCGCAAAACCAAACCCAAGCACCAAACCCCAAGGCCAAACCCCAAGGACAAACCCCAAAGCGTTTGTGTCTTCTGACCCCAACGCCAAACCCCAACGCCTAAACCAATGCGAAACCCCAAGGCGTTTGCGTCTTCTGACCCCAACGTCAAACCCCAAAGCCAAACCCCAACGCTTTTGCGTCTTCTGACCCCAGCACCAGACCCCAACGCCAAACACCAACGCATTTGCATCTTCTGACGACAACGCCAAACCCCAACGTCAAACCCCAAAGCCAAAGCCCAACACGTTTGTGTATTTTGACCCCAACGCCAAACCCGAAAGCCAAACCCAACGCGTTTGCGTTTTCTGACCCCAACGTCAAACCCCAACGCCAAACCCCAAAACGTTTGTGTCTTCTGACCCAAGGCCAAACCCCAAGGCCAAAGACCAACGCCAAACTCCAACGTCAAACCCCAAAGCGTTTGCCTCCTCTGATCCCAACGCCAAAACCCAACGCCAAACACCAATGACAAACCCCAACGACAAACCACAACGCCAAACCCCAACGCCTTTGCGTCCTCTGACACAAACGCCAAACCCCAACGCCAAACCCCAACACCAAAGCCCAACTCTTTTGCGTCTTCTGACCACAACACCAAAACCCAACGCCAAACCCCAACACGTTTCCATCTTCTGACCACAACGCAAAACCCCAAAGTTAAATCCCAACGCCTAACACCAACGCGTTTGCATCTTCTGACCACAACGTCTAAACCCAACACCAAACCCCAACGCGTTAGCGTCTTCTGACCCCAACGACAAACCCCAACGCCAAACCCCAACGCGTTTGCGTCTTCTGACCCCAACACCAAAGCCCCACGCAAAAACCCAACACGTTTGTGTCTTCTGACCCCAAGGCCAAACCGCAAAACCAAACCCAAGCACCAAACCCCAAGGCCAAACCCCAAGGACAAACCCCAAAGCGTTTGTGTATTCTGACCCCAACGCCAAACACTCAAACCAAAACCCAATGCCTTTGCGACTTCTGACCCCAACTCCAAACCCCAACACGTTTGTGTATACTCACCCCAAGGCCAAACCCAAGGCCAAGCCCCAACGCCAAACCACAGTGTCAAACCCCAACGCCAAACCCCAACGCAAAGCCCCAAAGCGTTTTTGTCTTCTGACCCCAACGCCAAAACACAATGCCAAACCCAACGCTTTTGCGTTTTCCGAGCCCACCGCCAAACCCCACCGCCAAACCCCAACGCCAAAACCCAACGACAAACCCCAACGCCTTTGCGCCCTTTGACGCAAACGCCAAACCCCAACGCCAAACCCCAACGCCAAAGCGCAACGCGTTTGCGTCTTCTGACCCCCATGTCAAACCCCAAAGCCAAACCCAACGCTTTTGCGTTTTCTGACCCCGTCGCCAAACCCCAACGCCAACCGCCAACGCCAAACCCCAACGCGTTTGTGTCTTCTGACCAAAACGCCAAACCCCAAAGCCAAACCCCAACGCCAAAGCCTAACACCAAACCCCAACGCGTTTGCCTCTTCTGACCCCAACGCCATAACCCAAAGCCAAACGCAACGCGTTTGCGTTTTCTGGCCCCAACGACAAATCCCAACGCCAACCGCCAAACCAAACTTCAACGCGTTTGCGTCTTCTGACCACAACGCCAAACCCCAAATCCCAACGCATTTGCGTCTTCTGACCCCAACGCCAAACCCCAACGCCAAACCCCAAAGTGTTTGCCTCCTCTGATCCTAACGCCAAACCCCAATGCAAAACACAAACGACAAACCCCAATGACAAACCCCAATGACAAACCCCAACGCCTTTGCGTCGTTTGACACCAACGCCAAACCCCTATGCCAAACACCAACGCCAAAGCCCAACGCCTAACCCCAACGCTTTTGCGTCTTCTGACCCCAACACCAAACCCCAACGCCAAACCCCAACGCGTTAGCGTCTTCTGAACCCAAAGCCAAACCCCAACGCCAAACCTAAACGCGTTTCCGTCTTCTGACCCCAACGCCAAACCCCAAAGCCAAATCCCAACGCGTTTGTTTCTTCTCACCCCAACGCCAAACCCCAACGCCACACCCCAACGCGTTTCTGTCTTCTGACCCCAACATCAAACCCCAACGCCAAACCCCAACGCGTTTGCGTCTTCTGACCCCAATGCCAAACCCAAACGGCAACTCCGACGCGTTAGCGTCTTCTGACGCCAACGCCAAACCCCAACGCCAAACCCCAACACTTTTGCGTCTTCTGATCACAAGGACAAACCCCAACGCCAAACCCCAATGCTAAAGCCCAACGCCAAACCACAACGCCAAACCACAACGCCAAACCCCAAGGCATTTGCGTCTTCTGACTCCAACGCCAAACCCCAATGCCAAACCCCAACGCATTTGCGTCTTCTGACCTCAACGCCAAACCCCAACGCCAAACCCCAATGCGTTTGCGTCTTCTGACCCCCACACCAAACCCCAACGCCAAACCCCAACGCTTTTGCGTCTTCTGACCCCAACGTCAAACCAAAACGCCAAACTCCGACGCGTTTGCGTCTTATGACCCCAACGCCAAACCTCAACGCCAAACCCCAACACTTTTGCGTCTTCTGATCACAAGGACAAACCTCAACGTCAAACCCCAACGCCAAAACCCAACGCCAAACCCTAACGCCAAACCCCAAGGCATTTGCGTCTTCTGACTCCAACGCCAAACCCCAACGCCAAACCCCAACGCATTTGCGTCTTCTGACCTCAACGCCAAACCACAACGCAAACCCCAACGCGTATAAGTCTTCTGACCCCAACGCCAAACCCCAACGCGAAACCCCAAAGCCAAATCCCAACGCGTTTGTGTCTTCTCACCCCAATGCCAAACCCCAGCGCCACACCCCAACGCGTTTGTGTCTTCTGACCCCAACACCAAACCCCAACGCCAAACCCCAACGCGTTTGCGTCTTCTGACCCCAATGCCAAACCCAAACGGCAACTCCGACGCGTTTGCGTCTTCTGACGCCAACGCCAAACCCCAACGCCAAACCCCAACACTTTTGCGTCTTCTGATCACAAGGACAAACCCCAACGCCAAACCCCAATGCTAAAGCCCAACGCCAAACCCCAACGCCAAACCCCAAAGCATTTGCGTCTTCTGATCCCAACGCCAAACTCCAACGCCAAACCCCAACACCAAACCTCAACGCCAAACCCCAATGCCAAAACCAACGCGTTTGCGTCTTTTGACCCCAATGCCAAATCCCAAGGCGAAACCCCAATGCCAAAACCCAACGCCAAACCTCAACGCCAAACCCCAACCCGTTTGCGTCTGCTGACCCCAACGCAAACCCCAACGCCAAGCCACAACGTGTTTGCGTCTTCTGACCCCAACGCCAAACCCCAAGGCCAAATCCCAACACGTTTGCATCCTCTCACCCCAAGGCAAACACCAACGCGTTTGCGTCTTCTGACGCCAACGCCAAGCCACAACGCCACACCCCAAAGTGTTTGTGTCTTCTGACCCCAACGCCAAACAACGCCAAACGCCTACGCCAAACCCCAAAGCCAAACCCCAACGCGTTTCCGTCTTCTGACCACAACGCCAAGCCACAACGCCAAACCCCAAAGCGTTTGTGTCGTCTGACCCCAACGCCAAAAGCCTATGCCAAAGCCCAACGTCAAACCCCAACGCGTTTGCGTGTTCTGACCCCAACGCCAAACCCCATCGCCAAACACCAACGCCAAAATCCAACGCCAAACCCCAACGCCAAACCCCAACATATTTGCGTCTTCTGAACCCAACGCCAAACCCCAACACCAAACCCCAATGCCAAACCCCAACGCCAAACCCCAACGCCAAACCCCAAAGCATTTGCGTCTTCTGACCCCAACGCCAAACCCCAACGTCAACACCCAACGCCAAACCTCAACGCTTTTCCGTCTTCTGACCGCACTGCCAAAACAAAATGCCAAGAAAAAACGCCAAACCCCAATGCCAAACCCGAATGCAATTGCGTCTTCTGACCTCAATGCCAAACCCCAACGCCAAACGCCAACGCGTTTGCGTCTTCTGACCCCATCGCTAAGTCCCAACGCCAAACCCCAATGCGTTTGCGTCTTCTGACCCCAACGCCAAACCCCAGCGCCAAAACCCAACACCAAACACCAACATGTTTGCGTCTTCTGAACCCAAGGCCAGACCACAACGCCAAACCCCAACGCGTTTGCGTCTTCTGACCCAAACGCCAAACCCCAACGCGTTTGCGATTCTGACCACAACGCCAAACCCCAACGTCAAACCCCAACGCCAAACCCCAACGTCAAACCCCAACACGTTTGCGTCTTCTGACCACAAGGCCAAACACCAACGCCAAACCCCAACACCAAAGACCAACGCCAAACCCCAACACCAAACCCCAACGCGTTTGCGTCTTCTGACCCCAACGCCAAACCCCAAAGCCAAACCCCAACGCCAAACCCCAATGCCAAACCCCAACGCCTTTGCGTCCTCTAACCCCAACGCCAAACCCCAACGCGTTTGCATCTTCTGACCCCAACGCCAAACCCCAACGCCAAACCCCAACGCGATTCCGTCTTCTGACCTCAACGCAAAATACCAACGCCAAACCCAAAGGTGTTTATCTCTTCTGACGCCAACGCCAAACCGCAACGCCAAACGGCAACGCGTTTGCATCTTCTGACCCCAACGCCAAACCCCAACGCGTTTGCGTCTTGTAGCCCCAATGCCAAACCGAACGCCAAACCCCAACGCCAAACCCCAACGCCAAACCCCAAAGCTTTTGCGTCTTCTGACCCCAACGTCAAACCAAAACGCCAAACTCCGACGCGTTTGCGTCTTATGACCCCAACGCCAAACCTCAACGCCAAACCCCAACACTTTTGCGTCTTCTGATCACAAGGACAAACCTCAACGTCAAACCCCAACGCCAAAACCCAACGCCAAACCCTAACGCCAAACCCCAAGGCATTTGCGTCTTCTGACTCCAACGCCAAACCCCAACGCCAAACCCCAACGCATTTGCGTCTTCTGACCTCAACGCCAAACCACAACGCAAACCCCAACACGTATAAGTCTTCTGATCCCCACGGCAAACCCCAACGCCAAACCCCAAGGCATTTGCGTCTTCTGACCCCAATACCAAAAAACAACGCCAAACCCCAAAGCGTTTCCGTCTCCTGACCGCAAAGCCAAAACAAAATGCCAAAACCCAACACCAAACCCCAACGCGTTTGCGTCTTCTGACCCCAACGCCAAACCCCAAAGCCAAACCCCAACGCCAAACCCCAATGCCAAACCCCAACGCCTTTGCGTCCTCTAACCCCAACGCCAAACCCCAACGCGTTTGCGTCTTCTGACCCCAACGCCAAACCCCAACGCCAAACCCCAACGCGATTCCGTCTTCTGACCTCAACGCAAAATACCAACGCCAAACCCAAAGGTGTTTATCTCTTCTGACGCCAACGCCAAACCGCAACGCCAAACGGCAACGCGTTTGCATCTTCTGACCCCAACGCCAAACCCCAACGCGTTTGCGTCTTGTAGCCCCAATGCCAAACCGAACGCCAAACCCCAACGCCAAACCCCAACGCCAAACCCCAAAGCTTTTGCGTCTTCTGACCCCAACGTCAAACCAAAACGCCAAACTCCGACGCGTTTGCGTCTTATGACCCCAACGCCAAACCTCAACGCCAAACCCCAACACTTTTGCGTCTTCTGATCACAAGGACAAACCTCAACGTCAAACCCCAACGCCAAAACCCAACGCCAAACCCTAACGCCAAACCCCAAGGCATTTGCGTCTTCTGACTCCAACGCCAAACCCCAACGCCAAACCCCAACGCATTTGCGTCTTCTGACCTCAACGCCAAACCACAACGCAAACCCCAACACGTATAAGTCTTCTGATCCCCACGGCAAACCCCAACGCCAAACCCCAAGGCATTTGCGTCTTCTGACCCCAATACCAAAAAACAACGCCAAACCCCAAAGCGTTTCCGTCTCCTGACCGCAAAGCCAAAACAAAATGCCAAAACCCAACACCAAACCCCAACGCGTTTGCGTCTTCTGACCCCAACGCCAAACCCCAAAGCCAAACCCCAACGCCAAACCCCAATGCCAAACCCCAACGCCTTTGCGTCCTCTAACCCCAACGCCAAACCCCAACGCGTTTGCGTCTTCTGACCCCAACGCCAAACCCCAACGCCAAACCCCAACGCGATTCCGTCTTCTGACCTCAACGCAAAATACCAACGCCAAACCCAAAGGTGTTTATCTCTTCTGACGCCAACGCCAAACCGCAACGCCAAACGGCAACGCGTTTGCATCTTCTGACCCCAACGCCAAACCCCAACGCGTTTGCGTCTTGTAGCCCCAATGCCAAACCGAACGCCAAACCCCAACGCCAAACCCCAACGCCAAACCCCAAAGCGTTTGCGTCTTCTGACTCCAAAGCCAAACCCCAACGCGAAACCCCAATGTGTTTTGTCTTCTGACCCCAACGCCCAACCCCTAACGCCAAACAGCAACGCGTTTGCGTCTCCAGACCCCAATGCCAAAGCGCAACGCGTTTGCGTCTTCTGACCCCAACGCCAAACCCCAAAGCCAAACCCCCACGCCAAACCCCAACACCAAACCCCAATGCGTTTGAGTCTTTGGACCCCAACGCCAAACACCAATGCCAAGCCCCAATGCATTTGCGTCTCCTGACCATAACGCCAAACCCAAACGCCAAACCCCAATGCCAAATCCCAACGCGTTTGCGTCTTCTGACACCAACGCCAAACCCCAACACCAAACCGCAACGCCAAACCCCAAGGCATTTGCGTCTTCCGACCCCAACGCCAAAGCCCAACGCGAAAGCCCAACGCCAAACCCCAACGCGTTTCCGTCTTCTGACCCCAACGCCAAACCCCAACGCCAAACCCCAACACATTTGCGTCTTCTGACCCCAACTTCAAACCCCAACACCAAACCCCAACGCGTTTCCGTCTTCTTAACGCGCTGCCAAAACACAATGCCAAGACCCAACGCCAAACCCCAACGCCAAACCTCAAAGCTTTTGCGTCTTCTGACCCCAACGTCAAACCAAAACGCCAAACTCCGACGCGTTTGCGTCTTATGACCCCAACGCCAAACCTCAACGCCAAACCCCAACACTTTTGCGTCTTCTGATCACAAGGACAAACCTCAACGCCAAACCCCAAAGCCAAAACCTAACGCCAAACCCTAACGCGTTTGCGCCTTATGACCCCAACGCTAAACCCCAACGCCAAACCCCAACGCGTTTGCGTGTTCTGACCCCAACGCCAAACCCCATCGCCAAACACCAACGCCAAAATCCAACGCCAAACCCCAACGCCAAACCCCAACATATTTGCGTCTTCTGAACCCAACGCCAAACCCCAACGCCAAACCCCAACGCCAAACCCCAAAGCATTTGCGTCTTCTGACTCCAACGCCAAACCCCAACGCCAAACCCCAACGCATTTGTGTCTTCTGACCTCAACGCCAAACCACAACGCAAACACCAACGCGTATAAGTCTTCTGACCCCAACGCCAAACCCCAAAGCCAAACCCCAAGGCATTTGCGTCTTCTGACCCCAATACCAAAAAACAACGCCAAACCCCAAAGCGTTTCCGTCTTCTGACCGCAAAGCCAAAACAAAATGCCAAAACCCAACACCAAACCCCAACGCCAAACCCCAAAGCATTTGTGTCTTCTAACCTCAACGCCAAACCCCAACACCAAACCCCAACGCGTTTGCGCCTTATGACCCCAACGCTAAACCCCAACGCCAAACCCCAACGCGTTTGCGTGTTCTGACCCCAACGCCAAACCCCATCGCCAAACACCAACGCCAAAATCCAGCGCCAAACCCCAACGCCAAACCCCAACATATTTGCGTCTTCTGAACCCAACGCCAAACCCCAACGTCAACACCCAACGCCAAACCCCAAAGCATTTGCGTCTTCTGACCCCAACGCCAAACCCCAACATCAACACCCAACGCCAAACCTCAACGCTTTTCCGTCTTCTGACCGCACTGCCAAAACAAAATGCCAAGAAAAAACGCCAAACCCCAACGCCAAACCCGAATGCAATTGCGTCTTCTGACCTCAATGCCAAACCCCAACGCCAAACGCCAACGCGTTTGCGTCTTCTGACCCCATCGCTAAGTCCCAACGCCAAACCCCAATGCGTTTGCGTCTTCTGACCCCAACGCCAAACCCCAGCGCCAAAACCCAACACCAAACACCAACATGTTTGCGTCTTCTGAACCCAAGGCCAAACCAAAATGCCAAACCCCAAGGCCAAACCTCAACTGAAAAACCCAACACTTTTGTGTCTTCTGACCACAACGCCAAGCCACAACGCCAAACCCCAAAGCGTTTGTGTCGTCTGACCCCAACGCCAAAAGCCTATGCCAAAGCCCAACGTCAAACCCCAACGCGTTTGCGTGTTCTGACCCCAACGCCAAACCCCATCGCCAAACACCAACGCCAAAATCCAACGCCAAACCCCAACGCCAAACCCCAACATATTTGCGTCTTCTGAACCCAACGCCAAACCCCAACGCCAAACCCCAACGCCAAACCCCAAAGCATTTGCGTCTTCTGACTCCAACGCCAAACCCCAACGCCAAACCCCAACGCATTTGTGTCTTCTGACCTCAACGCCAAACCACAACGCAAACACCAACGCGTATAAGTCTTCTGACCCCAACGCCAAACCCCAAAGCCAAACCCCAAGGCATTTGCGTCTTCTGACCCCAATACCAAAAAACAACGCCAAACCCCAAAGCGTTTCCGTCTTCTGACCGCAAAGCCAAAACAAAATGCCAAAACCCAACACCAAACCCCAACGCCAAACCCCAAAGCATTTGTGTCTTCTAACCTCAACGCCAAACCCCAACACCAAACCCCAACGCGTTTGCGCCTTATGACCCCAACGCTAAACCCCAACGCCAAACCCCAACGCGTTTGCGTGTTCTGACCCCAACGCCAAACCCCATCGCCAAACACCAACGCCAAAATCCAGCGCCAAACCCCAACGCCAAACCCCAACATATTTGCGTCTTCTGAACCCAACGCCAAACCCCAACGTCAACACCCAACGCCAAACCCCAAAGCATTTGCGTCTTCTGACCCCAACGCCAAACCCCAACATCAACACCCAACGCCAAACCTCAACGCTTTTCCGTCTTCTGACCGCACTGCCAAAACAAAATGCCAAGAAAAAACGCCAAACCCCAACGCCAAACCCGAATGCAATTGCGTCTTCTGACCTCAATGCCAAACCCCAACGCCAAACGCCAACGCGTTTGCGTCTTCTGACCCCATCGCTAAGTCCCAACGCCAAACCCCAATGCGTTTGCGTCTTCTGACCCCAACGCCAAACCCCAGCGCCAAAACCCAACACCAAACACCAACATGTTTGCGTCTTCTGAACCCAAGGCCAAACCAAAATGCCAAACCCCAAGGCCAAACCTCAACTGAAAAACCCAACACTTTTGTGTCTTCTGACCACAACGCCAAACAACAACGCCAAACCCCAACGCCAAACCCCAACGTCAAACCCCAACACGTTTGAGTATACTGACCACAAGGCCAAACCCCAACGCCAAACCCCAACGCCAAAGCCCAACGCCAAACCCTAACGCCAAACCCCAAGGCATATGCGTCTTCTGGCCCCAACGTCAAACCCCAATGCCAAACCCCAAGGCATTTGCGTCTTCTGACTCCAACGCCAAACCCCAACGCCAAACCCCAACGCATTTGCGTCTTCTGACCTCAACGCCAAACCCCAACACCAAACCCCTACGCGTTTGCGTCTTCTGACCCCATCGCTAAGTCCCAACGCCAAACCCCAATGCGTTTGCGTCTTCTGACCCCAACGCCAAACTCCAACGCCAAACACCAACGCCAAAACCCAACGCCAAACCCCAATGACAAACCCCAACATGTTTGCGTCTTCTGACCCCAACGCCAAACCCCAACGCCAAACCCCAAGGCATTTGCGTCTTCCGACCCCAACGACAAAGCCCAACGCCAAAGCCCAACGCCAAACCCCAACGCGTTTCCGTCTTCTGACCGCACTGCCAAAACACAATGCCAAGACCCAACGCCAAACCCCAACATCAAACCCCAACGCATTTGCGTCTTCTGACCTCAATGCCAAACCCCAACGCCAAATCCCAACACGTTTGCGTATTCTGACCCCAACGCCAAACCCCAACGCCAAACCCCAATGCCAAAACCCAACGCCAAACCCCAACGCCTAACCCCAACACGTTTGCGTCTTCTGACCATATTGCCAAACTCCAACGCCAAACCCCAACACCAAACACCAACGTCAAACCCCAATGCCAAAACCAACGCGTTTGCGTCTTTTGACCCCAATGCCAAATCCCAAGGCGAAACCCCAATGCCAAAACCCAACACCAAACCTCAACGCCAAACCCCAACCCGTTTGCGTCTGCTGACCCCAACGCAAACCCCAACGCCAAGCCACAACGCGTTTGCGTCTTCTGACCCCAACGCCAAACCCCAAGGCCAAATCCCAACACGTTTGCATCCTCTCACCCCAACTCCAAACCCCAACGCCAAACCCCAACGCATTTGCGTCTTCTGACCCCAAGGCAAACACCAACGCGTTTGCGTCTTCTCACGCGAACGCCAAGCCACAACGCCATCCCCAAAGCGTTCGTGTCTTCTGACCCCAACGCCAAACAACGCCAAACGCCTACGCCAAACCCCAAAGCCAAACCCCAGCGCGTTTCCGTCTTCTGACCACAACGCCAAGCCACAACGCCAAACCCCAAAGCGTTTGTGTCGTCTGACCCCAACGCCAAAAGCCTATGCCAAAGCCCAACGTCAAACACCAACGCGTTTGCGTCTTCTGACCACAACGCCAAACTCCAACGCCAAAACACAACACCAAACCCCAACGTCTAACCCCAACGCCAAAACCAACGCGTTTGCGTCTTTTGACCCCAACGCCAAATCCCAACGTCAAACCCCAACACGTTTGAGTATACTGACCACAAGGCCAAACCCCAACGCCAAACCCCAACGCCAAAGCCCAACGCCAAACCCTAACGCCAAACCCCAAGGCATATGCGTCTTCTGGCCCCAACGTCAAACCCCAACGCCAAACCCCAAGGCATTTGCGTCTTCTGACTCCAACGCCAAACCCCAACGCCAAACCCCAACGTGTTTGCATCTTCTGACGCCATCGCTAAGTCCCAACGCCAAACCCCAATGCGTTTCGTCTTCTGACCCCAACGCCAAACTCCAACGCCAAACACCAACGCCAAAACCCAACGCCAAACCCCAATGACAAACCCCAACATGTTTGCGTCTTCTGACCTCAACGCCAAAACCCAACGCCAAACCCCAAGGCATTTGCGTCTTCCGACCCCAACGACAAAGCCCAACGCCAAAGCCCAATGCCAAACCCCAACGCGTTTCCGTCTTCTGACCGCACTGCCAAAACACAATGCCAAGACCCAACGCCAAACCCCAACATCAAACCCCAACGCATTTGCGTCTTCTGACCTCAATGCCAAACCCCAACGCCAAATCCCAACGCGTTTGCGTATTCTGACCCCAACGCCAAACCCCAATGCCAAACCCCAACGCCAAAACCCAACGCCAAACCCCAACGCCTAACCCCAACACGTTTGCGTCTTCTGACCATATTGCCAAACTCCAACGCCAAACCCCAACACCAAACCCCAACGTGAAACCCCAATGCCAAAACCAACGCGTTTGCGTCTTTTGACCCCAATGCCAAATCCCAAGGCGAAACCCCAATGCCAAAACCCAACGCCAAACCTCAACGCCAAACCCCAACCCGTTTGCGTCTGCTGACCCCAACGCAAACCCCAACGCCAAGCCACAACGCGTTTGCGTCTTCTGACCCCAACGCCAAACCCCAAGGCCAAATCCCAACACGTTTGCATCCTCTCACCCCAAGGCAAACACCAACGCGTTTGCGTCTTCTGACGCCAACGCCAAGCCACAACGCCACACCCCAAAGTGTTTGTGTCTTCTGACCCCAACGCCAAACAACGCCAAACGCCTACGCCAAACCCCAAAGCCAAACCCCAACGCGTTTCCGTCTTCTGACCACAACGCCAAGCCACAACGCCAAACCCCAAAGCGTTTGTGTCGTCTGACCCCAACGCCAAAAGCCTATGCCAAAGCCCAACGTCAAACCCCAACGCGTTTGCGTGTTCTGACCCCAACGCCAAACCCCATCGCCAAACACCAACGCCAAAATCCAACGCCAAACCCCAACGCCAAACCCCAACATATTTGCGTCTTCTGAACCCAACGCCAAACCCCAACACCAAACCCCAATGCCAAACCCCAACGCCAAACCCCAACGCCAAACCCCAAAGCATTTGCATCTTCTGACCCCAACGCCAAACCCCAACGTCAACACCCAACGCCAAACCTCAACGCTTTTCCGTCTTCTGACCGCACTGCCAAAACAAAATGCCAAGAAAAAACGCCAAACCCCAACGCCAAACCCGAATGCAATTGCGTCTTCTGACCTCAATGCCAAACCCCAACGCCAAACGCCAACGCGTTTGCGTCTTCTGACCCCATCGCTAAGTCCCAACGCCAAACCCCAATGCGTTTGCGTCTTCTGACCCCAACGCCAAACCCCAGCGCCAAAACCCAACACCAAACACCAACATGTTTGCGTCTTCTGAACCCAAGGCCAAACCAAAATGCCAAACCCCAAGGCCAAACCTCAACTGAAAAACCCAACACTTTTGTGTCTTCTGACCACAACGCCAAACAACAACGCCAAACCCCAACGCCAAACCCCAACGTCAAACCCCAACACGTTTGAGTATACTGACCACAAGGCCAAACCCCAACGCCAAACCCCAACGCCAAAGCCCAACGCCAAACCCTAACGCCAAACCCCAAGGCATATGCGTCTTCTGGCCCCAACGTCAAACCCCAATGCCAAACCCCAAGGCATTTGCGTCTTCTGACTCCAACGCCAAACCCCAACGCCAAACCCCAACGCATTTGCGTCTTCTGACCTCAACGCCAAACCCCAACACCAAACCCCAACGCGTTTGCGTCTTCTGACCCCATCGCTAAGTCCCAACGCCAAACCCCAATGCGTTTGCGTCTTCTGACCCCAACGCCAAACTCCAACGCCAAACACCAACGCCAAAACCCAACGCCAAACCCCAATGACAAACCCCAACGCGTTTGCGTCTTCTGACCCCAACGCCAAAACCCAACGCCAAACCCCAAGGCATTTGCGTCTTCCGACCCCAACGACAAAGCCCAACGCCAAAGCCCAACGCCAAACCCCAACGCGTTTCCGTCTTCTGACCGCACTGCCAAAACACAATGCCAAGACCCAACGCCAAACCCCAACATCAAACCCCAACGCATTTGCGTCTTCTGACCTCAATGCCAAACCCCAACGCCAAATCCCAACGCGTTTGCGTATTCTGACCCCAACGCCAAACCCCAACGCCAAACCCCAACGCCAAACCCCAACGCCAAACCCCAACGCCTAACCCCAACACGTTTGCGTCTTCTGACCATATTGCCAAACTCCAACGCCAAACCCCAACACCAAACACCAACGTCAAACCCCAATGCCAAAACCAACGCGTTTGCGTCTTTTGACCCCAATGCCAAATCCCAAGGCGAAACCCCAATGCCAAAACCCAACGCCAAACCTCAACGCCAAACCCCAACCCGTTTGCGTCTGCTGACCCCAACGCAAACCCCAACGCCAAGCCACAACGCGTTTGCGTCTTCTGACCCCAACGCCAAACCCCAAGGCCAAATCCCAACACGTTTGCATCCTCTCACCCCAAGGCAAACACCAACGCGTTTGCGTCTTCTGACGCCAACGCCAAGCCACAACGCCACACCCCAAAGTGTTTGTGTCTTCTGACCCCAACGCCAAACAACGCCAAACGCCTACGCCAAACCCCAAAGCCAAACCCCAACGCGTTTCCGTCTTCTGACCACAACGCCAAGCCACAACGCCAAACCCCAAAGCGTTTGTGTCGTCTGACCCCAACGCCAAAAGCCTATGCCAAAGCCCAACGTCAAACCCCAACACGTTTGCGTCTTCTGACCACAACGCCAAACTCCAACGCCAAAACCCAACACCAAACCCCAACGTCTAACCCCAACGCCAAAACCAACGCGTTTGCGTCTTTTGACCCCAACGCCAAATCCCAACACCAAACCCAAACGCCAAAACCCAACGCCAAACCTCAAAGCCACAACCCCAACGCATTTGCCTCTTCTGACCCCAACGCAAACCCCAACGCGTTTCGTCTTCTGACCACAATTTTAAACCCCAATGCCAAGCCCCAATGCGTTGCGTCTTCTGACCGCAACGCCAAACCCCAATGCCAAACCCCAACGCCTTTGCGTCCTCTAACCCCAACGCCAAACCCCAACGCGTTTGCATCTTCTGACCCCAACGCCAAACCCCAACGCGTTTGCGTCTTCTGACCTCAACGCCAAACCACAACGCAAACCCCAACACGTATAAGTCTTCTGACCCCAACGGCAAACCCCAACGCCAAACCCCAAGGCATTTGCGTCTTCTGACCCCAATACCAAAAAACAACGCCAAACCCCAACGCGTTTCCGTCTTCTGACCGCAAAGCCAAAACAAAATGCCAAAACCCAACGCCAAACCCCAACGCCAAACCCCAAAGCATTTGTGTCTTCTAACCTCAACGCCAAACCCCAACACCAAACCCCAACGCGTTTGCGCCTTATGACCCCAACGCCAAACCCCAACGCGTTTGCGTGTTCTGACCCCAACGCCAAACCCCATCGCCAAACACCAACGCCAAAATCCAACGCCAAACCCCAACGCCAAACCCCAACACTTTTGCGTCTTCTGACCCCAACGCCAAACCCCAACGCCAAACCCCAATGCCAAACCCCAAAGCATTTGCGTCTTCTGACCCCAACGCCAAACCCCAACGTCAACCCCCAACGCCAAACCTCAACGCCTTTCCGTCTTCTGACCGCACTGCCAAAACAAAATGCCAAGAAAAAACGCCAAACCCCAACGCCAAACCCGAATGCAATTGCGTCTTCTGACCTCAATGCCAAACCCCAACGCCAAACGCCAACGCGTTTGCGTCTTCTGACCCCATCGCTAAGTCCCAACGCCAAACCCCAATGCGTTTGCGTCTTCTGACCCCAACGCCAAACCCCAGCGCCAAAACCCAACACCAAACACCAACATGTTTGCGTCTTCTGAACCCAAGGCCAAACCAAAACGCCAAACCCCAACGCCAAACCCCAACTGAAAAACCCAACACTATTGTGTCTTCTGACCACAACGCCAAACAACAACGCCAAACCCCAACGCCAAACCCCAACGTCAAACCCCAACACGTTTGAGTATACTGACCACAAGGCCAAACACCAACGCCAAACCCCAACTCCAAAGCCCAACGCCAAACCCTAACGCCAAACCCCAAGGCATATGCGTCTTCTGGCCCCAACGTCAAACCCCAACGCCAAACCCCAAGGCATTTGCGTCTTCTGACTCCAACGCCAAACCCCAACGCCAAACCCCAACGCGTTTGCGTCTTCTGACGCCATCGCTAAGTCCCAACGCCAAACCCCAATGCGTTTGCGTCTTCTGACCCCAACGCCAAACTCCAACGCCAAACCCCAACGCCAAAACCCAACGCCAAACCCCAATTACAAACCCCAACATGTTTGCGTCTTCTGACCCCAACGCCAAACCCCAACGCCAAACCCCAAGGCATTTGCGTCTTCCGACCCCAACGCCAAAGCCCAACGCCAAAGCCCAACGCCAAACCCCAACGCGTTTCCGTCTTCTGACCGCACTGCCAAAACACAATGCCAAGACCCAACGCCAAACCCCAACACCAAACCCCAACGCATTTGCGTCTTCTGACCTCAATGCCAAACCCCAACGCCAAATCCCAACGCGTTTGCGTATTCTGACCCCAACGCCAAACCCCAATGCCAAACCCCAACGCGTTTGCGTCTTCTGACCCCAATGCCAAACCCCAACGCCAAACCCCAACGCGTTTGCGTGTTCTGACCCCAACGCCAAACCCCAACGCTTTTCCTTCTTCTGACCACACTGCCAAAACAAAATGCCAAGACCAAACGCCAAACCCCAACGCCAAATCCCAACGCGTTTGCGTCTTCTGACCCCAATGCCAAACCCCAACGCCAAACCCCAACGCATATGCGTCTTCTGACCTCAACGCTAAACCCCAACGCCAAACCCCAACGCGTTTGCGTGTTCTGACCCCAACGCCAAACCCCAACGCCAAACACCAATGTCAAAACCCAACGCCAAACCCCAATGCAAAACCCCAACATGTTTGCGTCTTCTGACCCTAACGTCAAACCCCAACGCCAAACCCCAACGCCAAGCCCCAAGGCATTTGCGTCTTCCGACCCCAACGCCAAACCCCAACGCCAAACCCCAACGCCAAGCCCCAAGGCATTTGCGTCTTCCGACCCCAACGCCAAACCCCAACGCCAAACCCCAACGCATTTCCGTCTTCTGACCGCACTGCCAAAACACAATGCCAAGACCCAACGCTAAACCCCAACGCCAAACTCCAACGCGTTTGCGTCTTCTGACCTCAATGCCAAACCCCAACACCAAACCCCAACGCCAAACCCCAACTCCAAACCCAACACTTTTGTGTCTCCTGACAACAACGCCAAACCCCAACGCCAAAACCCAACGCCAAACCCCAACGCCAAACCCCAACATGTTTGCGTCTTCTGACACCAACGCCAAACCCCAACGCCAAACCCCATGGCATTTGCGTCTTCTGACCCCAACGCCAAGCCCCAACGCCAAACCCCAACGCTTTTCCTTCTTCTGACCGCACTGCCAAAACAAAATGCCAAGACCAAACGCCAAACCCCAACGCCAAATCCCAACGCGTTTGCGTCTTCTGACCTCAATGCCAAACCCCAACACCAAACCCCAACGCCAAACCCCAACTCCAAACCCAACACTTTTGTGTCTTCTGACAACAACGCCAAACCCCAACGTCAAACCTCAACGCCAAACCCCACCGTCAAACCCCAACACGTTTGAGTCATCTGACCACAAGGCCAAACCCCATCGCCAAACCCCAACGCCAAGGCCCAAGGCCAAAGCCCAACGCCAAACCCCAACGTGTTTGTGTCTTCTGAGCCCAACACCAAACCCCAACGCCAAACGCCAACGCGTTTGCGTCTTCTGATTCTAACGCTAAACCCAAACGCCAAACTCCGACTCGTTTGCGTCTTATGACCCCAACGCCAAACCCCAACGCCAAATCCCAACATGTTTGCGTCTTCTGACCCCAACGCAAACCCCAACGCCAAACCCCAACATGTTTGCGTCTTCAGACCCCAACGCCAAACCCCAACGCCAAACCCCAACGCTTTTCCGTCTTCTGACCGCACTGCCAAAACAAAATGCCAAGACCAAACGCCAAACCCCAACGCCAAATCCCAAAGCCAAACCCCAACGATTTTCCGTCTTCTGACCGCACTGCCAAAACAAAATGCCAAGACCAAACGCCAAACCCCAACGCCAAATCCCAACGCATTTGCGTCTTCTGATCACAAGGCCAAACCCCAGCGCCAAACCACAACGCCTAACCCCAACACGTTTGCATCTTCTGACCATATTGCCGAACTCCAACGCCAAACCCCAACACCAAACCCCAACTCCAAACCCAACACTTTTGTGTCTTCTGACAACAACGCCAAACCCCAACGTCAAACCTCAACGCCAAACCCCACCGTCAAACCCCAACACGTTTGAGTCATCTGACCACAAGGCCAAACCCCATCGCCAAACCCCAACGCCAAGGCCCAAGGCCAAAGCCCAACGCCAAACCCCAACGTGTTTGTGTCTTCTGAGCCCAACACCAAACCCCAACGCCAAACGCCAACGCGTTTGCGTCTTCTGATTCTAACGCTAAACCCAAACGCCAAACTCCGACTCGTTTGCGTCTTATGACCCCAACGCCAAACCCCAACGCCAAATCCCAACATGTTTGCGTCTTCTGACCACAACGCAAACCCCAACGCCAAACCCCAACATGTTTGCGTCTTCAGACCCCAACGCCAAACCCCAACGCCAAACCCCAACGCTTTTCCGTCTTCTGACCGCACTGCCAAAACAAAATGCCAAGACCAAACGACAAACCCCAACGCCAAATCCCAACGCCAAACCCCAACGCTTTTCCGTCTTCTGACAGCACTGCCAAAACAAAATGCCAAGACCAAACGCCAAACCCCAACGCCAAATCCCAACGCATTTGCGTCTTCTGATCACAAGGCCAAACCCCAGCGCCAAACCACAACGCCAAAGCCCAACGCCAAAGCCCAACGCCAAACCCCAACGCCTAACCCCAACACGTTTGCATCTTCTGACCATATTGCCGAACTCCAACGCCAAACCCCAACACCAAACCCCAACGTCAAACCCCAGTGCCAAAACCAACGCGTTTGCGTCTTTTGACCCCAATGCCAAATCCCAAGGCGAAACCCCAATGCCAAAACCCAACGCCAAACCTCAACGCCAAACCCCAACCCGTTTGCGTCTGCTGACCCCAACACAAACCCCAACGCCAAGCCACAACGCGTTTGCGTCTTCTGACCCCAACGCCAAACCCCAAGGCCAAATCCCAACACGTTTGCATCCTCTCACCCCAACTCCAAACCCCAACGCCAAACCCCAACGCATTTGTGTCTTCTGACCCCAAGGCAAACACCAACGCGTTTGCGTCTTCTGACGCCAACGCCAAGCCACAACGCCACACCCCAAAGCGTTTGTGTCTTCTGACCCCAACGCCAAACAACGCCAAACGCCTACGCCAAACCCCAAAGCCAAACCCCAACGCGTTTCCGTCTTCTGACCACAACGCCAAGCCACAACGCCAAACCCCAAAGCGTTTGTGTCGTCTGACCCCAACGCCAAAAGCCTATGCCAAAGCCCAACGTCAAACCCCAACACGTTTGCGTCTTCTGACCACAACGCCAAACTCCAACGCCAAAACCCAACACCAAACCCCAACGTCTAACCCCAACGCCAAAACCAACGCGTTTGCGTCTTTTGACCCCAACGCCAAATCCCAACACCAAACCCAAACGCCAAAACCCAACGCCAAACCTCAAAGCCACAACCCCAACGCATTTGCTTCTTCTGACCCCAACGCAAACCCCAACGCGTTTCGTCTTCTGACCACAATTTTAAACCCCAATGCCAAGCCCCAATGCGTTGCGTCTTCTGACCCCAACGCCAAACCCCAATGCCAAACCCCAACGCCTTTGCGTCCTCTAACCCAAACGCCAAACCCCAACGCGTTTGCGTCTTCTGACCCCAACGCCAAACCCCAACGCGTTTGCGTCTTCTGACCTCAACGCCAAACCACAACGCAAACCCCAACGCGTATAAGTCTTCTGACCCCAACGCCAAACCCCAACGCCAAACCCCAAGGCATTTGCGTCTTCTGACCCCAATACCAAAAAACAACGCCAAACCCCAATGCGTTTCCGTCTTCTGACCGCAAAGCCAAAACAAAATGCCAAAACCCAACGCCAAACCCCAACGCCAAACCCCAAAGCATTTGTATCTTCTAACCTCAACGCCAAATCCCAACACCAAACCCCAACGCGTTTGCGCCTTATGACCCCAACGCCAAACCCCAACGCGTTTGCGTGTTCTGACCCCAACGCCAAACCCCATCGCCAAACACCAACGCCAAAATCCAACGCCAAACCCCAACGCCAAACCCCAACATATTTGCGTCTTCTGAACCCAACGCCAAACCCCAACGCCAAACCCCAACGCCAAACCCCAACGCCAAACCCCAAAGCATTTGCGTCTTCTGACCCCAACGCCAAACCCCAACGTCAACCCCCAACGCCAAACCTCAACGCCTTTCCGTCTTCTGACCGCACTGCCAAAACAAAATGCCAAGAAAAAACGCCAAACCCCAACGCCAAACCCGAATGCAATTGCGTCTTCTGACCTCAATGCCAAACCCCAACGCCAAACGCCAACGCGTTTGCGTCTTCTGACCCCATCGCTAAGTCCCAACGCCAAACCCCAATGCGTTTGCGTCTTCTGACCCCAACGCCAAACCCCAGCGCCAAAACCCAACACCAAACACCAACATGTTTGCGTCTTCTGAACCCAAGGCCAAACCAAAACGCCAAACCCCAACGCCAAACCCCAACTGAAAAACCCAACACTTTTGTGTCTTCTGACCACAACGCCAAACAACAACGCCAAACCCCAACGCCAAACCCCAACGTCAAACCCCAACACGTTTGAGTATACTGACCACAAGGCCAAACACCAACGCCAAACCCCAACGCCAAAGCCCAACGCCAAACCCTAACGCCAAACCCCAAGGCATATGCGTCTTCTGGCCCCAACGTCAAACCCCAACGCCAAACCCCAAGGCATTTGCGTCTTCTGACTCCAACGCCAAACCCCAACGCCAAACCCCAACGTGTTTGCCTCTTCTGACGCCATCGCTAAGTCCCAACGCCAAACCCCAATGCGTTTGCGTCTTCTGACCCCAACGCCAAACTCCAACGCCAAACCCCAACGCCAAAACCCAACGCCAAACCCCAATTACAAACCCCAACATGTTTGCGTCTTCTGACCCCAACGCCAAACCCCAACGCCAAACCCCAAGGCATTTGCGTCTTCCGACCCCAACGCCAAAGCCCAACGCCAAAGCCCAACGCCAAACCCCAACGCGTTTCCGTCTTCTGACCGCACTGCCAAAACACAATGCCAAGACCCAACGCCAAACCCCAACACCAAACCCCAACGCATTTGCGTCTTCTGACCTCAATGCCAAACCCCAACGCCAAATCCCAACGCGTTTGCGTATTCTGACCCCAACGCCAAACCCCAATGCCAAACCCCAACGCGTTTGCGTCTTCTGACCCCAATGCCAAACCCCAACGCCAAACCCCAACGCGTTTGCGTGTTCTGACCCCAACGCCAAACCCCAACGCTTTTCCTTCTTCTGACCGCACTGCCAAAACAAAATGCCAAGACCAAACGCCAAACCCCAACGCCAAATCCCAACGCGTTTGCGTCTTCTGACCCCAATGCCAAACCCCAACGCCAAACCCCAACGCGTTTGCGTGTTCTGACCCCAACGCCAAACCCCAACGCCAAACACCAATGTCAAAACCCAACGCCAAACCCCAATGCAAAACCCCAACATGTTTGCGTCTTCTGACCCTAACGCCAAACCCCAACGCCAAACCCCAACGCCAAGCCCCAAGGCATTTGCGTCTTCCGACCCCAACGCCAAACCCCAAAGCCAAACCCCAACGCCAAACCCCAACGCATTTCCGTCTTCTGACCGCACTGCCAAAACACAATGCCAAGACCCAACGCTAAACCCCAACGCCAAACTCCAACGCGTTTGCGTCTTCTGACCTCAATGCCAAACCCCAACACCAAACCCCAACGCCAAACCCCAACGCCAAACCCCAACATGTTTGCGTCTTCTGACACCAACGCCAAACCCCAACGCCAAACCCCAAGGCATTTGCGTCTTCTGACTCCAACGCCAAACCCCAACGCCAAACCCCAACGTGTTTGCCTCTTCTGACGCCATCGCTAAGTCCCAACGCCAAACCCCAATGCGTTTGCGTCTTCTGACCCCAACGCCAAACCGCAACGCCAAACCCCAACGCCAAAACCCAACGCCAAACCCCAATTACAAACCCCAACATGTTTGCGTCTTCTGACCCCAACGCCAAACCCCAACGCCAAACCCCAAGGCATTTGCGTCTTCCGACCCCAACGACAAAGCCCAACGCCAAAGCCCAACGCCAAACCCCAACGCGTTTCCGTCTTCTGACCGCACTGCCAAAACACAATGCCAAGACCCAACGCCAAACCCCAACACCAAACCCCAACGCATTTGCGTCTTCTGACCTCAATGCCAAACCCCAACGCCAAATCCCAACGCGTTTGCGTATTCTGACCCCAACGCCAAACCCCAATGCCAAACCCCAACGCGTTTGCGTCTTCTGACCCCAATGCCAAACCCCAACGCCAAACCCCAACGCGTTTGCGTGTTCTGACCCCAACGCCAAACCCCAACGCTTTTCCTTCTTCTGACCGCACTGCCAAAACAAAATGCCAAGACCAAACGCCAAACCCCAACGCCAAATCCCAACGCGTTTGCGTCTTCTGACCCCAATGCCAAACCCCAACGCCAAACCCCAACGCGTTTGCGTGTTCTGACCCCAACGCCAAACCCCAACGCCAAACACCAATGTCAAAACCCAACGCCAAACCCCAATGCAAAACCCCAACATGTTTGCGTCTTCTGACCCTAACGCCAAACCCCAACGCCAAACCCCAACGCCAAGCCCCAAGGCATTTGCGTCTTCCGACCCCAACGCCAAACCCCAACGCCAAACCCCAACGCCAAACCCCAACGCATTTCCGTCTTCTGACCGCACTGCCAAAACACAATGCCAAGACCCAACGCTAAACCCCAACGCCAAACTCCAACGCGTTTGCGTCTTCTGACCTCAATGCCAAACCCCAACACCAAACCCCAACGCCAAACCCCAACGCCAAACCCCAACATGTTTGCGTCTTCTGACACCAACGCCAAACCCCAACGCCAAACCCCATGGCATTTGCGTCTTCTGACCCCAACGCCAAGCCCCAACGCCAAACCCCAACGCTTTTCCTTCTTCTGACCGCACTGCCAAAACAAAATGCCAAGACCAAACGCCAAACCCCAACGCCAAATCCTAACGCGTTTGCGTCTTCTGACCTCAATGCCAAACCCCAACACCAAACCCCAACGCCAAACCCCAACTCCAAACCCAACACTTTTGTGTCTTCTGACAACAACGCCAAACCCCAACGTCAAACCTCAACGCCAAACCCCACCGTCAAACCCCAACACGTTTGAGTCATCTGACCACAAGGCCAAACCCCATCGCCAAACCCCAACGCCAAGGCCCAAGGCCAAAGCCCAACGCCAAACCCCAACGTGTTTGTGTCTTCTGAGCCCAACACCAAACCCCAACGCCAAACGCCAACGCGTTTGCGTCTTCTGATTCTAACGCTAAACCCAAACGCCAAACTCCGACTCGTTTGCGTCTTATGACCCCAACGCCAAACCCCAACGCCAAATCCCAACATGTTTGCGTCTTCTGACCCCAACGCAAACCCCAACGCCAAACCCCAACATGTTTGCGTCTTCAGACCCCAACGCCAAACCCCAACGCTTTTTACGTCTTCTGACCGCACTGCCAAAACAAAATGACAAGACCAAACGCCAAACCCCAACGCCAAATCCCAACGCCAAACCCCAACGCTTTTCCGTCTTCTGACCGCACTGCCAAAACAAAATGCCAAGACCAAACGCCAAACCCCAACGCCAAATCCCAACGCATTTGCGTCTTCTGATCACAAGGCCAAACCCCAGCGCCAAAACACAACGCCAAAGCCCAACGCCAAACCCCAACGCCTAACCCCAACACGTTTGCATCTTCTGACCATATTGCCGAACTCCAACGCCAAAACCCAACACCAAACCCCAATGTCAAACCCCAATGCCAAAACCAACGCGTTTGCGTCTTTTGACCCCAATGCCAAATCCCAAGGCGAAACCCCAATGCCAAAACCCAACGCCAAACCTCAACGCCAAACCCCAACCCGTTTGCGTCTGCTGACCCCAACGCAAACCCCAACGCCAAGCCACAACGCGTTTGCGTCTTCTGACCCCAACGCCAAACCCCAAGGCCAAATCCCAACACGTTTGCATCCTCTCACCCCAACTCCAAACCCCAACGCCAAACCCCAACGCATTTGTGTCTTCTGACCCCAAGGCAAACACCAACGCGTTTGCGTCTTCTGACGCCAACGCCAAGCCACAACGCCACACCCCAAAGCGTTTGTGTCTTCTGACCCCAACGCCAAACAACGCCAAACGCCTACGCCAAACCCCAAAGCCAAACCCCAACGCGTTTCCGTCTTCTGACCACAACGCCAAGCCACAACGCCAAACCCCAAAGCGTTTGTGTCGTCTGACCCCAACGCCAAAAGCCTATGCCAAAGCCCAACGTCAAACCCCAACACGTTTGCGTCTTCTGACCCCAACGCCAAACCCCAACGCCAAACACCAATGTCAAAACCCAACGCCAAACCCCAATGCAAAACCCCAACATGTTTGCGTCTTCTGACCACAATGCCAAACCCCAACACCAAACCCCAACGCCAAACCCCAACGCTTTTCCTTCTTCTGACCGCACTGCCAAAACAAAATGCCAAGACCAAACGCCAAACCCCAACGCCAAATCCTAACGCGTTTGCGTCTTCTGACCTCAATGCCAAACCCCAACACCAAACCCCAACGCCAAACCCCAACTCCAAACCCAACACTTTTGTGTCTTCTGACAACAACGCCAAACCCCAACGTCAAACCTCAACGCCAAACCCCACCGTCAAACCCCAACACGTTTGAGTCATCTGACCACAAGGCCAAACCCCATCGCCAAACCCCAACGCCAAGGCCCAAGGCCAAAGCCCAACGCCAAACCCCAACGTGTTTGTGTCTTCTGAGCCCAACACCAAACCCCAACGCCAAACGCCAACGCGTTTGCGTCTTCTGATTCTAACGCTAAACCCAAACGCCAAACTCCGACTCGTTTGCGTCTTATGACCCCAACGCCAAACCCCAACGCCAAATCCCAACATGTTTGCGTCTTCTGACCCCAACGCAAACCCCAACGCCAAACCCCAACATGTTTGCGTCTTCAGACCCCAACGCCAAACCCCAACGCCAAACCCCAACGCTTTTCCGTCTTCTGACCGCACTGCCAAAACAAAATGCCAAGACCAAACGCCAAACCCCAACGCCAAATCCCAAAGCATTTGCGTCTTCTGATCACAAGGCCAAACCCCAGCGCCAAACCACAACGCCAAAGCCAACCGCCAAACCCCAACGCCAAACCCCAACGCCTAACCCCAACACGTTTGCGTCTTCTGACCATATTGCCAAACTCCAACGCCAAACCCCAACACCAAACCCCAACGTCAAACCCCAATGCCAAAACCAACGCGTTTGCGTCTTTTGACCCCAATGCCAAATCCCAAGGCGAAACTCCAATGCCAAAACCCAACGCCAAACCTCAACGCCAAACCCCAACCCGTTTGCGTCTGCTGACCCCAACGCAAACCCCAACGCCAAGCCACAACGCGTTTGCGTCTTCTGACCCCAACGCCAAACCCCAAGGCCAAATCCCAACACGTTTGCATCCTCTCACCCCAACTCCAAACCCCAACGCCAAACCCCAACGCATTTGCGTCTTCTGACCCCAAGGCAAACACCAACGCATTTGCGTCTTCTGACGCCAACGCCAAGCCACAACGCCACACCCCAAAGCGTTTGTGTCCTCTGACCCCAACGCCAAACAACGCCAAATGCCTACGCCAAACCCCAAAGCCAAACCCCAACGCGTTTCCGTCTTCTGACCACAACGCCAAGCCACAACGCCAAACCCCAAAGCGTTTGTGTCATCTGACCCCAACGCCAAACGCCTATGCCAAAGCCCAACGTCAAACCCCAACACGTTTGCGTCTTCTGAACCCAACGCCAGACCCCAATGCCAAACACCGACGTGTTTGCGTCTTATGACCCCAACGCCAAACCCCAACGCCTAACCCCAACACGTTTGCGTCTTCTGACCACAACGCCAAACTCCAACGCCAAAACCCAACACCAAACCCCAACGTCTAACCCCAACACCAAAACCAACGCGTTTGCGTCTTTTGACCCCAACGCCAAATCCCAACACCAAACCCAAACGCCAAAACCCAATGCCAAACCTCAACGCCAAACCCCAACCCGTTTCCGTCTTCTGACCCCAACGCAAACCCCAACACGTTTTCGTCTTCTGACCACAATTTTAAACCCCAATGCCAAGCCCCAATGCGTTGCGTCTTCTGACCCCAACGCCAAAACCCAACGCCAAACCCTAACGCGTTTGCGTCTTCTGACCCCAACGCCAAACCCCAAGGCCAAATCCCAACGCGTTTGCTTCCTCTCACCCCAACGCCAAACCCCAACGCGTTTGCGTCTTCTGACCTCAACCCCAAGTCACAACGCCAAACCCCAAAGCCTTTTTGTCTTCTGACCCCAACGCCAAACAACGCCAAACGCCTACATCAGACCCCAAAGCAAAACCCCAACGCGTTTGCGTCTTCTGACCACAATGTCAAACCCCAACGCCAAACCCCAACGCCAAACCCCAACGCGTTTGCGTCTTCTGACCCCAACACTAAATCCCAACGCCAAACCCGAACGCGTTTGCGTGTTCTGACCCCAACGCCAAACCCCAACGCATTTGCGTCTTCTGACCTCAATGCCAAACCCCAACGCCAAACCCCAACGTGTTTGCGTCTTCTGACCCCAACGCCAAAGCAAACGCCAAGCCCCAACGCCAAATCCCAAGGCGTTTGCATCTTCTGACTCCAAAGCCAAACCTCAACGCGAAACCCCAAAGCGTTTGCGTCTTCTTACCCCAACGCCAGACCACAATGCCAAGCTGCAACGCGTTTGCGTCTTCTGACCCCAACGCCAAACCCCAACGCGTTTGCGATTCTGACCCCAACGCCAAACCCCAAGGCCAAACCCCAACGCCAAACCCCAACTCCAAAACCCAACACTTTTGTGTCTTCTGACCACAACGCCAAACCCCAACGTCAAATCCCAACGCCAAACCCCAACGTCAAACCCCAACACGTTTGCGTCTTCTGACCACAAGGCCAAACACCAACACCAAACCCCAACACCAAAGACCAACGCCAAACCCTAACACCAAACCCCAACGCGTTTGCGTCTTCTGTCCCCAACACCAAACCCAAACGCTAAACCCAACCCCAAACCCCAACGCCAAAGCCCAATGCGTTTGCGTCTTCTGACCCCAACACCAAACCCCAACGCCAAACGCCAAAGCATTTGCCTCTTCTGACCCCACGCCAAACCCCAACGCCAAACCCCATTGCGTTTGCGTCTTCTGACCCCAACGCCAAACTCCAACGCCAAACCCCAATGCCAAACCCCAACGCGTTTGCGTCTTCTGACCCCAACGCCAAACCCCAACGCCAAACCCCAATGCCAAACCCCAACGCGTTTGCGTCTTCTGACCCCAACGCCAAACCCCAACGCCAACCCCCAACGCCAAACCCCAACGCCAAACCCCAACACGTTTGCATCTTCTGACCTGTCCTGTGTTACAGTGTGAAATGTGCCAAAGGAAAAAAAAAAATATTCTATTACCATCTTCAGGAGCTGTTGAGACCAGGTGGGGCGGTGCTCCCTGCTTCCCCCCTCTGGACTATCTCCTGTTAATGAGCACAACAATGCCTTATCGCCTGACCCATCGATAACTCTCTCCTGGACTATCTCCTTTTAATGGCCCATCAAGGAAGGAGCCAAGCTGTCCATGCTAAATAAAAACGGAGATTTTGAACACCCTAGCAGCCTTCTTCCACTGGATTCCCAGAGGAGTTTTTCCCCCCACTGGAGTTCCAGAGGACAAGAGCTACCTACCGACCACTGGACCTTCGGAGGAAGACCAGACTCTTTTACCTGATTGCTGCTTCCACAGAACTACATCCATCGCTTCAGGAGGACTGCAGCCAGCATCTTATCGGACTGCTACTGCCACCCTAACAGGGTGTCAGGTTGTATTCCTGACTCTGTCAGTGTAAACCAGTGGGTTGTTTGTTTTTTTCCTGCCTTGTGTTATATATATATATATATTAGTAAATAACTGTTATTCCTATTCCCCATATCTTTGCCTGAAAGCCTGTTAATTTCAAAATTATAATAATTTGGAGGGAAGGGGGTTGCACTTTCCATTTCAAGGGAGGCTCCTGCCTTCCTCCACAGACACCTGTCTTTCAAACCAAGACAGAACCCTTCGCTTATCTTTTCCTTCCTTCTCCGCACAACTCTGCTTTCCATGGACCAACATTACTACTTATCAATATCCACGTGTTACACAGACGTATCAAGGATGGGCATGGCACTCCTTATTCATACTTCAAGTTATTACACTCGTTTCGCTCTTCTCCGGCCGCCTCAGTTGCCCCAGCTCGGAACCACGGATAGAGCTCCTCACTCACTTCGTACGTCTCACTCACTCATACACTTAGAATGTCCGGACAGTTTTGATAGTAACAACAGGAATTATAATCGCAGGAAGCTTCAACTAACATATAAAGACATTCACAAACAACTCACGTTGATCCCCGGGCAAATCATACAACTAACTCTACTTTTGTTGCCAGGTAATGGAGTCCAACTACTCATCCAGGGCACGGGCAAACCGACTTCCCTGGACAAGAGTCATAACCAATATCCCCTGGCAAGATTGTGGGGTTTAAGTTTAGTTGTTTAGCCTTCCCAGTGAACACCCTTCTAAGCAGCTGCAAATATTGGAAAGATGACATGATTGTGAGAGGCCCGCTTACGCTTCTCCTGCTTCTTATATACCAGTCATTAGCAGGTCCGTCCTGGCTCCCGATGTTGGGATGCAGCGGCAACCTCGGATTTGCTCGATCTACTGCCAAGATCGCTAGCGGCCGCCCTATCAGTCAGCAAATCCCCCTGTTACCATGCAGGGTACCCTCCTCCCATACGGGGACTATGCTGCACGCCAGATGTCTCTGCTCGATTTACCAGCTGCCCCGGCCACGCGTACGACTTACAGGCCCCTCTCACAAAACATACCGTTTGATCCGCGGCTTCAGGAGGTTGTTGTCTGCTCCCACGGTGAGCGGCTGGCAGTGGAGGCTCCTCCAAGGAAAGTGCTCGGGGCGCTCCCAGGGGCGTCTGCTCCCCAGGTGATCCCGCAGCCGAGCAGAGAGCCTTCTGGCTGGCTCGCCAAAACTGACGTAGGGAAAAGACTTTACAACCTGAAAGGTTACACAGTAGGTATGTTTATTGCGTGCAGATGCACGGGGAATCGCTCCACCACAAACGTGCATCCCCACTGTGGCCGCTTCTCCAGTATTTATCCAGTTAAAACATCACCTATTTCAAAACGCCTAGACATATTCATGACCTGTCCCCAAAAAGACCATTCTTTCCTCTCACTTCATTTCCATAATCTCTGCCTCGGGCTCCTCCTCAGGGCGCTTGCGCAGTTCATCCTGGTGGTCCTGGGCAGGGGTCTTCAGGGATGAAGGCTGTAGGCCTTCCTCGCTCTGTACTCCTCCCCTCTCCCCTGGAAGCTCTAATTTGGCTGAACTTGCAGCACCAGACTGGTTTCAGCCTGGTCTGTCCCTGTGTGCACATCTGGCTGTCTCCTTTTTGTTCTTGGTTAGAGATGGATGTTAGCGAGCCCTCCTTAGCTCTTATCTCCTCCTGCCTTTGACGCCTTTGAGCCATGAATTAGGTCCTTGTTTCTGTCTTTTCTGTTTCCTTATCAGCTTCTTTCTCAAGCAGTTTGCAGGGGTTAGTGACTAATTGCTTACTTCCATGCATGTTAGTTCTGGGATGCAAGTTTTAATAGGTTTAGCTTTTTCCTATGTAGCTCCCTATTAATATTTTTGATATATCTTGGGTTATAAAATATATTTTCTATGTGGCCCCCTATCACCAGCTGTCATTTCGATGAGGTAATTTAGCTGTGCCTCTTCATCTCAGTGCCCTTGTTTTCTTCTTTCAGCTACCTGGTCGGTGATGAGCTCCGGGTGGTGATGGAATACATGGCCGGAGACGCTTTAACCGAAGATGTTACCCAGTTTTGTATGGAGGAAGGGCAGATGGCAGCTGTCTGTAGGGAGGTAAGGGATCCCGCGTGTGCTTCCTCTCCCTTGGACGGGATGGTACTGGTGAACAGGTGGCAAGAAGAGGAGGGATTTCATCTTGAGAGCTTTGTTTCTGCCTTGCTTTATGATATGGAGAAGAAAGGGCATCTTAAGTGAACTGCCTGACAGTGTCACTGCACTTTCTGTACTCTGTGATTACACTCTTAAACACCGTTATTGCATTACATTTTTTTACTTTTTTTATTTTAATTTGACTCTTCTCAACTTTTCCTCTTTAAACACATGCCTGGAGCATGTCTGTACTGCATTCCTTGCCTGTAAAAGCAAACATGCTGGTGGCAGTATTTTAAAAGAACAGCAAGGCAAAGGAGAGACTCTTTTGTCAGAGTCTCAGCTTAAAAGGATAGCATTCCACCCAAAATGGGGTTTGCTCCTGAAAAATGACTAAGGTGCTATTTCCAAATCTGCTGTAGAGCCTGACAATAAAGTCTTTGTCCTGCAACCTCCCACCCAACAGTGATCTACTTCACACCGAAGGAAGGGACTTTCTCATTTCTGGCAAACAATACTTTATCATATGGATGGAGATAGCACACTGATTGCGGCAGCAGCCATCCTGCCTGTGCTTTCAGGGGCTAGTCCGTGACAGTAATGGACATTTCTCTTCCCAAACCTGATATGCCTTCGTTTGGAAAGTTGTTACTTTAATAGTGTTGAAGCAGCAAGCTATTCCTCTTGACAGCGCAATATTCAGGCATTGCTCGCAATTCATCTGGAAATTAAATGTTTTAGAGGCATTTCCTTCTTGAGTGATGAAATCAGGTCATTAATTTTTACCCTCATGTTTCCTTTTTACCTATCAGTGCCTGCAAGCCCTGGATTTCCTTCATTCAAAGCAAGTGATTCACAGGGACATCAAAAGCGACAACATTCTGCTTGCAGTGGATGGGACTGTCAAACTGGGTAGGTATTCTTGGTCAGGCACAGCCTTCCCAGACTGTGGCATGGGGCTGCTTTTGACTGACAGCCAGTTCCCCAGAAGGGATTCCTGTGGTAGTGCGCTGACCACTGCTGCCAGCTCCGAGCACAGTTCCAACGTGCAGAGAGGCACAGAAAGGAGAAAAGTGTGAAGAGTGCCTTGGGTTTGTGTGTGGCCCTTCCAGAGGGAGGGAGTTACAGTCTAACGGTTCAAGTCAACAAAAGCCACTGCAAGGAACTTGGGGGGTGGGTTTGAAGTGGACAATTCAACAATATTTCCATGGCTACAGCACTGAGCAAACAGAGCACGGCCGCTTTTCCAGATAGATTCCACGACGTGTTCTCTGGCATAGAGTGGGGATTTCTTTTGCTCGCTTTCCTAATTCGAGCTGCCTTTAACACCACTTGTTTTCCTCCTCAGCTGATTTTGGCGTCTGTGCTTGGCTCAGCCCTGAGCAGAGTCGACGGAGCACAGTGGTCGGGTCTCCAGACTGGCTGGCACCAGAAGTGGTGACGAAAGAAGCCTACGGTCCCAAGGTGGACATCTGGTCCCTTGGGGTCGTGGCAATAGAGATGGCGGAAGGACAGCCTCCTTCTATTGATGAAGATCCTCTCAGGGTAAGGTGCACATAAAATCAGATACCAGTGTCTTTCAGATCTATCCTGTTAGTCCCCTGTGAGACAAAAACCCAGCCGCATCAGCTGGAACCAGTTCCCCCATGGCCCGCTTCTAAAGCTGCAGTGTGTGATAGTGAAGGCGTGTATACCAAGATAAAACCTCATGACTGGTAGCTGGAACAAAGCAGCACAGCAGCATCTCCTGTAGCTTTGGTGACATCAAGGGGAAGACTTCCAGAGACGTGACTTGTAGCCAGGTCAGAGATGTGCCATCTCTGCCTTCAACTGGGCTTGAAATACCTTGTATGCTTTTTGAAATCTCTTTGAGCTGTATCTCTGAGTGACAGCGATTTTTCAGTGGCAAGTTTCTCCAGTTGGCGACTTTTTCTGAAAAGCATTCCAGCTGTGTCTGCAGGCAGAGAAGTCTTTTCAAACTCGGATCAGTGCCGATGGCTCACCTGAGCCTTTCAGGTAAGCAGTGTTGCTGCTTGTAGAAATGCCATAATTACTCATTAGCAAATGACTTTCTAAAAATGGGTTTTAGCACAGAAACTTGGAGTAAACAAATGTATTTTTAATGTTTTGAGGTTTTCCGTTTCATCCTCATTCCTTAAAATGAAATGACCAGCTCTTATCCCAAATGAGTGTGTGATAGTGAAGGCATGTATACCAAGATAAAACCTCATGACTGGTAGCTGGAACAAAGTTAGGTGCTGCACAGTGAATTCCTGAGAGGGATGCAGGAATGTATGAGGAAATTAATTGTGACCATGTGTATAGATAGATCGTTTGTGTTGAGGCTGGAATTGAAATAGAGCATGACGTGTAGCTTTTCCCATAGCAATAAGGCTGTGCTCTCTCTGGTCTATGGCACCCAGACTGTGTGCTGCAGGCCGAGAGAAGAAACAGCAGAAGGGTCAGGACATACCCCCAGGCAGGCTACTTAAGAAAGGAATACAACAACTACACCAGTGTCAGTCCTCCGCTCTGCTTGAACAAAGATTCCTGAGTTTTCTTGGAAGGCTTGTTTTGGTTTGGTAGGTGCCCGGGGTTGTTGGTTCGAGTGCACACAGGAGGAGCGGTGTGCACTGTGCCACCTCCTGAGGGGGGAGAAGAAGTAAAGAGGTTTGGGTTCAGCCTGATGCTGAGTCAGCTGAGTGCACCGCAGCTGGCAGGGTAGCAGTAGGCCTGTGTCCCTGGTTTGCAGGCTGAAAATTCCCAGCTTCCTTAACCTCAAAGGTTGCTTAGGGCTCCTGGAGAAGCCTCAGGTCAACTGTGAGGAAGGGAACTGGATTTTTTCTCTCTGATCAAATTCACATTCAGCCATTCCTGCCCTTGCCCAGATTATTTGAGATGCTCTTTTTCTTCATACATGCCTCATCTGCTGCGGGAGTTGAGATCAGCTTGAGCACTCAGAGCTTCACGGTGTCTTCAGGTGCCTGAGTAAAACTGCAGGAGGTTAAAATCAGGCACCTGGAGTTGGTCCCATCTGTGTTCACTTCCTGGGCTCTTGGGCAGGGGCTGTTGCCCCTGAGCTGGGAACAGTGAACAGCTTGTGACGGACCGCCTGAAGTTCCCCAGTTCCCAGCTGGTTTTATGAAAGTGAATCAGCCCCAACAGGGACAGGATCCCTCTGCTGTTGTGTGTGGAATCACAGAGTGCAGCGAGAGCTCTCAGCTGCATCCAAACAGGAGAGCTGATAAGCAAGACCCGTCTTTACAGGTCAGGTTTTTAGCTGATGGCACACAGTAGCTGTTGGGTTTAATAGTCACATTTAGACCCCATCCAGGGAGTTCTGCGAAGCCTGGAAACCAAAGGATGTTCTTTCACATTTTCGTGAATGCTTGTTTTAACAGTGCAAGGCACGCAGCAGCTTCCGTTCCTGACAGGAGTTGAAATACCTAAATGTACTCTAAGGGCATTAAAGGATCGTTGATCAAAGAGTTAACACCAGTCTGAATGTAGATATGATTGTTGTTTTCCACGTGTAGAGCAAATGCATCCCCTGTTGCTCACGTTCTTTCCAGCCAATGCAGAACTCACAGGAATGAACCATTTTCCAGCCAAGAGTGGCCTGGATAATTCTGTGACAGTGTTTGTTTTCTCTCACTGGGATTTCCTTCCACCAGGCATACGCCTGGGGCCTGAGGGACAAATATTGGTGCGATAAACGTCCTTTGAAATGCTGGTTGGACCTCCCCAGTTTCAGTTTTAAAAATACCCAACAAACCAAATCCTAGGCATTCCTGTTTCACAGCCAGGCGAATGTAGCCGGAATAAAATTCCCAAGGCTGACATGGGTGCTGTGTTCCTTTACCGCAGGAGAAGGGACGTCCCTGGGGCAGCACAATTTAAACGCAGTGAGGACAGGCCCTCCAGCTCACCGCTTTGCCCAGTGCCTGAGGTCAGCTGCAGAGGGACGGGACAGGACTGATTTTGTGACACTTCTGTTGTGGGAAAAGTAGAGAAACTTCCTTTTATTGTTTTTCCTCTAGGATAGTTCATTTGCCTTTTTAGGCCTGGAATTTTTCCTCTGTGTTTAAGAGGATAAGAGCAAAGTCCCTTTGGCCACCGTCTCTTTAAATGCCAGTAGCGCAGAGCTGTTCTTGTCATGGCGGACATTTGTATGGAAGACTCCTAGGCCTATTTCTATTATTATTGCTGTATATTTGGGACATATTCTGCAAGTTTAGGTTCAAACAGTTCAAAACATTTGTCTTGCCGTTCTGAAGAACGTCTTACAAAAGCAGAATGAACTCATCTGTCCAGCTTCGCAGCGTGTTAGACCTTGGTTCCAAGTGAACTGCCCCGGATAATGCTCACCCCATGTTTTGCAAAATTACGTTCTAACTCCTTGGCCTGAGGTCTGTCAGGAAGACTTGCTGATCTGGAATTTGGAGACTGCTGAAAGACAGAGTTGCGGGTGGCTCCTGTCTGCCCAGTTATGTGTTTTCTTCATAATGTATTTGTGCACACAGCTAACATGTCTGTGTTGAAAATGAGGTTCCAAATGTTTCTGTTTAGCCAAGGAATAAGCTGATGGATCTACTTTTTTATCCTCTAGTTACCATTTTTATCTAGAACAGAGGGAAAATCTGGACTACCTTTGTTTTAAGGAAGCTGTACTTTAGGGAGCAGTGAGCACTGCAGGGATGCGTTTTATGTCCGAATCCTTTGAAATAATACAGCTGGACCAAGTTCACTCTTTAAAATAGCCAGGAAAGCTGGTGTCGATGCACAAAGAAGCCAAATGTGCTTTTGCTGATGGAGTTCCTCCTAACTAGGTCAGCCACTGCAATCAGCTGTCGAGGCAAGATCACGTTGATGTTGGAGTAGCTGTGGCTGCATCAGAGGTTTTTTGTAGGTAGAGAAAAATCATCTCTAACCCTCTGCCAGGGAGGAAAATGGCACTGGAGGCTGGGCCTTAAAAAATGGGCTCTCTATGAGCAGTTCTGGGTAAGAATGAAACAGGTGGAGTCTTGTGTTTCTTGTCACTCTAGGCGATGGATCTGATAGCGACCAACGGGACACCAGAGCTGCAGAACCCCGAGGAACTGTCCGCTGAGTTTCGGGCCTTTTGGAGCTGCTGCCTGGAGGTGGACGTGGGCAGGCGAGGGTCTGCCAAGGACCTTCTGCAGGTAAAACGCGAAGCGGCTGCAGGTGAAAGAGCTGAGCTGTGTCCTGGTTTTCTCATCAGCTGAACTCAAAGGCATCAGATGGAGCCCCCTCGTGTTAGTCTCCACTCTGGGTGCTTTTCAGCTGAAAAATCAGTGGAATCCTACAGTGGTTTGGGCTGGAAGGGACCATTAGAGGCCAAGCAGTCCAGCCCCCCTGCAGTGAGCAGGGACATCTTTAGCTGCATCAGGTTGCTCAGAGCCACATCCAGCCTGACCTTGGATGTCTCCAGGGATGGGGCTTCTGCCACCTCTCTGGGCAGCCTGTGCCTGTGTTTCACCACCCCCAGCGTAAAAAATTTCTTCCTTATATCTAGTCCGAATCTGGCCTCTTTAGTTTAAAACCGTTGCCCCTTGTCCTATTGCAACAGGCCCTGCTAAAAAGTCTGTCCCCATCTTTCTTCTAGGCCCCCTTTAAGCACTGGAAGGGTGCTAGAAGGTCTTCCCGGAGCCTTCTCTTCTCCAGGCTGAACAACCCCAACTCGCTCGGCTTGTGCTCACAGGAGAGGTGTTCCATCCCTCTGGTCATTTTCGTGGCCCTCTTTTGTGTTTTGGTAGGAAGTTCAGGTTTACAGGGTGGCAAAATAACTGCAGTGGAACGATAGCAGGCGCAGAGGCCTGAAATGGGGTTGGGGACTGGTGTATGCCGAGAGATGAGCAGGGAGGTACTCGGTGAAGTCAGTCCCAGCCAAGCGGACAGAGGTTTGGCGGTGGGAAGGAAGGGGCTGCGGGTGCTCCCTGTGAGCATCAGAGGGGCCCCGGCTTGTCCCTCCTGCCCCACTTGTAGAGGTTTCTGCCAGCGAAACGGGGATGGCTGAGCAGGACTTGTCACAACTCCTTCTATTGCCTGGCATAGTTGAGTAGATGAAAACTGCTGCAGGTTTGGTGTTAGGTTTTGTGGGAGATAGGGGGTGGCACCGTGTGCCCCTTGGCTGTCCCTGCTGTGAAGGTGCCAGCCAGCGCAGGAGGGGCAGGACATGGGGTGGTAGACACTGCTGTCCCTGCAACCCAGATCTGAGTGCATCAGCGCTCTGTCACTTGTCTCCCTGCTCTTCTCTCGACCTCAGTGGCCTTCAGAAGAACACGTGGGCCTAAATATTGCTGGGATAAACATTTCCTAGAGGTACTGGAGTTCCTTGAGGTGTGGCTTGTGCCCCTCATCTTTTCTGAGCACTAAAAGAGCCCGTGTCTGTAGCAAACAGGAACCTAAGTGAGCATTTTGAGGTTCCTGAGAGGAACAAGGCCCTGGGACAGCAAGCAGCATTCCCAGAGCACTGGCAGAGCAAAATTGCCAGCAAGCTGAAGACACCTTGATAAATGGATTAATCGAATGACGGGCCATGTTGGCCTGGGATAGTAAGGGACTGGAATTGCAGACGCAGGTGCAGGTGGTCCCCTATGTCCCATTTCTGCATATTGCTGGTAACCAGCAGAACACTGCTTGAGCCCGTCAGTAACTGACTTTGGAAAGTAATGGTTCATTTCTTTTTTTTTTTTCCTTTGGGCAGCATCCATTTTTAAAGAAAGCCCAGCCTCTGCCACTGCCAGCCACGGGGCCTGCATGCCCTCATCCCACAGGCAGAGTGTTCAGCAGGGGTTTGTCAGGGCTGTCCGATCCCAGCTTCCGCCTCCCCTCCTGCTTGGAAACCCCCCCTATTGCTGACACCCCCACCTCCACCCCCCCTTGAGAGGCCACCGTGCCCCACGCCCAGAAACGGCGGCTCTGTGACATCAGCCCCAGGGCCAAGGCCATCAGAGGCAGCGAGACTGCTGCGGGCAGTACGTCGGCGGCTGCGCTGGAGGCAACCAGACCTCCTTCTTGCAGCTGACACGTGCCGCTGGCAGCAATGAAAGTGCTCGCCCTCCTCGTCCTGCTGGCCGTGTGCCGGCCTGCGCACGGCATGTGGGACAGCTGTGGGTAAGTGGGCCGAGGCTCTGGGAGGGAGCTCGGGCAGCCCTTGATGGGCTTCACTGGAGGGGGCCCGCGCGGCCCCTGTGGCCACTCCACAGCTTCCCAAACTCCCTGTGGGAGCCTCAGCTCCTTGCCAGCACCCAGGCTGCTGGCACAACCCGTCTACGGGGCTATAGCAGACAGAGGGCTGGAGGCACAGCCACGGGGTTCCCTGGCCCTGCCGTCCGTGCAGCCCCTCGGGGGGAGGGAAGACGGCTGACCTTCAGCCTCAACAGCAGCACAGCCGTCCAGCAGCACACTCATGAGTTTCTTCTTACACCAGGACCTGCGGGCTCCGGCCCATGGCGGCTAGCTACGGCATGTCGCGCGTCGTGGGTGGCTCGGGTGCCCAGCCAGGGGCCTGGCCCTGGATCGTCAGCATCCAGAGCCCCTGGGGCCACGTGTGCGGAGGGTCCCTCATCAGCCCGCAGTGGGTCCTCACAGCAGCCCACTGCTTCAACGCGGCCAGGTAAGGAGGAGCAGGGAAGGGGGCTATCCCCACAGCACCAGCAGGCGCCCCGTCCGCAGCCCCACGAGCTCCTGCCATCCCGCTGCCTTGCAGTATGCCCGGTGCCAGGGCACTGGCGAGCCCAGCTGAGAGACTGCTCCGCAGAAGGCTGGGCTCGTGCCACCGCTTCCTAGCAGCCTCCAGCTCCACGTTCCTGGTGCCCAAGGCATGCTAGGGCAGTGGCACCCTCCGCAGCGCTGCTTTCCTCCCTGCCTTGGGAAGCAGAAGGCAGGGAACCGCGGGGCTGCTGCAGCACGTGGCTCCGCTCCCTCTGAGGCCTCTCTGCATCTGCCTTCCAGGTACCTCACCATGTGGCGTGTGGTGATCGGGGCCACCAACTTGGCTCAGCCGGGCCCTGAGACCCAACTGCGCGGTATTTATCGGCTGATACTTCACGAACACTACAATAACGTCACGGAGAGGAACGACATCGCCTTGCTGGAACTGGACCAGCCTGTCCAGTGCGGCTACTACGTACAGCTGGCCTGCGTGCCCGACGCCTCGCTGAGAGTGTCAGAGCTGACGAGCTGCTACGTCAGCGGTTGGGGTGCCACCATGGCAAGAGGTGAGTTCCCAAAGAGTATTCCTGTGCCGAGGGTAAGCTCGGCACGCTGGGGAGGCGGGCTGGGCTTCTGGGCAGCGGCGGCGGCGAAAACCAGAGTCGGGCTGCGGGGACGTACGGCCACAGAGAGATGGGCCCAAGCCATTAGCCAAAGCGAGAGGGAAGGGCAAGCCCGGCACAAGGCCTCTGCAGGGGCAAAGGCGAGCCCTAGGGAAGGGCTTCGCCCAGACAGGGGAGGAGAAGTGGGAACAGAAGGGCTGCTGGCTGCTAACTCCTTCCTGTGCTCACAGCTGCAGGATCGACCGCTGTCCTGCAGGAGGCCCAGGTCCACCTCATCGATGTCAAGGTCTGCAACAGCAGCCGCTGGTACAGAGGGGCCGTCCACCCCCACAACGTGTGTGCAGGCTATCCGCAGGGCGGTATCGACACCTGCCAGGTAGGAGTGTGCTCCGCGCCAGCCCCCAGCAGCACAGGCAGCCCTGTCGCCAGCGCCCAAACATCCCCTGGCGCGTGTTGCGCCTGCCGAGTCGCCCTCCTGCCGCTGGGTCCCCACCGCTGTCGGGGCTTGCCTTCCCTTCCCCGTCTGCAGGCCCTTGCCCAGCACGCCTCTTGTCCCAGAGCCCCGGCACTCTGCCCAGAAAGGCCACCCAGTGCTCTTGCCCCAGCGCAGAGGTCTGCATCCCAGTCCTGGAACGTCCCCCTTCCACACCTCCAGGATCAGCGGGCAGAGAGGAGAGAGCGCCCTACCTTGCAGGCCCACCACCCTCTCCCAGACAAGGTCCTGCAGGCTCCAGCACCTGAGCAGAGCCTTTCTGGGCACTGGGTACAGCTCTGGCAGGTGCCAGGAGAGAGAAGGAGCCAGCCACAGTGCTGACAGGGGCCACCCAACACCACCAGAACCCTCTGACTCTCCTCCGCTCCGCTGCAGGGTGACAGCGGTGGTCCTCTCGTCTGCCAAGACAAGCACGCCGACTACTTCTGGCTCGTGGGGGTGACCAGCTGGGGGATAGGCTGCGCGAGAGCCAGGCGGCCCGGAGTCTACACCTCCACGCAGCACTTTTACAACTGGATCCTGGTACAGATGGGACTGCACCCAGCAGTCCGGGCTGCTCCAACGGCGCGGGCATGGAGTCATTTTCTCACCACCTCCACCCCCGTGCAGAGGCCAAGGCCGATCCCAACACAGTCGGGCACGTTTAGCTCCTGCCCATTCCCACTCCAGAAGCTGGTGGAGTTCTTTACTCGGGTGCAGGAGCTCCTGCAGGTGCTAAGGGGGAAAAAGGCTTGAGCAGCAAGAGGAAGAGGATCCAGTGCAGGCTGCAGAGTAGCACCACCCTTTCCTCCTGGGGCAATGCCTGCTGAGATCCAAAGGCAGCCTCAGTGCCAGTGGCCTGCTCGGTCCTGCCCACGCTCCTCTCAGGGCACACACAACTGCTGCTCTTGACTTAGTTCTTGAAATAAAGTTGACCATTTTCACAGCTAACCAGGCTTCAGTCCAGTCCCCTGTGCAAGGCAAGGACTTCCACTCCCAGCACCTGCAGAACGAGGCTGCAGGCAGACAAGTCGGTCACACGGGCAAAGAGTCACTCCAAAAGCTGAAACCGTGCCCGGTCTGAGACGAGGGTGCTCAGAGCCACCGTGGGGTGGAGAAGACTGGCTAGAGGGAGGCTAGCAAGAGGAGAGGAGGAAATGATGTGACACGCAGCCAGCGTTGGGGGTATGCCTTAAGGCACGCAAGCTGAAGATTAGGGCCTGCCGGGAGCCTTCGCTTACTGAACACACCGTGGGAAACGCCTGAGCATGCCAAGAGCTATTGCTGCCTGTAGCAAAGCAAGTGCGAAGCTGACAGGAGTCAGAGTGCCATGAGGAAGAGCTGGATTTCACAGGTAGTTAAGGGGGATTGGTGTGGGAGGTGGCCACACTTGACAGATAACTGAAGGAAGAGCTGGGGTGGTTTTGGGGAGAGCAGTCTGGCAGGGACAGCAGTACCCAGGAAAAAACTGCATCGGTAATGCCGTGGAAGTCCGAGGTGACCCAGCTAACAGCGCCTGAAACACCAAACCTGTGGACGGCTGTGGCAAACGTGGGAGCAAGGGGGAAAAAATACCCGCGGGGAGGTCCCTTGCTTGGGAGGAGACAGGGGCGGAGAAAGAGGGGAGTCAAGGCATTTGAGGGGCATGTATAGGCATGGAAAAAGGAGGGGAGGGGGGGATCAAGGAGCCAACCCCACAGAGGCAAACTGCTGGTTGGTGTACTTGTTTGACTGAGCCCTGCAGGTGATCACCGCAGTGCGTCCTACCTCCTCTTGGAGAGCGATTCTCACTCCTTCGTGTGCGGCCCCACTCTGCACCCAGGGCACGGGTGGGTCCAGAGGGCTGGCGGCCAGCAAGGGCAGAAGGGAACACAGGCCACGGCGACCCAGCGGTGGGCAAGAGCGAGCGTCTCGGGCCAGCTACTGTTCGGAGCGCTGTGTGTTTGTGCAATTCACTAGGGAAACCAGAAGCTGGACTAGCTCACGAGCAAAGGAGAGAGACCCTTGCAGTCGTGCAGATGGCCTGTGGTTGCAGCCCACCCGGTTTGTTGAGCTGCCCGGTGGTGCCGATCCTGGGGAGGGCTCAAGAAACGGCGGCTGCCTGTACCTGCAGGCGGGCAGTGGAGTCTGCACAGCGGGAGCCAGCGGTGGTTTGTGCGGCTGTTGAACGGGTTTGGGCTTTCAATGTGCCCAGCCCGGTACGCCTGGTTCCTTTCTCCTTGCAGGTTGTATTCAGAGCTGTAATGCTATTTTTTAAAAAAAGCAAAAGCAACCAGCAAACAAAAAAAAAGCTGGGCAATTCCACCCTGCAACGGGTTGTCTCCCCCAGGCCCTGGCCACCCTGCCAGGCGACATTCACCACCACCAGCAGGGTGCAGGAGCGGGCCCGGGGCAGGGCTTTCACAGGCCACCCCTATTTTGAGGCTCCTGGCCGTGCAGTTCCTGGGCAGTGCTCAAGCAATGGCAGCAGTGCCCACAGCCGGTATTTTTGATCTTTCTCCCTTTCTCCCAGGCTCTGGCTCCCTGGTTTCCAGCTGTTCTCTTTCTGCCTTAAAGCCTGTTGTGCTGCTTCTCTTCCCCTTCCTCACTCTGGCTCCTTGTCCCCATCTTTTTTAGCCTCCTCCCTGCCTGCCCCGGCCCCTCGTGTTCCCCCTGCTCCCCCACCCCGGCGGCCACCGTTGCTCGGTCCCTCTCTGCCGCCCTGCCCCACACTCCCCCTCCCGCTGGCCCTCAGGCTCTGGGGGCTGTTTCCCGCCCTGCTCTTGGCTTGGGGGAGGGGCCATGGGGCCCGCGGGGGCGGGGCAGGGCCGGGGGAAGTGTCCCTGCAGGGGCAGGCAGCAGGAAGGAGCCCCGGGGCATGCTGGGAGCTGTAGTCCTGGGACAGGGGCTGGTGCCGGGAGGTGCAGGCTCTGCTCCAGCCATGGCCCGTCTGAGGTGAGGGCTGGGGCTGCCCCTGAGGTGAGCGAGGCCCTTGCACGGGGGAGGGGGTGTCTCCTGCCTGCTGGCTGCCCGGGGGTGGTGGGTGGGAGCTCCAAACCGGAGCCGGGTCAGTTGGGGCATCCCCGGGGGTGACCTGAGAGCTGGGGAGGGGAAGGAGCCAGCCAGCACAGGCACTAGACACGCCGACTCTCAGAGCCCCCCTGAGCCCCCCCAGCCCCGCTCCCCCCCTGCAGCTGCCCCGTCCCCAGCCCCTCCCCTGAGGCCTGTCCCGCAGCCCCAGGCTGCCCCACGGCCTGTCCTGGCAGCGGCGAGCGGGGCCTCGGGCAGGCCCAGGGCTCTGTTAACCCAGGGGCCTTCAGCAGCCGTGCGGGGAAGGAGCGGGGTCTGCAGGAGCGGCTGCAGCAGGAGGGGCTCCGGCCTGGGGCCGGCTGTGACAGTCAGGGTTCTTTCCCTCTGCCAGAGGCCGTGCCAGGGCTCGGTGGTCTGTTCCTGCCCTGGGGATGTCGTCAGCTGCATCCAGCTGAGGCTGAAGCTGAAGAGATGGGCAAAAGGAAAAGCAGCCGGAGAAGGACACGAAGGGGATCCGGCTGCAAGCTGCCCCCAGCTGCAGACAAGAGACAGCCAGCCTCTCGGCGTGAGGAAGGGTCCCTGTGAGTAGTCCTGAGCAGAGCTGGTCACCAACATGCACCGCGGGGTCTGTGTGCGTAACCAAAGCACGGTATAGCCGTGGGGGCGGGGGGTGTGTGTGTGTGCGCAGTGAGGCTGTGTATGTAGGAAGCCTCATATTGTAAGAGCTGAGAGAGGCAGAGACAGAAGTGTCTCAACAGTAAAATCCTCCCAGCAGCACCAAGAGCGGGAGCGGCAGTGAGTCCTGGGCCCTTGTGTTATAATCAGATCTGAATTTTGAATTTCATTGATAATTAATTGTTTTGAATAAACAACTAATTTCTTATAGTTAATTATTTCCTGATTCAAATAATTTACATTATGGTAAGGAGTAGACAAAACCTCACTTATGCTAAGAGACAGCAGATGCAGGCCTTAGGAAGATGGCCAAAGCTGAAGGTGCTGTGGATTGGGAAACTGTACAGAACACAGAACGAGGAGGGAGGGAGGCAGGTACAAGGGGTGAAATTGTACGTTCTCAGCTAGTTCTCTTATGTGATGAATCCATCGAAACAAAGGAATGTTGCTGTGAAGACTCTCCCGTCCTCCCCATCCTAATTTGTATATCAGAGATTTTGATCAGTAAAATAACCAATGATTAGGTTAGGATAGGACTATTAAGAAAGTTATAGAATAGGGCGGACCAATCATTGTAACTGTCAAAATTAATAGCGCATGGCTGGTTTTTCATTCACTGCCTCTTTGTCCCAATCTGCATTCCTCCTTGTTGTTCCCAATCTCTCTGGCTTCTTGCCTGAGATGCTTTTTCTCTCTTGTTTGTAACAGGAGACGCTGTTCTCTAAAAACATGACGGCATTCTTTTGGCAAGCCGCTGAAACATTGAGAAGATCCCCTCCTGGGAACACTCTGCAATATTCTTCCTGTCTGCAAGTGGCACCTGTTCATCAGAATGGATTCCAGAACCCAAGGGGCAGTTAACCTCCAGAAGTCTTAAACCTTCTGGGGAATCGCACAGACTATTTCTTGCTAAGAAGATGAAGGCTCTGTTGTTCCAGCTGTCCTTAGTGTTTCGAGACAACAAGCACTTGCACTGGTACTTGTTCTTTTCTGATCTGCGGCTCCTGTGAATGTTTCTCCAAGTTCTTGGTTTCCTGTCCGGGTGACTCTCCAGAGGACTGTAAAAATCAGTCTTCGTGGAGACTCCCTGTGCTGCGGAGCTGCCTGTATCGTTGTTGTCACCCAGCTGCCTACAAACGGCTCCCAACCCCAGACAGTGGGGCGGCATTTCTGATCTGCTGGAAGGGGGTGTCTCCATTTTTAATGTTGTTTCTTTCAGGGAGCACTGTGAGCGTGGCAGATCCTAAGCAGAAATACACTCGATTTGAACAAGTCGGGCAAGGGTAAGTCCAGTCACAGTTACTGCTACAAAATCACGGGCCAGGTATTTTGCTGGTGTGATATCAAGCGTGAAGTCGGGCAAGCTCCAAACGTGTTCAGACCCTGGGCTTAGATTCTCCTGTCTCTCAGTACTGATCAGAATTGGTGCCTGTGGTCAGAAGGCGTCGTCAAAGAGCACTTGATGCTGGCAACGTCTTGTCTGCAGCGAGGGGCAGGACCTGGAAGATCTACTGTCCCTCAAGTTTGTAGCACCCGTTTGCTTGTTTTCTTAGGGGAAATCATTTTTGTGTGTCTCAAAATAATACGGCCACGCTAAAGAAAGGAGAAAAATCTTTATTGCCTGAAAGAGCAACTTAGAACCTGATAGCTGTCAGGTAAATAACACTTCTCAAGAACATTTCTTGCCACTCTTTTGCTTTAAAAAAGTATTTAGTGATCAGGATTATATCTTTTCTGGCAGAGGTAGTGAAAACCAACCATTCAGTAATACATGCAGTGTCAATGCACTGTCCTTTCCTCAGATGGCTGGCACGTGTGTTCAGGGCTCTCAGAATGACTGCATGGTGTTGCCGGAGTTTTGCAGATAGATCCAAAGAAGAGGTCTAAGAAGGCACAGCTAGACTGTGCGTGTGTTACATTCTCTGGAAAAAAACCACACACACCCCCGCAAGAAAAAAAAAAAAAAAAAAAAAAGGAAAAGGAAAAAACTAAACCCCAACAGAGCAAAACTGGAGAAAAGGGGAAAAGAATGAAATCTATTATTTTCCAGTCTCTGTAGGCACCCTGCCCTTCAGTTTTGGACTGAAAGAATTTAGTATGAACTCTGGAGATTTGCACCAGCCCTTTTTCTTCCTCTTGGACCTAAGTTTTCACTTGGATAGCCTGCATGGCAGGGGGCTTCTGGGCTGCTGCGCTGTGCGCTGCTGGCTGAAGGAGTGGAGGAACCAAGGTGTTTTTGAAACACTACAGGCAGCAGAGAGCTCCTGTCAGGGCTTTCACTTCCAGGGTCTAAACCACTTCTCATGTCTCTGCTGCTCTTTTGTTTCTAGGGCGTCTGGAACTGTCTATACAGCACTCGACATCACCACAGGACAAGAGGTGGGTGTCAGCAGCCCCAGCAGATTTGGCAGGGGTTCAGCGCTTTCCCCCCTGGTGCGAACAGCGGATGGGCTTTCGGATTGCCAGGAGATCTTTACTGCAAAGACTTCCACATGGCTGGGGGCGTGTGGCTGGGGGTGGGGGCAGTGTCCGAACACTGGGCTCCCCCCTGGGCTGCACAATCACTGACAGACACCCACCCCTCATCCTGCCCAGCCGCACGCCCGACGTGCAGCCCCCCAGTGATGTCTCCCCACCCACGCACCATTCCGTGCCCCCCCAGCCGTATGCCCCCCAAGACCCCAACTACGCACCCCTCCATTTCCATTTACCCCCTCAGCCGTGCCCCCCCCATGCCCCTCACCCACTTTGGGCCGAGCTCTCCTGTGCTCCCCAGCCATGTCCCCCCACCCAGCCATGCCCCCCCCCCATTTTGGGCGATGCCCCCTGAGCCCCTCCAGCCCTGCCCCTGCACCCCTGCTGGCCCCTCCCCCCGTGCTTTGCCCGCACCCCCGGGCTCCGCTCCCCTGCCCGCGCGCCCCCGACCCGGCCGTGGCCCCGCCCCCCGCCCCTCCCCATTGGCTCCCGCCGCGCCGCTCCCCTGGTAGTTTTCGAATATAAATAGGGGCGGCCGCGGGCGCGCGCCCCCCCCCTCGCGCACCGGACGGCGGAGCATCGGCGCGGCCCCGCTCCGCTCCGCCGGGGCCGGGAACGGTCGCTCCAACGGGTGTCATTAACGCCTCCCTTCCTTTCCTGCACTCGCCATGGCGGCGCAGGGCGGCCCCGGTGGCCGTGGGCTAGCCGGAGTGGCCAGGAGGCGAGCGGGCATGTCGCCGGTCACCCCGCTGACGCTGGATATGGACAAGCTGGTGGGACTGGGAAGGTGAGTGGAGACGGGGGGGCTGCCCCGCACCGCACCCCCCTCCCCCCCACGCGTGAATGCTGCCGGCTCAGGGCAGTGCTGAGCGCGGAGGGGGGGGACACCACCCACCGCCCCACCCGAGGGGGGCACCCCGAGGGGTACCGGTGGGTCCCCACGGGCTGATCGCCGGCCCCGCCCTGCCCGCAGCCACTGGGACACCCCGAAGCGGCGGGTGGCGGGGCTGTCCTTGCAGAGGCGCCGGGCCAGCCCGTGCCGGGGGTCGGCAGCCTTGGGCTCCCCCCGCAGCTCCGTCTCCTCCGAGTCCTCGGACGCGGGTGAGCGATGGGTGCTGTTGCCACACCCGCCCCTGCCCCGACCCCCCTCCTCCCCGGGGCTGGGGGTGTGCAGGGGGAGCTGTGCCGGGGGGGTGGGCGTTGGGCAGGGGGTCACTGCATGCAGGGGGGGGGTCTGGGAAGGCAGGGGAGGGGTTTGAGGGTGGGGAAGGGTCTTTCTGGGGGTGCACGTGGGAGCCGGGGCCCCCGCTCTGTCTCAGCTCCTGGCCATGCTCTGAGTCAGACTGGGATTTTAAACGGGGATTTCCTCCCCAGCGCTTCCTTCCCTGTGCTGGATGATGGGTGGGAGCCCCCCCACCCGCCCAGGCCTGCACCCCGGGGGGGGGCTCGGCTGTGGACCACCCCAGTGGGGGTCCTTGGGCAGGGTGATGTGGGACATGTTGGCCAGGATGGGTGGTCCCAGGGTCGTCCCTTAGCCATGCTGGGGGACGGGAGAAGCTTTGGGTGAGGGTCCCGCCTGAGCACACAGCAGATCCCACCCTGTGGCCCCCTCCCCAGCACTAGAAGGGAACATAGCTGGGGTGGGGGGGCTCCCCTGCACCCTGCCAGCGCCCCACAGGAGCGGGGGGGGACCTGTGCTGGAGCAGGGTCCCGGGGGCACGGCGTGCCTCCCACCCGCCCCCCCCGATGCTACCCCTGCCCCTTGTTCCCGCAGGAGTGGGGCTGGACTCCCCCACGCAGGAGGACCCCGCGGCACTGGAGGAAGTGTGAGTGTCCCTCGCCCCGCGTCCCCCCACTCCGGGAGGTCTCCACCCTTGCCCACTGTGTCCCCCCTGCTCACCCTCCCCAGGCTGCCTGCAGTGCCCACGCTCAACCTGTCCCAGCCTTGCTGGGGGGCTGTGCTTCCAGCTGTGCCCTCCACCCCAAAATTGATTTTTGGTGGGGGGTGGTGTGAGAAACCACCTCTAGTGGGGCTGTCGGTGCTGGTGCTCGGCCCAGCCCTGCTGCAGGCAGGGGTCTGGCAGTGGGTGCAGGCAAGAAGCCTCTGCGGTGCTGCCGTGCCAAGTCCTCCTCTGGCAGGGACGGCCGGCAGACGGCTCGCTGCCTCACCACGCAGCGGGGTGAGGGTGCTGAGCACCTCCCTGGGCTCCCAGCACCCCCGCCTCAGCCTCCTTGGGGTGCTGCTGCCCAGGCCTCGCAGATTTGGGGTGCAGGGATCAGCTGAGAGCCGAGCTCTGCGGGGCTGAGGGGCTCTGGGTGCCACGCCGGTGGCTTCGCCCACTCCCAGGGCCGTTGGCAGAGCCCCTCTCTGGCAGATGTTGGTGACTGAGTAACTGGGGGCAGATGGTGATGCTGGGGCAGCCTTGGGGCTGGGTGGGCTGGGCTGCAGGGGACACGCCAGTGCCTCTTTCGTCCTGTTGCAGTGTGCAGCTGCATGGCCATATGGCCGACGGCCAGCATCCACAGCATCCCCGCTGCCGGATTTACATACAGGTGGAGAGCGGGCGCCACTGCCACCAGCTACATCTGGGCCCCGAGCGGGGTCAGCAGGGTGCCCTGGACCACCTCAGCGTGCTGCTTAACCCCCCAGCCCAGATTGGGGTCCCCCCGTCTGAAACCAGTGATTTCCAGATGGGGTTTTAACCCTTTGTGGGGCTGAAAGCCACTCAGCTGTTCTCCCCTTGGGGGGGCTGATGACCGCTGCGTGGGGTGGGGTCCCTGTAAGGGCTGCGGCTGCCCATCCCCGGGGCTCCTGGGCTGCTCAGGCTGGGGCACGGGGTGCCATCCCCCCTAACCCTGGCTCCTCTCTTCCCGCAGCTTCGAGACAGCGATCCTAGAAACCAGGAGAGCTCTCAAAGAGTAAGTGAAGGGGCTCTGTCCCGGTGCCCAGACCCGAAAGCCAGGCTGTGCGTCTGCCCTTCCCTGGGGTTTGGATCAAGCTGTTGGTGTTGCTCAGTGGCTGGAGGAATTGCTGCCCTGGGGTCCTGTCCAGGGAGGTCTCACCCCACTGTGGGGACCCAGGGGACAAGGGGGTCCATGCCAGCTTCGGGGCAGGGGGTGGTGGGACGCTGCTGGTCCAGGGCATCTTCTCACTCATTCAATCCTTTTCTTTTTGCAGCAATAAGCTCCTTATCCGGAGGATCCACTCACTGCCGGTAAGTCCCGGGGGCTCTACAGGGCTGAGCTGAGGGCGGCTGGATCCTGCTGTGCCCCTGGCTGAGCTGGGAGGAGGAGGAGGAGAAGGAGGAGGATGGAGCTGGGGAGCGCAGGGGCTGTGCAGCACCTCTCACCCCTCCCAACCCGCCCTGCAGCCACAGCTCCTGGGGGCCAGCCCGGTCCTGAAGAACATCACCCACTGCCGGGAGTTCAACAGCCACGGGGCCAGGGAGCAGAGGGGCCCAAGGAAGCCTGAGGACAAGGTGAGGGGGGGCAGCAAGGCTGGGGAGAGGGAGGCAGGACCGGGGAAGGGGCAGGGGGATGCCATGCCCACCCCCCCCCTCCCCCACTGCTGCAGGAGGGGTTTGTCTTCAAGAAGCTGCAGAGGCCAAGTCAGCACAGCCGGCTGCCCGCCAGCGATGGGGCTGCGGGGAGGGACCCCCTCAGCCAGAGACTCAGCTCTGCACCCGGCCTGCAGGTGAGAGGGGCTGGGGGCGCTGAGAGGGGGGCACCGGGGGTGGGTGGTCCTGCTGCAGGGGCTGCTGAGCCGGGACCTGCTGCTCCAGCCACCCTGTTTGCACTGGAGACCTGTGGGTGTGGGAGCTGGGGGGATTGGGGTCACTGTGTCTGCAAACAGGGCTGGTGTGGGGCTGGCCCCACTCCTGAGCCATGGGCTGTGTCGTGTCCCCTCCCCAGTTCGACACCCCCGAGAAGGAAAACGTCGCCCAGGGCGAGAGCCCCATCATCCTGCGCTGGTGCTCCTTGACCTCCTCCATGTCTGAAGAGGAAGATGATGGCTTAGTGGAGATCCTGGATGAGGAGGAGATGAAGGTAGGGAGGGCTCCTCCATCTGGACAGCTGGATATACCCTGGGCAGGGGCTCCGTCCCTGCCCAGGGGGGTGCGAAGCAGCAGTGGGACTCGTTCCCTTCATGCTCTTCTCTGTCTCTCCCCTGTGGCCCCCCCAGGTGCCCCCCGAGAAGAGCGATACCGACAGGCCACAGGGGATGGAGAACCTACTGACTGCGCCCCTGGTGAGGAAGGAGGAGGCTGAGCCGGTACGTTGGGTGTCTCAGGGGGTGGATGGGGCCCCAGGCTCCCCCTTCCTGGGGTCTCCAAGGTGGGGTCTGGGGGTGAGGGTCACTGGTTGGCGAACAGCACACACCCCCCAGGGCTTTGGGCTTGTCCTGGGTGGTGTGTAGCCACTAGAGAGGGACCCTTTTGCCTTTGTTCTCGTGGTGCTGGGGGGGGGGGTATGTGGGGGGAATGCCAGACCCTTGGGCACCAACACGGGCTCTCTCCCCACACAGTGTCCGGTGAAGCGCGGCAAGTGCAGGCAGCTCTTCCGCTCGCCCTCGCTGCCCAGCAGCGTCATCAGGCCCATCCTGAAGCGGATAGACCGACCCCAGGACCGGGACACCCCCGTCAAGACCAAGCGACGGAGGAGCGTGGCCGGTAGCCCTGGCGAGGAGGCGGCAGCGGCGGAGCCGGTGGGTGATGGGGAATCCTCGGGGTGAGGCGTCCTTGCCCGTCCCGGGTGGGACTGCCCGGTGCCACGGCTCTGCCGGCGCCCTCGCTAACGCCGAGGGGGGTGTCTCTGGTTCATGTCCCCGCAGAAAGCGCGGCTGCTGTGCTCCAGGTCCTTCTGCCACGAGGAGATGGAGAACCTGCTGGCCAACGACCACCGGGAGCTCATCGGGGACTTCTCCAAGGTAGGGCTGCTGGGGGTGCTGCAGGCTTGGGGGTGCCGCCTGCCCCCCTCTCCTGAAACAAAGGGGGACCATCAGTGGAGCCCTGCGCTGGTGCCAGAGCCCCAATACAGCTGGTGGCCCTTGTTTGGGACCAAGGGGACTTGGGGCTGAGACTTTCCAGCCTGAAGAGCCTGACCCGCTACTCTTCCAGTGCCGCAGCGCCGTCCCTCTTGGGAGGGAGCAAACGTCGCAGGTGGGGGGTCTTCTGGGCTGGGGGGAGCGGGTGGCAGCCAGGACGTCTCCCTGGGGACAGATTCTGACCCAGCACCCGCCTCTCCTCCAGCCTTACCTTCTGCAGACGGTAGAGGGGAAGCACCCGGACCTGAAGTACATTTCCCCCGAAATGGTAAGGGAGCAGTGACCTCTTCCCCAAAAATACACCCCCACAGGGCTGTCTCGCTGCCCGCCCCCCCCCCGCCCCCCCCTCGGTGACGGGCTCCCCCCACAGATGGTGGCAGTGCTGACGGGGCAGTTCAGCAGCCTCATCGAGAGCTGCGTGATCGTGGACTGCAGGTACCCCTACGAGTACGAGGGAGGCCACATCAAGGTCAGAACCGCCGCTGCGCCCCTCGGGGCTGGGGACAGGGTGGTCATGGGTGGGGGAGACACAAACCTGTCAAACCTCAGAGGGGCTGATGCCCCCCCCCCAAAGGTGCTGAACCCCCTGGAGGGGTTGAGAGCCTCCCCAAAGGTGCTGAGCACCTCCGGAGGTGCTGAGCCCCAGCTGGAAGGAGGAGGGGGGTGAAGGCATTCCCAGCAGATGGGGCAGAAGGGGGGCAGGGTATGAAGGCCCCCCCCCGCCCCGAGATGAAATGGGAGGAGGGGGGGGCTGAAAGGGGCCCCTCTCCCTCGCCAGGGCGCCGTCAACCTGCCGCTGGAGCAGGACGTGGAGGAGTTCCTGCTGAAGAAGCCCATCGTGCCCTTCGACGCCAGCAAGAGGGTGATCGTCATCTTCCACTGCGAGTTCTCCTCCGAGAGGGGGCCCAGGATGTGAGTTTGGGGGGGTTGGGGGAGGTGGGGTGGACGCTGGGTTCTGCCGGACCCCCTGGGCATGGCAGGATCCTATCTGGGTGCCAATCCTGTCCCCTGTCCCGCAGGTGCCGGTTCATCAGGGAGAAGGACCGAGCCTGTACCGAGTACCCCCACCTCCACTACCCCGAGCTCTATGTCCTGAAGGGGGGGTACCGGGAGTTCTTCCCCCAGTACCAGGTAAGCCCCCCTACCTTTCACCCCCTCTGTGGGAGGGGGGGAGGTCCCTGGCAGGAGGGTGAGAGTGCTGGGTGGGAGGAAATCACCCTCTCCGCTCCCCAAAACCCTGCCCTGTGAGGGGAAAGGGTCTGGCTCTGAGCATCCTCCATGAGGGTGGTACCTCCAGGGGAAGGGGGTTGTGCTGGGGGTCCTGGGGGGTGCTGGGTTTGCCCCAGGGGGTGGGGAGGGGGGCCTGCAGGTGCTGACAGAGCCGTGGGTGCCCAGATGCACTGCGAGCCCCAGGACTACCGGCCGATGGACCACGAGGACTTCAAGGAGGACCTGCGCAAATTCCGCCAGAAGAGCCGCAGCGGGGCGGGCGAGCGCAGCAAGCGGGAGCTCTACAGCCGCCTCAACAACTTCTGAGGGACCCCTGCAGCCCCCTGCCCACCCCCTACCCGGGGCTGCCGGTGCTCACCGTCGCCCAGCCCAAAACCTGGTCGCCACCCCGCCCCCCCCCCCCCCCCAGCCTTCCCAGCTCTGTGCTGGGTGCCCTGCCCAGCATCGCCCCCCTCAGCAGCGCGGGGCAGGGGGCCATGGTTGTGGGGTTTTACCCCTTTTTTACCCTAAAAGGTGTTTAGGTTTTACCCCAAATGGTGGCTGGGGGCTGTAGCATGTGAGTGGGGAATGCCTAGGGGGGCTCAATCCCTGCCAGGTTCAAACTTCCTCTGGGAGTGGGGGTCAGGCTACCTCCCCTCCCCAGCATCAGGGATGGGGCTCGGGGGCTGTGGGGCAGCCCCCCAAGCCAGTGCCCCCCTTCCCCTTGCACCCTGGGCTGGGTGGGGGGTGGCTTTGCCAGCTTTGGGCAAGCCACGGGACTGCAGCACATCACCCCCCCCCCCCCCCCCCCCCCCCAAGGGTGATCCTGTGTCCCCAGGCCCTGTCACACACACATCACCACCACCACCCCGTCCATAAGGGCTGCGACCCCCCGTCAGCAAAGCTTTATTGGCAGAACTCTTATAGAAAAGCACTTAAACCTCCTTTGCTGCCAGGGGGTGCTGCAGGGGGTGGGGCTGGGGGGTGCCCCTTGTACTGCTCACTGACTATTTGGGGAGTTCCTTGTTGTTGTGGTGTTTTGCCACATTGTTGGTTAACTTTGGGGGGGCGGGAGGGGCTTCACCCCCACCCCAGAGTGGCTGCTGCCAAAGCACCACATGCTGGGGAGGGGGGAATGGCCCCTGTGCCCCCATGTCTTGTTTGTTTTTATTGGTTTTTTTTAACATTTCTGTTTAATAACTTTGTGAGGAGGGAAAGCCTTGGCTCTGGTCTGTGACTGCGCTGCGAATCTGAGGGGGGTCGGGGGTCCCCCCCCTGCTTTGAGGGTGGGGTTGGGGCGCTTTAAGGAACGGGAGAGCTGTTTAAAGGGGTGATGGCTGCCCTGTGGGGCTGGGGTCACAGCTAGACCAACCCCCTCAGGGCTGTGTGTGGGGCAGGAGGAGGGGTGGGGATGGTGGGGTGACCGTGGGGTCCCACAACTGGGACAGTGGTGTGTGGTGGGGGGGCACCCCCAGCTTGGTTGTTGTGCCCCTCATGCTCGCCCTGCCACCTGCTGCCCCCCCCCAGGGTGATCCTGTGTCCCCAGGCCCTGTCACACACACCACCACCACCCCCCCACCCCCGGGGTGATCCTGTGTCCCCCAGGCCTGTGACACCCTGACGTGCGGAAAAGACTTTACAACCCGAAAGGTTACACAGTAGGTGTGTTTATTGCGCGCAGATGCACGGGGGATCGCTCCACCACAAACGTGCATCCCCACCGTGGCCGCTTCTCCAGTATTTACCCAGTTAAAACATCACCTATTTTGAAACGCCTAGACATATTCATGACCTGTCCCCAAAAAGGCCATTCCTTCCTGTCACTTGTCATTTCCATAATCTCCGCCTCGGGCTCCTCCTCGGGGCGCTTGCGCAGTTCCTCCTGGTGGTCCTGGGCAGGGGTCTTCAGGGATGAAGGCCGTAGGTCTTCCTCGCTCTGGTCTCCTCCCCTCTCCCCTGGAATCTCTAATTTGGCTGAGCTTGCAGTCCCAGACTGGTTTCAGCCTGGTCTGTCCCTGTGTGCACATCTGGCTGTCTCCTCTTTGTTCTTGGTTAGAGATGGATGTTAGCGAGCCCTCCTTAGCCCTTAGCTCCTCCTGCCTTTGACGCCTTTGAGCCATGAATTAGGTCCTTGTTTCTGTCTTTTCTGTTTCCCTTATCAGCTTCTTTCTCAAGCAATTTGCGGGGGTAGTGACTAATTGTCTACTTGCATGCATGTTAGTTCTGGGAAGCAAGTTTTAATAGGTTTAGCTTTTTTCTATGTAGCTCCCTATTAATATTTTCGATATATCTTGGGTTATAAAATATATTTTCTATATGTCCCCCTACCAATTCCCCCCTTTTCTATTGAGTTAAGTGAATTCTTTTACTTGGCTATTCTGGTTGGTATAATGCTTCGTACATTGAAGTTATTCTTCTAACTATACGCCAAACCCACATATATAGGGTCCCTACTAGAAATAATAAAATAGCGGTAGCTATCAACAACGCTACTATTGGATGCATTAGGACGTTGAAAAAGTCCGGTGTCTGAAGGTGACCACCCAAAAAGTGTATCCCACCATTTGTGTTCTCCGTCCTTTTTGACCCTTTTCAAGACCCTACTTATCTCATTTGCCTCATGATGAACAGTTATTAGAGTTTCCTGTCCGTTATTCTTGGCTTCCTCTAATATCTGCATTAAGTCTGGGTGTTTCAACAACCTTTTTGTCACTGCTAAATCCATCCCTGTAGGTGTGGGTTCTAGTTCAGAAATCAGTGTATAGTTTGATCTCAGGATTTGATGAGAAACCACAGGAGCAAAGTAGCTAAAGTCACATCCTGTGATGGTGGTAAAATTACAAATACAGAAGTTCGAGTGATTCCTGGTGTCTATTTCTACTCCTTCTACAGACACAAAGCGACATGTTGTTCTTAAACAAGCACAACCTTTTCCTGCATAGACAACAAGATTTCAATGGTAATCCTATTTCACCAGGTGCCCAGACCCAGGTTACAAAGACAGGTTGTGTTAGAGTAAAATTATGCCAACAATCCAGGATACTGCAAGGCTTTCTATTTGTTGTGTTTGTTATTATATTGGATACCCCTATCTGGTTTGCCCTTTTGTAGGAAGTTCCGTTAATTCCTCGGCATCCTACGCTTATGTTTTGACCCAGCATTCCCTGCAGTTGAGGCATCATTCTCTGAAGGTCTGTGCTCCAATAATTTTTGGGCTACACTTCATTTTTATGCATAACCACGGTGGCAAGGCTTAAGCTTTTTCTATCAGAGAGCGATCCCATATCCCCAGTATATTCAATATGAGCTTGGGTCCATGGCCATTCTGGGGTGTTACTGTTCGACCCTTGGGTTACGATAACTACAAATACAACAATTTTCCTGACTAAATCTTGGCAGGCCGAGTTACTAAACACTTCTGGGTGCAATATACTCATTTCGCTCGGCAAAGCTTTAGTTTCAGTTCATCCTCACCCTGTGTTACTTTCCAAGGAGTTTTAGGAGCTTTCTTCACTCAGGAGTGGTGAATCCAGGCGCTTTGTTCCCTGATCTTGATTGCCGTGAAAGAGGTAAGAAGCACTTGGTATGGTCCTTCCCACTGTGGCTCCACAGTTTTCTCTGTAAGAGACTTAACATACACCTAGTCTCCAGGTTCTATGTTATGCACTGACCCATCCAAACCCCTGCATCGGGTTCCAAACACCTGTTTTTCAAATTTACGAAGCTGTTTCCCTAATGGCACCATATAGGAAGTCATCAATTCTTCACCAATTTGTGAAGAGGTTCCCTTTTGTACCCCATAGGGTCGCCCATATAGGATTTCAAATGGGCTTAGCCCTTCTTTAGCTCGGGGTCTAGTTCGTATCCGTAGCATTGCTAGGGGTAGAGATTGTGGCCAGGCCCAATTGGTTTCTTGTCCTAATTTAACAATCTGTTGTTTAATCAAGTGATTCATTTTCTCCACCTGGCCACTGGATTGTGGCCGGTATGGAGTGTGTAGTTGCCAGTCTGTCCCTAGATGGTGGTTTATTTTTGGCACAACTTTGGAGATGAAGTGCGGCCCTCTATCTGAGGACATCACCGCTGGGACTCCAAACCTGGGTATGATTTCTTGTAGCAACACCTTGGTCACCTCTCGAGCTTTGGCTGTTCTGCATGGGAAGGCTTCTGGCCAGCCTGAAAAGGTGTCAGTTGGTACAAGCAAGTATTTATACCCCCCTTTTCTAGGAAGTTCCGCAAAATCAATTTGCCAATGTTGTCCCGGACAATTCCCTTTCCCAATTTGGCCCATTTCTGGTTTGGGGACAATTTTTGGATTAGTCTGGAGGCAAAGGTCACATTGCTGAGTCACTTGTCTGACAGTGGTGTATAAATATCGAGCTGTCCCGTGTCTGATAAGGTATTTGTGTAATGCCTCCGCCCCCCAGTGTCCCTTCTTGTGTTCCTCCCGGACCAATGGCCAAACCGTATAAGAGGGGACTATGAGTTTCCCATGTGATGTTATGGCCCACCCGTCCTAATTGTATGTTCCTTCCAAAGCTGTGATTAACTTTCGATCCTCCTTAGTGTATTCTGGCTTACCTTCTAGGGTTATCTGTCCGTCTGGGACTAGTGCTCCCTCTACCTTTACCATTTCTTTAGCTGCCTGTTTTGCCTCTCTGTCCGCCAGTTCGTTTCCTCTTTCCAATTCAGTGCTCACTTTCTGGTGTGCCCTGATGTGCATAATTGCCACTTTTTCAGGAAGTTGGATTGCATTCAAAAGTCTTAAAATTTCCTTTGCGTGCTTGATAGTCTTTCCTTGGGAGTTCAACAGTCCTCGCTCCTTCCAAATTGCTCCGTGGGCATCTACCACTCCAAAGGCGTATTTAGAATCAGTCCAAATATTCACAGCCTTTCCTTCGGCCCTCTCCAGGGCCCGAGGGAGGGCTACGATCTCGGCCTTTTGCGCTGAAGTGTCAGCCGGTAGTGGTCCAGATTCTATTACCTTTTCAGCAGTGGTGATGGCGTACCCAGAATGTCGTTTTTCCGCCCAGGATATAGCCGCTCCCATCTGTGAACCAGTGCTCTGCCCCATCCATGGGGGTATCCTTTAGGTCCATGCGGCTAGAGTACGTGGCCTCAATCGTCTCGAGGCAGTCGTGGTCCACTGGTTCTCCAGACTTCCCACTAAGAAATGAAGCTGGGTTGACAATGTTAGTGGTCACAATCTCAACATCATCCTGCTCGACCATGATAGCTTGATATTTCAGGAATCTCTGTGGGGAGAGCCAATGTCCCCCTTTCACTTCAAGGACTGTAGACACTGTGTGAGATAGGAAACCAGTCATTTTCTGACCCAGGGTAGACTTCTGAGGTTCCTGGACATTCAGGATGACTGCTGCTACCGCCCTTAGGCAGCCAGGCCACCCTTTGGCAGCAGCGTCCAGTTGTTTGGAGAAGTACGCCACAGCTCGTCTGTATGGTCCCAGGTCTTGTGCCAGTACTCCTAACGCTATTCCCTGCTTTTCATGGGAAAACAGGAGAAATGGTCTACTCACATCAGGGAGTCCCAGTGCAGGTGCTGACATCAGGGCCTTCTTCAGCTGATGGAATGCCCGATCTGACTCAGCATCCCATTGGAGGTGACTTTGACTGGATTTTATCAGGGAATACAGTGGTTTGGCCAGCAGGCCATAGTCATGTATCCAGAGCCGGCACCACGCCGTCATTCCCAGGAAGGTCCGCAGTTCTTTTACAGTCTGTGGCCGAGGGGTCTGGCATACGGCTTCTTTCCTGGCTTGCCCCAGGGACCGTTGCCCTGCACTGATCTCATACCCTAAGTATGTAACCTGCTGCAAAGTCACTTGTGCCTTGTTTGGGACACTCAGTACCCCTGAAGCCCAAGAAAAGTTAATAAACTTACAGTCCAGGTGACACAGGCTTCTCTGGTTTTAGTTGCAATGAGGATGTTCTCCACGTATTGTAGTATTTTTCCTTCTTCCGATGGTGGTTCCCATAATCCCAAATCTTTCGCTAGTTGGTTCCCAAAGATGGTAGGGCTGTTCTTGAAACCTTGTGGCAACACCGTCCTCGTGAGCTGGGTCTTCCGACCGCTCTTAGGGTTTTCCCACTTGAATGCAAAACTTTTCTGACTGGCTTCATGGAGAAGGAGGCAAAAGAAGGCATCTTTTACTTCTATAAACTGTAAACCAAATTAAATCAGGGGTTAAGGTGATTAGCAAGGTATGTGGATTGGCAACCCCGGGGTATAGAACCTCTGTTATTTTGTTAATGGCCCTCAGATCTTGGACTATTCGATAGGACCCATCTGGTTTTCGGACCGGGAGAATGGGGGTATTGAACTCCAATTCACATTCCCTCAATAAGCCCAATTCTAGGAATCGCTCTATTTTCGGTTGAATCCTTTCCCTGTCTTCTTTCTTTAGTGGGTATTGTTTGATTCTTACCGCTCTCTGTCCATCCTTCAAATTTCTTATTATTGGTTGGGCATTCTTGGCACGTCCTGGGGCATCAGTCACCCAAACCCCGGGGCAGACCTGATTAATGATCTCCTCGTCGATTTGTCCTTCTATGGGAATATTCACCAAAGACAAGCTCATTATTTGTACATATTGATCATCATTTACCTCCAGAGTAATCTCACCCTTTTTGAATTTTATCGTGGCCTCCAGCTGTTCCAATAGGTCTTTTCCCAACAGGGAATTCGGTGAATTTGGCATAGACAAAAATTTATGGATGCCTACCTGCTTGACCAGTTTATATTTTAATGGTTCCAAAAAACAAGCTTTTTCACTCTGGCCAGTTGCTCCCTTTACCATGACATAGTCATTTCCTAAAGGCATTAAAGCTTGATTCAAAACTGAGTATGTTGCCCCCGTATCAACTAGAAACTCCATTTTTTTGTTGTTGTTGTTTTTCTCCTCATTTCGTTGTAATCAATGGATCTTCTAATCAGTCCATTACATGTGCGATCATTTTTCTTGGGTTATCCCGCCACCTATTGTTCCCCTGACGCTGTCGCTCCAGACATTCCCTTTTCCAGAGACCCGTTTTTTTACATATAGCACATTGATCCCTGCTCAGGGGCGCCGGTCCACGTCTCATCCTGGATTTAGGTTTCCATTCTCTCTCTTCTCCAACTACTGCCACCAATTTGCCTAGACTCTGCTTATAATTGTCCTCTCTGTTGCTAAACACCCTCCAAGCCTCTTCCAATAACACTTCCAAGTTTCGACGATTTGGTGGACGTAATTTTTGTCATTTACATCTGATATCATTCTGAGATTGTCCTAGAAATAGGGATACCAGATGTTGTATTCCCGCTGCTGACCCGGGGTCCAGTGGTGTATGACAACACATCGTGTCCCTTAGTCTATCGAGAAATTTGGAAGGGGACTCAGGGGGACCTTGTTTCACTGCATATAGCACTGCTCGATTTATAGGTTTTGGAATTGCCTTCTCCATTCCTTTCACTACCCATCCTTGGTATGCTCGTAATGTATCCACATCAGCTGATCGATTAGGGTCCCAGTTTGGGTCCTGCAAGGGGAAGTATTCTTTAACATCACCCCTTTTTATCTCATAATATTCTTTTGCCAAATCCCCGGCAGTTTTTATAACCAACTGTGTTTCTGTTTCGGTTAAGCAGTCCAATAACAGTTACATGTCATTCCAATCGGGGCTGTACTGTTTTATTATAAACTGGAGAGTTTGAGTAACGCCTACTGGGTCACTGCGATATTTTCGGGCAGCATCTTTCCATTCCTTCAGCTCGTTACCAGAGAATGGTATTTTGACTTTTCCTGTTTCTCCATCCGGTCCAACTGCGTCCTGGAGAGGAGCTTGGAGAACTGTTTCTGCTATCTGCCTTCCCTGGGTTCGGGAAGATATCGGGCTATCTGGTGGGGAGGAGGGAGGATGTGGAGGGGTACGGACCCTTTCTAAGTCCTCATCTCGCCCTTGTGGCTGCTGAGGGGGCCTAAATAGATCACTTAGATCTTGTTCTGATCCACGGTTAGTTTGACTTCTCTCTGTACACCTTTGGCCAATGCTACAAGCCGAACAGCACCTTTTAATTTATTTTTGTTGTTGTTTTTGTTTTCTTTTTCTAATGCAAGGACAATGGGTTCTCGTGGGGGTACTAATCCACAGTCCCTTTGCCACTCAGGATTGTCCCGGAGAACAAAGAACATATCAGCGTATGTTACTTCATCCCATTTCCCTTCTCTCCTCAGAAACAACATTAACTGTAAGAGCGTGTTATAGTCTAACGTGCCGCCTTCCTTAGGCCATTTTGCCCCATCTTCCAGCTTATAAAGCGGCCACCATTGATTGCAATACTTAATTAACTCTTTCTTCTTTTCTGTGCCCCCTTGTCCTGCTCTGTCTTTCCAATGTGTCAGAACACATCCTAAAGGGGATTTTTCATGAGGTTTACTCTTTCCTCCCCCCATCTTTTGTTTTTCAAACCCGAACCCTTCGCTTATCTTTTCCTTCCTTCTCCGCACAACTCTACTTTCCACGGACCAACATTACTACTTATCAATATCCACGTGTTACACAGACGTATCAAGGATGGGCACGGCACTCCTTATTCATACTTCAAGTTATTACACTTGCTTCGCTCTTCTCCGGCCGCCTCAGTCGCCCCAGCTCGGAACCGCGAATAAAGCTCCTCACTCACTTCGTACGTCTCACTCACGCATACACTCAGAATGTCCGGACAGTTTTGATAGTAACGACAGGAATTGTAATTGCAGGAAGCTTCAACTAACATATAAAGCCATTCACAAACGACTCATGTTGATCCCCAGGCAAATCATACAATTACCTCCCCTTTTGTTGCCAGGTGATGGAGTCCACCTACTCATCCAGGGCACGGGCAAACCGACTTCCCTGGACAAGAGTCATGACCAACATCCCCTGGCAAGATTGTGGGGTTTAAGTTTAGTTATTTAGCCTTCCCAGTGAACACCCTTCTAAGCAGCTGCAAATATTGGAAAGATGACATGATCGTGAGAGGCCCACTTACCCTTCTCCTGCTTCTTATATACCAGTCATTAGCAGGTCCGTCCTGGCTCCCGATGTTGGGATGCAGCGGCAACCTCGGATTTGCTCGATCTACTGCCAAGATCGCTAGCGGCCGCCCTATCAGTCAGCAAATCCCCCTGTTACCATGCAGGGTACCCTCCTCCCATACGGGGACTATGCTGCACGCCAGATGTCTCTGCTCGATTTACCAGCTGCCCCGGCCACGCGTACGACTTACAGGCCCCTCTCACAAAACATACCGTTTGATCCGCGGCTTCAGGAGGTTGTTGTCTGCTCCCGCGGTGAGCGGCTGGCAGCGGAGGCTCCTCCGAGGAAAGTGCTTGGGGTGCGCCCAGGGGCGTCCGCTCCCCAGGCGATCCCACAGCCGAGCAGAGAGCCTTCTGGCTGGCTCGCCAAAACTGACGTAGGGAAAAGACTTTACAACCCGAAAGGTTACACAGTAGGTGTGTTTATTGTGCACAGATGCACGGGGGATCGCTCCACCACAAACGTGCATCCCCACTGTGGCCGCTTCTCCAGTATTTATCCAGTTAAAACATCACCTATTTCGAAACGCCTAGACATATTCATGACCTGTCCCCAAAAAGGCCATTCCTTCCTGTCACTTGTCATTTCCATAATCTCTGCCTCGGGCTCCTCCTCGGGGCGCTTGCGCAGTTCCTCTTGGTGGTCCTGGGCAGGGGTCTTCAGGGATGAAGGCCGTAGTTCTTCCTCGCTCTGTACTCCTCCCCTCTCCCCTGGAAGCTCTAATTTGGCTGAGCTTGCAGTCCCAGACTGGTTTCAGCCTGGTCTGTCCCTGTGTGCACATCTGGCTATCTCCTTTTTGTTCTTGGTTAGAGATGGATGTTAGCGAGCCCTCCTTAGCTCTTAGCTCCTCCTGCCTTTGACGCCTTTGAGCCATGAATTAGGTCCTTGTTTCTGTCCTTTCTGTTTCCCTTATCAGCTTCTTTCTTGAGCAGTTTGCAGGGGTTAGTGACTAATTGCCTACTTGCATGCATGTTAGGTCTGGGATGCAAGTTTTAATAGTTTTAGCTTTGTTTTCCTATGTAGCTCCCTATTAATATTTTCGATATATCTTGGGTTATAAAATATATTTTCTATGTGGCCCCCTATCACCAGCTGTCTTTTCCATGAGGTAATTTAGCTGTGCCTGTTCATCTCAGTGCCCTTGTTTTCTTCTTTCAGCTACCTGGTCGGTGATGAGCTCCGGGTGGTGATGGAATACATGGCCGGAGGTGCTTTAACCGAAGATGTTACCCAGTTTTGTATGGAGGAAGGGCAGATGGCAGCTGTCTGTAGGGAGGTGAGGGATCCCGCGTGTGCTTCCTCTTCCTTGGATGGGATGGTGCTGGTGAACAGGTGGCAAGAACAGGAGGGATTTCATCTTGAGAGCTTTGTTTCTGCCTTGCTTTATGATATGGAGAAGAAAGGGCACCTTAAGTGAACTGCCTGACAGTGTCACTGCACTTTCTGTACTCTGTGATTACACTATTAAACACCGTTATTGCATTACATTTTTTTACTTTTTTTTTTTTTAGTTTGACTCTTCTCAACTTTTCCTCTTTAAACACGTGCCTGGAGCATGTCTGTACTGCATTCCTTGCCTGTAAAAGCAAACATGCTGGTGGCAGAATTTTAAAAGAACAGCAAGGCAAAGGAGAGACTCATTTGTCAGAGTCTCAGCTTAAAAGGATAGCATTCCACCCAAAATGGTGTTTGCTCCTGAAAAATGACTAAGGTGCTATTTCCAAATCTGCTGTAGAGCCTGACAATAAAGTCTTTGTCCTGCAACCTCCCACCCAACAGTGATCTACTTCACACAGAAGGAAGGGACTTTCTCATTTCTGGCAAACAATACTTTGTCATATGGATGGAGATAGCACACTGATTGCGGCAGCAGCCATCCTGCCTGTGCTTTCAGGGGCTAGTCTGTGACAGTAATGGACATTTCTCTTCCCAAACCTGATATGCCTTCGTTTGGAAAGTTGTTACTTTAATAGTGTTGAAGCAGCAAGCTATTCCTCTTGACAGTGCAATATTCAGGCATTGCTCGCAATTCATCTGGAAATTCAATGTTTTAGAGGCGTTTCATTCTTGAGTGATGAAATCTGGTCATTAATTTTTACCCTCATGTTTCCTTTTTACCTATCAGTGCCTGCAAGCCCTGGATTTCCTTCATTCAAAGCAAGTGATTCACAGGGACATCAAAAGCGACAACATTCTGCTTGCAGTGGATGGGACTGTCAAATTGGGTAGGTATTCTTGGTCAGGCACAGCCTTCCCAGACTGTGGCATGGGGCTGCTTTTGACTGACAGCCAGTTCCCCAGAAGGGATTCCTGTGGCAGTGCGCTGACCACTGCTGCCAGCTCCGAGCACAGTTCCAACCTACAGAGAGGCACAGAAAGGAGAAAGGTGTGAAGAGTGTCTTGGGTTTGTGTGTGGCCCTCCCAGAGGGAGGGAGTTACAGTCTAACGGTTCAAGTCAACAAAAGCCACTGCAGGGAACTTGAGGGGTGGGTTTGAAGTGGCCAATTCAACAATATTTCCGTGGCTACAGCACTGAGCAAACAGAGCACGGCCGCTTTTCCAGATAGATTCCACACCGTGTTCTCGGGCATAGAGTGGGGATTTCTTTTGCTCGCTTTCCTAATTCGAGCTGCCTTTAACACCACTTGTTTTCCTCCGCAGCTGATTTTGGCGTCTGTGCTCGGCTCAGCCCTGAGCAGAGTCGACGGAGCACAGTGGTCGGGTCTCCATACTGGCTGGCACTAGAAGTGGTGACGAAAGAAGCCTACGGCCCCAAGGTGGACATCTGGTCCCTTGGGGTCGTGGCAATAGAGATGGCGGAAGGACAGCCTCCTTTTATTGATGAAGATCCTCTCAGGGTAGGGTGTACATAAAATCAGATACCAGTGTCTTTCAAATCTATCCCGTTAATCCCCCGTGAGGCAAAACCCCAGCCGCATCAGCTGGAACCAGTTCCCCCATGGCCCGCTTCTAAAGCTGTCACTGCAGCACAGCAGCATCTCCTGTAGCTTTGGTGACGTCAAGGGGAAGACTTCCAAAGAGATGTGACTTGTAGCCAGGTCAGAGATGTGCCATCTCTGCCTTCAACTGGGCTTGAAATACCTTGTATGCTTTTTGAAATCTCTTTGAGCTGTATCTCTGAGTGACAGCGATTTTTCAGCGGCAAGTTTCTCCAGTTGGCGACTTTTTCTGAAAAGCATTCCAGCTGTGTCTGCAGGCAGAGAAGTCTTTTCAAACTCGGATCAGTGCCGATGGCTCACCTGAGCCTTTCAGGTAAGCAGTGTGGCTGCTTGTAGAAATGCCATAATTACTCATTAGCAAATGACTTTCTAAAAATGGGTTTTAGCACAGAAACTTGGAGTAAACAAATGTATTTTTAATGTTTTGAGGTTTTCCGTTTCATCCTCATTCCTTAAAATAAAATGACCAGCTCTTATCCCAAATGAGTGTGTGATAGTGAAGGCGTGTATACCAAGATAAAACCTCATGACTGGTAGCTGGAACAAAGTTAGGTGCTGCACAGTTAATTCCTGATAGGGATGCAGGAATGTATGAGGAAATGAATTGTGACCATGTGTATAGATAGATCGTTTGTGTTAAGGCTGGAATTGAAATAGAGCATGACGTGTAGCTTTTCCCATAGCAATAAGGCTGTGCTCTCTCTGGTCTATGGCACCCAGACTGTGTGCTGCAGGCTGAGAGAAGAAACAGCAGAAGGGTCAGGACATACCCCCAGGCAGGCTACTTAAGAAAGGAATACAACAACTACACCAGTGTCAGTCCTCCGCTCTGCTTGAACAAAGATTCCTGAGTTTTCTTGGAAGGCTTGTTTTGGTTTGGTAGGTGCCCGGGGTTGTTGGTTCCAGTGCACACAGGAGGAGCGGTGTGCACTGTGCCACCTCCTGAGGGGGGAGAAGAAGTAAAGAGGTTTGGGTTCAGCCTGATGCTGAGTCAGCTGAGTGCAGCACAGCTGGCAGGGTGGCAGTAGGCCTGTGTCCCTGGTTTGCAGGCTGAAAATTCCAAGCTTCATTAACCTCAACTGTTAATTAGGGCTCCTCGAGAAGCTTCAGGTCGACTGTGAGGAAGGGAACTGGATTTCTTATCTCTGATCAAATTCACATTCAGCGATTCCTGCCCTTGCCCAGATTATTTGAGATGCTCTTTTTCTTCATACATGCCTCGTCTGCTGCGGGAGTTGAGATCAGCTTGAGCACTTGGAGCTTCAAGGCATCTTCAGGTGTCTGAGTCAACCTGCAGGAGGTTAAAATCAGGCACCTGGAGTTGGTCCCGTCTGTGTTCACTTCCTGGAGTCTTGGGCAGAGGCTGTTGCCCCTGAGCTGGGAACAGTGAACAGCTTGTGATGGACCGCCTGAAGTTCCCCAGTTCCCAGCTGGTTTTTATGAAGGTGAATCATCCCCAACAGGGACAGGATCCTTCTGCTGTTGTGTGTGGAATCACAGAGTGCAGTGAGAGCTCTCAGCTGCATCCAGACAGGAGAGCTGATAAGCAAGGCCTGTGTTTGCAGGTCAGGTTTTTAGCTGATGGCACACAGTAGCTGTTGGGTTTAATAGTCACATTTAGACCCCATCCAGGGAGTTCTGCGAAGCCTGGAAACCAAAGGATGCTCTTTCACATTTTTCTGAATGCTTGTTTTAATAGTGCAAGGCACGCAGCAGCTTCCATTACCGACATGGATTGAAATACCGAAATATACTATAAGGGCATTAAAGGATCATTAATCGTAGAGTTAAAACCAGGCTTAATGTCGATGCATTTGTTGTTTTCCATGTGCAGAGCAAACACATCCCCTGTTGCTCACGTTCTTCCCAGCCGATGCGGAACTCACAGGAATGAACCATTTTCCAGCCAAGAGTGGCCTGGATATTTCTGTGACGGTGTTTGTTTTCTCTCACTGGGATTTCCTTCCACCAGGCGTATGCCTGGGGCCTGAGGGACAAATACTGGTGCGATAAATATCCTTTGAAATGCCGGTCAGACCTCCCCAGTTTCAGTTTTAAGAAAACCCAACAAACCAAATCCCAGGCATTTCTGTTTGCTTTTTCCTTATTAACCACACTGCATCAATTTTCTTCAAACCTATAGCATATTTTCCAAATGCTGTGGATCTTCTACAGTTTCAGGCTTCTAAATCATCCATATGTTCTTCTGTCATGTATCTGGGTGCCCTGGATAACTTTAGGGTCTCATTTTCACAGACTGCAGCTGTATGCCAAATCCATTCTTCTTTCTGGGTACGTTAAAGAAATCCATGAGCTTATTGCCCCTTTGCAGCTACTGCAAACACTTCTTTCCTTTGTACTGTACTTGCTTTTCTCTGCCAGCTGGATCACAGGAAAGCAAAAGAGACACGGCAAGAAGGTGCTTCAGCTTCCCCTAGATCTTTTTCTGTGGTCGTAGAACTGTTTAAAAGGTGCAGTACCCAGCTACAGATGACTCTGCTGATTGGAGTTCTGTGAAGAAAGGAGCAGCTGAAAGAGCTCCCTTTGTCCTGGCACTCCTGTTTCACAGCCAGGTGAATGGAGCCGGAATAAAATTCCCAAGGCTGGCATGGGTGCTGTGTTCCTTTACCGCAGGAGAAGGGACGTCCCTGGGGCAGCACCATTTAACCGCAGTGAGGACAGGCCCTCCGGCTCACCGCTGTGCCCGGTGCCTGAGGGCAGCTGCAGAGGGACGGGACAGGACTGATTTTGTGACACTTCTGTTGTGGGAAAAGTAGAGAAACTTCCTTTTATTGTTTTTCCTCTAGGATAGTTCATTTGCCTTTTTAGGCCTGGAATTTTTCCTCTACCTTTAAGAGGATAAGAGCAAAGTCCCTTTGGCCACCGTCTCTTTAAACGCCAGTAGCGCAGAGCTGTTCTTGTCATGGCGGACATTTGTATGGAAGACTCCTAGGCCTATTTCCATTATTATTGCTGTATATTTGGGACATATTCTGCAAGTTTAGGTGCAAACAGTTCAAAACGTTTGTCTTGCGTTTCTAAAGAACGTCTTACAAAAGCAGAATGAACTCATCTGTCCAGCTTCTCAGCATGTGAGACCTTGGTTCCAAGTGAACTGCCCCGGATAATGCTCGCCCCATGTTTTGCAAAATTCTGTTCTAATTCCTTGGCCTGAGGTCTGTCAGGAAGACTTGCTGATCTGGAATTTGGAGACTGCTGACATAGTTGCAGGTGGCTCCTGTCTGCCCAATAGTGTTTTTTCTTCCTAATAAAATTGTGCATACAGCTTACGTGTCTGTGTTGGAAATGAGGTTCCAAATGCTTCTGTTTATCCAAGGAATAAGCTGATGGATCTAGTTTTTATTTCATCCATTTACCATTTCTATCTAGAACAGAGCAAAAATCTGGACTAGGTTTGTTTTAATGAAGCTGTACTTTAGGGAGCAGTGAGCACTGCAGGGATGCATTTTATGTAATCATCCTTTGAAATAATACAGCTGGCCGGAATTCACTCTTTAAAATAGCCAGTACAGCTGGTGTCGATGCATGGAGAAGCAAAATGTGCTTTTGCTGATGTAGTTCCTACTAATGAGGTCAGCCACTGCAATCAGTTGTCAAGGCAAGATCACGTTGATGTTGGAGTAGCTGTGGCTGCATCAGAGGTTTTTTGTAGGTATAGAAAAATCATCTCTAACCCTCTGCCAGGGAAGAAACTGGCCCTGGAGACTGGACCTTAAAAAACAGGCTCCCTATGAGCAGCTCTGGGTAAGAAAGAAACAGGTGGAGTCTCGTGTTTCTTGTCTCTCTAGGCGATGGATCTGATAGTGACCAACAGGACACCAGAGCTGCAGAACCCCGAGCAACTGTCCGCTGAGTTTCAGGCCTTTTGGAGCTGCTGCCTGGAGGTGGACGTGGGCAGGCGAGGGTCTGCCCAGGACCTTCTGCCGATAAAACGCGAAGCGGCTGCAGGTGAAAGAGCTGCGCTGTGTCCTGGTTTTGTCATCAGCTGAACTCGAAGGCATCAGATGGAGCCCCCTCGTGTTAGTCTCCACTCTTGGTGCTTTTCAGCTGAAAAACAAGTGGAATCCTACAGTGGTTTGGGTTGGAAGGGACCATTGGAGGCCATCTAGACCAGCCCCCCTGCAGTGAGCAGGGACATCTTTAGCTGCATCAGGTTGCTCAGAGCCGCATCCAGCCTGACCTTGGATGTCTCCAGGGATGGGGCTTCTGCCACCTCTCTGGGCAGCCGGTGCCAGTGTTTCACCACCCTCACGGTAAAAAATTTCTTCCCCATATCTAGTCTGAATCTGCCTTCTTATAGTTTAAAACCGTTACCCCTTGTCCTATTGCGACAGGCCCCGCTAAAAAGTCTGTCCCCATCTTCCGGATAAGCCCCTTTCAGCACTGGAAGGTGGCTGCAAGGACTCCCCGGCCTCTTCTCCTCTCCAGGCTGAGCAACCCCAGTTCTCTCAGCCAAATGCCTCCAGGGCTGGTGACTCAGCCACCTCCCTGGGCAGCCTGCTCCAGTGCTTGAGAAGGTTACCACTCCCCCTGTGCTGTGTCAGTTGAGTCGTTAGAATATGGATAAAGGAGTCTTCATAATCATCTTCTAGTGAACTTGGTGACTTAGTAGGTAGGGGCTGTTTTGAAGATAATGTCAGTGGTGAATGAGAATGTCGGAGAAGCCTATTGAAATGCACAATGGCAACCTCTCCCAACCTAGAAGAAAGCTAAAACATGACAAAATCAAGCTCGTTTGCATTGGAAGACCTTTGAAGAACTCGAACAGGGGGGGAAAAAAGGAGATCTGGTAGAGGCCTCACATGCTGGTGCCACTCCCGAATAACAGCAAAGGTGAAAGAAGTCACAACTAGGAGGTGCGCAGGAGTTGAGGCCCATTCTGTAGACATGAAGTGCTGCAGAGCGAAGGGTGGGTGCGTTCCTGAAGGGGTGAGGGGAGAAGAGAAGGTGGGCTGTTCCGTACTGCTTACGCTCCAGTTTTCACCAATTGCTTGTTGTAACCGGACAGCGGAGCCGAGGGTTTGATTCAGTGGAGTTACATTTGCAGTTCTGTCAGTCTGACTGTGAAGGCACTTAAAGGGTTTTGCTGGCTTTCATCGGTGAAAGAAGCGGCTGTTCGTGAGCGTAGCGATAAGCAGAACAAAGAGAAGGTAGATTTTGGACTTCAGTTATGGTGGTGTTCTTCAGGACTGTTGGGGAATTCCTTTTCTCCATGCAGAATGATCTGTTGAATTGAACTGGGTGTAGGGGTGAAAACTCAGCGAGTGAATTTTGGAGTACTCTGCGCGTGAGAGAGAGAGAAAGCAAAAGGCAAGAGAGTTTTTAAGTCTGAATGTGAAGGTAGATGAGCAACCAAATCGGTTCTTAATAGGAGGGGAGGAATGGAACTGGAGTAGGTGATTAATCTCTTACTTTGTCCCTCGATGAATATTGTGGTGAAAAATACGGTCTATGGCAAACTGTCAGAGTGATGAGGTGTTCACATCACCTTCTGTAACGTTTCTTCTCTTCTCTCGAGGTTCTTCCTGAACACCAATGAGGTGACATCTGTTTTTAAAAACTTGGGCATGATTGGATGGGGAACAACAGGGCAGTAAGTATTGTTGTTTTTTAATGAAGAGGCTAGGTACAGTAACTTACCTGTTCTTCTAATGGTTAAATATTTATTGGAAATTAAATTTTAAAATGAAAAAAAAAATCTGCGTGTGCTAGTGGGTGTCTAAGAGTGTGATGAAACAAAGCAAAGCTGCAGATACTGGTATTGCAGTTGGCATTCCAGGTCATCCAGTTAGTGTTTCAGTTCTGACATCTCGGTTTTACTTGTGCTTCACCCAACTGTTTCCCCGTGTCGCTGAAGAGATTTTTCTGTGCTGTGCTTTTCAGCTGTGGCTGGTGTTTAACGATACGATCCTGTGATTGTTCCCTAGGATCGGTGAGGTTGGAAAAGACCTTTAAAATCATCGGGTCCAACCGTAAAAGTAACACTGCCAAGTTTGCTGCTGAGCCATGTCCCTAAGCACCGCATCTACACGTTCATAGTACAAGTAATAGAGATGTTTATTGTTTCAGCAGTCACGTCATCTAAGTGTGACGTATGAGAGCAGCAGGAGGTCATTTTTTACAGCCTCTGTGTTCCTCGGGTAATTGCCTTTCCTCCTAAGTGAGGAAAAGGCAAAGGTTCTGGCAAGGTAGTGGATTCTAGCCTTTTACTGTCTTTCTTTTAACAATTTAAATGTGCGCTAGGGCATCCCAAATAACAAAATGTCTTGAGGAGCCAGCTGCCATGTGTCGTTCGTGTGCTCTGTTTGTGATGGGACAAGCATGAGAGAGAATTGGCTGCATCAGCTGCAGGAAGGGAAGGTCAAGCTATTCATACAAACACGAATCGAGTTATTTTGATAAGATCATTTTGCACTTTTTTAACGGGCAGCTTGACATTTGAATAGAAAAGGGTTCCTTCTCAGTTAATTTTGAGAGAATTTATTCCAAGTTGTATTTTATTTACCTCAGGTTTAGAGCACAGCTTCCCCGTCAGTTAGGAAGTACCATCCTGCAGTATAGCCCACCTAGGATTCCACAGGAGAGAGAAGTCTCAGTCGTAGTTTCTCACATTAATAGTTCGAGTGATTTCTATCTGCAGTGGGTAAGTTTAGAAATAAGGTCTGTTTAAATAAAACTCTGAACAAACCTTTTAACGTTTGGCTACTTGTCTTCCACCTTAAATAAGCTACTGTCCGTCGCTTGTAACCGGTTTTAGGATTCCTGGAATTAGTAGGTGAGATGAATTCTTACAATCCTAGCTTGATTCCAGGAATTCTTAGAATTCCGGAAGGTTAACACATTTTGGTCAGTTTTGTTAGATGGTTAGTTCCTATGCGGGCATGCAGTGGTTTACTGTTTCAAGCAGAGATTGGACAGGGCAATATCCAACAATTGTCAGGCTCTTTGATTCACGTGAGGTGTTCCTAACCGCTGTGTCATGTTGGGGGAGGCCTAGGAAGTACATTGCTAGAGAAAATGGCCCTTAAGAGAGCAACAGTACCACGGGGCAGGGGTGCGGGGGGTGTGGGGGTGTGTGTGTGTGTGTGTGAGATTTGTTTTTCTCATTTTAGACAGACAGCCTGGATTCTCTGTCTCCTGCAAAGAAAATTCAGGAGGTGTATAGACATGAGCATGGGACAAACGTGGAGATGCTCTGCCCAGTTGAAGGCCAAGCCTGCGTGGCAAAGTGGGAAGATGGGAATTGGTACAGAGCGCAGATTCTAGGTGAAGTCTCGGTTCTTTCGCTCTAACGCTGGGTTGGGAAGTCAGATGTGGCTCTAGATCACGGGCTGTGAGCAGTAACAAAGCTGTTGTTTTCACTGGGCATTCTTAGACTGGCGGGAGGTTCATAGAGTCAGTAGTACTAATGCATGTTATGACCTTTTGCTGTTACTGGAGAGGGTTATGCATTTTTATTTTTCTTTAAATCAAGAGAAGCGGTATACTTCATTTTCTATATATTATTGAAATTCTATGATCTAATTATTTTAAATAATTTTTCTCTTACTGCTACAGTTTGCACTACAGGTTTGTCTGTTAAGCCAACCTCTGAGCCTAGCTCGCGTGGGTCGCTTATTCCCCATGGCAATTCCGAAGGGGACTGGCCGTTCTTGTGCTGGCTCCTGTGCTGCCTGTGTGGGCAGCGCCGCGTGCCTGTGTGCTCGCGTGTCTCCTGGGCACATACTTGATGTGCCAGGGTCTCATGAAGTGGTTAGATAGAAGGGGACCAAACTGCGAACTCTGTCGTTGCAGGAACGTGACAGAGCTGACTCTCAAAGAACAGAGTTTTGGAACTGGGTTGTAGGACACTTGAAGCTGTGATATTTGGTGATTGTATGGTGTAAATGTGGGGTTTGCTCTGAAATTCGGGTGCTTTAACCTGTATCAGATACTCATTTTTTGTTTTAATAACTTGGGCTGTTTTTCTTGAAGGGCTGCCAAGTCATCAAGCAGTTTTGGTGAAATATGTTGACTTTGGCAATGTTGCCACCTTAACTCTTAAAGACATACGCAGAGTCAAAAAGGAGTTTCTGAGCTTTCCAGAAAAGGTAAATTAGAGCTCGCCTGGATTAAATACTCAAAATAAACAGAATCTGGGTGGATGGAAGAGGAAGGCGAGGGTTGTTAACGTTCAGAAGTAAATAAAATGTTAAGCCAGTTCCTTGTCACATTGAAAACCCGTTTAATTGGTTTGGGATCATCCAGTTTCATCCAGTTTTAAATGAAATCTGAGGCTGCCTTGGGGTGAGGAGGTGTCTGTATAGTGTGTGTGTGTTTAATTCAGATCCAATCAAATGGCGGTGACGTGGCAGCAGAAGCCGAGGTCACGCTGTCTCGCTGTCCTGCGTGAGCGCAAAGCAGAGGCTGTGACGGGGCTGTGGTGAGACGGCCTTGGTGCGTGATGGGAGATCGATAACTTGAGTCCTCCTGTAGGCGATCAGGTGCAGGCTGGCTGGCATTGAGCCCTGCAAAGGGGCAGACGAGTGGAACAGAGAAGCCAAGGCAAGATTTGGAGAAATGACTGAAGGTAAAATCCTGCTGTGTTCAATTTTTGGTAAGTTATCGAGTTTCTGTTTCAGTATGATTGAATTGACTCAAACGTTGAAACATGCACTCTCGTGTTTTAGATAGTGTTTGTTGGAAGCGCTTGTGCTCGTACTTGTGACAGGTGGCCTGGAGTGAGAGTATCTCACCATGAGCCAGCTGGAGGAGACCTAACAGATGATGGCTGCTGACAAAAGCTCTGGTTATGGCTCCTCTTACAGACCACACCAGCCTTGAGGGACATAAGTGTCTTGGTTTATTAAGAGGGGCCTGTTTCCAGAAGTGCTTGCTGTCCTTGACTCTTCTGACTTTACTGGTAGCTGGGAGTGGGATCGCTGCGGCTGTAAAGCATTGCAAAAAGAAGAAACAAGCAAGAAGAATTTCAGCTAACACATCTATGCCTTAGTAGGATTTTTCTCAACACCATTTATTGTTAACCTGTAGCTCGTTATTTTTCAGCGCCTGGGGGATGGTGGTTTGGAGCCCATCTCATAAATGAAATGACATGTAGCAGTTGTTTTTTTTGTACAAAAACATGGTGTAATTATTGGTGTATTTGAAGTTAAATTTTGTAGATACGTGCAAAGCTAAGCCTCTGCATTTTGTTGATGTTCAGAATCAATTGCTTTATAAACAAAATGTCATTTTACAGAATTCTGTCTTTTATAGTACCATTTGCCTCCAAAGCCGTCAGTAGTCTTTATACTGTCATTGGGTGGCTGTAGTTCTGTTTATATTATTCATTCACAGAAATTTTAGAGGCGAACATCTTGTCTGTTGAACTTGTGGACTCCCCTGCTCCTCCTGGAAGAATCTTTAGTATTAACTGCCAGCTAGTTAAAGAAGACCTGGCGTCCTACATAACTGGGTAAGTACTCTGTGTGTAACGTAAAGTATGTGGAGATACTGAATTTGTGTAGTAAAGTTTCTGGCTTTAATATGTTGCCTCCAGTGACTGTAACTTACCACATTTGTGATAAATTCATGACAAGTCACATTCCTCAGCTGATGTGAGTTACAGAGTGTAACTCTGCAGTTTGGCGTGATCGAGTTCTCCAGCTGAATCTTGACCAACGTCATGTATTGGAATTGTAGTTGATGGAGAAGGTGGAGATGAAATGTCTGCATCGTACTTGTAGTGTGCTTAAGTGCCCAGTCCTCCCAAACTGGTTATCGTGAAGGTTCCCCTTCCCTTGTAGTAAGGAAAGAAATACCCCTTTTGTGTGTTGGACCTGCAGCTGAGGTGAGTCGTCTCTGTGGAAGGTCTGTTGTTGGAGAAGAAGTACTGAGGTAACCAGCTGTGACAGCCACAGACAGAAGGGTTGGGAAGCCTGCTGGGGGAGATGGGGCTGATAAGGAGATGACAGGGCTGCATTTAGTTTGTTGGCTTTTTGGAAGGCTAATCCGTGGGCTGTGTTTGTGAAAAACAGTCATTACTCTCTCGTGAATAACTCTTGAATAGGGATGAGAATAAGAAGATTGCTGTGTAGAAAATTTTGATTCCGAAAGGGAATTTCTGAATTTGCTTTTTTCAGGAGGAAGTAAGTAAGTGGATTTTCGTCTCTTAGCTCAGAAATACGACTAAGTCCTAGGAAGACTTTTCTTTACTGGTCACGCTTTTCAGTCAGGTTTTTGTCAAGTGAAGGAGCTTTATTGAAACCTGAACAGCAGAGTTGTTTTGTCACTGTCACTGGGGTGTTTTATTGTGTGGCAGCTGCAAACAAGCAGCCGTGTGACTTTACTGAAAGTGTCTAAAGTTGGTGGCTTGCCTAATGTGGATTTTTGTGGTCACTCGCTCACTGCCCCCTCCTTGGTTGGACTGGGGAGAAAACAGAAGAAAGAGGAGCAAGAAATCTCATGGGTCAACATGACAGAAGACAGGGAAGTTGCTTACCGACTACTGTTGTGGGCAAAACAGACTCAATTTACCTTAGTTTATTGCTAATTAGCATAAATCCTTCAAGACTGGTGCAAGCATTGTACCCAAACAGTTACAGCAGCCCCCTCTCCCTTTCCCAGCGCAAGTTTGCTCCAAGCCCCTCTCCTCCCCTGATGCCCCGGCTCCCCTCAGTCCCTTCGGTGAGGCCGTGGGCAGGGCAGGGTCTGGGGCCAGGACCAGCCGTTTCTCCCCGCTGCTCCTTCCTCTGTGCTCTTTGCTTCCCGTGCTTCAGCACAGGCCCTCCGCAGGCCTCGGTCCCTTCAGGAGCGTGCCTCTGCCCCCCTCCAATACCCTCTGCTCTCCTGACCTTGGTTCCTTCTCCCTCTGTTCCCTCTGTTCTGTTCCCTCCTCTCTCTCCCTGGCGTTTCTGCCCTTCAGGAAAGGAGAGGTGCCACCAGCTCCCGTTAGGATTACTCTTCCGTGTTTAAGGTTGTTGTTGGGGGATGCCCAGGCCAGCCCTGAACTGGTAGAAGAGACTCTAAGCGGGAGAGCACAGCTCCGCTGAAGCTGGCTTGCTGGCCAGCAAACCTTAGTCACCTCGCTCTTGCGTTGGGATAGGAAGTAGTCCATGCAGAATTCCGGGGAGCAACCTTGGAGCCTGAAGTTCATTCCAAACAGATGGTTTTTGCTGATGGGTGTGCAGTGATACTGCTGTACTGGAGTTACTAGAGAGGGTGTTGGAGGACTCGTAACGTGTGCTTCACCTGGGAGAGCTCTCTGTGGCACGTTGCCTCTGTCCGTTTCCCAGTTCAGGCTGGTTGGACACACGGCAAGCGTTGCTTGTGAGCTTTGGTGTTCCTTTCTTCCCTGGTTCTACAAGGCGGCTGTTTTACCCGTTGGTTTCCAAACGCCTGCCCCAGGCAAGTTTGCAGAAATAACTGTGGGGCAGTGGGCAGTGGGTGAGTCAAAGCTTCAGGGAATTTCTCTCTGCCAGAGCAGTTTGTTTCCTTCCCGTGAAGGAAGGCATAGACGGGTGGTAGATCTCCGAGAACAGAGCTTCTTCCTGGCGGCCCAGCAGTGCCCACAGTTAAACTCACGCTTGCCGTCTCCTTTGGTCAGCGGTGGTTACCAGAAGCCAGTTCTTTTGTGTTCACAGGTTTTTGTTGGAGCTGCAGTCTCTTACGGCTCTAGCTGGCGCAGCTCACACAGGCTTGTCCTGAGCCGGGCTGTGGCTCAAAGTACCTACCAGCCACCTCTGGGTTGCTGCTGGGCTTTATTCTATCCGGTTCAGGCCATTTAAACAAGTTTTCGTCAAGGTGTTGCATGACCAGACTTCACTCGGGACTCTGCTGAGGACAGTGCTGGCACCGGTTGCGGTGCGTTTGTATGCTCAGGGACCGCTAGAAAGGTAAATGTTTGGCTGACGTTCATCATCTTCACGTCTGGAAGGAATACTTACACATCTTAGAAGCAGAATGTTGCAGCTTTCACTCGGAGACAACACTGATCTCCCAGAAGCTTGATGCCGGTCATTTGATGTCTTTTAAGCCAGACGCAAACGTGAATGTTCAGCAGTCCGTTTGTGTCAGGCTTGCTTTTCTGCTGGCAGCCTGGACTGTGTAGTGCTGCCATCTCTCAGCAGAACGTGCAAGGATGCCTTCTGAAGGGGAATAAAAGCAAGGTACTCTCCCAAGTGTTTCAGCACTTAGAAATGATTTTGCCTTTTTTTGTCTGCTTTTCTAAGTTACTTGTTCTTCGCTCTTCTCCGCGTTGAGTGATTCCCGTCATGTTGAACTGTTGATTGAGCTCTTTTTTGTGTTGTCTCAAATGGCTTTAAACTTCCCGTTCCAATGACTTTATGCTCTTTACAGGTGCCCTGAAAGTACTGGTGTAAGGCCCAATGAAATATGGGATGTTCCTCTAGAAATTCCTGAAGCCTCGGAAGCTTTAAATCCTAGAGACGTGGAGTCCGTGGACGGAGGAGATTTCAAATCCCTTTCTAAGCAGGAGCTACAAGCGAGAATTAGTCATGTTGTATCTCCCAGTAAAATCTTTCTACAGTGGCTGTCATCAGAAAGGACACTGAAAAGGTACTGAAATCCAAATGAATTTTCTCAAAGCATTCTTAGGACAAACTGGTGAAGTGTAGTTAGAGCAAACTCTGGTGCTGTGGGCTCCCCTGGCTTTGTTGGGGAAAGTCTAGGGCCAGAAGGCAGATTGGCACTATGTTGTGTTTTATTAAATATTTGGGATTCCAAATTAAGCACATGTCGAACTCCTATTTCTGGTCAGTTCTAGTGTAGTAAATGTTGGGGCCTGATAAATGCCACACTGTCCAGAAAGAGATGAAATCTTTCTGCTCTTTCTTTTCTCCTCCACGTTCCCGTGTTAGAAATCTTGCTAAAGAATCCCGGTATCTTGCATTGTAGAGCTTCAGTCAAGTTCGTTCTTTCCAGGTGCTTCTAATAGGCTGTTAGGAAAGTCTGAAGGCCATTTCTAGACATGGTGTATCCATCCGCCTGCCTTTGGCAGGTGTTTAGGTACGGCATGTGTTTGGGAGCTCCACTTCAGGTATTTCTAACGTGTCATGAAGAAAAACAACAATACTGTGTGTCTGTTAAACGGTCACTGAGACTGTCCTGTGTGCTAGTTGGGCAGTGGTGGGCTAAATACCCCTTCATTCGCCGGACAAAACTGGGCCACTAGAAACGTGGTTTCCTTGAATGTTAGTTTGCAGGAGAAGATGGCCACCACCTACAGAGAATCCCAGCCCCAGCCCGTGAAGTGGGAACGTGGCACGCACTGTGCTGTTTACAGCTGTGAGGTGAAACAGTGGCAGAGAGGTCGAGTAAGCAGGACTGTGCCTGACAGCTGTGCAGAGGTAAGCCTCTTGCCGGGGGAGGGTTTGTGCTTTGATTTCTAAAGGTTGTAAGCGTGCGCTGATTGAAATAATGTCAAATCTCTGCTGCTTACTTCTGTGTTAATACAGTCTCATCCAGCCTCTGCTTTTGTTGAGAGGTCGGGTTCTGTTGTGCGTTGCTGCAGACAAGCTTTCTGTCTGATCAAAGCGCAGGTGCCTGTAGCAGGGGCCCGGCCGTGGCGGAGGGCTCAGGAGGTTGACTGTGCGGGTGTTTACGCGATGCTTTGCACCATGGCAGATTCCCAAGCTGCAGCCTAATGGTTTAGCTTAGATTCCAGCTGCGTGAGCCTGAGGGTCCCAGTAGTTCACGCTTCATCCAAAGTAAACGAGGGAGCCAACTGAAGGGAGAGCAGCACCCCAGCGCCCATGCCGTCCTGCTGTTGCTTGGGCCCTAAACGGGCGGTGACGCCCTGGGCCGAGCAGGGGTAACCTTTTCCCCGGGAGCTTCTCCCACAGGGCGGCTTTAAACAGGCGTGTTGTTGCGCTCATTTGAAAAGAGGGAGGAGCACCAGAAGAGGCATTTTGTGAATAGATAACCACTTGCCTCAAAAGTCAGAGTGGCTTTTTAATCCTGCAGATAATCCAGGGCTGGATTGCCATGGGTTCTCTCCACCCTCATCAGCTGATGCCCGTGGGTGGTGGTAGTTGGGAGCAGCGGTGGGACCTTCTCTACTTGTGGTTTGTGTCGCCTGCTTTCTGAGGCAAAGAGCCCTCGAGCAGCTCTTTAACCACCTCGGAGTGAAAAGCGGGGGGTGGAGAGGAGCTGTTCCGCCGTTCCTGGGTTTACAAACTGAAATGCACCCGCGTAACTGGAGCACAGGAGAAGAACTTTTCTTACTCAAGTCACAGGCCCTGTAAAGTTGTTGGACCCCCTTTGAGCATGTTTGTGTGTGTTTTGTCCTCTCGGCCCGCTGCGGTGGTCACCGGTGTTGTGTGAGGAAGTACTTCAGCACAAAGGCCACTCAGTGAATCCTGGTACTGTTTGTTTGAATTTTGTTCACCTCTTCAGGCATGCTTTGAATTCTGTTCCTTACAGCAAAGAGTGAGAGGGGGGTTTTGTTCTGTTCTGTTGTGTTTCTTATCTGTAACAGGTAATGCTTTATGATTTTGGAGCTGAAAAAACAGTGGATATCAGCTGTCTAAGAAGACTCGAGGAAAATCTGAAGATCATTAGGCCATTGGCAACAGAATGTTCCTTGGCAGATATAAGGTAGCCTTTCCTTATACGGAGTAGCAGTCTTAGACACCTAATAATGCCATAACTTAGTATTTTTCTGTGTTAGCACTGATTATTTGGGATTTGGATGGGCTTTGCTTTTTGAATAAAGAAGAAACGGGATGGCAGCTGTGATTTGCTCTATAAAAAGGGTTTTTTTTTCCGAAGGGTTGAGCTACTTACCAGTAAAGCAGAAACGGGGCTATAGAAAGCAAGAAAGCATACTTATAGGATGAATTCTAAAATAGTGGGCAGATGGTAGAGGTTTTTCTGACTGCACTGAGTGCTTTTTTTCCTTGTCTCAGAGTTTGAGATGAATGTGGTCTCGTGAAAACATGCAGGAGGTCAGAGAACCGGGGTATCGTCCCGTGCCTTTGTTTATGTGCCGTCTGTGCTGTGAAGAAAAAATAATCATGTTTGTAAAACCTGTTCTCTGAATGAATATAAAAAGCCAATTTGCAGATGACATATGGATTTTCCTTTGTTCTGTTCAGACAGGCGTCATCCTTCTGGACCTCCTGATGCTCCTCATTTTGAAGTTTTGGGGTTAGATTTTTGAATTCTTTCTGTCGTGTAGATCCAGAGATGAATAACCATTTCTTTTTCCTGTTGACTGTAATGGAAACTGTCTTTTTTCCCCCTGACAGTTCAGGCAGTTTCAAAAAACATTCAAAAGCCGAGTAAAGGGCAGGGTTTGTGGTTAAGCTCAGGAGATGCCAACTTCTCTTGTACTAAAGGGATCGTAATTGTTCTGTGTCAGACCAGCAGGTGGAAGCCCGCAGTGGACAGCAACAGCATGCGAGTGTTTATCCTCTTACCTAGCTGGGGCACGAGTCAAAGTGATCCTACAGGTTTGTAACCAAACCCAGCAGGATTTGTAAACTTTCTGTCAGGTTGTCTCTTAGTTTTTTATTTCTTTTTTCTGAATGTTGTTACTCTTCAAAAAGTCCTGAATGGAGTTTGCTTAGATGGTGGTGTTTGCTGTGGGGAGAAAGGTGGTGTTTGCTGTGGGGAGAAAGGTGGTGTTTGCTGTGGGGAGAAAGGTGGTGTTTGCTGTGGGGAGAAAGGTGGTGTTTGCTGTGGGGAGAAAGGGGCTTTTTCTGTTTTCTGCTTTACTCTCGTTATTCCCTGGTGCGTTAGAGCAGTTTGGCCCCCGGGGCGGAAAGAACAGAGTCTGAGCTACATTTAGTTACTGAAGAATAATATTTACATCTTTGGGATCACTGGATGCTGACAGCTTTTATGGACAGGTGAGCAAGATGCTCACGTTCTTGAGGAGAACAGTCTCAGCAGCCACTCTATTAGCTTTCAAGTTTGCTCGGAAATGGAAAGAACGAGTCCGATGCTGTACGAGCATCGTTAGTCACTGAGTGCTTGCACCGGTAAAACAAAACGGAATTATTGTGGGGGTTGATGGATTCAGTGTCCGTTGGCAGCTGCCAGCGAGGCTTTACAGTGTGTCTGGAAGTGACAGCACTGGTGAGCACAGGTGGTTACAAGTGGGCTTAAAGCTCCTGCTGGAGGAAAACTGGTGTTTGGCAGCTCATGCAAGTGACAGAGCTGAGGGACTAAGCAAGGGTTTGTGCTGTGATTTGGGTTTTTTTTTTTAAATGACCTGTTTAGAACAGGTGGTAAAACGATGGGAACTGTGACACAGATCAAATGGTTTTTGTCTTCTGATGTGGGCACCAGTTGTTCAACGACGTCTGACTGGCGGCCAGTACCAGTACAATGGAAAACGCCGGTAGTTAGCGGAGCTGCACAGTGTAATATGTTGTCGATCTCTCTCATTTTCTCCAGGAAAGGGATGTGGCTGGTGCATTGCCTGTGAAAATTCTTTGCAAAGATGAAACAGGAGAATTGATTGATATTGCAGAGCAGCTTGTTAAAAAGGGTTTGGCTTTTCAAAACAGGAGGTTTGGATACTTTCCTTTTTATGTTCTTTCTGACTCTCATATTTGCATCGTGATAAGCTAATGAGTAAACCAGAAGTTTGCACTGTCCTCTACAGCACATGTGGCAGCTGAACTCCATCTGCAGTGAACTACTTGGATTATAACGTTCGTAGTTGTACCCAGTGCACGTTTCAGTTCTCTCAGCTGGTAGATGAGATGTTGGGCAGTATTTTAACAAGCATTTGCCATCTTGGTGTGTTTGGGTTTTGACTTCTGTTATTTTGTTCTTTTGCACTTTTCAAGTTCTTTGCCAGTTAATGTGTTGATATGCTTTGATTGAATCTGCTAGAACTCATAAAGCTGGTGTGGCTCGCTCAGTCTCCAAGGAACATCTTAAAGTACATTTAGAGCAAGGGAACACACGACTGGACGGCTGCGGTTCAGAAACGGCACGTGTGAAAACCAGCGCTGCTCTGGAGGACCACATCGCTGTTTCAGAGAGTGAAGAACAGTCGTGTAAAACACGTGTGTCACAGTGTCGTTCAGGAATGGGTGAAATCTATAAACCCCCCTTTATACCTGAAGCGAAGACTTTTCAAGCTGTAGTGAGTTGCGTTGGATGCGATGGAACTATTTATATAATACCCAAATCCTCCGGTAAGGTTCCAGAGAAGAAAATACGTTTGTGCCTGTGAATCTGCTGGCTTGGGTGCACCGGAACATGGCAGCTCTGTGTGCTGGTGTGCGTGTCCTGTGCCAGAGCCCGGCTCTGGAAGGTTCCTGCTGGGGAGGATTGCTGTTGGGAGGCGATGAGGCCTTTGGCAGGGGGGGCGAGGGGTGCATGCCCGTGCACCCCCTCCGCTGCAGCGGTGGGGAGAGCTCCGGCAGCTCCCTGGCAGAGGAAACCCTGATCCCCGGAGGAGTTGCCGTGCCCTGACACCCACCCCAACGGGCTCTCCCCTCCTTCCGTCCGCCCCAGAAATCCAGGAGGCCCGAGCGCTTTGACAGGCGGGTTACTCACCTCTTCTCTGGGCAGTCTGGGGTGCAGCAGCGAGTGCTTGGCTTTGGAACGTGGAGCTGGTGGTACGTTTTGCCGCTGTTGAGGAAGGTGCAGGCCTAAAGATGCTTGGGAGTTAGCCTGGTTCTCAGCTACTGCTGGACTTTCCCCTTTCCGCATGAGCTCAGTACCCAGTTTCCCAGTTTCCAGAGGGTCGTCCGGACGTGTGTTTGGTGGTGGTTCATGGTGTCCTGCTGCTGTCTCTGGCAATCTGTTGCATTGCTCATGGAGAGGCTCTTGTACTAGTGCTGTCAAGGTGTCGATTGCAAAATTTACAGACCCTCCTTCTCTGAGATGAGAGTCCAGAAATACTAATGGCTTCCCAATTGGAAATGCAGTTTGCTTTTTGTTTTGAGCAGTAGCGTGTTTGCATATGCTGGACGTCGAACATACAGATTGTGTCAGTGTTGGAAAATATTCTTTGGAGCAGCACGTGTGGTTTCTGTTTATACAGGTCTTCACCTGAATCTGCTGGGGTTTGGTGACTGAAATCATTTAGACTACTATGTTATAGACTGTTTTGAATTGATTTTTTTTATTCCTCCCCCCACCCCCAGAAACGGCACTAAACCAATTGATGACTGACATACAAAGTAACCTCCAGTGCCTTGGTCTTCTGCAACCCTACTGCTGGGCAAAGGGAGAAGCTTGTGTTGTAAGAGGACCAGATGCCATGTGGTATCGAGGTAGAGTTGTAGGACTCAGCAGTGCCTGTCTCCAGGTAAGTTTGATTATATGGGGGGAGGGGGCATGTGCGTATGAACAGGCGCACGTGTATGTTAAAAAAAAAAAAAAAAAAAGGCAAATAATCCAGTCGTCTACCGTCAGTTTATGATCACACCTTTTTTTCATTCAGCTGACCTGACTTTCCAGATGCTCATTCTGCTTAAAAGTGTGGTAACTGTCCGGATGTTAACGTTTCTGTTAAAGATGAATTCTACGTACCTATCTCAGTTGTCACAATCTTTCCCGTAGTTTTCCTGGTGATGATAAATGTTCTTAAGTAAAAAGCTCCCCTTGATCCCCTGTAAGTAATCCCTTGCAGGTTTTTTCTTCTTTTGCTGTTGGTGTTACCATGTGTGGAACGCTTTGAAAATACTTGGGTTTAGCTTCCCCCCACCCAGAGAGTCGGGGCTGGCTGTGTGTTTTGAATGCTTTCTGCTGCACAGGTACAGAGCTCCTTTTTCGAATGAGCAGTTAATCCTACCTAAACTCTTGAGTCTGCTTGCCCTCTTTCAACGTAGATTTGCAAGTCTGACTCCAGCCTGGTTCACGCATTCTTTATGTCTTTCACTTCTAAACTGCTGTGGGTTATTGCACAACACGTGGAATCTCTTGCAAGACAAGTTTGGAAAGTGAACTTCTGACCTGCCATAGCGGTTTTTTAATCCTTTCCTTCATTTCCACCTCATCACATCACCTGCTCTCAGCAGACCGTTATTTTTTCCCCCAGAGAAGTGAATGCTGTCAATGAACGCGTTCTCTGAGTAAACTTGACTGAATTATTTCAGGAAAGCTTTTCTTTTCCTATAGGTACAGTACATAGACCATGGTTACATGGAGAGGGTTATTCCGTGTCTTCTGTATCCAGCCGCGCTGTATGCTGGTGTTCCTGCGTTTTGCATACCCTGTGAGCTCCACAAGACAGTACCGGTGAGCAACAGTGACTTGGAAGAGGTTTTAGCTGGTAGTTACTCAAACTGGTACGCTGTTGAGTCCCACCAAGGTTGAGGCTAGTTGCTGGCGTGTTTTCTTGCCTGCGAGGATGGGGAGAACAGCTGGAGGATGGTTTCAGCAAGGCAGGCTTTTACCAGGAGCTGCCGGATGGCTTTATGAAGTGACCGTGCTTCAGAAGCAGCTGTCCTTGGAATTAAATCTTTGTGAGAGGGGACGCTGCGGTAGTTGGCAGGATGATACTCAGGAGTGGTAGTTTGTTTTGCAGTAGCAGCGAGAAGAAGGGGGGCCTGGATTTCTTAATGCAAAATAGCCAGAAAATTGTCAGTCTTCAAGTCCTGCAAAAGCGTTTCTGTCATTCTGCAGGTAGCTGTGAGGGAAACCCTCTGTTACCGCTGCTCAGCTCATGGGAGTGAGTGGTTTAGGGGTTTTGTTAGTCGGTAATTGGTATGTAAACAACGTTCTCGGGTGTCATCACACCTTAGTCCCATTTGAATGGTGCATTTAGTAAAGTGAATTACTGAAACGACTGGGTCACTTTTGAACTTGTTCTTAAAGAAAACCTTTTTATTGCTGGGAGCAGTTCAAGGGATAGATTCAGACAGACAGGCTTATCGGCCTGCGGGTTGGGACGCAGACAGATATTGCAGGGAAACACAGAAGTCTTTAAAGTGTCCTGTGTTTCCTGTTGTCTGTTATCTCCGAGTGTAATTCTGTGTCTTTGGGTTCGGCTTTGGGTGATTGTGCACACAGACCTTGTTATGCCTGGGGTAAAGGTCAGCCTTGGCAAGCAGCGTCTCTTTCTAAGCCACTTCAACGTCTGAACTGGCTGGTGGGCTTTGTCACACGGAAAGTTTTAGTGTCCCAAAGAGCAGGTAACGTTTAAACTGTTGTAGACAAATCAAACCAGTGATGGGTGTTTTCAACCAAGTTTTTCAATGATAGTCGCCTATTTTCATGCCCCTGTGTTGAGGATGGTGTGAGGCTTAGTGTCAGCGTCTTAACGTGTGGCGATTTTCTTGCTTTCACCCAACAGATCGGCAGTTTTTGGCAGCAAGGTGCAGTGGATTGCCTTCAAGAACTATTTACACATGAGGAGGTTGAAATCCATGTTCAGGTAGCTTAATGTATTCATGGGTGTGGAATGAGGCTTACTTTCTGTTATCTTGCTTTAATTTCCTTTTAACTTGCATCAGGAATAATAGGTGAAGGAGTACAGCAGTCAGAAGTTCTGTGTTGCTGAAGAGGGTCAGGACATAACAAAGCTGGTGAGCTTTTTTGTGTGTGTAGGTGTGTCTCTTGCTGCTGTCCCTCTGACATTAAAAAGACTGCTCAGTTGCTCGTCTCTGCTTCAGAGGATCGTTTTCCCCTTCAGAGGACGCTGCTGTCACTGCTGATGTAATCGTGGCGTGCATGGCAGTGATGCAGTTAGAAGAATCTCTCAGCGTGCGTTAGAACTGAGTAACGGTGAAACCCCAATGGTGAATCAGTCTCTTGTTGCGTTTTGGTAAAGTCAGCACGTGACACGCGACTTTCTGCAAACTGTCTTGAAATGGGATTGTACCCTTAGAACAAAAAAGAAATTTGGAAAACAGCCACCAAGCTGCGTAAGGCGGTTGTAAGCAAGGAGCGTTCGGAAAGCCCGGAATGCTCTCCGCAAGGCATGTAGCATTAAGCAGACCCGGTCCAGAAATAAGCGGTTCAGAAGAATGTGTAAGAAAATGGGTGTTGGAGGTGTTCATTTGTGGACCAGAAAAGGAGCAAGGCGTCCAGAGCTCGAGCTGGTTCCGGGAGCAGAGCCTCGGGAACAGCAGAAGGGGGAAGCCTGCAGCTCTGAGAATGTTCAGCCGCGATCAGCTCTGGGTTTAGCTGCAGAGAGGCTCAGCAGCCCTCCATCCTCACAAGCCAGCTGCTACGCTGCGTTGGCTGAAGGATACCGTTACTATGTAAAGTACAGCCATTACCCATGTTATTATTTTATAGTAACTTTACTTCCTTGCTTCACATGCGTGTTTTCGGGTAGGTAACCTGGTAAGGACTGTGGTCTGTTCTGGGAGTGTTGTCGTGCTGTTAACAGTGGTAATGAGCTGCTTATGCAGAGCCCGCTACACCGGTGTCTTGCTTCAGAGTGTGTTCCTGTCTGCGAGATGAGCTTCTGCTGAGCTGACAGGCGAGTTCAGGAGCTGGTCTTTGTTACCGTAGCACCATCCCAGCTTAGTCATTAGCCAGGAGATTCCCTGGCAGGCAGTAGGGTGTTGGAGAGCACCCCAGAACCCCAGGCGTGGTGAGCTCACGGCAGCGAGTCTCTTTCTGGGTGAACGTGTGCACGTGAACGTGTCTTCGTGTGCATACACGTAGGTGCAGGTGCTGCCTTGTGCTCCTAGATTCAGGCCTGGGGGACTGTGACCTTGCTTCATTTGACACACGAGTTTTTAATCTCTTTGTTCTGAGCTGAGGTTTAACTAACCGTCATTTCTAGAATTACTTTTTCTACAGCAGTTGACGACAAACCCTTTCCAAGCGTCTGAGCCAAAATAAGTCCCCAGTTCCTCCTACGGCCTGTTTTTGTATTTAACCGCGCTGCCTGTCAGCCCCTCCGTAGGGAGGTACTTGAGGTCTGCAGGTTTTAAGCTCATGATCTGAGCGAGCCCTTGGCCAGCCTGGTCCCTTGTAATCTGCCCCTGGAAATGGCAATGCTGGCTTTTGGAACAGTCCGTCAGCTCGGGTCGGAGGAGAGCTGCGCTTCAAACTGCTGTTGACACCCTGGGCACGTTCATTCAGTGAGCCCCTGCCTTCTGAATGACAGCCAAGGCCGTGCTGAACAGACTTGACGCACAGCCGTTTGTGATGGGACTGACTTGTAGTCGTCTGAGCGCTTCCAGCCTCACCAGGAGCTGTTCAGCCACCAGCCGTTCTAGGAGGGACCAGCGTCTCCTCAGGCAGAGGGAGAACCCTTTAGGCAGAAGCAGCAGCGTGCGAAGGGCTGGTTCCTTCTCCTCTGATTCCACGTGGGCTTCCACGGTAGGAGAGCAGATGCTGCAGTTGGTGTTGCAGCACTGCCGGCAGCGTTGCAGATCCCAGCACTGGGACTGCGAGGTGGTTGGGCCCTGCGGCTTGCAGGAAGGCTTATTCCTCCTGTCCCTGTTCCCCACTTTTACACAGGCAGTTAATTCCCTCTGGAACCGGTGATCTGTACGACTGAAAGACCTGCCCGATCCCCTGAGCTGTTGTTTCCTTGTTAGAAATTTATCAGGCCAGGCCTGGATGAAGGACGGGGCTGTCACGTGACTGTGGCCGTATGCTGAAGGCCAGCTGTGTGGGTCGTGGGTCCCGCCATCTGTGACACCAAGAAGACCTGTTCTGTGGCTGATGTTCGCAACAAGTCCAGTGGAAAGGCGTTCTGCAAACACCTGGGTAGAAAGCCCTTTCTGCTTTCCTTTTGTCAACAGGAGAGGGAAGTCTACGGTACCCTGTCCGTGTCGGGGAAGTACAGAATCTGAGACTTGCCGGACTGTCACTTCGATCTTCCTCACCCTAAAGACGTCTTTAATGCCTCAGCCTACTGGCTGGGCTCATGTAGGCTGCTCAAGGCCAAAGCTTTGCGTGTGGTGAAGGAGGTACGAGGTGACACGCTGCCCTGCAGCCTGCCCTTTGCTTTCTTTGGATTGAATTCCTCGTGCTGAAGAGCGCTCCTGTGTTGCCTTATTAAGTGTGCAGTGTTAGGTGATGTGTGAATTATCTATTAAACATTCAGGGTTTGGCTGTGGCTTCAAAGATGCATTAAGGAATGTGAGGCCTTTTCAGGTGTTTCAAGAACAGGCGGAAAGGCAGAAAGGCAGAGGGACAGCCGTTCGAAACGGGTAGCTCCTTGAGCGGTCTTGGCAGGACACCTTTTTAGGGTCAGTGTTTGCAACTGGGCTGTCCACGCCCTGGTGTGGCAGATCTGGCAGTAAGCACCCTGCTGGCAGCGAGGAAGGGCTGGTAACACAACAGCAGAGCTGCGAGGGCAGTTTTTCTTTCAAAGACGCGCACGAGAGGTGACCAAGGTGCCCGGCTGGGCGATGTGCAGTGCTCTGTTGGGAACAAGCAGGAATTTCAGAGGAATCTTCAGAGCCAGGTGCAGTCAGGTGGCCCGTCACAATATTCCTGGTGGTTTGGCAGAAGTCTGGCACTTTGTGTGTGTCTGTGATCTAGTTAGATGTCCTTTCTTTACCGGTATTTATCAAGATGGGTTTGTTGGGTTTTTTAAGCTGTTTTATTTTGCAGTTATCGGTATCTGATTGCTTCCACTTTTTGTTTTGGGGAGAAGTAGATGTTTGAAAAATAAATTATTTCAGAGAAATTGTGCCTTTTGTTACGTATGACATTAAAGTACGAGAGAGGACAGGAGCTGTACCCCGGAGCTATGGTCCAGCTGAGCTATGTGCTATCCATCCTTACTTTAAAGGCATAATGGAATGTGCCAAGGTTGATTTTGTCCTGAGCCAAGTGAGCGCACGGCACGTAGAGCTGAACCTGTACAATATGAGGGTCTAGAAGACGACAGACCGGAGCGTGCTGTGCTGCCCAGACAATGGGCATCTGTACCCTGCAAAGTCTGTGATCTGTTTTGAACGTGGGATGATGCTGGCGGCTAAGGAGTCAAATTATCCTTTGCCTTTCTCGTAAGGGATAGCTTGCTCTGGCAAACTGCAGTAGCCTTGGGCACGGCATTTGGGTTAATCCGTGCCAATAAATTGCTGTTATCTTTGTTTTTCTTTCTAAATATTTTCTCTCTTTAAAGGGAATGCCATATTCAGTGCACTTTTGAATTAACAGCAGCCAAGTTAGCAAGTCAGTGTGTTAGAACCATTTCAAAGATAGATGCTTTCTATTTTAAAAGTGTTAATTAACTAGTTCTCTTCTGTTATCTTTTAGCTTAAGTTTTTGTTGGAAATGTTGATTAATATCTTTTTCGTCAAAGACATGCTGGTTACATTCTCAGATAACTCCTTTGTGCCAGGAATCATCCCAAAGCTAGTTTCCATTTTGTTACTAAACATGATGCCTGACCAAAACCTCTCTTGGTCTAGGAGCTACTCGAAGAAGACGTTCCTGGTTTGCCTTCGTACCTGTTGCCACCGCTACCTGGTCCAGGAGATCCCTTTCCTGTCAGAGTCACCCATGTGGTGTCCCCTGAGGAGGTACGTTTTGTGAACATCTTGGATCTGTTGCAGTCAGGAAATGTTGCAGTCCCGCCCTGCTGGTGAAAAGGGCGGGACAGCTAACAGTTTTAGGTGATAGAAAACAGTGGGTAAGGTGGCAAAAGGCTGCTGAGTTGTTGATGCAGATGGTTGTGCACTGCAGCTGTCTGCATGAACTCTTGCTTGAAATACCCTCTTCAGTGAGGGCGGAGAAATACTGACCGTTTCCCTGAAAAGATAACTTTAAGAATTACAGTACTGCAGTCTGGTGCTTACCTTGTATCATCAGAAAATAGGTCATTGGATTTTCACTTGGTGGAACAGTGGTGATTTATCTCTTCCTTGTCCTTCAAAGGTTAAATTACTGGAACATTGTAGAGTGAGGTGAACATTTTCTGCCTGTTACAGTTGTATTTTACGTCTAAGTGATTGCTTTAAATTCAGCCTCATGGCCTAACAGAAATTCACCCCACCAATTCGCGTGACTATAAGTATTGGGGGGCGGGGGGGATGGCCTAGGGTGTGCCTATCCGTTAGTACCCTGTACATTATCCGGGATTGATTTTCCAGGTAGGCAGCGATGAAGTTGTAACCAGAAGTCCAAGGGCAATCAAGAGAGACTTCAGGGTCTTGGGAGGAGCGGTGAAGGGATCAGGAACACAAGTAGTGTTCTCCTTTCCTTCCAGTTGCAGGGAGTGACGAGGGAAGAGACAGGAACAGCCATCAGATGAATACCTGGCTCCGAGCCCTGTGTCACTGGCAGAATTTTGGGGGTTTTGATCACAGGACCCCAGGCAAGTTGTTGTTGTTTTCTTACCGGAGAGGAATATAAAATGTTTTTGAAAACAAACCAACCCAACAAAACCCCGGGGTGGTGTTTGAGCTGTGGTTGCTCCTGAGCATTAGTCTGGGAAGTACATAGCCACGTGATGTCACATCGAAAAGGGATTGTTCGTGTAACGTTACAGGCCTTTGCTTGCAAAATTAAAATAAAGAAGAAAAAAAAAGAGAATGGAAAAAATAATTGATTTTACTTTAAGATCTTAGAGTCAGGTCTCAAAATAAGTCTGTTGGGGTTTGGTTTGGTTTGGCTCTTTGTATACTGCCAAAAGAAAAAAGAAAAAAAAAAAAGATGAAAAATTTTACTTCACAAATTCCTCACGAAGTCTTGTTTAATGCGGTTGCTGTTTCTGATGGTCGTTGTCTGGGCTTTGATTCTTCTGCATAGGCATAGGGGGAAAATCACACATCTGAGGGTTTTTAATTCTTGTAATGCCCCATATAGAGGTTTCTATGAACTTGTCCTCTGGCCTTAACAGTAGTGGGGAGCTGTCAAGCCTGAAGGGCCCTGCTTTTGTAGCTGTAAGAATGGTAACACCTGCCTTGTCCAAATACTGCTGCTGTAACAGAAATAACCCATCCGTTCTAGTGAAATCGGTTTTGTCTTGATTCTCAAGGGAAAGAGGCTCCAAGTTAGACATCCTAATCGTATGTCTTGCATGTGTGGTTTTGTGATCTGGTTTTACAGTGCTATTAAATTAATAATTTGCTTTCAGTGCTGAGACTTGTTTTCGGAGTTTATGTTTTCTTCCGGGAAAAACAGAATAATCTTTCTTTTGCATGGTTAGACTTCCGTGGTACAGAAAGCTGTTTAATGATCTTTTCTCACTGAAGTGTGCACCTGTCAGCAAGGAAGTTGATTAAAAATAAATACACCTTGTGCATGGTCTAAGTAGAGCCTGTCCCTCAGCACTGCTCCAGCAAAGACCCTTCGGACGAGAGGGGTGTCGTGAGCGCTGGCAGTCCCCGCTGGCCCTCGGCCCTCACTCCAGCTGCACTTCCATGGCCGGGGAAACACCAGGTTTGGGCACACGGCCCCGCTGCTGGGGCAGGTGCTGCTGGCGGCAGCGGCGTGACCCGCCTCGTCCCGAGGAGCCAGCAGGGATCGGGGCTTGCGCTGGCAGGAGCGGGCCAGCCTGCAAGGAACGGCGCGCCGGTGGAGACGCCTGGGGTTGGTGCAGCGGGGCGGTCCCGGGGGTTTTTAGGGCACAACCCAGTGCGGCTTCGGTTCAGGGAAGTGTTTCAGCGAGCCTGACCTTTAAATGATGCAAGTGCCCACACTGAGCTGAGCGTGGTTGCTCACACGCTCCCCATGAACTGGGAGTCCAGCATCATCCTGGTCAGTGCTCCTGACTGCCGAGCTGCACCGACTCCTCCCCGTTGCATCAACGTCCAAAATGATTTTACTCTTCTGTGGCAAATCACTGCGCCTGGAGCAGCCCCCCCCCCACGGCGGCATGACCTGAGCTTTGGTCGGAAGGGAAGAGCGATCGAGTGGGGGGTTTCACCGATCCCCCGCTGTGGCTCGTGGCCCTGCCCTGAAAAGCCCCGGCAGCGGCCAGGGGTTGCCAAAGTGTGGCGGAGATCAGGTCATCCCAGCGCGGCCAACCCCCCACCAACCGGCCTCGGCTGCAAAAGCCTGATCGCAGGGCTCAGTAGCCCGTTTGGCACTTGCCCCCCGCTCGTGAGGGAGGAGAAACCGCGCCCGGGGGGGCGACCACCAGCCCCCCCGCCCCCCCCCCGGTCCCGCCGGTGCCCTCCGGCGGCGCCTGGCCCGCGCGGAGGTGGCCGCGGGCCGTCGCGGGGCGAAGAAGCCGCCCCCGAGCGCCCGGTGCGGGCCCTGCCCCGCCCTGCCCAGACCCTCTGCCGCGACCACCGCCCCCGCCGCCGGCACCGCCCCTTCTGCGGCCCCCGCCCCGCCTCTCCGCTCGCCTCCGCGGCCCGAACCTGCCCCCGCCCAACGCGGCCGGGCCGGGGCTGTTCGGGGGGCGGGCGGGGGCGTTACGGCGAGTGGCAGCCGCCGGCCCGGCCCTCCGCGGCGAGGGGTCACCCCCACCCGAGCCCCAAAACCAGCCGGGGCTGGGGGGAGCACTCCAAGGCGCGACTGGGAGAAGTGGGGCTGCTGGAGTTGTTGGGGGAGGGGGTGGGGAGGTGAGGGGGAGGTGGATCCGTGACTTGGTTTCCCCTGCTGAGAAGGGCTGGGGTTTTGGGGGGGAAGCACCAGTGGGTCTGTGCCTCAGTTTCTCCAGTTGGGAGCTGGTTTGGGGCACCTTGGAGAGGTGGAGGATGAGTCCGTGCCTCAGTTTCCCCTGCTGACAGCAAAGTAGGATCCCATTTGCAGGGATGAGGGACTGACTTTTCCTCCCACCCTGTGCCTCAGTTTCCCCTTGACCGTGGGGCAGACCCCACCCCAAGGGCTAATTCTGAGGAGGTCCAGCCAGCAGCCTCCGGTCTTCCCAGTTTAACACTAAACAAACTCTCAGGGAAGGTGTGGTGCCGCATCCCATGGGGTGCTGGCCGTGACACTGCCGCGTGCCTCAGTTTCCCCTGCGAGGCTCCTGGGAGCCCCGGCCTTGGTCCCCACTGAGCTCTGGGGCTTCTCACCCTTTTATTTCCCTTAAAATCTCCCTTTTTTTTTTTTTTTTTTTTTGTTTGGGCTTGTTTTGGTTTGGTTGGTTGTTTTTTAAGCTATTTAACCCAAGGGGGCAGTGGCCCTGCCTGCTGAGGCACAGGTGCATCCCCCGGGCTGGGGTGGCAGGGGGTGGGACACAGGTCTGTCCGCGTCCCCGTGCCTCAGTTTCCCCTGCCAACAATAAACGCTGCGTCCTGCGAGGCCGTGGCCTCCGCGTCATCTTTTGTGTCTCACCCTGCCTGGGTGGTCCCCCAGCACCAAGGCACCCATGGATGTGGGGGTGCAGGATGAGAGATACACCCTGGTTTGGGGGTGCAAGTTGTGGAGTTAACCATATTTAGGGGTGCAGGGTGGGGGATTTAACTGGACTTGGGGGTGCAGTTGGGAATATAACCAGATTTTGGGGATGCAGGGATGGGAGAAACAAAGATGCCGCAGCATCCACCCCGACAGCCTGGCTCAGCGGCACCTGGTGGGGGGGGGGGGGGGGGGTGTGCTGAGTGCCCTCTAGTGCCGCTTGAAACAGCCCCGAACTCCCCATTTCTTCTCTGTCCTTTCTGCTCTGTCTGGGTTTTCCTGCCTCTCTTCCCCTTTGGACCGGGGTCACACGGGGGAGGGGAAGAAGGGACTCGCAACTGCCCATCCTCTTGTTCGTCACCCCCCAACATCCAGGCAGATGTTTCTTTTCCTTTTTCTCCTTTTCCTCCGCACATGGCATTAACATCTCTCCTTCTAATCCACATTTTTTCTCAGCGTTGGGGTTTCGGGAGCTGGGGGTGGATCAGGCCCCTGCAGCTCGCTCCTGCGCTGCCGCAGTCGAACGTGCCCGGCACGGCTCAGGGCCCGCTGCCAGCCGTAGCCAAGCAGGGCATCACCGAAGGGACTGGCGACCTGGAGAAGAGACAGACCATAAGCTGCACCCATTCACCCCGTAACGCTCCAGTCTGGCCAGTCCGTAAGCCTGATGGATGGTGGTGTTAAATTAATGGTTATAGCAAACTGACCGGTAATAGCCCGTCCCTGACAGCTCCATCCCGAGGGTACCCTCAGTGGTAACAGCAATACAGGCGGCCGCCTGTTGGTGGGTGGCCGCTTTGGTGGTAAGGACCTGGTTTTTATGATTCCCGTAAAAGAAGAGATGGTTGTACTGGTCCTTTGCAGCCATCGCATGGAAAGGGATCTCTCTTGGTAGCAGTGGAGGTGGTGTGTGGACTGACCGTGGCTACAGCTGTTAGAACTGCCTCTGGAGACCAGGCAGGGCAAGCACAGAGAAAGTGGTTTAGTATTTTACCCACTCCTGAGTGCATCCGAAGTGACAATGGGCCACACTTTATGGCCACAGCGGTGCAGCACTGGGCTCGAGGGGAGGGCATCAGGTGGGTGTTCATCCACGGTCTCATACTCAGGCTGACCATGCAGTCGAATGAACCCGTGGTTTGATTGAAAGATGTGCCGATGTCTGACACCGTAACTGGGATGTACAGCCACCACAGGCGGTCTTTATTGACAAGAACCGCTGGGGGCATCATGGAAACCCCAAAATTCGAGCGTTTTGTCCTGTGGGACCATTAATGGGCATCGCCCCTGTACCAGATGATAAAAGGGACACTGTGGACATACGTGGGCCAACCTGTAATGGTGAGGCTGCCTTCCCTCGGCATTGTGCCCATGACCCTGACGAAACCCAGAGGCATATTTGCCTGGGAAGTCCTGGATGGGAGTGGGAAATCCACCGTATTGGTGCCGGTGGATAATCCCTGACTTCTAACCCTGAAGCCCAGTTTCCAAGCTGAGGCCAGCCGTGTTGTCTCACAGGGACAGCGGATCGCCCTGGTGTCCCTGCTGGCCATGGTGACAACTAGGACCTGGATGACCATGTGGTGGCAAAAATGCCAGTGGGATTCACCTGAGCGATGAACTTATTCCTTCCTACCTGCTCATGACACCGTGGAGTGGGGACTGGAATGGCACTACCCTGCGTTTCAACATTCCCAGGGCAACAGCTGAGTGTGGTGCTCAGTGGAACACAATGCTGTGTGACCAAAGGAGAAGGAGTGTGTGGAATAGGGCTGCATCCACATCCGAGATGTATCGATGCCACCTCGGGATCAGAGCAACGAAATGAAGAAAGTGGTAAAAGGCTGGGAGGCAGTTGTTGCTGTACCAGGGACTAATGGGTCGGGGAAAGTTTTGGAATGTTTGGATTTTAATAGGTGACTGCAGTTATGATTATTGTAATTTGTATTGTAATAAGCCAGAGTAGGCGTGCAGTACTGAAACCTGTTAACGGTAGAGTGCACCCCCTTGAAACTTGTTCTGTCCGTGCTGGACAGAAGGATAATTGAGGAATGACGATCCACAGCGAGCACGAAAGCTCCCCGAGGTCACGCTCGCTTTTAACGCTGGAGGCAAGAGGTGGCTGCACGACCGCTCCCAGGAAACCAGTTGAGTAACGGCTGTGGTCATGGGTGGGCTGTGGCAGATGCACCCGCCCTGGCAAAGAGCCAACATTGACAGGGACTTGCCAAAGGCAACGATCAGAGTTCAGCCGGTAAGATCTGATCATGGCGTTTACCTCACGGTTTTGTCACTTGGCCCCAGCTCATGAGAGCTGACCCCAGCCCGAGCCGAGGGGGCGCAGCCGGAGCCCAACCAAGAGGTGCTGGGAGCCACTCCGGGCCTCCGGGGAGCAGCAGGGCTGCGGCCAGGGACTCTCCCGGGGGCTGGGACGTGCCCGAGGGCGCTGCCTGGGGCTGAGGGCCCTCACCCCCCGGGGGCCTTAGGTGAGTGGAGACCCCGCAGATTCTGTCCGTGAGCAAGCCCTCGCCCGTCGGTGAGTGGTTGCAGGGTCGGGGCACCGGGCGTGGGCCGGTTCCCCCTCTGTGAGTGGGGTCATCGTGCCCAAAGGATCGATGGTGAAACTTGGGCATTCTTGGGCCAAGCCGCGGAGTGTGATATTCCCAGCTGACCCCGAGCTGTACTGCACTCTGGTGGAGTGCTGGCTGCGTGGGGTGGGAATAAATCCCCGTTCTGAGCGGCTGCTCCGTCCGGTTTGTAGGTACCTCCAGGACATGGGAATGCTGGGTCCCCCTTGTGCTCCCCAAACTCCTGACCCCCCCCCCCCAAGCAAGCGCTCAGCTGGGGCTGTCGCTGCCCCAGGCACAAGCACCTTGTAAAGAGCTGAATTAGTTCTGTGATTCCTTGCTGTAGGCAGCATTCAGGCTTTGTGACCCTTCATCCATTGCCTCACACCTTGGCATGGGTGACTCAAGGCAGTCGAGCACCGCGCTACAACACAGTGTTAATCGATCGGAGCCTTTTCTAATCTTTTTCCCATTTCCACTTTCAAGCAGCAGTTTATTAGTTCAGTGCTCTGTAGTTTAGAGGGGGGTTTCAAATCCTCAGCTGTCAGTGAAAAATCCATCAAACAGCTGAGGTAGATTACCTTATTTTAGTCATCTAAGAAAAAAGAATCTTCAAGGTAAAAGGTTGTGCTTTTGGAATCCCTGCCGTGGTGAAACACAGCAGAGGGCTGGCTTTAAGAGTGCGGCTGTCGGTTTACTTGGTGCTTGACTTCCTCTGCAGTTCGCCTCAGGCCATTCTTCTTCCCTCCTCATCTGATTTTCTCTCCCCCTCGGAGTTCAGAGGCAGCAGCATTAGCAGCCCCCAAAGTCTGCTCTGCCAACCACTCTTCTATGTTCATGAGCCAGGACAGGGGAGACGGGGGGACAGGTTCATGCTCCGAGCTTCTCAGCAACGGGGGAGGAAGCACAGCACAGCTCAGCTCAGACCCTTCTTCCACCTCACGGGCACTTTGAAGCTGACCTGTCTTCCGAACTCCCGCAGTACCTGCAAGCTCAGTGCTGCTGCCAGTGTCTGCTCCAGCTCTCCAGTGCAGTGGGTGCTGGGAAATGCCACGCTCTCGCCCGGCAGAAGGCACTGGCTTCCTTCCCCTTGTCCCCCTGCTCCTCCTCAGGGCAAGCGAGCTCTGCCCTCACTGGGCCCGTGCATTGTTACCCCAGGGGCACCCCAGCTTGCAGCAGTGAGACCTGCGCTCACTCACAGCTGGGAGGGGCTTGGGGGGGGGGGCGGGGGGCAGTTCCTGGCAGTCCTGAACGTCAGCTCGTAGCCAGTGCCGGGCTAAGTCCCTTTCATGATCATCAATAAGCAAGTCCTGTTTGGGTTTGGTTTTTTTTTTAAATGATAATAAGGAAAGTGACACATGAGGTGCAGAAAAGACTCTACAACCTGCAAGGTTACACAGTAGGTGTGTTTATTGCGCACAGATGCACGGGGGATCGCTCCTCCACACACGGGCATACCCACCGTGGCCGCTTGTCCAGGATTTATACAGTTAAAACATCACCTATTTCGAAACGCCTGTACATATTTGTGATCTATCCCCGAAAAGGCAGTTCCTTCTGGTCACTCCATTTCTATAATCTCTGCCTCGGGCTCCTCCTCGGGGCACTTGCACAGTTCCTCCTGGTGGTCCTGGGCAGGGGTCTTCAGGGATGAAGGCCATAGGTCTTCCTCGCTGTGTACTCCTCACCTCTCCCCTGGAATCTCTAATTTGGCTGAGCTTGCAGTCCCAGACCGGTTTCAGCCTGGTCTGTCCCTGTGTGCACACCTGGCTATCTCCTCTTTGTTCTTGTTTAGAGATGGATGTTAGCGAGCCCTCCTTAGCCCTTAGCTCCTTCTGCCTTTGACGCCTTTGAGCCATGAATTAGGTCCTTGTTTCTGTCCTTTCTGTTTCCCTTATCAGCTTCTTTCTCAAGCAATTTGCAGGGGTTAGTGACTAATTGCTTACTTGCCTGTATGTTAGTTCTGGGAAGCAAGTTTTAATAGTTTTAGCTTTTTCTATGTAGCTCCCTATTAATATTTTCGATATATCTTTGGTTATAAAATATATTTTCTATATGGCCCCCTATCAGTTCCCCCTTTTCTGTTGAGTTAAGTGAATTCTTTTACTACAGCCGAACACAATGTTCCTCTATCTAACATTTTTAAAATACTGACTAGACTCACGTTTCCGTCGTCATTGGTTCTTTTTCAATTCATTGTAGGAATCCCCTGTCTTTTGAAAACACCATAAACTACATCAGACTGTTATACAAAGGACTATAAACAAAAGGATAATTGTTATCATTGTGACAAACAATTGCTTTAACCATGTTAGGTTTGACAACCAAGAGGTTAGCTTTTCCCACAGCTTAGAAAAATCCCAGGAGGTGCTTTCTTCACAGAGGTGTAGTGAATCCAGGCACTTTGTTCCCTGAGCCTAATTGCCGTGAAAGAGGTGAGAAGCACTTGATATGGTCCTTCCCACTGTGGCTCCAAAGTTTTCTCTGTAAGAAACTTAACACACCCATAGTCTCCAGGCTGTATGTTAGGCACTGGCCCATCCAAACCCCTGCATCGGGTTCCAAACAGCAGTTTCCCAGATTTACAAAGCTGTTTCCCTAATGCCACCATATAGGAAGTCATCAGTTCTTCACCAATTTGTGAAGAGGTTCCCTTTTGTACCGCATAGGGTCGCCCATATAGGATTTCAAATGGGCTTAGCCCTTCCTTAGCTCGGGGTCTAGTTCGTATCCGTAGCATTGCTAGGGGTAGAGATTGTGGCCAGGCCCAATTGGTTTCTTGTCCTAATGTAACAATCTGTTGTTTAATCAAGTGATTCATTTTCTCCACCTGGCCACTGGATTGTGGCCAGTATGGAGTGTGTAGTTGCCAGTCTGTCCCTAGATGGTGGCTTATTTGTTGCACTATTTTGGAGATAAAGTGCGGCCCTCTATCTGAGGACGTCACTGCTGGGACTCCAAACCTGGGTATGATTTCTTGTAGCAACACCTTGGTCACCTCTCGAGCTTTGGCTGTTCTGCATGGGAAGGCTTCTGGCCAGCCTGAAAAGGTATCAGTTAGTACAAGCAAGTATTTACACCCTCCTTTTCTAGGAAGTTCCGCAAAATCAATTTGCCAGTGTTGTCCCGGACAATTCCCTTTCCCAATTTGGCCCATTTCTGGTTTGGGGACAATTTTTGGATTAGTCTGGAGGCAAAGGTCACCTTGCTGAGTCACTTGTCTGACAGTGGTGTATAAATTTCGAGCCGTCACGTGTCTGATAAGGTATTTGTGTAATGCCTCCGCCCCCCAGTGTCCCTTCTTGTGTTCCTCCCGGACCAATGGCCAAACCATATAAGAGGGGACTATGAGTTTCCCATGTGATGTTACAGCCCACCCATCCTCATTGGATGTTCCTTCCAAATCTGTGATTAACTTTTGATCCTCCTTAGTGTATTCTGGCTTACCTTCTAGGGTTATCTGTCCGTCTGGGACTAGTGCTCCCTCCCCACCTTTACCATTTCTTTAGCTGCCTGTTTTGCCACTCTGTCCGCCAGTTCGTTTCCTCTTTCCAATTCAGTGCTCACTTTCTGGTGTGCCCTGATGTGCATAATCGCCACCTTTTCAGGAAGTTGGATTGCATTTAAAAGTCTTAAAATTTCCTTTGTGTGCTTGATAGTCTTTCCTTGGGAGTTCAACAGTCCTCGCTCCTTCTAAATTGCTCCGTGGGCATCTACCACTCCAAAGATGTATTTAGAATCAGTCCAAATATTCACAGCCTTTCCTTCGGCCCTCTCCAGGGCCCGAGTGAGGGCTATGATCTCGGCCTTTTGCGCTGAGGTGTCAGCAGGTAGTGGTCCAGATTCTATTACCTTTTCAGCAGTGGTGATGGCGTACCCGGAATGTTGTTTTCTGCCCAGAACATAGCTGCTCATATCTGTGAAGCAGTGCTCTACCCCATCCATGGGGGCATCTTTGAGGTCGATGCGGCTAGAGTACGTGGCCTCAATCGTCTCGAGGCAGTCGTGGTCCACTGGTTCTCCAGTCTTCCCACTAAGAAATCAAGCTGGGTTGACAGTGTAACTGCCATGGAAACATGTCACAAATAATAGTTGCTGTTGTTTACCATGGAAACGCTCTCAAAATTGTAGGTGCCATGGAATGCCATGGAACGCTCTGGAAATCCTATTTGCCATGGAGTGCCCTAGAAACGCACTGGAACTATAGTTACCATGGCATTCCATAGAACGGTGCAGAACTTCTATTTGCCATGCAATGCCATGGTATGCTCTTGAACTTCTAGATGCTATGGAATGTCATGGAAACACATCACAAGTAATACTTGCTGTTAAATGCCATAGAAACGCTCTGAAAGTTCTAGTTGCAGTTAAATGCCATGGAACCCTCCGTAACTCCTAGTAGCCATGGAATGACGGAGAAACACTCTGGAACTTCTAGTTGCCATGGAATGCTATGGAACGCTCTGGAAGTACTAGTTGCGAGGTAGTGCCATAGAAACACTCCGGAAATATTAGTTGCCATGGAATGCTCAGGAACGCTCTGGAAATTCTAGTTTCCATGGAATGTAGTGGAAGGCTGTGGAACTTGTAGATGCAATGGAATGTCATGGAAACACACCACAAATAGTAACTGCCACGGAATGGCATAGAAACGCATTGGAACTACTACTGACCATGCAATGCTATGGAACGTTCTGGAATATCTAGTTTCCATGGAATGCCATGGAACACAATGGAATTTCTAGTTGCCATTGAATATCATGAAATGCTGCAGAACTTTTAGTTGAAATGGAATATCACGGCAACACATCTCAAATAATAGTTGCCATGGAATGCCATAGAAATGCTCTGGAACTACTAGTTACCATATAATTTTATGGAACACACTGGAACTTCTAGTTGCCATGCAATGCCATAAAACGGTGCAAAACTTCTAGTTGTCATATAATACCATAAAAACGCTCTGGAATTAATAGTTGCCAAGAAATGACATGGAACCCTCAGGAACTCCTAGTTGCCATGGAAAGTCATGGAAACACATGGCAAATAATAGTTGCATTGAATGACATAGAAACGCTCTCAAAATTCTAGTTGCCATGGAATGCAGTGGAACCCTCCGGAACTCCTAGTTACCACAGAATGACGTAGAAACACTCTGGAACTTCTAGTGTCCATGGAATGCTATGGAATCCTCTGGAACTTCTAGTTGCCGTGGAATGCCATGGAACACTGCGGAACTCCTCGTTGCCATCAAAATGCCATAGAAATGCTCTGGAAATACTAGTTGGCATGGAATGCCACGGAACACTGCGGATCTTCTAGTTGCCATGGAATGTCATGGAAACACATTGCAAATAATAGTTGCCATGGAATGCCATAGAAATGCTCTGGAACTCCTAGTTGCCATGGAATGCCATGGAATGCTCTGCAACTTCTTGTTGCCATGGAATGCCATGGAATGCTCTGGAACTCCTAGTTGCCATGGAATGCATGGGACACTGCGGAATTCCTAGTTGCCATGGAATGCCATAGAAACGCTCTGGAAATGCTAGTTGCCATGGAACCCCATAGAAATGCTCTGGAAATACTAGTTGCCATGGAATGCCAGATAAATCCTCTGAAAATATTAGTTGCCATGGAATGTCATAAAAATGCTCTGGAAATACTGGTTGCCATGGAATGACAAATAAACCCTCTGAAAATATTAGTTGCCATGAACTGCCATAGAAATGCTCTGGAACTATCAGTTGCCATGGAATGCTATCGAACGCTATAAAACTTCTAATTGCCATGGAATACCAAATAAAGGCTCTGGAACAACTAGTTGCCATGGAATTCTATAAAACGCTCTGGAACTTCTAGTCGCCATGGAATGCCATGGAATGCTTCAGAACTTCTAGATGCTACGGAATGTCATGGAAACACATCGCAAACAATACCTGCTGTTAAACGCCATAGAAAGGCTCTCAAAATTCTAGTTGGCCTAAAATACCATGGAACCCTCCAGAACTCATAGTTGAAATGGAATGACGTAGAAACACTCTGGAAATTCTATTTGCCAGGAATGCCATAGAAACGCTCTGTAAGTACTAGTTGCCATGGAATGGCATGGAACACTCTGGAACTTCTAGTTGCCTTGGAATGCCATGGATCGATCTGGAACTTCTAGTTGCCATGGAATGCCATAGAAATGCTCTGGAACTACTAGTTGTCATGGAATGCCATGGAACGCTCTGGAAGTCCTAGTTTCCACGGAATGCCATAAAAACACTTTGGAACTACTAGTTTCCAGGTAGTGCCATAGAAACGCTTTGGCACTACTGGTTGATATGGAATGGAATGGAACGCTCTTGAACTTTTAGTTGCCATGGAATGCCAAATAAACCCTCTGAAACTATTAGTTCCCATGGAATGCCCTAGAAACGCTCTAGATATACTAGTTGCCATGGAATGACATGGAACACTCTGCAAATTCTAGTACCTATTGAATGCCAAATAAACCCTCTGAAAATACTAGTTGCCATGGAATGCCATGGAATGCTCTGGAACTTCTAATTGTCATGGAATGCCATTGAAACGCCCCTTAATTACTAGTTGCCATGGAATGCTGCGGAACGCTCCGGAACTCCTAGTTACCATGGAATGCCATAGAAAGGCTCTGGAACTACTAGTTGCCATGGAATGGCTATGGAAACACATCACAAATAATAGTTGCCGATGAATGCCACAGAAACCCTCTCAAAATTGTAGTTGTCATGGAATGCCATGTAATGCTTTTGAAATTCTACTTACCATGGAATATAATGGAACGATCCAGAACTTCTAATTCTAATGGAATGTCACGGAAACACATTGCAAATAAGAGTTGCCATGGAATGCCATAGAAACTCCCTGGAACTACTAGTTGCCATGGAATGCCATGAAATGCTGCAGAAATTCTAGTTCCATGGAATGCCATAGAAACGCTCTGGAACTACTAGTTGCCATGGAATGGCTATGGAACGCTCTGGAACTTCTAGTTGGTATGGAATGCAATCGAAAATTTCTGGAACTTCAAATTGCCACCTAATACCATAAAAACCTCTGGAACTACTACTTGCCATTGAATGGAATGGAACGCTTGGAATTTCTAGTTGCCATGGAACTCAATGGAACGCTCCGGAACTTCTAGTTGCCATGGTATGCAATAGAAATGCACTGGAACTCCTAGTTGCCATGGAATGCCATAGAAACTCCCTGGAACTACTAGTTGCCATGGAATGCCATCGGATGCTGCAGAAATTCTAGTTGCCATGGAATGCCATAGAAACACTCTGGAACTACAAGTTTGCACGGAACGCTATGGAAGACACTGGAACTTCTAGTTGCCATGTAATGCAATGAAACGGTCCGGAACTTCTAGTTGCCATGGAAAGCCATAGAAATTCTCTGGAACTTCTAGTGGCCACCTAATACCATAAAAAACTCTGGAACTACTACTTGCCCTTGATTGGTATGAAACGCTCTGGAACTTCTAGTTGCCATGGAATGCCATGGAACGCTCTGAAACTCCTAGTTGCCATGGAATGTCATGGAAACACATCCCAAATAATAGTGTCCATGGAATGGTATGGAACGCTCCGGTACTTATAATTGCCATGGTATACAATAGAAACGCACTGGAACTCCCGATTGCCATGGAATGCCATAGAAAAGCTCTGGAACTACTAGTTGCCATGGAATGCAGTGGAACGCTCTGAGACTCCTAGTTGTCATGGAATGCCATGGAACCACATCCCAAATAAGAATATCGATGGAATGCCATAGAAACGCTCTGGAACTTCTAGTTGCCATGGAATGCCATGGAAGGCTGTGGAACTCCTCGTTTCCATGTAATGTGATAGAAAAGAACTGGAACTTCTAGTTGCCATGGAATGCCATAGAAATGCTCTGGAAATATTAGTTGCCACATAATACCATAAAAAGCTCTGGAACTACTACTTGCCCTTGATTGGTATGGAACGCTCTGGAATTTCTAGTTGCCATGGAATGCAATGGAACGCTCTGGAACTTCTAGTTGCCATGGTATGCGATAGAAACACACTGGAACTCCCAGTTGCCATGGAATGTCATGGAAACACATCACAAATAATGGTTGCCATGGAAAGCCATAGAAACTCCCTGGAACTACTAGTTGCCATGGACTGCTATGGAATGTCTGAAACTCCTAGTTGCCATTGAATGTCATGAAAACACATCGCAAATAACAGTTGCCATGGAATGCATTAGAAACTCCCTGGAACTACTAGTTGCCAAGGAATGCTGTGGAACGCTCTCGAACTTCAAGTTGCCATGGAATGTCGTGGGTACACATCGCAAATAATAATTGCCATGATATGCCACAGAAACGCTCTGGAACTTCTAGTTGCCATGCAATGCCATGGAACGCTGCAGAACTTCTAGTTGCCATGAAATGCCATAGAAAAGCTGTTTAACTACTAAATAGCCACGGAACGCTGTCGAAGACACTGGAACTTCTAGTTGCCATGGAATGGAATGGAATGCTCTGGAACTTATAGTTGTCATGGAATGCCATAGAACCCTGTGGAACTTATAGTGGCCACCTAATACCATAAAAAGCACTGGTACTAATACTTGCCTTTGATTGGTATGGAACCCTCTGGAATTTCTAGTAGCCATGGAAAGCCATATAAACTCTCCAGAACTACTAGTTACCATTAAATGCCATGGAACCACGCGGAACTCCTCGTTGCCATCAAAATGCCATAGAAATGCTCTGGAAATACTAGATGGCATGGAGTGCCATGGAACGCTGCGGATCTTCTAGTTGCCATGGAATGTCATGGAAACACATCGTAAATAATAGTTGCCATGGAATGCCATAGAAACTCTCTGGAACTTCTAGTTGCCATGGAATACCATGGAACGCTCTGGAAATCCTGGTTGCCATGGAGTGCCATAGAAATGCTCTGGAACCACTAGTTGCCATGTAATGCTATGGAACACACTGGAACTTCTATTTGCCACCGAACCCTCTGGAATTTCTAGTAGCCATGGAATGCCATATAAACTGTTGAGAACTATTAGTTGTCAGGGAATGCCATGGAACGCTCTGGAACTTCTAATTGCCATGGAATGCCATAGAAATGCTCTGGATCTCCTAGTTGCCATGGAATGCCATGGAACCCTCTGGAACTCATGGTTGCCATGTAGTGTGAAAGAAACGCTCTGGAATTACTAGTTGCAATGGAATAGCATGGAACGCTCTGGAACTCCTGGTTACCATTGAGTGTCAAAGAAACGCTCTGGAATTACTAGTTGCCATGGAATGCTATGGAACACACTGGAACTTCTACTTACACGGAACCCTCTGGAATTTCTAGTAGCCATGGAATGCCATATAAACTGTCCAGAACTACTAGTTACCATTAAAAGACATAAAAACGCTCTGGAACTTGTAGTTGCCATGGAATGCCGTGGAACGCTCTGGAACTACTAGTTTCCATGGAAGGCCATTGAACACTCTGGAACTTCTAGTTGCCATGGAATGCTCCGGTACTTCTAGTTGCTACGGAATGCCAAATAAACCCTCTGGAACTACCATTTGCCATTGAATGCAATAGAAAGGCTCTGGAACTTCTAGTAGCCACGGAATGCCATGAAAACACATCGCAAATAATAGTTGCCGATGAATGCCACAGAAACTTTCTCAAAATTCTATTTGCCATGGAATGCCATGCAATTCTTTGGAACTCCTACTTACCATGGAATGCAATGGAAGTATCCAGATCTTCTAATTCTAGTGGAATGTCATGGAAACACATTGCAAATAACAGTTGCCATGGAATGCCATAGAAACTCCCTGGAACTACTAGTTGCCATGGAATGCCATGGGATGCTGAAGAAATTCTATTTACCATGGAATTCCATGGAATGCTTCGGACATCCTCGTTGCACTCAAAATGCCATAGAAACGCTCTGGAACTTCTGTTGCCATGGAATGCCATGGAACGCTCTGGAAATCCTGGTTGCCATGGAGTGCTATAAAAAGGCTCTGGAACTACCAGTTGCCATCAAATGCCATAGCAACACTCTGGAACTATAAGGTGCCACGAAACACTATGGAATGCTCTCAACTTCTAGTTGCGATGGAATACCATAGAAACACTCTGGAACTTCTAGTTGCCAGCTAATACCATCAAAAGCTCTGGAACTACTACTTATCCTTGATTGGTATGTAACACTCTGGAATTTCTAGTTGCCATGGAATGCCATGAAACACATCGCAAATAATAGCTGTCGATGAATGCCACAGAAAAACTCTCAAAATTCCAGTTGCCATGGAATGCCATGTAATGCTTTGGAACTCCTACTTACCATGGAATGCAATGAAACGATCCAGAACTTCTAATTATAATGGAATGTCATGGAAACACATAGCAAATAAGAGTTGCCATGGAATGCCATGGAACGCTCTGGAACTCCTGGTTGCCATGGAGTGCTATAGAAATGCTCTGGAACTATTAGTTTCCATCCAATGCCATAGTAACGCTCTGGAACTACAAGTTGCCATGAAACGCTATGGAATGCTCTGAACTTCTAGTTGCCATAAATGCCATAGAAACGCTCTGGAACTACAAGTTGCCATGGAATGCAATGGAACACTCCAGAACTACTAGTTGCCATGGAATGCCATAGAAACGCTGTGGAATTCCTCATTGCCATCAAAATGCCACAGAAATGGTCTGGAATCACTCATCAGCATGGAATGTCAAGGAACTCTGCGGGTCTTCTAGTTGCCATGGAATGTCATGGAAACACATCGCAAATAAAAGTTGCCATGTAATGCAGTAGAAACGCTCTGTAATTACTAGTTGCCATGGAATGCCATGGAACGCTCTGGAACACCTGGTTTCCATGGAGTGCCATAGAAACTCTCTGGAACTTCTAGTTGCCACGTAATGCCATCACAAGCTCTGGAACTACTGCTTGCCCTGGATTGGTATGGAACGCTCTGGAATTTCTAGTTGCCATGGAATGCAATGGAACGCTCCAAAACTTCTACTTCCCATAGTATGCGATAGAAGTGCACTGAAAATCCTAGTTGCCATGGAATGCCATAGAAAGTCTCCGAACTACTATTTGCCATGGAATCAATGGAACGCTCCAGAACTTCTAGTTGTCATGGAATGCCATGGAACGCTCTGGAGCTCCTGGTTGCCATCGAGTGCCATAGAAACGCTCTGGAACTACTAGTTGCCAAGGAATGCTATGCAACACACTAGAACTTCTACTTGCCACGGAACCCTCTGGCATTTCTAGTAGCCATGGAATGCCATATAAACTGTCCAGAATTACTAGTTGCCATCCAATGCCATGGAACGCACCGAAACTTCTAGTTGCCATGAAATGCCATGGAACGCTCTGGAACTCCTGGTTGCCATTGAGTGCCATAGAAATGCACTGGAAATTCTAGTTGCCATGGAATGCTATGGAATACACTGGAACTTCTACTTGCCACGGAACCCTCTGGAAATTCTAGTAGCCATGGAATGCCATATAAATTCTCTAGAACTACTAGTTACCATGGAATGCCACGAAAAGCACCAAAAATAATAGTTGCCGATGAATGACACAGAAACCCTCTCAAAATGGTAGTTGCCATGGAATGCCATGTAATGCTTTGGAACTCCTACTTACCATAGAATGCAAAGGAATGATCCAGAACTTCTAATTCTAATGGAATGTCATGGAAACACATCGCAAATAAGAGTTGCCACGGAATGCCATAGAGACGCTCTGGAACTACAAGTTGCCAGGAAACGCTGTGGAATTCTCTGCAAATTCTATTTACCATGGAATGCCATAGAAACGCTCTGGAAATACAAGTTGCCATGGAACGCTATGGAAGACACTAGAACTTCTAGGTGCCATGGAATGCATTGGAACGCTCCGGAACTTCTAGTTGCCATGGAATGCCATAGAAACTCTCTGGAACTTCTTGTTGCCACCTAATATTATAAAAGGCTCTGGAACTACTACTTGCCCTTGATTGTTATTGAACGCTCTGGAATTTATAGTTGCCATGGAATGCAACGGAACGCTCTGAAATTCTAGTTACCATGGTATGCGTTAGAAACGCATTGAAAGTCCTACTTGCCATGGAATCCATAGAAACGCTCTGGTACTACAAGTTGCCATGGAATGCAATGGAACGCTCCGGAACGTCTAGTTGCCATGAAATGCCATGGAATGCTGCAGAACTTCTAGTTACCATGGAATGCCATAGAAATACCCTGGGTCTACTAGTTCCCATGGAATGCCATGGAAACACATCGCAGATAACAGTTGCCATGGAATGCCATAGAAACGCTCTGGAACTACTAGTTGCCACGGAACGCTATGGAAGACACTGGAACTTCTACTTGCCATGGAATGCCATAGAAATGCTCAGGAACTAATATTTGCCATGAAATGCAATGGAACGCTCCAGAAATTCTAATGGCCATAGAATGCCATGGAACGCTCTGGAACTACTAGATGCCATGGAATGCTATGGAACACATTGGAACTTCTAATTGCCACGGAACCCTCTGGCATTTCTAGAAGCCATGGAATGCCATATAAATTGTCCATAACTACTAGTTGCCATGCAATGTCATGGAACGCTCTGGAACTTCTATTTCCCATGGAATGCCATAGAAACGCTCTGGAACTACTAGGTTCCATGGAAGGCTATCGAACTCTCTGGAAATTCTACTTGCCATGGAATGACATGAAACGCTGCGGAACTCCTCGTTGCCATCAAAATGCCATAGGAATGCTCTGGAAAACTAGTTGGCATGGAATGCCAAGGAACGCTGCGGATCTTCTAGTTCCCATAGTATGTCATGGAAACACTTCGCAAATAATAGTTGCCATGTAATGCCATAGAAACGCTCTGTAATTAGTAGTTCCTATGGAATGCTATGGAACGCTCCGGAACTCCTAGTTGCAATGGAATTCCATAGCAAGGCTCTGGAACTACTAGTTGCCACCTAATACCATAAAAAGCTCTGGAACTACTACTTGCCCTTGATTGGTATGGAACACTCTGGAATATCTAGTTGCCATGGAATGCAATGGAACGCTTCGGAAATTCTAGTTGCCATGGAATGCGATAGAAACACACTGGAACTCCTATTTGCCGTGGAATGCTATAGAAACTCTCTGGAACTTCTAGTTCTGTGGAATGCAATGGAACGCTCTCGAATGTATGGTTGCCATCAAATGCCATAGAAAAGCTCTGGAGTTACAAGTTGCCACGAAACGCTATGAAATGCTCTGGAACGTCTAGTTGCCATGGAATGCCATAGAAACTCTCTGGAATATCTAGTTGCCACCTAATACCATAAAAAGCTCTTTAACTACTACTTGCTCTTGATTGGTATGGAACGCTCTGGAATTTCTAGTTTCCATGGAATGCCATGAAACGCTGCAGAACGCCTCGTTGCCATCAAAATGCCATAGAAATGGTCTAGAAACACTAGTTTGCATGGAATGCCAAGGAACGCTGCGGATCTTCTAGTTGCCATGGAATGTCATGGAAACACATCGCAAATAAGAGGTGCCATGTAATACCGTAGAAACGCTCTGTAACTACTAGTTGCCATGGAATGTCATAGAAAGTCTCTGGAATTACTAGTTGCCATGGAATGCCATGAAACACATCGCAAATAATAGCTGTCGATGAATGCCACAGAAAAACTCTCAAAATTCCAGTTGCCATGGAACGCCATGTAATGCTTTGGAACTCCTACTTACCATGGAATGCAATGAAACGATCCAGAACTTCTAATTATAATGGAATGTCATGGAAACACATAGCAAATAAGAGTTGCCATGGAATGCCATGGAACGCTCTGGAACTCCTGGTTGCCATGGAGTGCTATAGAAATGCTCTGGAACTATTAGTTTCCATCCAATGCCATAGTAACGCTCTGGAACTACAAGTTGCCATGAAACGCTATGGAATGCTCTGAACTTCTAGTTGCCATAAATGCCATAGAAACGCTCTGGAACTACAAGTTGCCATGGAATGCAATGGAACACTCCAGAACTACTAGTTGCCATGGAATGCCATAGAAACGCTGTGGAATTCCTCATTGCCATCAAAATGCCACAGAAATGGTCTGGAATCACTCATCGGCATGGAATGTCAAGGAACTCTGCGGGTCTTCTAGTTGCCATGGAATGTCATGGAAACACATCGCAAATAAAAGTTGCCATGTAATGCAGTAGAAACGCTCTGTAATTACTAGTTGCCATGGAATGCCATGGAACGCTCTGGAGCTCCTGGTTGCCATCGAGTGCCATAGAAACGCTCTGGAACTACTAGTTGCCAAGGAATGCTATGCAACACACTAGAACTTCTACTTGCCACGGAACCCTCTGGCATTTCTAGTAGCCATGGAATGCCATATAAACTGTCCAGAATTACTAGTTGCCATCCAATGCCATGGAACGCACCGAAACTTCTAGTTGCCATGAAATGCCATGGAACGCTCTGGAACTCCTGGTTGCCATTGAGTGCCATAGAAATGCACTGGAAATTCTAGTTGCCATGGAATGCTATGGAATACACTGGAACTTCTACTTGCCACGGAACACTCTGGAAATTCTAGTAGCCATGGAATGCCATATAAATTCTCTAGAACTACTAGTTACCATGGAATGCCACGAAAAGCATCGAAAATAATAGTTGCCGATGAATGACACAGAAACCCTCTCAAAATGGTAGATGCCATGGTATGCCATGTAATGCTTTGGAACTCCTACTTACCATAGAATGCAAAGGAATGATCCAGAACTTCTAATTCTAATGGAATGTCATGGAAACACATCGCAAATAAGAGTTGCCACGGAATGCCATAGAAACGCTCTGGAACTACTAATTGCCACGGAACGCTATGGAAGACACTAGAACTTCTACTTGCCATGGAATGCCATAGAAACGCTCAGGAACTAATATTTGCCATGAAATGCAATGGAACGCTCCAGAAATTCTAATGGCCATAGAATGCCATGGAACGCTCTGGAACTACTAGATGCCATGGAATGCTATGGAACACATTGGAACTTCTAATTGCCACGGAACCCTCTGGCATTTCTAGAAGCCATGGAATGCCATATAAATTGTCCATAACTACTAGTTGCCATGCAATGTCATGGAACGCTCTGGAACTTCTATTTCCCATGGAATGCCATAGAAACGCTCTGGAACTACTAGGTTCCATGGAAGGCTATCGAACTCTCTGGAAATTCTACTTGCCATGGAATGACATGAAACGCTGCGGAACTCCTCGTTTCCATCAAAATGCCATAGGAATGCTCTGGAAAACTAGTTGGCATGGAATGCCAAGGCACGCTGCAGATCTTCTAGTTCCCATAGTATGTCATGGAAACACTTCGCAAATAATAGTTGCCATGTAATGCCATAGAAACGCTCTGTAATTAGTAGTTCCTATGGAATGCTATGGAACGCTCCGGAACTCCTAGTTGCAATGGAATTCCATAGCAAGGCTCTGGAACTACTAGTTGCCACCTAATACCATAAAAAGCTCTGGAACTACTACTTGCCCTTGATTGGTATGGAACACTCTGGAATATCTAGTTGCCATGGAATGCAATGGAACGCTTCGGAAATTCTAGTTGCCATGGAATGCGATAGAAACACACTGGAACTCCTATTTGCCATGGAATGCTATAGAAACTCTCGGGAACTTCTAGTTCTGTGGAATGCAATGGAACGCTCTCGAATGTATGGTTGCCATCAAATGCCATAGAAAAGCTCTGGAGTTACAAGTTGCCACGAAACGCTATGAAATGCTCTGGAACGTCTAGTTGCCATGGAATGCCATAGAAACTCTCTGGAATATCTAGTTGCCACCTAATACCATAAAAAGCTCTTTAACTACTACTTGCTCTTGATTGGTATGGAACGCTCTGGAATTTCTAGTTTCCATGGAATGCCATGAAACGCTCTGGAACTGCAAGTTGCCACGGAAGGCTATGGAATGCTCCAGAACTTCTAGTTGCCATCAAATGCCATAGAAACGCTTTGGAACTACAAGTTGCCTTGAAACGCTATGGAATGCTTTGGAACTTCTACTTGCCATGGAACGCCATAGAAACTCTCTGGAACTTCTAGTTGCCACCTAATACCATCAAAAGCTCTGGAACTACTTCTTGCCCTTGATTGGTATGGAACACTCTGGAATTTCTAGTTGCTATGGAATGCAATGGAACGCTCCAGAACTACTAGTTGCCATGGAATGCAATGGAATGCTCTGGAAATTTAAGTTGCCATCGAATGTCATAGAAACCCTTTGGAACTTGAAGTTGCCACCTAATACCATAAAAAGATCTGGAGTTACTCCTTGCCCTTGATTGGTATGGAACGCTCTGGAATTTCAAGTTGCCATGGAATGCAATGGAACGCTCCGGAAACTCTCGTTTCCGATGCTATTCGATAGAAGTGCACTGTAACTCCTAGTTGCCATGGAATGCCATAGAAATGCTCTGGAACTACTAGTTGCCATGGAATGCATGGAACACACTGGAACTTCTACTTGCCACGGAACCCTCTGGCATTTCTAGAAGCCATGGAATGCCATATAAACTGTCCAGAACTAGTAGTTTCAATGGAAGACTATGGAACGCTCTGGAAATTCTCGTTGCCATAGAATGCCATGAAACGCTGCGGAACTCCTCGTTACCATAAAAATTCCATAGAAATGGTCTAGAAACACTAGTTGGCATGGAATGCCAAGGAACGCTGCGGATCTTCTAGTTGCTATGGAATGTCATCGAAACACATCGCAAATAATAGTTACCATGTAATACCATAGAAACGCTCTGGAACTACTAGTTGCCATGGAATGTCATAGAAAGTCTCTGGAACTACTAGTTGCCATGGAGTGCCATGAAACACATCGCAAATAATAGTTGCTGATGAATGCCACAGAAACCCTCTCAAAATTCTAGGTGCCATGGAATGCCATGTAATGCTTTGGAACTCCTACTTACCATGGAATGGAATGGAACGATCCAGAGCTTCTAATTCTAATGGAATGTCATGGAAACACATCGCAAATAAGAGTTGACATGGAATGCCATAGAAACGCTCTGGAACTTCTAGTTGCCATGGAATGCCATGGAACGCTCTGGAACTCCTGGTTGCCATGGAGTGCTATAGAAATGCTCTGGAACTATTAGTTTCCATCCAATGCCATAGTAACGCTCTGGAACTACAAGTTGCCATGAAACGCTATGGAATGCTCTGAACTTCTAGTTGCCTTAAATGCCATAGGAACGCTCTGGAACTACTAGTTGCCATGGAATGCAATGGAACACTCCAGAACTACTATTTGCCATGGAATGCCATAGAAACGCTGTGGAATTCCTTGTTGCCATCAAAATGCCACAGAAATGGTCTGGAATCACTCATCGGCATGGAATGTCAAGGAACTCTGCAGGTCTTCCAGTTGCCATGGAATGTCATGGAAACACAACGCAAATAAAAGTTGCCATGTAATGCAGTAGAAACGCTCTGTAATTACTAGTTGCCATGGAATGCCATGGAACGCTCTGGAACACCTGGTTTCCATGGAGTGCCATAGAAACTCTCTGGAACTTCTAGTTGCCATGTAATGCCATCACAAGCTCTGGAACTACTGCTTGCCCTGGATTGGTATGGAACGCTCTGGAATTTCTAGTTGCCATGGAATGCAATGGAACGCTCCAAAACTTCTACTTCCCATAGTATGCGATAGAAGTGCACTGGAACTCCTAGTTGCCATGGAATGCCATAGAAAGTCTCCGAACTACTATTTGCCATGGAATCAATGGAACGCTCCAGAACTTCTAGTTGTCATGGAATGCCATGGAACGCTCTGGAGCTCCTGGTTGCCATCGAGTGCCATAGAAACGCTCTGGAACTACTAGTTGCCAAGGAATGCTATGCAACACACTAGAACTTCTACTTGCCACGGAACCCTCTGGCATTTCTAGTAGCCATGGAATGCCATATAAACTGTCCAGAATTACTAGTTGCCATCCAATGCCATGGAACGCACCGAAACTTCTAGTTGCCATGAAATGCCATGGAACGCTCTGGAACTCCTGGTTGCCATTGAGTGCCATAGAAATGCACTGGAAATTCTAGTTGCCATGGAATGCTATGGAATACACTGGAACTTCTACTTGCCACGGAACCCTCTGGAAATTCTAGTAGCCATGGAATGCCATATAAATTCTCTAGAACTACTAGTTACCATGGAATGCCACGAAAAGCACCAAAAATAATAGTTGCCGATGAATGACACAGAAACCCTCTCAAAATGGTAGTTGCCATGGAATGCCATGTAATGCTTTGGAACTCCTACTTACCATAGAATGCAAAGGAATGATCCAGAACTTCTAATTCTAATGGAATGTCATGGAAACACATCGCAAATAAGAGTTGCCACGGAATGCCATAGAGACGCTCTGGAACTACAAGTTGCCAGGAAACGCTGTGGAATTCTCTGCAAATTCTATTTACCATGGAATGCCATAGAAACGCTCTGGAAATACAAGTTGCCATGGAACGCTATGGAAGACACTAGAACTTCTAGGTGCCATGGAATGCATTGGAACGCTCCGGAACTTCTAGTTGCCATGGAATGCCATAGAAACTCTCTGGAACTTCTTGTTGCCACCTAATATTATAAAAGGCTCTGGAACTACTACTTGCCCTTGATTGTTATTGAACGCTCTGGAATTTATAGTTGCCATGGAATGCAACGGAACGCTCTGAAATTCTAGTTACCATGGTATGCGTCAGAAACGCATTGAAAGTCCTACTTGCCATGGAATGCCATAGAAACGCTCTGGTACTACAAGTTGCCATGGAATGCAATGGAACGCTCCGGAACGTCTAGTTGCCATGAAATGCCATGGAATGCTGCAGAACTTCTAGTTGCCATGGAATGCCATAGAAATACCCTGGGTCTACTAGTTCCCATGGAATGCCATGGAAACACATCGCAGATAACAGTTGCCATGGAATGCCATAGAAACGCTCTGGAACTACTAATTGCCACGGAACGCTATGGAAGACACTGGAACTTCTACTTGCCGTGGAATGCCATAGAAACGCTCAGGAACTAATATTTGCCATGAAATGCAATGGAACGCTCCAGAAATTCTAATGGCCATAGAATGCCATGGAACGCTCTGGAACTACTAGATGCCATGGAATGCTATGGAACACATTGGAACTTCTAATTGCCACGGAACCCTCTGGCATTTCTAGAAGCCATGGAATGCCATATAAATTGTCCATAACTACTAGTTGCCATGCAATGTCATGGAACGCTCTGGAACTTCTATTTCCCATGGAATGCCATAGAAACGCTCTGGAACTACTAGGTTCCATGGAAGGCTATCGAACTCTCTGGAAATTCTACTTGCCATGGAATGACATGAAACGCTGCGGAACTCCTCGTTTCCATCAAAATGCCATAGGAATGCTCTGGAAAACTAGTTGGCATGGAATGCCAAGGAACGCTGCGGATCTTCTAGTTCCCATAGTATGTCATGGAAACACTTCGCAAATAATAGTTGCCATGTAATGCCATAGAAACGCTCTGTAATTAGTAGTTCCTATGGAATGCTATGGAACGCTCCGGAACTCCTAGTTGCAATGGAATTCCATAGCAAGGCTCTGGAACTACTAGTTGCCACCTAATACCATAAAAAGCTCTGGAACTACTACTTGCCCTTGATTGGTATGGAACACTCTGGAATATCTAGTTGCCATGGAATGCCATAGAAATACCCTGGGTCTACTAGTTCCCATGGAATGCCATGGAAACACATCGCAGATAACAGTTGCCGTGGAATGCCATAGAAACGCTCAGGAACTAATATTTGCCATGAAATGCAATGGAACGCTCCAGAAATTCTAATGGCCATAGAATGCCATGGAACGCTCTGGAACTACTAGATGCCATGGAATGCTATGGAACACATTGGAACTTCTACTTGCCACAGAACCCTCTGGCATTTCTAGTAGCCATGGAATGCCATATAAATTGTCCAGAATTACTAGTTGCCATGCAATGCCGCGGAATGCACCGAAACTTCTAGTTGCCATGGAATGCCATAGAAACGCTCTGGAACTACTAGTTTCCATGGGAAGCTATGCAACGCTCTGGAACTTTTAGTTGCCAAGGAATGCCATGAAACGCTGCAGAACATTTCTTTACCATGAAAATGACATAGAAATGCTCTGGAAATACTGGTTGGCATGGGATGCCACGGAACGCTACAGATCTTGTAGTTGCTATGGAATGTCATGGAAACACATCGCAAATAAAAGTTGCCATGTAATGCAGTAGAAACGCTCTGTAATTACTAGTTGCCATGGAATGCCATAGAAAGGCTCTGGAACTACTAGTTGCCATGGAATGCCATGGGATGCTGCAGAAATTCCAGTTGCCATGGAATGCCATAGAAATGCTCTGAAACTAGAAATTGCCATGGAACGCTCTGGAAGACACTGGAACTTCTAGTTGCCATGGAATGCCATAGAAACGCTCTGGAACTTCTAGTTGCCGTGAAATGCCATGGAACGCTCTGGAACTCCTGGTTGCCATGGAGTGCCATAGAAACGCACTGAAACTTCTACTTGCCATGGAATGCTATGGAATGCTCAGGAACTCCTCGTTGCCATGGAATGCAATGGAACGCTCCGCAACTTCTACTTGCCATGAAATGCCATGGAACACTGCAAAACTTCTAGTTGCCATGGAATGTCATCGAAACACATCAGAAACAATCGTTGCCGATGAATGCCACAGAAATCCTCTCAAAATTCTACTTGCCATGTAATGCCATGTAATGTTTTGGAACTCCTACTTACCATGGAATGCAATGGAACGATCCAGAACTTCTAATTTTAACGGAATGTTATGGAAACACATCGGAAATAAGAGTTGCCATGGTATGCCACAGAAACGCTCTGGAATTTCTACTTGCCATGGAATGCCATGGAACGCTCTGGAAATACTGGTTGCCATGGAGTACCATAGAAACGCTCTGGAACTACTAGTCACCATGGAATTCTATGGAACACACTGGAACTTCTACTTGCCTCGGAACCCTCTGGAATTTCTAGTAGCCATGGAATGCCATATAAACTGTCTAGAACTAATAGTTGCCATGGAATGCTATGGAACACAATGGAACTTCTACTTGCCACGGAACCCTCTGGCATTTCTAGAAGCCAAGGAATGCCATAAAAACTCTCCAGAACTACTAGTTGCCATAGAACGCCGTGGAACGCTCTGGAAATACTAGTTTCCGTGGAAGTCTATGGAACGCTCTGGAAATTCTAGTTGTCATGGAATGCCATGGAATGCTCTGGAACTCCTGGTTCCCATGGAGTGCCATAGAAACGCTCTGGAACTACAGGTTGCCACGAAACGATATGGAATGCTCTGGAATTTCTAGTTGCCATGGAATGCCATATAAACTCTCTGGAACTTCTAGTTGCCCACTTATACCATCAAAAGCTCTGGAACTACTACTTGCCCTTGATTGGTATGGAACACTCTGGAATTTCTAGTTGCTGTGGAATGCCATTGAACGCTCTGGAACTCCTGGTTGCCATGGAGTGCCATAGAAACTCTCCAGAACTACTAGTTGCCATGGATTGCTATGGAAAACATTGTAACTTTTACTTGCCACGGAAACCTCTGGAATTTCTAGTAGCCATGGAATGCCATATAGACTCTCCAGAACTATTAGTTGCCATGGAATGCCATGGAAACACATCGCAAAAAATAGTTGCCATGTAATGGCATAGAAACGCTCTGTAATACTAGTTGCCATGGAATGCCATGGAACGCTCTGGAACTTCTAGTTGCCATGGAATGCCATAAAAACGCTCTGGAACTACTAATTTCCATGGAAGGCCATGCAACGCTCTGAAACTTTTAGATGCCATGGAATGACGTGAAATGCTGCGGAACTCCTCGTTGCCATCAAAATGCCATAGAAATGCTCTGGAACGACTAGTTGCCATGGATTGCCATAGAAACACTCTAGAACTTCTTGTAACCATGGAATGCCATGGAACGCTCTGGAACTCTTGGTTGCCATGGAGTGCCATAGAAACCCTCTGGAACGACTAGTTGCCATGGATTGCCATAGAAACACTCTAGAACTTCTTGTAACCATGGAATGCCATGGAACGCTCTGGAACTCTTGGTTGCCATGGAGTGCCATAGAAACCCTCTGGAACGACTAGTTGCCATGGAATGCTATGGAACACACTGGAACTTCTACTTGCCATGGAACCCTCTGGATTTTCTAGTAGCCATGGAATGCAATATAAACTGTCTAGAACTAGTAGTTGCCATGGAATGCCATGAAACTCTGCGGAACAGCTCGTTGCCATCAAAATGCCATAGAAATTCTCTGGAAACACTAGATGGCATGGAATGGCACGGAACGCTGCGGATATTCTAGTTGCCATGGAATATCATGGAAGCACATGGCAAATAATAGTTGCTGTGGAATGCCATAAAAACGCTCTGTAATTTCTAGTTACCATGCAATGTCATAGTAAGGCACTGGAACTACTCGTTGCCATGTAATGCCATGAAGCACATCGAAAATAATAGTTGTCGATGAATGACACAGAAACGCTCTCAAAATTGTAGTTGCCATGGAATGACATGTAATTCTTTGAAACTCCTACTTACCATGGAATGCAATGGAACGATCCAGAACTTCTACTTCTAATGGAATGTCATGGAAACACATCACAAATAAGAGCTGACATGGAATGCCATAGGAACTCCCTCGAACTACTAGTTGCCATGGAATGCCATAGAAACGCTCTGGAACTACTATTTTCCATGGAAAGATATGCAATGTCTGGAACTACTATTTGCCATGGAATGCCATGGAACGCTCTGGAACTCCTGGTTTCCATGGAGTGCCATAGAAACGCTCTGGAACTAGTAGTTGCCATCAAATACCATAGAAACACTCTGGAACTACAAGTTTCCACGAAACAATATGGAATGCTCTGGAACTTCTAGTTGCCATGGAATGCCATAGAAACTCTCTGGAACTTCAAGTTGCTATCTAATTCCATCAAAAGCTCTGGAACTACTAGTTGCCCTTGATTGGTATGGAATGGTCTGGAATTTCTAGTTGCCATGGAATGCAATGGAACGCACCGGAAGTTCTAGTTCCCATGGTATGCGATCGAAATGCACTGGAACTCCTAGTTGCCATGGAGTGCCATAGAAACGCTCTGGAACTACTAGTTGCTATGGAATGCTGTGGAACACACTGAAACTTCTACTTGTCATAGAACCCTCTGGCATTTCTAGATGCCATGGAATGCCATATAAACTGTCCAGAACTACTAGTTACCATGGAATGCCATGGAACGCTCTGGAAATTCTAGTTGCCACGGAAGGCCATAGAAACTCTCTGGAACTCCTAGGTGTCATGGAATGCCATCAAACCCATCGCAAATAATAATTGCCGATGAATGCCACAGAAACCCTCTCAAAATTGTAGTTGCCATGGAATGCCATGTAATGCTTTGGAACTCCTACTTACCATGGAATGCAATGGAACGATCCAGAACTTCTAATTCTAATGGAATGTCATGGAAACACAACGCAAATAAGTGTTGCCATGGAATGCCGTAGAAACTCTCTGGAACTTCTAGTTGCCATGGAATGCCATGGAATGCTCTGGAACTTCTGGCTGCCGTCAAATGACATAGAAACTCTCTGGAAATTCTAGTTGTCATGGAATACCATAAAAAGCTCTGGAACTACTGCTTGCCATTGATTGGTATAGAACGGTCTGGAATTTCTAGTTGCCGTGCAATGCAACGGAACGCTCTGGTAATTCTAGATCCCATGGTATACGATAGAAATGCTCTGGAAATCCTAGTTGCCGTGGAATGCAATTGAAAGCTCCAGAATTTCTGGATTCCATGGTATGCAATAGAAATGCTCCTGAACTACTAGTTGCCATGGAATGCCATAGAAATGCGCTCGAACTCCTAGTTGCCATTGAATGCAATGGAACGCTCCAGAACTTCTAGTTGCCATGGAATGCCATGGAACACTCTGGAACTCCTGGTTGCCATGGAGTGGCATAGAAACCCTCTGGAACTACTAGTTGCCATGGTATGTTATGGAATACACTTGAACTTCTACTTGCCACGGAACCCTCTGGAATTTCAAGTAGCCATGGAATGCGATATAATCTGTCTAGAACTACTAATTACCATGGAATGACATGAAACGCTGCGGAACTCCTCATTGCCATCAAAATGACATAGAAATGCTCTGGAAATACTCGTTGGCATGGAATCCCACGGAACGCTGTGGATCTTCAGGTTGCCATGGAATGTCACGGAAACGCTCTGTGATTACTAGTTGCCATGGAATGCTATGGAACGCTCCGGAACACCTAATTTCCATGGAATGCCATAAAAAGGTTCTGGAACTCCTGGTTGCCATGGAGTGCCATAGAAACGCTCTGGAACTACTAGTTGCCATGGAATGTTATGGAATAGACTGCAACTTCTACTTGCCACAGAACCCTCTGGCATTTTTAGAAGCCGTGGAATGCCATATAAACTGTCCAGAACTAGTAGTTGCCATTGAATGGAATGAAACGCACTGGAACTCCTAGTTGCCATGGAATGCCTTAGAAACTCTCTGGAACTTCTAGTTCCATGGAATGCCATGGAACACTCTGGAACTTCTGGTTGCCATCAAATGCCGTAGGAACGCTCTGTAACTACATGTTGCCACGAATCGCTGTGGAATGCTCTGGAATTTCTAGTAGCCATGGAATGCGATATAATCTGTCTAGAACTACTAGTTCCCATGGTATGACATGAAACGCTGCGGAACTCCTCGTTGCCATCAAAATGCCATAGAAATGCTCTGGAAATACTAGTTGTCATGGAATGCCACGGAACGCTGCGGATCTTCTGGTTGCCACGGAATGTCATGGAAACTCTCTGTAATTACTAGTTGCCATGGAATGCGATGGAACGCTCCGGAAGTCCTAATTTCCATGGAATGCCATAGAAAGGTTCTGGAACTACTAGTTGCCATGGAATGCCATGGAAACACATCGCAAATACAAGTTACCATGAAATGCCATAGAAACGCTCTGGAAATACAAGTTGCCACGGAACACTATGGAAGACACTGGAACTTCTAGTTGCCACGGAATGCCATAGAAACTCTCTGGAACTTCTAGTTGCCACCTAATACCATAAAAAGCTGTGTAACTACTACTTGCCCTTGATTGGTATGGAACGCTCTGGAATTTCTAGTTGTCATGGAAGGCAATGGGATGTTCTGGAATTCTAGTTACCATGGTATGCGTTAGATAAGCATTGGAAGTCCTAGTTGCCATGGAATGCCATATAAACGCTCTGGAACTACTAGTTGCTATAGAATGTCATGGAACGCTGCAGAAATCCTAGTTTCCAGGGAATTCCATTGAAACACATTGAAAATAATAGTTGCCGAAGAATGCCACATAAACCCTCTCAAAATTGTTGTTGCCATGGAATGCCATGAAATGCTTTGGAACTCCTACTTCCCGTGGATTGCAATGGAACGATCCAGAACTTCTAATTCTAATGCAATGTCATGGAAACTTCGGAAATAACAGTTGTCATGGAATGCCATAGGAACTCCCTCGAACTACGATTTGCCATGGAATGCCAAAGAAATGCTCTGGAACTTCCAGTTGCCATGGAATGCCATGGAACACTCTGGAACTCTTGGTCGCCATCAAATGCCATAGAAACTTTCTGGAACTACAAGTTGTCACAAAACACTATGGAATGCTCTGGAACTTCTAGTTGCCATGGAATGCAATGGAATGATCCGGAACTTCTAGTTGCCATCGAAAGCCATCGAAACTCTCTGGAAGTTCTAGTTGCCACCTAACACCATAAAAAGCTACGGAACTACTACTTGCCCTTGATTGGTATGGAGCGCTGTGGAATTTCTAGTTCCCGTGGAATGCAATGGAACGCTGTGGAACCTCTAATTGCCATGGTATGCGATAGAAATGCACTGGAACTCCTAGTTGCCATGGAATGGCATAGAAACGCTCTGGAACTATTTGCTTCCATAGAATGCAATAGAACTCTCCGGAACTTCTAGTGCCATGATATGCCATGGAACGCTGCAAAACTATGAGTTGCCATGGAATGCCACGGAAACACATCGCAAACAATAGATGCCGATGAATGCCACAGAAAGCCTCTCAAAATTCTAGGTGCCATGGAGTGCCATGGAATGCTTTGGTACTCCTACTTACCATGGAATGCAATGGAACGATCCAGAACTTCTAATTCTAACGGATTGTCAGGGAAACACATCGCAAATAATATTTGTCATGGAATGCCATTAGATGCTGCAGAAAGTCTAGTTGACATGGAATGCCATACAAACGCTCTGCAACTTCTAGTTGCCATGGAATGCCATGGAACACTCTGGAACTCCTGGTTGCCATGGAGTGTCATAGAAACACTCTGGAACTACTAGTTGCCATGGAATGTTATGTTACACACTGAAACTTCTACTTGCCACGGAACCCCCTGGAATTTCTAGTAGCCATAGAATGCCATACAAACTGTATAGTACTACTAATTGCCATGGAATGCCATGAAACGCTGCGGAACTCCTCGTTGACATCAAAATGCCATAGAAATGCTCTGGAAATACTAGTTGGTATGGAATGCCACGGAACGCTGCGAATCTTCTGGTTGCAATGGAATGTCATGGAAACACATATCAAATAATAGTTGCCATGTAATGGCATAGAAACGCTCTGGAAATACAAGTTGCCACGGAACGCTATGAAAGACTTCTAATTGCCATGGAATGCATTGGAATGCTCCGGAAATTCTAATTGCCATGCAATGCCATAAAACTCTCTGGAACTTCTAGTTGCTATCTAATACCATAAAAAGCTCTGGAACTACGACTTGCCCTTGATTGGTATTAAACGCTCTGGAATTTCTAGTTGCCATGGAATGCAATGGAACGCCCTGGATCGTCTAGCTGTCATGAAATGCCAGGGAATGCGGCAGAACTTCCAGTAGCCATGGAATGCCATAGAAACTCCCTGGAACTTCTAGTTTACCACCTAATACTGTATAAAGATTAGGAACTACTACTTGCCATTCAATGGTGTGGAACGCTCTGGAATTTCTAGTTGCCATGGAATGCAATGGAATGCTCCGAAACTTCTAGTTACCATGGTATGCGATAGAAACGGTCTGGAACTCTTAGTTGCCATGGAACGCCATAGAAACTCTCTGGAACTACTAGTTGCCATGGAATACCATGGAATGCTCCGCTACTTCTAGTTGCAATGCAATGCCAAATAAACCCTCTGGAACTACCAGAGGCCATTGAATGCCGTAGAAACGCTCTGGAACTTCTAGTTGCCACGGAATGAAATGGAACACTCTTGAACTTCGTGTTTTCATGGAATGCATTGCAAGGCTGCAGAAATTCTAGTTGCCATGGAATGCCATAGAAACACATCACAAATAATAGTTGCTGATGAGTGCCAGAGAAACCCTCTCACAATTCTAGCTGCCATGGAATGACATAGAAATGCTCTGGCACTACTAGTTGCCATGGAATGCCATGGGATGCTGAAGAAATTCTGTTTACCATTTAATGCCATAGAAATGCTCTGGAACTACAAGTTGCCACGGAATGCTATGGAAGACACTGGAACTTCTAGTTGCCATGGAATGCCATAGAAACTCTCTGGAACTTCTAGTTGCAACCTAATACTATAAAAAGCTCTGTAACTACTACTTTCCATTGAATGGTACAGAACGGTCTGGAATTTCTAGTTGCCATGGAATTGAAAGGAACACTTCGGAACTTCTAGTTGCCATGGTATGTTATAGAAATGCACTGGAACTCCTAGGTTCCATGGAATGCCATAGAAACCCTGTGGAACTACTAGTTGCCATGGAATGCCATGGAATGCTGCAGAAATTCTACTTGCCTTAGAATGCCATGGAAACACATCAAAAACAACAGTTGCCGATGAATGCCACAGAAACTCTCTCAAAATTCTAGTTGCCATGGAATGCCATGTAATGCTTTGGAACTCCTCATTGCCACGGAATGCAATGGAATGATCCAGAACTTCTAATTCTAATGGAATGTCATGGAAACACATTGCAAATGAGAGTTGCAGGAGCTGTGTGAGGACACTGACACGATCAATGTGATCTAACAAGTGAACCTTTATTTCCGTGTTTCCAGTGCAATTTATAACCCTCGACCACACCCAATAAATACTGATTGGCTTCATCACAAATAACAGCCCATAGTCCAACCTGATTGGCCACATTGCGAGTCATGTTCAAGTCATGTTCACAAATGTTCACACCCATCTTCTTCAGGAATTAAAACTGCGTCATTAATGGCGGCTGTCTCTTCTCCTGCACCTGTAAGATGTTCATGCCCCCTGCACCGGAAGTTGTTTATGCTTTCCGCAGTTCTGGTACGTCCCAGCTCGGATTCTCTGGAAAGGCTGGATTGTTCACATGTCCCTTATTTCATAAATGTCCTCCCACACATCCCCCTTCTTTTTTTTTTTTGCACAATCCAGACTTGTTTTACAGCCTGCTCGATCATTGAGCTTATGTACCGTAGGATACAAGGTAGCATCAGCAGTACAATTCATATCATGATAACAATAAGGATACCATACTTTACCCAGTGTAGTAACCATTCACTTATACCCCAAGAACTCAACCCCACGTCCAGCGGAGAATGATCAATGCCAATCTTTTTAATATTCTTTTGCAGATTTTGTATATGCTTGTGAAATGATCAGAAAGAATCATGTAACACAATCCCTCAAAATCTTCACACCAATGACCTAATACCAATAACAAAAAAACTATAGCAGCTCTATTCTGTAATACTGCACGTCTAACACTATCTACATCTTCCAGCAATTCTGTTAGTATGCTTGAAGTCAGATTAATTTTCTTAGCAGTCCAGCATGCTAAATGCGATAGTTCACGCAAGGCATTGCCCCCAACAGCTCCTGGCAAAAATAATGATAAAGCAATTCTAGAAGCCCTTCCCAGAATGAACCCATTCCTTTGCTGTGTATTAACATTGGTGGCTCCTCACTGTTACCTGCTAGACTTAAAAAATTCAAAACATACAATGCTTTCATCAGTTGATCATTAGGCAACCAACCCTGGGTTCCCCCTTTTTATTTTAACAATGTTGCTTTTAGTGTCTGGTGAGAGCGCTCAACAATTGCCTGACAGTAGGAGAGTGAGGTGTACCTGTACGATGGTTAATACCCCAAAGATTGCAAAAACGTGCAAAGCAAAGCGAAGCATAAGCAGGTGCGTTGTTTGTCTTAATTTCAAGTGGAATGCCTAAAACAGCAAAGCATGCATAAAGCTGTCGCTCAACATGTCGTGTAGTTTCACCAGTCTGTGCGGTACCTGTCCCACGTGTCTTTTTTTTTTTTTTTTGTGAAAAGCGGCAAAGTGCGGTTAACAAAATATCTTCTATATAATGATAACAGTAACACTGTGTCTCACTCACTCACACATTCAAATATTGATAACCAGTTTTACACTATCACACAAGGAGCTCCTTTACACCATTCACACAAAAGACATAAGAAGACGCTTACAAATATGATCACTACAGTAGCAACTATAGCATTAAGCAGACTAACCCCATTCACGTAGTTAAATATCAGTGCGAGGGGTGAAAATACACGTTGACATCAATGCCGATCGGTGCACAGTGTGAACATTTAGCAAATTACAGAAACAGACCAGAAAGAATACCTTTTTCCGTAGATGGACCGTGTCTGCCCCTGCAGCGAGCCAGATGAGTCAGGGAGTCCCTCCGAGAAAGGGTCCCGGGGCGTGCCCAGGGAGTCCCAGTCCTCAGCGGCTCCTGCAGCCGGACAGAGATTGTCACCTCTGGGTTGTCAACTGAATCTGAGAAAACTCAGTAACAACTATGTGTTATCAAGCAGGTATTTTCCATTCTCTATTGCACTTCAAGAAATCTGTCAAAGGCTTTTATATGTTTTATGCAGATCCTCCTTTTTCCATCATCTTTTTTAATTAGATTATCTTTACAAGCAACTTGAGCTCTTTCATAATGAACACTGCTTTTCAAATTACACAACTTTATAGGCAACCTGTAAATGAATCCTGAATTTCTTTGCCTGCTTTAGATAAAATGTGTCATATTTTACAGCCAGTTAACATCATGAATAAAAATAGCATTATGAAGCTTTATCTTTGACCAGACACATACAGATCATAAGACAGTTCAAAAAAAATAGTTTTAAAACAAGGACCTGCTTTGACCCTATCGCAATGACTGAAAAATTAAGCACTTTTTAAACCTGCCTGGCAAGCACAAACCTACAGCGCGATTAGAATTTGGTACGCCGTGTAACTGCGGAAGTTTGATTTACAGAGGGACTGAAATGAGTTTACCTTGGCTGATAAAGTGACCCATTGTCCTGCAATTGAAGCATCTCTTTTGCTTGCCTCCCTCCTTTCTATCTATGAGGGGTCGAACAGCACTGTATACAGCAGCAGCAAGTAAGGACGCGGTACCATTGGTGCGTTCTATAACTTTAAGCATATCAGCTACTTGTGCATCTCTGGGTAGGGTACCTAAAGCTCTTTTTGTTGTATCATTAGCATTCTCAAAGGCAAACATTTTAAAAACCTTTTTCTTCATTCCCTCATCCAAATCTGGATGACTTTTAATAACCTGATCTAAATGATCAATAAAAGAAGGAAAACTTTCTTGTGGACCCTGCTTAATATTGGCAAAGGAACATATCTTTCCTGGTTCCCTGATTGAAATCATTGCTTGGTAAGCTAACTGCTGTGACAATTGTAATACCTCTCCTATAAAACCGTGTTGTAAGCCTGTATTTGCAAAAGGACCTTGGCCCATTAACATTTGGGCTTGTATACCATACAATGGATCTCCCTGCTGCCGAGGTCATGCAGCTTCGCGGTCACAGAGCTGTTGCCATGCCTTGGTAAACATAAGCTGTTGAGAAGGGGACAAAAGAATGTTAGCAACCTGTTGTGAATCATATGGTAACAGAACATCTGCTGTAAAAATAAATTGTAATAATTGTTGAGTATAACTAGATTGAAGCCCATATTGTGATACTGCTGAATGTTTCAAGGATTTTCCAATCAAACGGTTCCCATTTTCCACCTCCTGCCTGATCTGTAATGATAGGAAAGGCAGAAGGAAGAAAATTTCCTTCAATTAGGGCACCACGAATAACTCCTTTCCATCTTCGTCCTGCTTCTTGTTCACTTAATAGTGTATTTGACAATGAAGTAGTTGGCACAGGCATTTGCGACAAAGGCACTGGTAGTGATGACGGTACAGCAAAAGGATTATGAGTCGCAGCGTTTTCTGGAGTCTTCTTGTTGCTGTCCGCTGCCGTATTGAGTGCCGATAGTTTGTTTATGAGTTGCTGTAGGACTTCATCAAGCAGCTCCTTTTTCTGCTTTTGTTTCAACATGATCCCTGGAGAAAGAGAGTCTTCCTGTAGGCGGGCCGTTGTGACGGTGGGATAAGGGCGGGATTTTGGGCGGGTCGTTGTGACGTTGCCATAAGGGCGGGATGTTGGGTGGGTCACTGTGTATTCAGGATAGGGGTGGGATTTGGGTGGGTCTGCTGGTTCACGTACTTCCCCCTTTTCTTTGCCCACACCCCCTTGTAGTTTTTCCGCATTCTCTTCCGAGTCCCTTCTTAATGCTATCGGGTCGGCACCATTATGGCGCACCTCCTCCTCCGAGGGTGCGGTCCCCGCGGTGGCCCCACCAGCCCCCGAACTCGTGGTCTGTGTCTGATTAGCAGGGGTAAAGGGAGGTGGAACAGGAACAGAAATTTGCGTAGAAAAAATAGAAGTAGTAGTTGTTGGCGAGGAATCGCCAGAGGAGGGGGTAAAGGCAGCAAAGGCAGAAGCTGCAGCAGCTCTTTCAGCATTCATACTATGCAACATCTCCATAAGCAATTTCCATAACGTGGTGTACTTGCCTGCTTCTTTTGCTCTCGCTCCCCCCGAACTTATATCTTCCAATAACTCTTTATCTATGGCCTCCCACGTAGCGAGTTCAAAAGCAACTCCCACGGAAGAGATTAAACTTCTATTCCATGCCCATAATAACAGCCCTTTAAGAGCCGAGGATTCATACTTGAGTCCTCTCACTGAGAGTATGTGTTGGAGCAGATTTAGGACAGCCTCCTGTTGCTTGTCCAACCCCATCTGTCTCCCCGACCGCTCACCTGATCAGGGTGAGATTCCGTAATCGTTTCACGATGAGGTGCGCACCTTCCTTTTCTCTCCTCCTTCCTGGTAACTATGTGAGTCACCGCTTAGCGACTGGGTGGATCGCTGATACTCTTTTTATCTCTTTTTTCTTTATTACTCTGCCGGGGCAGCGGATCTCTTTCGGTCGGCCTTCCACCCTCTTCCTCTCCAAGTCTTGCAACTTTGTTCTGAGGAATCTGAGGGTCCCTGTTCGGGCGCCACTTGCGGGAGCTGCGTGAGGACACTGACACGATCAATGTGATCTAACAAGTGAACCTTTATTTCCGTGTTTCCAGTGCAATTTATAACCCTCGACCACACCCAATAAATACTGATTGGCTTCATCACAAATAACAGCCCATAGTCCAACCTGATTGGCTACATTGCGAGTCATGTTCAAGTCACGTTCACAGATGTTCACACCCATCTTCTTCAGGAATTAAAACTGCGTCATTACTGGCGGCTGTCTCTTCTCCTGCACCTGTAAGATGTTCATGCTCCCTGCACCGGAAGTTGTTTATGCTTTCAGCAGTTCCGGTAGGTCCCAGCCCAGGCTCTCTGAAAAGGCTGGATTGTTCACATGTCCCTTATTTCATAAATGTCCTCCCACAAATTTGGTTTACAGTTTTAGAAGTAAAAGATGCCTTCTTTTGCCTCCCTCTCCATGAAGCCAGTCAGAAAAGTTTTGCATTCAAGTGGGAAATCCTTAAGAGTGGTTTGAAGACCCAGCTCACAGGGACGGTGTTGCCACAAGGTTTCAAGAACAGCCCTACCATCTTTGGGAACCAACTAGCGAAAGATTTGGAATTACGGGAACCACCATCGGAAGAAGGAAAAATACTACAATACGTGGATGACATCCTCATTGCAACTAAACCCAGAGAAGCCTGTGTCACCTGGACTGTAAGTTTATTAACTTTTCTTGGGCTTCAGACGTACTGAGTGTCCCGAAACAAGGCACAAGTGACTTTGCAGCAGGTTACATACTTAGGGTATGAGATCAGTGCAGGGCAACGGTCCTTGGGGCAAGCCCGGAAAGAAGCCCTATGCCAGACCCCTCGGCCACAGACTGTAAAAGAACTGCGGACCTTCCTGGCAATGACGGCGTGGTGCCGGCTCTGGATACATGACTATGGCCTGCTGGCCAAACCACTGTATTCCCTGATAAAATCCAGTTAAAGTCACCTCCAATGGGATGCTGAGTCAGATCGGGCATTCCATCAGCTGAAGAAGGCCCTGATGTCAGCACCAGCACTGGGACTCCCTGATGTGAGTAGACCATTTCTCCTATTTTCCCATGAAAAGCAGGGAATAGCGTTAGGAGTACTGGCACAAGACCTGGGACCATACAGACGAGCTGTGGCGTACTTCTCCAAACAAGTGGACGCTGCTGCCAAAGGGTGGCCTGGCTGCCTAAGGGCGGTAGCAGCAGTCATCCTGAATGTTCAGGAACCTCAGAAGTCTACCCTGGGTCAGAAAATGACTGGTTTCCTATCTCACACAGTGTCTACAGTCCTTGAAGTGAAAGGGGGACATTGGCTCTCCCCACAGAGATTCCTGAAATATCAAGCTATCATGGTCGAGCAGGATGATGTTGAGATTGTGACCACTAACATTGTCAACCCAGCTTCATTTCTTAGTGGGAAGGCTGGAGAACCAGTGGACCAAGACAGCTTCACGACAATTGAGGTCACGTACTCTAGCCGCATGGACCTAAAGGATACCCCCATGGATGGGGTAGAGCACTGGTTCACAGATGGGAGCAGCTATATCCTGGGCGGAAAACGACATTCTGGGTACGCCATCACCACTGCTGAAAAGGTAATAGAATCTGGACCACTACCGGCTGACACTTCAGCATAAAAGGCCGAGATCATAGCCCTCACTCGGGCCCTGGAGAGGGCCGAAGGAAAGGCTGTGAATATTTGGACTGATTCTAAATACGCCTTTGGAGTGGTACATGCCCACGGAGCAATTTGGAAGGAGCAAGGACTGTTGAACTCCCAAGGAAAGACTATCAAGCACGCAAAGGAAATTTTAAGACTTTTGAATGCAATCCAACTTCCTGAAAAAGTGGCAATTATGCACATTAGGGCACACCAGAAAGTGAGCACTGAATTGGAAAGAGGAAACGAACTGGCGGACAGAGAGGCAAAACAGGCAGTTAAAGAAATGGTAAAGGTAGAGGGAGCACTAGTCCCAGCCGGACAGATAACCCTAGAAGGTAAGCCAGAATACACTAAGGAGGATCAAAAGTTAATCACAGATTTGGAAGGAACAGACAATGAGGACAGGTGGGTTATAACATCACATGGGAAACTCACAGTCCCCTCTTATACGGTTTGGCCATTGGTCCGGGAGGAACACAAGAAGGGACACTGGGGGGCGGAGGCATTACACAAATACCTTATCAGACACGGGACGACTCGAAACTTACACATCGCTCTCAGACAAGTGACTCAGCAATGTGACCTTTGCCTCCAGACTAATCCAAAAATTGTCCCCAAACCAGAAATGGGCCAAATTGGGAAAGGGGATTATCCGGGACAACATTGGCAAACTGATTTCTCAGAACTTCCTAGAAAAGGGGGGTATAAATACTTGCTTGTACCAACTGATACCTTTTCAGGCTGGCCAGAAGCCTTCCCATGCAGAACAGCTAAAGCTCGAGAGGTGACCAAGGTGTTGCTACAAGAAATCATACCCAGGTTTGGAGTCCCAGCGGTGATGTCCTCAGATAGAGGGCCGCAATTCATCTCCAAAGTTGTGCCAAAAATAAGCCACCATCTAGGGACAGATTGGCAACTACACACTCCATACCAGCCACAATCCAGTGGCCAGGTGGAGAAAATGAATCACTTGATTAAACAACAGATTTTTAAATTAGGACAAGAAACCAATTTGGCCTGGCCACAATCTCTACCCCTAGCAATGCTATGGATACGAACTAGACCCCGAGCTAAGGAAGGGCTAAGCCCATTCGAAATCCTATATGGGCGACCCTATGGGGTACAAAAGGGAACCTCTTCACAAATTGGTGAAGAATTGATGACTTCCTATATGGTGGCATTAGGGAAACAGCTTCGTAAAATTGAAAAACAGGTGTTTGGAACCCGATGCAGGGGTTTGGATGGGCCAGTGCATAACATACAACCTGGAGACTAGGTGTATGTTAAGTCTCTTACAGAGAAAACTGTGGAGCCACAGTGGGAAGGACCATACCAAGTGCTTCTTACCTCTTTCACGGCAATCAAGATCAGGGAACAAAGCGCCTGGATTGACCACTCCTGAGTGAAGAAAGCTCCTAAAACTCCTTGGAAAGTAACACAGGGTGAGGATGAACTGAAACTAAAGCTCCGCTGAGCAAAATGAGTATATTGCACCCAGAAGTGTTTAGTAACTCGGCCTGCCAAGATTTAGTCAGGAAAATTGTTGTATTTGTAGTTATCGTAACCCAAGGGTCGAACAGTAACACCCCAGAATGGCCATGGACCCAAGCTCATATTGAATATACTGGGGATATGGGATCGCTCTCTGATAGAAAAAGCTTAAGCCTTGCCACCGTGGTTATACATAAAAATGAAGTGTAGCCCAAAAATTATTGGAGCACAGACCTTCAGAGAATGATGCCTCAACTGCAGGGAATGCGGGGTCAAAACATAAGCGTAGGATGCCGAGGAATTAATGGAACTTCCTACAAAAGGGCAAACCAGATAGCTGTATCCAATATAATAACAAACACAACAAATAGAAAGCCTTGCAGTATCTTGGATTGTTGGCATAATTTTACTCTAACACAACCTGTCTTTGTAACCTGGGTCTGGGCACGTGGTGAAATACGGTTACCATTGAAATTGAAGATAGATGCTGTACCGTCTACGACAGCAGGGCCCTGCACAACCTATACAGATGATACCAGCACTCAAACAGTCCGAACCCAAACTAAACTTGAATCTAAGATTTATGAGATTGGTCCGTATGTCATCAGAGATACAGGTCAGCAACAAGTATTATTTAACCCAGAGTGGTCTCTAAAAAGGGTGGAACTGATGATGCAAATTAAGGTTTCAGAAATACAACCATTGTGTTCCCCTTTCTTACGGACTTCCTATGAAGGGTGGACCACTTGGCTACGCAGGAGAACGGGTATTTTTCAAAGGCGAATACCGAGGGATGTAGCTGGGGTGTTAGGGACAGGACTTGGGGTTCTAAATACCACAGATTCAGAAGTGATAATGAACAAATTAGCTGCCTCTACTGCTGATCTGTCCAAATTACAACAGCCATCACAATCCTCCCTATTAGCTCCAGGAGCTCACCAATGGTTGGTGTCGGAAGTTCTGCCCGGCTGGGAACGGACAAACATAAGGGATCATAATATCATTATAGCTGCAATTGGAGTGCTCCAAAGGAATATCTCATTGGCCCTGAGCTGTATCCAGGCCCAGCTGTGGATGCAATCAATAACTGCACCTATTGTAAGGGAAGGAGAGGAAGGGGTCTTCCCCACGGAGATACGGAAGATAGTTTGGGATAGTGCCACCAATACGGAAAGAGGGCTCCAGTCCTGGTGGGAAATGGTAAACTTTACCTATAACCCCACCACACACACAGTCACTGCCCTCGTGTTAACTATCCACAATGCATCAGTGACTGTAATACATCCCATAATAGCCATGGGAATAAATCACGGTCAAAATTTGCTTTATCCTTTTGAACATAGGACATGGGCCTGAAAGAGAGAGAACAAACGGCAAACAGTTGACTTAGAATCCTGCGTTGTACGAGAGCAACAGGGATTTCTCTGCGAAAGCAATACCATGAGTGCACAAGACATTTGCTGGATACCGACCAAAAGGTCTGTCACCTTGAAATTCGCCCGAATGCCAGTCCAAAACCGGTTGTCGTCTATGCAGGAAAAGGTTGTGCTTGTTTAAGAACAACATGTCGCTTTGTGTCTGTAGGAGGAGTAGAAACAGACACCAGGAATCACTCGAATTTCTGTATTTGTAATTTTACCACCATCACAGGATGTGACTTTAGCTACTTTGCTCCTGTGGTTTCTCATCAAATCCTGAGATCAAACTATACACTGATTTCTGAACTAGAACCCACAACTATAGGGATGGATTTAGCAGTGAGAAAAAGAATGTTGAAACACCCAGACTTAATGCAGATATTAGAGGAAGCCAAGAATAATAGACCGGAAACTCTAATAACTGTTCATCATGAGGCAAATGAGGTAAGTAGGGTCTTGAAAAGGGTCAAAAAGGACGGAGAACACAAATGGTGGGATACACTTTTGGGGTGGTCACCTTCAGCCACCAGATTTTTCAACGTCCTAATGCATCCAATAGTAGTGTTGTTGATAGCTACCGCTATTTTATTATTTCTAGTAGGGACCCTATATATGTGGGTTTGGTGTATAGTTAGAAGAATAACTTCAATGTACGAAGCATTATACCAACCAGAATAGCCAAGTAAAAGAATTCACTTAACTCAATAGAAAAGGGGGGAATTGGTAGGGGGACATATAGAAAATATATTTTATAACCCAAGATATATTGAAAATATTAATAGGGAGCTACATAGAAAAACAAAGCTAAACCTATTAAAACTTGCTTCCCAGACCTAACATGCATGCAAGTAGGCAATTAGTCACTACCCCCTGCAAATTGCTTGAGAAAGAAGCTGATAAGGGAAACAGAAAAGACAGAAACAAGGACCTAATTCATGGTTCAAAAGCGTCAAAGGCAGAAGGAGCTAAGGGCTAAGGAGGGCTCGCTAACACCCATCTCTAAACAAGAACAAAAAGGAGATAGCCAGGTGTGCACACAAGGACAGACCAGGCTGAAACTGGTCTGGTACTGCAAGCTCAGCCAAATTAGAGCTTCCAGGGGAGAGGCGAGGAGTATACAGCGAGGAAGATCTACGGCCTTCATCCCTGAAGACCCCTGCCCAGGACCACCAGGAGGAACTGCGCAAGCGCCCCGAGGAGGAGCCCGAGGCAGAGATTATGGAAATGACAAGTGACAGGGAGGAATGGCCTTTTTGGGGACAGGTCATGAATATGTCTAGGCGTTTCGAAATAGGTGATGTTTTAACTGGGTAAATACTGGAGAAGCGGCCACGGTGGGGATGCACGTTTGTGGTGGAGCGATCCCCCGTGCATCTGCGCGCAATAAACACACCTACTGTGTAACCTTTCGGGTTGTAAAGTCTTTTCCGCACGTCAGGGTGTCACAGGCCTGGGGGACACAGGATCACCCCGGGGGCGGGGGGGTGGTGGTGGTGTGTGTGACAGGGCCTGGGGACACAGGATCACCCGGGGGGGGGGGGGGGGGGCAGCAGGTGGCAGGGCGAGCATGAGGGGCAAAACAACGGAGCTGGGGGTGCCCCCCCACCACACACCACTGTCCCAGTTGTGGGACCCCATGGTCACCCCACCATCCCCACCCCTCCTCCTGCCCCACACACAGCCCTGAGGGGGTTGGTCTAGCTGTGACCCCAGCCCCACAGGGCAGCCATCACCCCTTTAAAAAGCTCTCCCGTTCCTTCAAGCGCCCCAACCCCACCCTCAAAGCAGGGGGGGACCCCTGAGCCCCCTCAGATTCGCAGCGCAGTCACAGACCAGAGCCAAGGCTTTCCCTCCTCACAAAGTTATTAAACAGAAATGTTAAAAAAAAACAATAAAAACAAACAAGACATGGGGGCACAGGGGCCATTCCCCCCTCCCCAGCATGTGGTGCTCTGGCAGCAGCCACTCTGGGGTGGGGGTGAAGCCCCTCCCGCCCCCCCAAAGTTAACCAACGGGGTGGCAAAACACCACAACAAGAAGGAACTCCCCAAATAGTCAGTGACCAGTACAAGGGGCACCCCCCAGCCCCACCCCCTGCAGCACCCCCTGGCTGCAAAGGAGGTTTAAGTGCTTTTCTATAAGAGTTCTGCCAATAAAGCTTGGCTGACGGGGGGTCGCAGCCCTTAGGGACGGGGTGGTGGTGGTGGTGTGTGTGACAGGGCCTGGGGACACAGGATCACCCTGGGGGGGGGGGGGGGGGTGTGATGTGCTGCAGCCCCGTGGCTTGCCCAAAGCTGGCAAAGCCACCCCCCACCCAGCCCAGGGTGCAAGGGGAAGGGGGACACTGGCTTGGGGGGCTGCCCCACAGCCCCCGAGCCCCATCCCTGATGCTGGGGAGGGGAGGTAGCCTGACCCCCACTCCCAGAGGAAGTTTGAACCTGGCAGGGATTGAGCCCCCCTAGGCATTCCCCACTCACATGCTACAGCCCCCAGCCACCATTTGGGGTAAAACCTAAACCCTGCTTAGGTTAAAAAAGGGGTAAAAACTCACAACCATACCCCCTGGTTCTCACGCTGCTGAGGGGGGCGATGCTGGGCAGGGCACCCAGCACAGAGCTGGGAAGGCTGGGGGGGGTGGGGGGAGGGGGGCAACCAGGTTTTGGGCTGGGCAACCGTGAGCACTGGCAGCCCTGGGTAGGGGGTGGGCAGGGGGCTGCGGGGGTCCCTCAGAAGTTCTTGAGGCGGCTGTAGAGCTCCCGCTTGCTGCGCTCGCCCGCCCAGCTGCGGCTCTTCTGGCGGAACTTGCGCAGGTCCTCCTTGAAGTCCTCGTGGTCCATCGGCCGGTAGTCCTGGGGCTCGCAGTGCATCTGGGCACCCACAGCTCTGTCAGCACCCGCAGACCCCCCTCCCCACCCCCTGGGGCAAACCCAGCACCCCCCAGGACCCCCAGCACAACCCCCTTCCCCTGGAGGTACCACCCTCATGGAGGATGCTCAGAGCCAGACCCTTTCCCCTCACAGGGCAGGGTTTTGGGGAGCGGAGAGGGTGATTTCCCCCCACCCAGCACTCTCACCCTCCTGCCAGGGACCGCCCACCCTCCCACACAGGGGGTGAAAGGTAGGGGGGCTTACCTGGTACTGGGGGAAGAACTCCCGGTACCCCCCCTTCAGGACATAGAGCTCGGGGTAGTGGAGGTGGGGGTACTCGTTACAGGCTCGGTCCTTCTCCCTGATGAACCGGCACCTGCGGAACAGGGGACAGGACTGGCACCCAGATAGGATCCTGCCATGTCCAGGGGGTCCGGCAGAACCCAGCGTCCACCCCACCTCCCCCAACCCCCCCAAACTCACATCCTGGGCCCCCTCTCGGAGGAGAACTCGCAGTGGAAGATGACGATCACCCTCTTGCTGGCGTCGAAGGGCACGATGGGCTTCTTCAGCAGGAACTCCTCCACGTCCCGCTCCAGCGGCAGGTTGACGGCGCCCTGGCGAGGGAGAGGGGCCCCTTTCAGCCCCCCCCTCCTCCCATTTCATCTCGGGGCGGGGGGGGGGGCCTTCATACCCTGCCCCCCTTCTGCCCCATCTGCTGCGAATGCCTTCACCCCCCTCCTCCTTCCAGCTGGGGCTCAGCACCTCCAGGGGTGCTCAGAACCTTTGGGGAGGCTCTCAACCCCTCCAGGGAGCTCAGCACCTTTGGGAGGGGGCATCAGCCCCTCTGAGGTTTGACAGGTTTGTGTCTCCCCCACCCATGACCACCCTGTCCCCAGCCCCGAGGGGCGCAGCAGCGGTTCTGACCTTGATGTGGCCTCCCTCGTACTCGTAGGGGTACCTGCAGTCCACGATCACGCAGCTCTCGATGAGGCTGCTGAACTGCCCCGTCAGCACTGCCACCATCTGTGGGGGGAGCCCGTCACCGAGGGGGGGGGGGGGGGGGGGGGGGCAGGTAGGCAGCCCTGTGGGGGTGTTTTTTTGGGGAAGAGGTCACTGCTCCCTTACCATTTCGGGGGAAATGTACTTCAGGTCTGGGTGCTTCCCCTCTACCGTCTGCAGAAGGTAAGGCTGGAGGAGAGGCGGGTGCTGGGTCAGGATCTGTCCCTGGGGAGACGTCCTGGCTGCCACCCGCTCCCCCCAGCCCAGAAGACACCCCCACCTGTGAGGTTTGCTCCCTCCCAAGAGGGACGGCGCTGCGGCACTGGAAGAGCAGCGGGTCAGGCTCTTCAGGCTGGAAAGTCTCAGCCCCAAGTCCCCTTGGTCCCAAACAAGGGCCACCAGCTGTATTGGGGCTCTGGCACCAGCACAGGGCTCCACTGATGGTCCCCCTTTGTTTCAGGAGAGGGGGGCAGGCGGCACCCCCAAGCCTGCAGCACCCCCAGCAGCCCTACCTTGGAGAAGTCCCCGATGAGCTCCTGATGGTCGTTGGCCAGCAGGTTCTCCATCTCCTCGTGGCAGAAAGACCTGGAGCACAGCAGCCGCGCTTTCTGCGGGGACATGAACCAGAGACACCCCCCTCGGCGTTAGCGAGGGCGCCGGCAGAGCCGTGGCACCGGGCAGTCCCACCCGGGATGGGCAAGGATGCCTCACCCCGAGGATTCCCCATCACCCACCGGCTCCGCCGCTGCCGCCTCCTCGCCAGGGCTACCGGCCACGCTCCTCCGTCGCTTGGCCTTGACGGGGGTGTCCCGGTCCTGGGGTCGATCTATCCGCTTCTGGATGGGCCTGATGACGCTGCTGGGCATCGAGGGCGAGCGGAAGAGCTGCTGGCACTTGCCGCGCTTCACCGGACACTGTGTGGGGAGAGAGCCCGTGTTGGTGCCCAAGGGTCCGGCATTCCCCCCACATACCCCCCCCCCCCCAGCACCACGAGAACAAAGGCAAAAGGGTCCCTCTCTAGTGGCTGCACATCACCCAGGACAAGCCCAAAGCCCTGGGGGGTGTGTGCTGCTCTCCAACCAGTGACCCTCACCCTCAGACCCCACCTTGGAGACCCAAGGAAGGGGGAGCCTGGGGCCCCATCCACCCCCCAAGACACCCAAAGTACCGGCTCGGCCTCCTCCTTCCTCACCAGGGGCGCAGTCAGTAGGTTCTCCATCCCCTGTGGCCCGTCGGTATCGCTCTTCTGGGGGGGCACCTGGCGGGGCCACAGGGGAGAGACAGAGGAGAGCATGAAGGGAACGAGACCCACTGCTGCTTCGCACCCCCCTGGGCAGGGACAGAGCCCCTGCCCAGGGTCCATCCAGCTGCGCAGATGGAGGAGCCCTCCCTACCTTCATCTCCTCCTCATCCAGGATCTCCACGAAGCCATCATCTTCCTCTTCAGACATGGAGGAGGTCAAGGAGCACCGGCGCAGGATGATGGGGCTCTCGCCCTGGGTGGCGTTTTCCTTCTCGGGGGTGCCGAACTGGGGAGGGGACACGACACAGCCCATGGCTCAGGAGTGGGGCCAGCCCCACACCAGCCCTGTTTGCAGACACAGTGACCCCAATCCCCCCAGCTCCCACACCCACAGGTCTCCAGTGCAAACAGGGAGGCTGGAGCAGCAGGTCCCGGCTCAGCAGCCACTGCAGCAGGACCACCCACCCCCGGTGCCCCCCTCTCAGCGCCCCCAGCCCCTCTCACCAGCAGGCCGGGTGCAGAGCCGAGTCTCTGGCTGAGGGGGTCCCTCCCCGCAGCCCCATCGCTGGCGGGCAGCCGGCTGCGCTGACTTGGCCTCTGCAGCTTCTTGAAGACAAACCCCTCCTGCAGCAGTAGGGGAGGGGGGGGTGGGCATGGCATCCCCCTGCCCCTTCCCCGGTCCTGCCTCCCTCTCCCCAGCCTTGCTGCCCCCCCTCACCTTGTCCTCAGGCTTCCTTGGGCCCCTCTGCTCCCTGGCCCCGTGGCTGTTGAACTCCCGGCAGTGGGAGATGTTCTTCAGGACCGGGCTGGCCCCCAGGAGCTGTGGCTGCAGGGTGGGTTGGGAGGGGTGAGAGCTGCTGCACAGCCCCTGCGCTCCCCAGCTCCATCCTCCTCCTTCTCCTCCTCCTCCTCCCAGCTCAGCCAGGGGCACAGCAGGATCCAGCCGCCCTCAGCTCAGCCCTGCAGAGCCCCCGGGACTTACCGGCAGTGAGTGGATCCTCCGGATAAGGAGCTTATTGCTGCAAAAAGAAAAGGATTGAATGAGGAGAGAAGATGCCCTGGACCAGCAGCATCCCACCCCCCCCACCGCCCCGAAGCTGGCATGGACCCCCTTGTCCCCTGGGTCCCCACAGTGGGGTGAGACCTCCCCGGACAGGACCCCAGGGCAGCAATTCCTCCAGCCACTGAGCAACACCGACAGCTTGATCCAAACCCCAGGGAAGGGCAGACAGACAGCCTGGCTTTCGGGTCTGGGCACAGGGACAGAGCCCCTTCACTTACTCTTTGAGAGCTCTCCTGGATTCTAGGATTGCTGCCTCAAAGCTGCGGGAAGAGAGGAGCCAGGGTTAGGGGGGATGGCATCCCGTGCCCCAGCCTGAGCAGCCCAGGAGCCCTGGGGTTGGGCAGCCGCAGCCCTTACAGGGACCCCACCCCACGCAGGGGTCATCAGCCCCCCCAAGGGGAGAGCAGCTGAGCGGCTTTCAGCCCCACAAAGGGTTAAAACCCCATCTGGAAATCACTGGTTTCAGACGGGGGGACCCCAATCTGGGCTGGGGGGTTAAGCAGCACCCTGGGGTGGTTCAGGGCACCCCGCTGACCCTGCTCGGGGCCCAGATGTAGCTGGTGGCAGTGGCGCCCGCTCTCCACCTGTATGTAAATCCAGCAGCGGAGATGCTGGGGATGCTGGCCGTCGGCCATATGGCCATGCAGCTGCACACTGCTACAGGACGAAGGGGGCACTGGCGTGTCCCCTGCAGCCCAGCCCACCCAGCCCCAAGGCTGCCCCAGCATCACCATCTGCCCCCAGTTACTCAGTCACCCAACATCTGCCAGAGAGGGGCTCTGCCAACGGCCCCGGGAGTGGGCGAAGCCACCGGCGTGGCACCCAGAGCCCCTCAGCCCTGCAGAGCTCGGCTCTCAGCTGATCCCTACACCCCAAATCTGCCAGGCCTGGGCAGCAGCACCCCAAGGAGGCTGAGGCGGGGGTGCTGGGAGCCCAGGGAGGTGCTCAGCACCCTCACCCCGCTGCGTGGTGAGGCAGCGAGCCGTCTGCCAGCCGTCCCTGCCAGAGGAGGACTTGGCACGGCAGCACCGCAGAGGCTTCCTGCCTGCACCCGCTGCCAGACCCCTGCCTGCAGCAGGGCTGGGCCGAGCACCAGCACTGACACCCCCACTAGAGGTGGTTTCTCACACCACCCCCCACCAAAAATCAATTTTGGGGTGGAGGGCACAGCTGGAAGCACAGCCCCCCAGCAAGGCTGGGACAGGCTGAGCGTGGGCACTGCAGGCAGCCTGGGGAGGGTGAGCAGGGGGGACACAGTGGGCAAGGGTGGAGACCTCCCGGAGTGGGGGGATGTGGGGCGAGGGACACTCACACTTCCTCCAGTGCCGCGGGGTCCTCCTGCGTGGGGGAGTCCAGCCCCACTCCTGCGGGAACAAGGGGCAGGGGTAGCACCAGGGGGGGGCGGGTGGGAGGCACGCCGTGCCCCCGGGACCCTGCTCCAGCACAGGTCCCCCCCCTGCTCCTGTGGGGCGCTGGCAGGGTGCAGGGGAGCCCCCCCCACCCCAGCTATGTTCCCTTCTAGCGCTGGGGAGGGGGCCACAGGGTGGGATCTGCTGTGTGCTCAGGCGGGACCCTCACCCAAAGCTCCCCCTGTCCTCCAGCATGGTAAAGGGACGACCCTGGGACCACCCATCCTGGCCAACATGTCCCACATCACCCTGCCCAGGGACCCCCACTGGGGTGGTCCACAGCCGAGCCCCCCCCCGGGGTGCAGGCCTGGGCGGGTGGGGGGGCTCCCACCCATCATCCAGCACAGGGAAGGAAGCGCTGGGGAGGAAATCCCAGTTTAAAATCCCAGTCTGACTCAGAGCATGGCCAGGAGCTGAGACAGAGCAGGGGCCCCGGCTCCCACGTGCACCCCCAGAAAGACCCTTCCCCACCCTCAAACCCCTCCCCTGCCTTCCCAGACACCCCCCCCCCCCTGCATGCAGTGACCCCCTGCCCAACGCCCACCCCCCCGGCACAGCTCCCCCTGCACACCCCCAGCCCCGGGGAGGAGGGGGGTCGGGGCAGGGGCGGGTGTGGCAACAGCACCCATCGCTCACCCGCGTCCGAGGACTCGGAGGAGACGGAGCTGCGGGGGGAGCCCAAGGCTGACGACCCCCGGCACGGGCTGGCCCGGCGCCTCTGCAAGGACAGCCCCGCCACCCGCCGCTTCGGGGTGTCCCAGTGGCTGCGGGCAGGGCGGGGGCGGCGATCAGCCCGTGGGGACCCACCGGTACCCCTCGGGGTGCCCCCCTCGGGTGGGGCGGTGGGTGGTGTCCCCCCTCTCCGCGCTCAGCACTGCCCTGAGCCGGCAGCATTCACGCGTGGGGGGGAGGGGGGTGCGGTGCGGGGCAGCCCCCCCGTCTCCACTCACCTTCCCAGTCCCACCAGCTTGTCCGTATCCAGCGTCAGCGGGGTGACCGGCGACATGCCCGCTCGCCTCCTGGCCACTCCGGCTAGCCCACGGCCACCGGGGCCGCCCTGCGCCGCCATGGCGAGTGCAGGAAAGGAAGGGAGGCGTTAATGACACCCGTTGGAGCGACCGTTCCCGGCCCCGGCGGAGCGGAGCGGGGCCGCGCCGATGCTCCGCCGTCCGGTGCGCGGGGGGGGGGGGGCGCGCGCCCGCGGCCGCCCCTATTTATATTCGAAAACTAAGAGGGGAGCGGCGCGGCGGGAGCCAATGGGGAGGGGCGGGGGGCGGGGCCACGGCCGGGTCGGGGGCGCGCGGGCAGGGGAGCGCAGCCCGGGGGTGCGGGCAAAGCACGGGGGGAGGGGCCAGCAGGGGTGCAGGGGCATGGCTGGAGGGGCTCAGGGGGCATCGCCCAAAATGGGGGGGGGGCATGGCTGGGTGGGGGGACATGGCTGGGGAGCACAGGAGAGCTCGGCCCAAAGTGGGTGAGGGGCATGGGGGGGGCACGGCTGAGGGGGTAAATGGAAATGGAGGGGTGCGTAGTTGGGGTCTTGGGGGGCATACGGCTGGGGGGGCACGGAATGGTGCGTGGGTGGGGAGACATCGCTGGGGGGCTGCACGTCGGGCGTGCGGCTGGGCAGGATGAGGGGTGGGTGTCCGTCAGTGAATGTGCAGCCCAGGGGGGAGCCCAGTGTTCGGACACTGCCCCCACCCCCAGCCACACGCCCCCAGCCATGTGGAAGTCTTTGCAGTAAAGATCTCCTGGCGATCCGAAAGCCCATCCGCTGTTCGCACCAGGGGGGAAAGCGCTGAACCCCTGCCAAATCTGCTGGGGCTGCTGACACCCACCTCTTGTCCTGTGGTGATGTCGAGTGCTGTATAGACAGTTCCAGACGCCCTAGAAACAAAAGAGCAGCAGAGACACGAGAAGTGGTTTAGACCCTGGAAGTGAAAGCCCTGACAGGAGCTCTCTGCTGCCTGTAGTGTTTCTAAAACACCTTGGTTCCTCCACTCCTTCAGCCAGCAGTGCACAGCGCAGCAGCCCAGAAGCCCCCTGCCATGCAGGCTATCCAAGTGAAAACTTAGGTCCAAGAGGAAGAAAAAGGGCTGGTGCAAATCTCCAGAGTTCATACTAAATTCTTTCAGTCCAAAACTGAAGGGCAAGGTGCCTACAGAGACTGGAGAATAATAGATTTAATTCTTTTCCCCTTTTCTCCAGTTTTGCTCTGTTGAGGTTTAGTTTTTTCCTTTTTCTTTTTTTTTTTTTTTTTTTTTTCCTTGCGGGGTGTGTGTGTGGATTTTTTTCCAGAGAATGTAACACACGCACAGTCTAGCTGTGCCTTCTCAGACCTCTTCTTTGGATCTATCTGCAAAACTCAGGCAACACCACGCAGTCATTCTGAGAGCCCTGAACACACGTGCCAGCCATCTGAGGAAAGGACAGTGCATTGACACTGCATGTATTACTGAATGGTTGGTTTTCACTACCTCTCCCAGAAAAGAGAGCTGAATATATAATCTCTGGTTGCAATTTCTAAACTATACCGTTATAATCCTGATCACTAAATACTTTTTTAAAGCAAAAGAGTGGAAAGAAATGTTCTTGAGAAGTGTTATTTATCTGACAGCTATCAGGTTCTAAGTTGCTCTTTCAGGTAATAAAGATTTTTCTTCTTTCTTTAGCGTGGCCGTATTATTTTGAGACACACAAAAATGATTTCCCCTAAGAAAACAAGCAAACGGGTGCTACAAACTTGAGGGACAGTAGATCTTCCAGGTCCTGCCCCTCGCTGCAGACAAGACGTTACCAGCATCAAGTGCTCTTTGACGACGCCTTCTGACCACAGGCACCAATTCTGATCAGTACTGAGAGACAGGAGAATCTAAGCCCAGGGTCTGAACACGTTTGGAGCTTGCCCGACTTCACGCTTGATATTACACCAGCAAAATACCTGGCCCATGATTTTGTAGAAGTAACTGTGACTGGACTTACCCTTGCCCGACTTGTTCAAATCGAGTGTATTTCTGCTTAGGATCTGCCACGCTCACAGTGCTCCCTGAAAGAAACAACATTAAAAATGGAGACACCCCCTTCCAGCAGATCAGAAATGCCGCCCCACTGTCTGGGGTTGGGAGCCGTTTGTAGGCAGCTGGGTGACAACAACGATACAGGCAGCTCCGCAGCACAGAGAGTCTCCACGAAGACTGATTTTTACAGTCCTCTGGAGAGTCACCCGGACAGGAAACCAAGAACTTGGAGAAACATTCACAGGAGCCGCAGATCAGAAAAGAACAAGTACCAGTGCAAGTGCTTGTTGTCTCGAAACACTAAGGACAGCTGCAACAACAGAGCCTTCATCTTCTTAGCAAGAAATAGTCTGTGCGATTCCCCAGAAGGTTTAAGACTTCTGGAGGTTAACTGCCCCTTGGGTTCTGGAATCCATTCTGATGAACAGGTGCCACTTGCAGACAGGGAGAATATTGCACAGTGTTCCCAGGAGGGGATCTTCTCAACGTTTCAGCGGCTTGCCAAAAGAATGCCGTTATGTTTTTAGAGAACAGCGTCTCCTGTTACAACCAAGAACTACAGGGCTCTGAGAACTATGACCCTCCTCCCGTATTACCAGGCTAAGGCCCCCAGCAGACCTTGTTTGTGCCATCTGAAGAACCACGCTGCTTGTCCTCAGCGTGACCCGGATCCGTGACCAGCATTTGACTCGCACTCCCGACACTGCACACACGCTGACCTCCCCCAACAAGCACAGCCGTGCTGGACAACAGCAGCAGCAACACTCCTCAGGCGCTGGTGTCAGCCAGAGCTGCACAACCGAGATGCTGATCATTTCAGGGGTGCAGGGGAGGCGAGTCAGCAGGCAGGCCAGGTGGGCTGCTGCCGCCTCCCGGCAGCTCTGCGCTGCGGCAGGGGAAGGCAGGGCCAGCCCGGCCGGCACAGGCCGTGGGACAGGCCGGCTCCACCAGCCACCGTGCAGCTCAGCTGCCACTGAAGGCCAACAGGGAAGCGTGCGCTGCCTGACGGCTTCTGGCCCACTCGGAGGTGCAGGCGGTCTGAACGGCGAGGAGAGCAAGCAGTCATTAGGGTGCCGTGTTTGTGTTGAGTGAAAGAGCCAAGATCTGCTACACTAATCTGAAGGAATAACTGAAAAAAACCATACTGCTTTCTCTGGTCCGGTAGTTTCCCAGATAAAACACAAACAACGAAGGTGATCGCTCAATGCAAATGACTTCTCAAGGTTTCACTTGCAACGTACATCACTGAAATACTTGAAGAATCTTAGTTCAGGAGGAAGAATTCCAGTGTTTCACAGCATATTTTGTTTGACCCATCTGGCAATATTCCTGTATCACCAACACAAACACAGGCTTCTTTGTTCACCTGTGCATCCAAAGCAAAACCGGGTGACGCACCATTCACTGTAAGTAGGAACAAATACCTCCCTCCCCTGTCCAGGCATTTTCTCTGGAGAAGAGGGCTTCAGCATCCACATGGGCATCTGACTGGATGCCTAGCCAGGAATCCTGCCTGCCAGCACGGCAAGACGACGGGGCAACCCCACCACCGGCTACACCCCCTGCTAACACTGTTTTGCAAAGCCTGCCTCAAACATTTAGCCTCTGTTGAAGACGCTCTAATTCCTCCCTTTATAAGCTGGCATACCTGCAAGGAACCCTCTGCCCTGGAATTTACTTCATTGTGCCCTCAGCTAAAGCTATTGAACTGAGACCTTGGATACTCCCTCATGGCACTGAGATTCAGTTCTTGAGAGTCCTGTCAACCTGCTAAGGGTGCAAAGAACTCTACAGGAGCAGCTGAAATCTCCCAGCTGAGGAAGGCTTCAGCCTCTGCAGTCACACCAGCCATCAGTGGCAGGGCAGGTGCGACAGAAAGGGTGGTACAGCACAAGGACGAGCACTGACAGCCGCTGTGAAGAAGCCACAGCCAGACTGCACCCCTTTACAAGCTGTTGTCCCTGTTACAGACAGAATGGTGTTGGCTTTGAGATCACACACGAGGAGGTGTAGCTCCATCCGCTTGCTGTCCTAACAGTCAACAGCAGACACAGAGTAAACTGGGCTGTGCTATGGACCCAACAAGTTTCCATCTGAGAACACAGCACTGGCCGTTATGAAGTGCAAGAAGCAGATTAAGCTCTTGTACTGCAGAATCACAAAGGGCTTGGTGTCTTTTCCTAGAGTAGGGCCTAGCCAGGGGTTGGGGCCAACGGTCAGGATTCTAATGGTATGAACTGGCTGGGAATGAGCTATGACAAAGTGCCCCGTATCGGAAGGATATACGGTGGATGTGCTGCAGGCTGCCTCCTGAGACACGCCTGCAGTGCAGTTTTACCTGATCGTGCCACGCAGATGTGTCTCGGGTACATCTTTAGAAGCATAAAGCTAAGAAATAAAACAAGGATTGTTATAAAAGTTTTTTCTTTTTTCTGTTGGGGCACATTGAAAACACCTCCTCCTCTCTATCCACAGTGTCAACTGATGTTCTTTCAAAGGAGTTCTCTCTGACAAAAACAGAGAATTCTTATGAAAATGAACTCCCATCTATTAGTAGAAGCAGTAGTAGTAACAGCAGGCATAAAAATGTCACCAATGGAGTATCTGGGGCAGGAGAGCTCCTTGAGGCTGAAAGAATCAGCTTAGTGCTGTGGTTGTCTATGGGTTAAAAAAGAAACCAAACCCAACAAAACCACAAACCAAAACAATCCCAAACCAACAGCCCAACAGATTTCTGCAAAGTATATTTGGCTCCAATGACTGCCGAGAATCAGGAGTCTAAAGATCACTCAGGAACCCAAATCTTCTGGTCCATTTGGCCATTAGCACACAGGCGTTCGCTAGGCCAGTCAAGAGGTCACAGCCTTCTGCTCAACCAGAAACAATCTCTGCTTCTGCCTTCAGCGGAGAAGGCAGCTCAGGCAAATCCAACCGCGTCACAGCTGCCCTCGGCGGCACAAGGAACACCCAGAGCGCTCTCTCGCTTCCTCTTCAGCACAGTCACAGTTCGTGTAGGGAGTCGGGACGCTGCGACACTGAACTGAGGATGAACACTGAGCACCTGTAACCCCGAGACACGCGTAGAGCACACGCTGCTTTATCAGACAAGAAATACAGAACACATACTCAGTTTCTCTAGGATCTCCTCATCGCTCATTTCGGGTTTCTTTCGCCACCGGTCCGTGTCTCTGTACAAAGCATTTGAGTTTTCAGGCTGGCGAGTGGTGGCTCCTTCAGCTGGTGCTGGTGCAGCCGCAGGTTCAATTACAGAGCGGGTGTAGGTCTGTGACGAGAAAGTATTTTGCGTCAGAAAAGCAGCTTGCAGAGATGCCCCTGAGATCGTGTTTCAAATGCAAACCCTTAGGAAGATGCTGTCTGCCCCATCCAGGGCTCTTAAAATGTTTGGGTTTGCTCTCCCCTTCTCAACCTCAACAGACAAAAGTGAAAGGCTGGCTTTACACAAGTTCACGGTCAGTTTCATTTTCAATTTTCATTGATTTTCTGAAAAGATGCCTCAAACAATGAATTTACTGTGGTGCAAGGATACAGAAATAGGTCTGTCCAGGGCCCCAGAGCCTTGTGCCTTGATGCTCGTGTGTTTTCTCGGGTAACGACACGACTCTTTAGCTGCTACGCAAGTGTCTGAACAGAAGCAGGAAGCATCTCCCTTTTCTGATCACAACGGTGGAACTGACTTCTCATCAGGATTTCAAGCCGTAGGGAGTGGCCACGAGGAACTGCGTTCCAGTCCTTCAGAGACCTCCCTTCTCTTCACAAGGCAGAGCTGTGCAGGATTCTCCTCACCAAACTGCAGCCATGGAAAAGCTAAGGGGGCAGCCTAAGCTCTTCATTTACCTACTTGTACAGCCTGCGGAGAGCGACGGCTACCTCCAGGGGACACTTTCTCCTAAGGATCCCGCAAGGGGGTGGACTGTGTCTGATGACCGCTCTCTCCGCTGATGCCAGAGAGCCCATACAGGCACTTTGGACAAAGCTGCTCACGTTGACACCGCTGGCATTAACAGACACAGTGCTGCCTCTTATCTGATACTGATGAACACACGGTCCCTCTCAGAATCACAGGAAACTCATGACTACATGGGAAAGTTCAAGGCACACTTTCCTGGTGTCGGTGACGTGGGTGAAGCACTGGGTCACGGTAGGACTCCAGCCCGTTCATCCGTGGACAGCAAATGCTGTCTGATCCGAAACATGTAGCTCTGAATGACACCCGCTGCAGTGCTGACCAAAGCTGGGACTTCCTGGTTTTGTATGTTCAGGCCACGGGGCGATAACAGGGGGAGGTTTGTTGTCCTCTTCCTCTTCTTCATCACCTTCATCCTCTCCTTCAGAAACAGAGGGAGCTGGTGGGGGTTGTGAGGCTGGTTTTGTGCTCTGTGGACAGACAGACAGCAGCGTGAGTGACAGTCCCCATTCTGGCACTTGGGAGGTTTGATAATCACACCACACTTGAGTCTGCTTTTCCCTGCACTGTGACATCCAACCAGCATTCTCTGAGTCAGTAACTTTTGAAAGCTCCCGTCTGGACTGTCTCACCACTGCCTACGTCTGCTAGAGCAAACTGCCACAGCATCCGCCAATGGGCCCGTACCCACGGGAAAAGCCATGGGGAAGGCTTACGGTGCTCTGCTGAACCCCAAACTTCCTTTTAAAGGTGTGTTTTAGCAAGATGATGAAAGTGGCATCAACTGAAAATCTGAAGTGTGACTATTCAAAGATGACTTTCATTTTGTTAGACACGCTCTCTGCTGTGTAATCCCAAACCTCAAATTAAGGTGCTTGATACTCGAAAATAAAGGCCAAATCCCCGTTCAGTCATTTGCTATTCAGTCCACTCACATCAACACTACTAAAGCTGGTCAATATTCACGGGGAGGGCATGACTACATCTCTGGGATTGCTATGCAATCCAGTATTCATTAGAGTGGAGGATTATTTCAAACTTTCTTGCAATGGTTCCAGTCACTTACGTATCAATTCTAACCTTATCTATATTCAGCTCCACATCCAGCTGCACTAAGGATAAATCATAACAAGTAACAGAAATCGACACTAAGTTGTTAAAAATTAAAATGGATTAATTAGACAGTACTGAATACTGTTGTGAATGATATATTCCACCATGCCCAAGAACAGCAAGCGATCTTCTGTCTGCAGAACCAGACTTTCATCTGTCTAAAAGTTCTTGAACAGAAAATTAGAGAACAGCCAGTGACCCCTTTACTGCCGCTGCATAGACACCAAAAGGTATTTTCGTTCAGCCTACGAGGCTGGCACTCTGTCACCAAAGGCAAAGCTCAGAGCCTGTTCCACAGTTCTGAAACGCCATGGAAGGAAGAGGTTCCTTTCACACTCACCGAAGGACGGGCTTCTGGGTATCCATGGGCGCTTTCACCTGCAACGTGCAAGGGAGAATTAACCAGATGCCGTTATAAAACTGCCTGATGGGGGGAACCCCACAAAACAAGTAAATCCAAACAGATAGCATTTCTCTTTCACAACAGCCCTCCAGCAGCCACAGCTATTTTACATAGCAAGCAAGACAGCAGGACAATATACTAGGCTACTCTTTTTCTAGAGTTTCTGGTGTCTATGTTTTGCCCGGTTTTGCCAGCCAATAAAATAAACAGAAACTTGATGAAGAAAATGCAAATTGCTCTTTAACAGTCAATGCTTCTGCTCTGCCCAAGAGGTAAAGCAGCTTCTTTTCGTAGAATGGTTTGGGCTGGAAGGGACCTTAAAGACCATCTCGTTCCAACCCCCTGCTGTGGGCAGGGACACCTTCCCCCAGACCAGGTTGCTCCCAGCCCCATCCAGCCTGGCCTTGAACCCTGCCAGGGAGGGGGCAGCCACAGCTTCTCTGGGCAACCTCTTCCAGTGTCTCACCACCCTCCCAGGAAAGAATTTCTTCCCAAGATCGCATTGAAATCTCCCCTCGTTCAGTTTCAAACCGTTACCCTTCGTCCTATCACGGCACTCCCTGACAAAGAGTCCCTCCCCACCTTGCCTGTAGCCCCCCTTTAAGCACTGGAAGGGCGCGAGAAGGTCTCCCCGGAGCCTTCTCTTCTCCAGGCTGAACAACACCAACTCTCTCAGACTGTCCTCACAGGGCAGGTGCTCCAGCCCCCTCACCACCTTTGTGGGCTCCTCTGCACTATCGGTACCTTAATGGTATTTTATTAAGGTTATTAAGGAACAGCAAAAGGACACATCGATACAGAAGCCAGATATCCTGCACCTAGTAAACCCCTCTGCTTACCTGCTAGATCCGTCATCAGCCACACTTTGTCTAGCAAAAACCAGAAGGAATGGGCCAAAGGCAAAAGAACACACCACAGACTTGCTCCTTCATCTTTGCAGTGCTACACTACAAGTCTGCAGACGGGGCCCAACCAAGGGGACAAAAGGGCACTCTCGTCACACCCTCCTGGAAGGAGCGTGCTACAAAGGCTGCTCTGGGCACTGACACTTTCCTTCTCCTCTGGGCCAACGTTCCCGTGACATCATGACAGCAGCCCTGAAAAATGTGCTGTGTCACAAAGCATCCCAAAAAATTCTCTTCCTCTGGAACACGAACACATTGCTCAAAGGATCCCACAATAACTCATAAAACGCACAAAACAAGTATACCCTGTACCCAGTCTGAATTTGAGAACAGCTAGAACAGCTTGTCGGTTCTTCTTCTGCTCCAGTTTTGTTACGCTGGAGGTCTGGACCAGCCTGGCCCACTGCTCTGGAGTGCCCTGTAGATGTCAAGTGGAAAGAAGGAGCATTTAGAATACTGAACAGCCGCAGCCTCACACATCTTGACCAAGCTCCCATGCTACCTCTAAGATTACTTTCACAAATTTTGGTTGACACCTTACCATTCAAGTTAGTAGCTTCTACACTAGATGCAATCATTCTCTTCTCTACCAAAATACACAGCTAAAACCAGGATTAACTTTACAATCAAAAGAAAGTTAGGACTGTGATAGGAAAAAAAGGGCATGAAACTCATTTTAAATCAACTCTGCTCTTCATGGCATAATGATTTAAGGCTTCACTTGTTTTCCTGTGGATTCAGTGCAGGCACAACCAGACGGTTCTATATTTGTGGACAACACTGTGTATTTTAGGAGCTTTACACTGGATTTTGAATGCTTAATAACGCAAACCCATCTTGCTGAAATGATCACTGCTGTCTGACTAAAAGCTAAACCCCATCCTGATACAATTCATTTGCAGCATACCAGGGAACCCTGCGGGCTTAAGAATCTGCATTTAAATTCTCAAAATCCTAACACTGAGTTCCGCCACTGCTGCTAAGGACGCCTCTTTTGCGAGCTCCTGTAGCTCTCTAGGTTCTCTCCTGTAAAGATGCAGAAACCAGGGACTGGGAAAACAGGCAGAAAGTGCCAAAGCCTTGGCTGAAGTCTCGGACATCTTACGAGGGAGGGTGGCATTTCAAAATTGATCCAATCGCTGAAAGCCGCAGCTCTGCGTTCAAACTATATGGATGAACAATTGCTTTAAATCTCCAGTGCAATTTCCTGAATTGGAAAGCCTGTCATTTTCCCCATATACCTGCACAGCCAACACCTACCAGCCAATTGCAGGCCTTACTGAATGAAAAACTCCACCTGAAGAACATTTAAACTTAGCCTTGGTGCCACCCCAATCTAGGGTTTGACTGGCTTGGAAGTCAGTCAGTCTGCGTCTGCGTCCGATTCTCATCTCCCTCCTAGTTTAACAACTTTCAAAAGTAACATCCCTTGTGGTCATCCATCTCCTGAGCCTTTTACGATTGACAAATCTCACTTCAGCCCACTTTTAGTGACCCTGATAAAGCGTGAGTGGAACAAAGGCTGAGAGAAGCTGCCTTCCCTCTGATGCATCAAGAACCCATGTTCAACAGAGATTTATTTCTCTGAGAAATGGTCACAATAATGCCAGTTCTGGACAACTCCCAAACACCCAGATAAACACAGCATAAACCCACATGCAAACATCTATCCTGCTGGTGGGTACCTCACATATTGGGCTTCCCTGGAGAACCAGCATTCTCCAAGACTAACTACCACGTGGCTGGATAATACAGCACAGAGCTGTCTGTAGGATCTTCTCTAGTGCCAGTGGTACCTCTGTAACAGCCGAGAGGGGAACTGCCATTCTACCAAATGCATTTGTCTTTTCACTCGAAAAATGACCGAAAAAATGTTATAGAATCAGAGAAGCGTTTTGGTCGGAAAAGACCTTTAAGATCATCAGGTCCAACCATTAACCTAACATGACCAAGCCCACCCCTAAACCAGGTCCCTAAGCACCACATCTATACGTCTTTTGAACACCTCCAGGGATGGTGACTCCAACACCTCCCGGGGCAGCCTGGGCCAATGTCTGACCACACTTTCAGTGAAGAAATTTTTCCTAATAGCCAGTCTGCCCTGGCCATTACCTCTTGTCCTGTCATTAGTTACTTGGGAGAAGAGACCAACACCAGCCTCACTACAACTTCCTTGGAGGGAGCTGTTGAGAGCAAATTCCTGTCTTACAGCGCTCACTTGCAGTATGCGAGAGCTATTAACACAAACTCAGGAACTCAGTCACGCTTAAAGCGCTCATGTAGAACACAAAACAGTCACATCCTCTCACATCTTTCAAGCAAGTACTCGGCCCCCCAGGATCCCCCCTCTCCTCGGCTGCCCTCCTTACCAGTTTAAGGTGTGTCTGGTCGACATATCCTCACCGTAGTGCTGAGCAGGCTTCTCTATAGATCTGATGTGACGTGACTTCACGCTAAAAGTTGTGAGAAACCCAGAGATAGGCAAGAGGTTTATACTGTGCCTCTCACAGTGGGACTCTCTATCGGGATCTCCAAAGGCCCGTGTATCACCGTCTATCGATGACAACACGAAAACGAATACACGTGCCATAGTAACACATCAGCAGGAGAGGAAGGAGCAGTTGTTCAGGTCCTGTCTTTGCCTTCCGTATTCCCTCCGTGCAGCGCCAGGGACAGCCACGCTATGCACAGCAAAAAGAGCTGGATGAAGACAACTTTGCGTGTGTCTGACTTCAAAAGCACGTGTCCCCGTCCACCCTTATCAACCAGGATGGAGCTTTGCGAAATCTATTTCCTGGCACATCAGTCTTCTAACATAAAGCACTACTACGCTCATGGACTTTTAATTAACAGTTTTCTCTGATGTTTTAGTATTATGTCTGCCAGCTGCCCAAGTTTACCTAGGGGTCTCATCCAAAGCCTGAACTCGCTATGGACCGGCACCCTCCCAGCCTGGGTCTGTCTTTGCTCACAGACACTAGCTCCACAAGGCCTCTCTTGCTGTGCCTTTCTTCTCCTGCCTTACAGCCTCCTTCAGTTGGAAGATGCTCTGCTCTTCTCTTCAGAATTACAGTCTAGAGTACTTTGGATGTTTCTAATCCTTTCTCTGCATTGTTGCATTTACCCTCATTAAATAATTAACTGTCACCTTTGGTCTGTACTGCACACCCCTACACAATGTGAAGAGATGAATTATTTTCAGTCAGCATGCAGGAAAGATGGCAGCAATAGATCAAATACAAAGGCAAAGGCTTTTCTCCTTCTTTTATCTCTACAACGATGTTGTTTAATTTTCAGGATAGATGTTGCCAGTTACAAGACATCATCTCCATTCAGCACATATAACTTTTGACTGGAGATAACAAAACTGGCTTCTCCTACCTCAGCATTTCCAAGCAAATGCAGTGAAAGTTAGATTTAAAGGATCATCAAATTCAGTTCAAAGCAACAGCCAAATCTAGAAGCGAAATAAGGCATTACAGGAAACGTTCCATCAAAAGCAGCACTTGTCCATTCTAGGCCTCTCCTGCCAGCGGGCAAGTCTTCCACCAGCTCATTCCCTAAGATTTGCCTCATCTGCTTCACAGACCTCTGCCTACCAGACTGGGGATAGAACATCCGTCATCCAAATGCTGATAAACCATAAATTAAATACAGAACTCAACATCTCCTTGCAACACCCTCACCCCTCCCCAGTCTAAAAACTCGGACACTTCTCTCTGTGCCCTGCAACTCACATCACTTCTGGGTTATGTAAGCTGGCAAAAGGAGACGAAAAGGCATGACTCCCTTGAAGCAATGACTGAGTGGATTCAAGGGGTTTATACTGGGCATTCCTGTTGGATCTTCTCACAAACACCCCTCACAATACACTCCTGCCGCACAGCAGTTAGCCACAAGGGCCACCCACACTACCTCAGCAACTCTTATAGACCAAAGAGAACAAGGAAAGAGTTTTCTGTCTTCCACGGTCTGCAGCATCACCATCATTATTACGTTAAAAGAGCAGTTGTTTGGCAGAAAAACATGACTCAGCTAAGTAGCAGCTTTTCTCCAGAGAGAGAGAAAGGGTTTGACCCCACGCTTGCGCCCTCCTGTTTGCTTGCCTCCTCTTCATCTCAGTCTCTTCTTTCCTCCATCCCCTCTCCCTGCCACTGTTACTCACGCTGTCCTCCCATCCTCCTTCCTGCTCTGCTCCTCCTGTCCTTCCCCAGCAGCCTTGTCCTTTTCTTTCTCCTCCATTAATCTCAACCCTGCTGGGCAACCGGATGACTGAAGGTCAGACTGCTCCCATCCGCAGCTCAGTCTAGAGCAGCTTCAACGGAACTGAGAGTGTTCACCCAGTAATCGTCACATGGATGTACCTCCTCAGCGGAAAGGGGCATCTGAGCTGGGGTGGGCCTGCTGCCCCTGCATTGCTTTAGGCTGAATGCTCTACAGCGCCTTCACGGAGCCACCAGCTCACACACAGCACTAATTGATTCCATAGCACGGCAATTACAGGCGGTTTAATGAAGGAAGAACAAGGCTGGATCAAACAACCAGAAGAACACAAGTCTTTTCCTTCTGCTCTCAACTCTCCTCAGGTAAAGCACTCTGCTGAAAGGAAACACAAATGCTGTCAACTCCACCGAGGCTCCCGTCACCACCATTACCAGAACAGCCTCCATAAAGTGTCTTCTCAGGCCCGTACCCAGTGGTTAGTCTAACAGACTGATGCTGGTTTTCTGCAGTGAGTGCTTGCAACTCAAAAAACCCAAAAGCACACCCCCCCAACCCCCACCCCCACCCCAATGTAGCATTCCTTTCATTACTTTACCCAAAATAAGACCTATGGTTGGTCTTCCCTGCAGCAGGCACACATGAAGCAGCTATACAAAAGGCAAATCTCCTGTCACAATGTCGAAGCAGACTGGGTGCTGCAGGCTGTTTGGGGCAAATCAGTGCCCATTTACCATCTACCTCCCCCACAACACCTTGTTCCAGCTTTGTGAACTGCTACAAGTCAACTGATGGAGCCACTTCACAGACTGATTCGGGGCCCCAAAGACTTCAAGATCTTCATCTGAGGTATCTTTTAGACCTTATTTCAATGACAGTTACAGCGGCTCCACTCAATACTTGAGAAGAAAGTCAAAAGTTGAGCTTTAGCATAAAGCCCAGTAGGTACGGCCTTGAAAAGAAATCAAAAGGCTTCAGCTGTTTTGAGAAGAACGTATAAAAAATCCTTCCCTTGCTCTCACCAAGGTCTGACATCCATTCTTTGATCAAGTTACTCAGTTTTCCAGGAACAACCAGCCTGTAAAGAAAACTCATCCGTTTGTCCTAAAAAAATGAAGAGGTGAACAAGTTTTACAGCCTTGTTAGACCTGCGATTCAGTTCTTCCTCGTCTTCAAATAGCCCACATGGCTTCATCGCTTCAACCAGCTTCTGAGTATGACGGCAATCTATATCCTTAGCAGGAGCCAAGCTAATTGCACAAGTAATTCATAGTGCCTCTGGGGCTGCTTCTGCAGCCTACAAGTACTGTGGCAGAAAATAAAATGCTGAAGACTCCACAAAAGCAAAAAAAGAAACTTATTGGGAAACACCCTTCAGCTTACAGGTTTCCAAATCAACTTCTACTCTTTTACCCAGCACTAACAGAAATGAGAAAAAAAATCCTGCTGATGATTTTTAGATAACTTGACCCAATTTAGAAGCCACAACTACCTCTTTTGAAAAACATTTGGGGATAGAAGAAAAGATCCAAGTTGCTACCAACTTAACACAACTGATTTGCATTGCTCTGGACAGCTAGAACTAATCACCAGGAAAGGAAAAGGTTTCAACCCTACTAAGGGCCACACAGCAGAGGTTTTGGACCCATTTCCAGTTCCATACCAGTTTTGACTTAAGGATATTCCCATCAGCTTCCTGATGACACTAAACAAGACAGTTTAACACCGGCTTCTTTTCGTTCAATGTATTTGCTGTGCTGTTGCTGATTCTGGAAGGGCCTTCTAGTGGAAGGAGAAATAACAAAGCAGTCTGTTAAACACAGCTCATGCAGTAAATTCAGTATTACCTTGGGTTTGTTTATGGAAGAGTGTGAGAACATGAACCAATCTGCAGAGAATGCTGCCAGGAGAGCCTCCTGCTCTTAACACGGTGTTCAGTTTTTATAGTCCAGAGGCTCAGCTGTACACACGGCTGTTTTATCTAAAGCAGTCAGCATACAAAGCAGCCCAAGCCAAGCTCTGGTTGTAGAGGGTGTTCAGATCTGGCTCAGCCAGCTCACTGCCCCGTTAGGCAGAGCATGACACCAGGCACCTGGTTTGGAGGCCGCCCAGGTTACTGCCCTGGAACTCCAGCTACAGCAAGGCATCATTTTCACCTCCCACCCTCCACTTGTCCTGCGTGTTGAGGCTCATTTGCAGTCAGAAGCACAACAGACCAACAGGGGAGGTGACTATTCAATTAAAGGCAGCATTAGCTTTTTTTTTTACACCATAAACCCCTTGCTTTACAAAGTGAAAAAATGGAGAAAACCCCCGACTTTTCACTACCAGCTGAAACCAGCAGAGAGGGAGGAGTGGGACAGGAGGCAAGAACTGTACTTAACAGATGAAGGATCCCTACAGAAACACTAGCAGCAACAGGGGGAGACCCATCAGAAGGTCTATTCAACTCCTCCTGCTTGTCAGAGTCCATACCCAGACCCTAAGGCTAAAGGCATTAATGAGGCCATTACTCAAAGCGGGTATTTTCCGCCTTCACATGTGGACAAGTGCAGAGATCAGCTGGGTCAGTCAAGAGATGCTTTTGAGGTACCTGACCCACTTCAGCTGCAGTGGGATTAGGAAATGCTCAAAGGACAGCTTCGACACTGGGGTTGAAAAAGGACACCTGATTACAGCTCCTCATTTCTAGTCGTTGCCCTGACTCTCCCATGCAGGGAAGATGGATGTCTCTCTCTCTCGGAGCAGCTTTATCCAACTACAGACATAGCTCTTAGTCATCTGGTGGGTTTTCTTCCCCCCTCCTCTCTATGAGCTCCTTTGTCACACTTTCTTCTATGTGCTTTCCAAAAAGCGGGGGGGTGTATTAGCACTGTAAGTCCTGTTGTCCCCCAAATCAGGGTTCTTTTACTCAGTCTGCAAAGAGCTGAAAAACACAGTCAGGATATTTGTTTAATTCCAGTCCTGCACAGAAAAGTGTGCTAGGTGGTACCTCCACAAAGCTAGCACCCCTTTGGGGAAAGAAGCTGGGTCTTAAGACACAAAACAACAACAAAGGAACTGCAGTGAAGTAAATGATGTCCCTCCTAACTTGACCTAGGAAATCAGACATTTACCGTTCTCTTATCTTCAAACTCCTGTTGTCTTTGTTTGAGATCAGTTTGGTGCCACCAAGGTCTGACACCCCTATGAAGACAGGCTGAGAGAGTTGGGGTTGTTCAGCCTGGAGAAGAGAAGGCTCCAGGAGGACCTGGTAGCAACCTTGCAATACCTGAAGGGGGCCTCTAAGAAGGCAGGGAAGAACAATTCGCAAGGGTTTGTAGCAATAGGACGAGAGGTAGTGGTTTTGAGCTAGAAAAGTGTAGATTTCGGTTGGACATTAGGAAAAAGTTCTTTAATATGAGGGTGCTGGGTCACTGGAAGAGGTTGCCAGAGAGGTACTGGAAGCCCCATCCCTGGAGCCATTCAAGGTCAGGCCTGATGGGGCTCTGAGCAACCTGACCTCGTTAGAGATATCCCTGTTTGTTGTAGGCAGAACAGAGGTTTGGACAGGCTATTGAGGGAGGCACAGAAGGTGTTTGTCAGAAGGAAAGACGAGAGGTTTAAGAATCAGACAAAGGTGATGGTAGCAGTGGCTCGGGAAGGACAACGTGGAGGTGGGATTAGATCGACTCACAAAACGGACCCAAGACCCGGGGTGGAAGGAACAAGGAGAAAGGACGTAGGGTGTTATTATTGTGGGAGGAAGGGTCATATGAGAAGGGAATGCAGAAAGCGGCTGCAGGATGAGAAAATATTCAAGGAGGATTAGGGGTGTCAGGGGCTCTATTTGCTGGGGGCTAGACATAAAACCGAGCCCTTGATAAAAATTAAAGTAAGTCCCCAGCAACAGGAAATCGAGTTCCTTGTGGACTCCGGGGCCGAAAGGTCCACAGTACAAGAATTACCCCGGGGATGTCACTTGTCCCCGGAGACAATGCAAGTAATTGGAGCAAAAGGAGAGCCTTTCGGGGTTCCAGTAATAAAAGACGTTCTTTTTGAAATGGAATCTAAATTTGGGGTGGGATCCCTATTGTTGGTCCCAGAAGCAGATTATAACCTATTGGGACGAGATATGATCATCACACTGGGCATTAATTTGGAAGTTAAAAATAGTGAGATGCAAGTAAAATTATGTCCCCTTAGAAGTGAGGATGAAATTAACCCCGAGGTTTGGTACACTCCGGAGACAGCGGGCAAATTAGATATCCCACCCTTCACTGTAACTATCAAGGATCCGGAAATTCCAATAAAAATAAACCAATACCCAATCTCACGAGAAGGCAGGATGGGGTTGAAACCAGAGATTGAAAGATTAATTAAACCAAGGCTACTGGAACCATGCATGTCTCCCTTCAATACACCCATCTTACCCGTAAAGAAAACTGGTGGGTCCTATAGATTAGTCCATGACCTACGGGAAATTAACAAAAGAACACTTGCAAGGTTCCCAGTTGTGGCAAATCCGTATATTTTACTCAGCCAGCTGGGACCTGAAAGTAAAGAGACCTTACTAACCCCATAGTGGGAAGGGCCTTATCCTGTTTTACTTACTACAGAAACCTCCATACGAACAGCTGAAAGAGGGTGGACTCACGCCAGCCGAATCAAAGGACCCGTAAAGAATCAACAGTGGCAAGTGACCAGTGTACCCGGGGACCTAAAAATAAAATTTCAAAGGACCTGAATGAACACCTTTAAAATTGAATATAGTGAGAATCCAATTCTGACTGAAGATGGGCATGTAGATGCTGAAATCAAGTGTGGTATATTAACTGTTACCCATTCGTGTGCTTTGTGTGTAAGGTGTGTCGGGAACGGTGGTGGGCCCATTGCCGAAACGGAAGACCCCAAAGAGTGTCTGCCGGATCTGCTGGGAGTGGGAAAGGGAACTCACAGAATTGGCATTAAAATTAAAAGAAACACAGGGAGAGATTATTCTTGAATCAGAGGAATGGTGGGAGATATTTGCTAAAGGAATTTGGCCCGAAAATTATTGTTACCATTCGAATGAACCAATTCCTTTTGTCGCTGAAATAGTAAGAGGGCAGTGCCGGAAGTTCCTGAAAGGGGTGAAGTGCAACGCACCCCAAGTTAAAGATACCAACTGGAGTTCATACATCCTGAGGCAAGTGGCTAAAGTAAGCACGAGTCCTCCTGAAGAATATCCCTGCTGCCGAGAAGATGGTACCCCTCGTGGCTCGAAGCAACCGAGTTGACGAGCGAGGCAGAGGAGTAAAAAACTGTGGAGGAATGAACCCAACGATTGGGACCGTAAAGCAGTGCTTGAGATCCTGCCTCAAGGATGGTAGCGAAAAGGCGAAGCCCTGGAGTGCAAACGACAAAAATCGGGGACGGGTATCAAATCGGGGTAGGAATAAGCAATTGGTATATTACAAAAACCACCACTTTTCCCGATACGTATTTATAGGGGCAATCTGGGTAGTATTATGCATCCCTGTTTGTGAGCCGTACGCGCATGAACCTTTTAAATGGACCCTGTTTAGATGGGAAGACCAAGCTGTAGTACAGACAAAAATAGTCTCTGGACCTCCCAGTTTTACTCCCACATTGTGCCAACTCGTGCCAATACAACCATGCTTAAACCTGAAAGGGTTTTATTTTTGCCCTCATTCAAATCCAGGAAGGACCTATTGTAATTCACCAGGACATTATTATTGCACATACTGGGGTTGTGAAACCATAGCATCGGACTGGGCTCCCGGGGGAGGGAATGACAAGTTTATTACAGTAACATGGGGACCAGTGGGATGTGCACCCCCTCAGCGTGATAGTTCTGGTGGTATACTATTGTCTGGAAATTGCCAGTTTGTATACATGAATATTTCTCAAGACCAGAACCCTACATGGTTTGTGGGAAAAACTTGGGGAATGCGTTATTGGGAACCGGGAACTGATAGAGGAGGCCTGATACTAATAAAAAAAGAGACCATTCCAAATGATCCGGAACCAATTGGACCAAATCCCGTGCTAACACATGAACAAACTCTGGGACCCGCGAATGATACTGAAACTAGCAATGATACCCAGTTTACTGGTAATAGTACTCACTCTGGTATAAGCAATGATACTTAGTTTACTGGTAATAATACTCACTCTGGTATAACTATCTCAGAAGAAGAAAACTTAGAAGGAAATACCCTATGGAAAGTGACGCAAGCTAGCTACCGAATACTAAATAAGACTAACCCGCAAATAACCAGCTCCTGCTGGCTATGTTATAGCATTAAACCGCCCTTTTACGAGGCTGTAGGAATTACATCCAAGGCTAGGCAGGTAAATGGGACAAACCCTGCACAATGTTTATGGAGAAAAAGGAAAGGATCAGGTCCAAGGTCTCACCTTGGAACAAGTAACGGGAAAAGGACGGTGCGTTGGGACAATTCCACCCACAAAACAACATTTGTGTAATGTAAGTATTTCACTCACAAAGGAAGCTCCTGCGGATTGGTTAATACCAGCGGCAAACACAAAATGGGTGTGCTCAAGCATCGGAGTAACACCTTGCTTGAGCCTCTGAAATGTTAATAAAAGCAAAGATTATTGCATGCAAGTAGCAATAATTCCAAAAATTGTATATCACTCAAATGAGTTTGTCTACAATTATCAAACCACCCCCGAGCACCATCTTGCTAGGAGGGAACCGTTTACAGCTCTGACCATAGCCGCCCTCCTTACAATTGGAGGAACCGGAGCGACCACAGGGATGACCTCTCTATTAATCAACAAGCTGAATTTAAGTCACTTAGAGTAGCAGTGGATGAGGATTTGAGCAGAATAGAAAAATCGATAGACGCATTGGAAAAATCACTAAGATCACTATCAGAAGTGGTGCTTCAGAATAGACGTGGCTTGGATTTGTTATTCTTGCAGCAAGGGGGATTGTGTGCAGCTTTAAAGGAAGAGTGCTGTGTGTATGCAGATCATACCGGAATAGTACGGGACACAATGGCAGAGCTAAGAAAGGGGTTGGAACAACGAAGGAGAGAGCGAGAATCCCAACAAAGTTGGTACGAATCACGGTTTAACCATTCTCCTTGGCTTACTACTTTATTGTCAACATTGGCGGGACCATTAATACTGCTCACTTTAACGCTTGCATTTGGACCTTGTATTTTTAATAAAGTTATCGCGATAGTTAAGAACCGTTTAGAAGCCGCTCACCTGATGCTTGTTCGAGCGAAGTACGAATCGGTATCTGGTGAGCCCGATTTGGCAGAAACCCTTATTTTGAGTGCTCAAGAGCTACAACGGTTCAATGAACAAAATAATGGACAAAAGAAAAAGGGGGGATTGTAATAGGTAGCATATTGTGTTTTGTTCATTAAACCTGTATGGTAAGGTATGGATGGAAGATTTATGTGCCCCCAAGGCTTGATAGCTCAACCGAAGGACATTCGGCAAAGTAAACAAGACCCACAGCTGAGGGGGTTGAGTAATCACATTCTTGCATAAGTTCACCCACAGGGCAACGAGGAAGACCTTCAGCCTTCATCCTTACGACCACCAGGAGGCAGAGAAAGACCCCCCAGCAACAAAAGGAACATGCGCAGAGTATCGACCTGATTGCGACATCGCGAATGCAGGAAATGAGACTGTATATAATGTGCTTACATGAGGCGGGAAGGCGCAAGCCGTTGGCGGAGCGCAGACTCCCCGGCCGCCCAGCGCTGCCTTTGCTCTTGTTCGCTTGCTAATATAATAAAATTCGCATTGGATTTTGACACTTTAAATTGTCCGTGTCTCTACTTATCACAAACAGAATGAGTTAAAAAATTTCAACAAAACAAGGAACAAAGTCTGAAATACAAATTACTGGGATAAACCTATGTTAAGGCAGGTTTATTAAATGCAGTTATTCTGTCACAGAACAGATTGACAGAACAGTCGAGGTTGGAAGGAACTTCTGGAGACCATCTAGTCCAACCTCCCTGCTCAAAGCCTATGACCTCGTCTAGTCTTTCAGTTGGCTTTGGATTTTTTTATTTGACTCCAGTTTCTACACAAAGGTATTCTGACAAGTGTTCAAGCCATCCAATCACAGTGAACCTTAAGCCCAACAACAAAGAAGCAAAAGAAAAGGTAAGTGAAGGTAGTTTTTCTTCAAGGCAATAAATACTATTGAACATCACCAATGAACATGTGTACGCCCTGCAACTGAAGCATCCTGAATTGACAATAATTATAGCAGTGAGTCTAAAGTTTTACAATACCTACTTCACAAAAAGCAATTCCAAATCTAAGACTTTGCAGCTGTTTAGTTTAATATCCACCTACACCTGTTCTTTTACTCATTTTATTGACTCTATCAGCCTGTCTGGGCTCTACATTTTTCAGAATGCAAGATGTATATAGATATGGTCCTACTTTCTATCTCAATGAACAGTGACACAGTAAAGTACTCGGACATTTCCGATCATCACTCCAAGCTGGGCTAAAAACTGGCTGGATGGCCAAGCACAGAGAGTGGTGGTGAAGGGAGTTCAATCCAGCTGGCGGCCGGTCACAAGGGGTGTCCCCCAGGGCTCAGCATTGGGACCGCTCTGGTGTCACATCTTGATCAATGAGCTGGATGAGGGGATCAAGTGCTCCTGCAGGGAGCTTGCAGATGACACCATGCTGGGTGGGAGCGTCGATCTGCTCGAGGGCAGGGAAGCTCTACAGAGGGATCTGGACAGGCTGGATCACTGGGCCAAGGCCAGTTCCACGAGTTGCAACAAGGTCAAGTGCCGGGTCCTGCACTTCGGCCACAACAACCCCCAGCAGCGCTACAGGCTGGGGAGGAGTGGCTGGGAAGCTGCCCGGCAGAGAGGGACCTGGGGGTGCTGGTCGACAGGCAGCTGAACGTGAGCCGGCAGTGTGCCCAGGTGGGCAAGGCGGCCAACAGCATCCTGGCCTGTGTCAGCCATGGTGTGGCCAGCAGGAGCAGGGAGGTGATCGTGCCCCTGTACTGGGCACTGGTGAGGCCGCCCCTCGAATGCTGGGTGCGGTTTTGGGCCCCTCAGGACAAGACAGACACGGAGGTGCTGGAGCGTGTCCAGAGAAGGGCAGTGAAGCTGGTGAGGGCTCTGGAGAACAGGTCTGATGGGGAGCAGCTGAGGGAGCTGGGGTGGTTTAGTCTGGAGAAGAGGAGGCTGAGGGGAGACCTTACTGCTCTCTGCAACTGCCTGAAAGGAGGGTGGAGTGAGGTGGGGTCGGTCTCTTGTCCCAAGTGACAAGCCATAGGACAAGAGGAAATGTCCTCAAGTTGTGCCAGGGGAGGTTTAGATTGGACATGAGGAAAATTTTCTTTACTGAAAGAGTGGTCAGACATTGGAACAGGCTGCCCAGGGAGGTGGTGGAGTCACCATCCCTGGAGGTGTGGTCAGCTTGGTAGTGTTAGGATAACGGTTGGACCTGATGATCTTAAAGGTCTTTTCCAACCAAAATGATTCTTCTATGTTGCGCCAGGGGAGGTTTAGATTGGACATCAGGATAAATTTCTTTACCGAAAGGGTTATCCAGCATTGGGACAGGCTGCCCAGGGAAGTGGTGGAGTCACCAGCCTTGGAGGTGTTCAAAAAACGTGTTGATGTAGTGCTTCTAGACATGGTTTAGTGCGCATGGTGGTGTTAGATCGACAGTTGGACTTCATCATCTTCAAGGTCTACTCCAGCCTAATGATTCCATGATTCTACAATCACTACTGGCACAGTTTTAAGAATGGGTCAGTTCATACCTCAGAGCTATTGTTTTAAGCTCTCTGACAGCTCAAGCAGACAGTGTGTTACTGGATTGACTTGGTTTTGGTGTTGAATGTTTCCTGGCAACTACAACTACAGAACTGGTTCTCATTTGAAAACAAAATCAAAAACACAGGTCTACCTCTGTTCCCAAGACACTTTCTTTTATGTCCCCTGGGATTGCTGCTATTATTCTAAGAAGTTTGGCTTTACACAAAATCCTGCTTAAATTGAAGATGGCAAGGAACAGCATGTATTACACAAATCTGCACACAAAGTTCCACCAACAGAACTTCATTGATTCAGGTTATGAAAATTTATGGCTACTGATTACCATGTTCAGAAAAAGGAATCAAATAGCTACACAAGTTCACTACAAATATTTCAAATCTTACTGTATTAAGCCTTTGAGTGGAATGGATCATCAAAAGCAACAGGACTGCTTAAAGAATGGAAGAGAACTTGCATTTCCAATGCACTGAGAAAAAAAAAATAATAACCACCATCATCATCATTTAGTCGGATCAAAGTAAGTCCTCGCTTTTTATCTGTTATCTGTTTAAAGGCTCCATATTTAATAACAGAGCTTTAATAAAGAACAGAGGACTTCCCACATTTAAGATACCCAGAGGACTTCATTAAGCTCCTCAGTACAACCTGACACCTGAAATAACAACATCCAAACAAAACACAGACATCTCACTGCGTTACTCAAAGGTCCATGGGGACTAAGGGTTTCTGTACAAAAGCCGGGGTAGTACAGATCTGGAAAAAAACAAAACCCATAAAGCACACTGGAGACTTTTTGGACTAAATAGTCGCCAAAGGAAGGTGCAATGGAGAGGGGATAAAACTAAACAAAATACAATCCGTTTAACTCCCAGGACACTGTACACTTTGTAAGTGAACAGGACAAAGTCTCCTTATCACAGCAGCAGGTAAAACTTGGGGATAACACTATAGATTAGCCATGAGAGGTAGTTTTATGCATTTTATGCATATGAATATAACTTTTGATGAAGCTATTACAAAGTAAACATTTGAAGCCAGTTTATTCCCTACTAGTTGGTTTTCTGTAGTGGTTTTATTGCTTTTTACCCAAGGGCTTACAGAAATAAGCATTAATTAGGTCTTTTTTTTTTCCGCTGATGGCAGAATACACACATGGTAATCTGCCCAAACCATTGTTTTCCCATGCTACAGCTACTGGCATAGTAGAAGCTAGCCCTAAAAGAAAAAAAGAGAGGACTAGAAGCTACTGAATATATTTTCCTGTTCATTGTCAGAGAAGTGATTGTCTCGATCTCTTTCAAAACAGACTTTGCTTTATACCCGTGTGTTTAGATACCCTTGCAGCTGGTTACCCTATGGAGAACTCCAAAGATTAACAACCAAATCTGAAGACCCAGGTGAACCTTGTAAAACACCATTCAGTGATTCTGCACCTTCCACACTGGTTTTGTTCAGCCATGTGCCTCTAGTGGTATATTCTACTTTTTGTAGTGAGATGCTCTAAGAGCTTTTACCGGCACATTATGTCAGCTTACGTGCCCCGTCATGACAAGCTTGAGTAAGGAATGCACTTGAACGCCAAGCTATGACTTTTCCTAAAGTCACTGGACGTGACCAGGTCCGAAAGCACGCAGGGTGTTAACGTCAACGGTGTGATACACTTTGCAACAGCCCTACTGCTCATTGCTTAGTGAAGACACACCTCAAAAGAGCACTTAAGTCTTCCTCAGAAACTGTCACTGACATTTCCAAGAACTGAAAAGACAGGCTGTCTTTCTGAAGCCGTGCAACAACTTCATGCTAATCATCCAGTGTCAGGAGACAGATCAAGAAGTTGTACAAGTTCAGAAGTACACTGACAAATCATACCTCCAAGTTTTTTGTCCCCGAGGTCGGTTGGAGAGTTATCGCTGCACTGAACTCACAGTCCACAAAGATCACTAGCTAGTAAAATGTTTTGGGGCTGCTGAACTATAAAGTTGCAACTGTCTCTCACTCAAAATAAAAAGGTTGTCAGGACGCACTCAGTTTTGTAAAGCAGTCAGAGTACTACTTAACTAGAGGCTCTAGTTTGAGACTGGAAAACTCTCTGTGAACACCAGTATCACAGAACACAACTATTCCCGTTCTCGTGTTTCAGATTTGGAAGTGTTTGCATTTTATTTCCAGTACTAATGGCATCACTTTTGTTCTAGCCAATTTTATTATTTTGCTGTCCTGGCTCCCGGTCCTTTTGAGAGAAAGGTTTCATCAGTCCTTTGAACAATAACGATGAGGTTACCAACAATGAGTTTAAGAAAGAACTGACACACACAAACTTGTTCAGGCATCCAGAACAAAAGAACCTGGAAGTATTGAGAGCAAAGTTCAGGACGATGAAGAAAAGGATCTATTTTTCATTTGTAATTAGACCAAGAAGGGAAAATGCTATAAAGTAGATTCAAATCATTCAGATCAGATTACCAGTGCAGCACTGTGCCAAATTATAAATTAGGACTTTACTTCATTTGACATTTTTATCGATATTAGAAGCATTTTCCAAAGCCTCAGTAGAAATTGATGGAAAAACCAAACTCTGAACTCTCACACCCTAACCATCAGACTGCTCTTCAGTCAACACTTACTCTTCCAGTGGTCATTCCAACACTTGGGACAACTGAAATAAACAGACTGTAACCAGGAATAAAAATCTGTGCTTTAAAAGTATTTTGCATAGTTAAGGCCAACACTTGACTGATTATTGCAAGTCCTGGCCAATTAACTTGAGTATATCAAAAGTAAAATAAACACAAAGTGCATTGAGAGCAAAGCACAAACCAACAGGAACTTCTCACACAGGTGACCGCCACAGCATAGTATTAATAGCGATGGCTGGGGCTGGGACAACCACCTGAAAACCTCCTATTGACAGAAAGTAAGACTAAGGCTTGTGCAACTCTACAGAGAAGCTGGCCATTCAAATCCCTGGGGCTCTAGCCCTTTAAGAGACAAAGAATTCCTTTATTTCTAGGAAAAGCAGAAAAGAATTGCCATCGAAACCACCAGAAGACCTTGAGATCTAAAACCACAGGTCAGGCTATTTATTTTGTCGTGGCTTTGGTCAGAAACTCATTCATCAGTGTCACCGGGGTGTTTCTGCACTGTCCTGTTCTAAAATGAATGCTCCAGCAAACTTCATATTCATTTCTTCAGAAAACAAAACAAAACAAAAACCACCTTTAAGAGAAAAACCCACTATATTTCTAGCTCTTTGATGACAAAGGCAGACTTCCAAATAAGAATCATTTCAACCCTGTGCCTGTAGAAAAATTGTTCCTCTGCCTCCTCTGTTGCTATTCAGAGATTTCTAAGCAGCTACGAGTCCCGACCAGACAAACGTAACAACTTCAAACACTCCTGGCAGAGGCCTGTTTACTATTTTCCAATATGACTGTCTGCCAAGTTTCCCTGTCCAGGGTTTGGCTTGGCTTTGTTTGGCGCTTTTTTTTTTAAAAAAAAAAAAGAAAGGAACTGTGTGAGCTAAGCTGTGTCAGGGACTCTCCTTCCAACAGTTCTTGCAGAAAGTGGAAGTGCACCAGCACGTATGCAGACTTGTATCTGAATACGGTTCAAAACCATTACAAGACACAGCACAGTCAAAACTTTAGTCTTCAAAAACCAAAATGCTATGCTGTGAGTCTTGGAAATCATTTACCAGTACAGAATACTCAAAGTTGTTCTTAACACATGACGAAAAAAGCATAAACTTTAATGAAATCAAGCTGAAATTGATGAACACAGACATCTTTGGCTCCCCTCAAAATACAACCTTTTAATAACACCTTTGGTTTGATGACTTTTCAATGCAATTCTACAGCGCCTGTTTCCAGTCTATTGCCCATCAGTTTAGCTGTACAAATCTGCACACAGCGTTACAGCACAAAGGCACAGATCTGGTGAGGGTTTCTTAGAAGCACTGCTGCACACTGTTATCTTAAATGATGGTCTTGTGATTAAGGCACCTAAAGGCAAGAAAAGGAGGACGAACCCCCCTTCAAATCCCTCGCGACCCTGTACAGGTCATCCAATCCCTCGCTCTATATTCCACATCTAAAATACCAAATTAAGAATTGCTCAAATATTTAAAATTTTTTAAAATCATTTGCTAACTGCATACGTGGCACTCAGACACAAATGCAGTCAGGCAGTCTGTATGGGCGATAAACACTGAAAACAATTTCTTTGCAGGAGTAGAATTAAAAGCAAGAAAAAAATCAAGAGCCTTTGCAAAGGTTCTGCACACAATTCTCAGCTTTCAATCTGAACACAGTCTGGAAAGGCCAACGTGAAGGAATCATCCTCTGGCGAGAGTTTAATCCAATTTCAAATAACTCCAGTAAAAGCACCCAACAACAGAGATATTGCTTAAAAGGGCAGTGGTTTGACACGGCAAGCCTTTTGATGACTCTTGCTATTAGGAGGTTTTCAGGTCTTGAGGTACAAAACTCTGTTCAGGACATGAACTGGGGAGTTGTGGGGGAGACAAAACCCTGAAGTTATGACTGCATGAACAACAGCAATCACTTCAAAGTTACCATCCTGAAGAACTAAAAACTTAAGCCCATACACGACTCACAAATGAGACCGTGGGTTCTGCTGCTTCTCTCCTACAAATAAGTAACTCTCCTTGACAATTATGCATTAGAAAAATGCAGGGCTCCAATTATTGTTTCTAACTAAAAACATTTGTAGCGTATTTCTAGGAAAAAAAGATTAAGGGTGGAACTCCTGGAGGCAGCCAGACATACACTGATTTTATAGGAATTGTGATCATTCTATACTTTTGAAAAACCACGTTCTCGATGTTATGGAGCCAGACCAGGCAGATCATCTCCTGACAAACTTCCTTGCACCCAACGGAAGGATTGCCCCTTGAAATTTTAATCATGTCTCAACTATTAAGAAACTGTCTTAAAACAAAAAGATAGATCTAATACATGATTTCCTACAACAACGGCAAGCTAACAAAAATATTTAAATGTGACATTTTGGACACATTCATCCTGTTATTGTGGCTGCTACTGGTCAATAGCCAGGGATCAAGGTCTCTGTTAACACAGACAACTCCAGAACATAATCCTCACATGAATACACTACCTCTAGTGCTAGCAGTACCCTGGTTTGAGGAGCTGAAACAGCAGAATTCCTCTGCAGAGCTTCAGTGTGTGCAGCATTTCAGGACACACAACTGGTAGAAAATCCCCTGCCCTTCTTTAGTTACTCATCGCAGCATCCACAGGCAGCTCACAAAATACTCTGAAACAGTAAACTACTTTCAGCTCCAGAACAGCTCAAACCTCCATTAGTGCTAACAAAGAACTCAGTCATTTGAGGACAACAGACTGAGTCGACCTCCAGAAGAAAAAACCCGAACCAAAACACCCCCCAGCCCTCCTCAGCTCAGCAAATAAATTGCATCAGGCTTTCCCCTCTGCTTCCCCCTGCCCCACAATTCTAAGTGACTTTCTAGTCTAAAGGCACTCACAAATAGCCACACCGTGCCTTTGTCCAAACAAGCCCAATGAAATCAGACGGCTTCAGAAAGCAACATTTACGCCGTGTGACGGCTGCTGCATCAAACCCTCGCACTAGGAAACTCCTGTTCACTATTGCACACCACGAAACATCTAGGATTATTAACGAAACATAAAAGAAAAATAATGCAAGCTACTGGATTTGAAAACTCAGCCATCCACCTTCGAGGCAGGTGCAGATTCAACTGCATGACCAAGCTTCCAGTTTCAACTGATGGCTGCTGCAAAGCAGCTGTAAAAACGGCCAAAGTTTTGTACTACTCAGTTTTAAGCATTACTTGTGCTTCTCCTGACCCTTCTACACCAAATTATCTATCTTCAGATAAATAAAAGCATTACGCTGCAATCTTAGTCGCCAAGGTTTCTCCTAAACCAACTTCTTACTAAAGGGTCTTTGGCCAACGCCCCTCTGATCTACTGTTACTTCTCCATCACCATTTTATCTCCACAATTTTATTGTCAAATGTATAAGCTTCGGCCTCTCGCCGTCAATGTTCTGCTATCAAAATACCAAGTCCCTGATCATGAGGGTACTACAAGTAAAAAAACGGAACCGCTCAACCTTTAGAAACTACAGAATTCAAACATCCAGTGAAATTAAATGGTTTACTACGAGACAGATGACTATTGACAGAAACCAGATTATTAATAAAATTAAAATATCGCATTGCTAGTGGTTTCCACAAGAGAATGACATTCTGAAAAAGCCGAAGACTACCTTGGAAAGAATCAGATGTTGCTAAGGTTTTCTTTCAACAACTCAAGCTCCCACAAAACAAGTAAGGTATTTATGGAAGCAACTGAAGAACATGACAAACAAACAGGCTACAGAAAGCCTCCTGAGCCTAAAGAAGAGATGATCAGTTGAAGAAGTGACCTGTTTCTCACTGTGTTTGTGTTTTGTTCTGTTTTTTAAATCTGCCACATAGGCACCTAGATTAGGCAGCTCCACCAAGCTTTCTCCGCCAGCAAAAGTATTTTCTTGTGCACGCATCACCCTGCAGTCAGGCTTGAAGTCTGGCTGGTTTTAGTTTATTTCTGCTGATACACGGGGAAGATGAACACTAGATATCTGGAATTCATTTTATTTACATTTTCACATCCCTTAACCTAAATATAACCACCCAAATTTTCACGAAAGCAGGCAACACAAAACGTGCTCACAAACTGCACAGTGCTCACGAGAACACTGTAGTTCTCCACTATGTTCAACACCTCTTGGACACTTCTCAGCCAGGGGGACTTTGTTCTCCTTCTCTCCTCTCCCACTGCACAGAGCAATCAACCTCACCTAACACTTCATCTACTTCAACAAGTCTGGAGATAAGAAATTCCAGGGGATGAGTCAGCCCCGTGAACCAAAGCAAGCGAAACCAAAAGGGAGCACCTTGGATCACTGGTCCCTGTTGTTGCAACTCCCACGTCAGCATTTTCTGCAGCCCTGGCTCTCAGCACTCTCTTCCTCCAGCCACCCCCACCCTCCCCCCCACCTCACCTCACATGCTCTGCATCTCCCTTTCCACTCCCAGCCTTCCTTTCAACACATCCTCCCCTCCTCCTGTTTGTCCACTCGGGCAATCCCTCCTACAAAATTTCACTTCAAAATGACAACTAACAATATTGCCATGCCATCTGTTTTTGTAACCTATCACTCCTCCTACACCTTTTAATTCCTCCTTTTATAGAGAACAGAATTCTTTTGGAGTGAGGACTATCCACCATTACACTGTCTAAACCAACTCGTTTCTGTTCTTAAGTCTTTCATCTTTAATATAGCTGTGGTTAAAAAAGACTATTTATTTCCTTGATTAGTTTTCCAACTGCTGGCATAAGAACACAAGCTCACCAAAACCTGACATGCTGGCACAACCTCTAAATGCTTAGCAGAGCTTTAGTCTGTTCTTCCCATCTATCCTATGGTGGGCGGTTTTGTTGGTGGGTTTTGGGGGTGTTTCAAGCTCCAGACTCAAAACAGAAATCTAGACTGTAAAGGTACTAAATCCATCTCTGCATGGGCATTGCAGGTTCACAAACATACATGTGAATGCACAAATTCCTTAAGAAGCATCCATTAAAAAAAAACATAATAAAGAATGACCTGAATTACCATGGCAAGTTAAATTACTTTATGCACAACATATGCCACTCTTCTGAAGTAAAGAAAACATGGGACAATTTAAAACTGTATTTCTGGTACAGAACACCTTCTTAGTCAAATGACGACTTATATTCAGTTATTTTAGATCATTCCTGTGTTTTCTGTTCAGGTAATACATACCATCAAAAATCAGAAAATACAGACCCAGGATTTGTCACTATTACTTTAGTCATACCATACCCAAGATATCAACATAAAAGTTTTCTAAAAGCTACAAAACAAGCCTTGCTGTAATCAGAAATGAAATGCAGCGCGTACACGTTCACCCCAGAGGACGGCATGTTAAAAAAAGGAAGAGGTAACAACAAAACACACCCTGGAGAGCTCTAAACCAGATTTGGCTGTTATGCAGCGGAGAGAGAAATGAAACTGAAGCGAGGAGAAGCAGCCTTGTGGTAATGCAACACAGAGGCCAGTCACTAGTGGTGCTCCAGAGGTCAACACTGAGGCCAATATTGCTGAACACCTTCATTAACGGCCTGGACAGCGAACAGGTGTACCCTCAGCAGGTCTGCAGATGATAACATTTGGAGGAGTGCCTTACACACCAGAGGGTTGTGCTGACATTCAGCAGGACCTCGGCAGGCCGGAGAAACGGGCAGAGAGGAATCTCCTGAAGCCCTACAAGGGGAAATGCAAAGTCCTCACGCGGGGAGGAATAACCCCGTCCCTCACTGCGGGCTGGAGGCAGACTGTCTGGAAAGCAGCTCTGCAGAACAGGACCCAGGGTCCTGGGTGAAGCAGCCAGCAACGCGCCTCGGCCACAAAGGCGGCCAACAGTGTCCCGGGCTGCATTAGGAAGAGCACCAGCAGGTCGGGGGACGTGACCCTTTCCCTCTGCTCAGCACTGGTGAGACACATCTGGAGTGCTGGGCCCAGGTCTAGGCTCCCCAGTACAAGGCAAACACGGACATACTGGAGCCCGAGGAAGGGCTTGGAGCATCGGACATACAAGGGAAGGCTGTGTGAGCCAGGATTTTGTAGCCTCAAGAAGGACTGGGGGTGGCGGGAAAGAATCTTATCGATGCGTATAAAAACCTGATGGGAAGCAGTAAAAAAGAGTGGGTCTGACTCACCCAAGTGGTGCCCAGTGAATGGACAAGAGGCAACAGGCACAACTGGAAACACAAGAAACTTAAAAAGGAAGTTTGGGGTGGGTTTGGTTTCTTTCTTCCCCCCTGCTCCTTGCTGTTTGTTTTGTTTTTCTATGAGGGTGGTCAAACACTGGAACTTACCCAGACAGGTTGTGGCGTTTCCATCCCTGGAGCTGGTCTAGGTGACCCTGATGGGAGCAGGGCGCTTGGACTAACTAAACGATCTCTAGAGGTCCCTTCCAACCTGAACATTAATCTGAGGGTAAAAAACCCACTTCTGTGGTAGGAAACAGAGGAACAGATAATACTTGCAGCAGAACTGGGTTGGTTTTCCTGCTGCTATTTACACCTAACAGTAAAGATGATTAAGCCTCAGTACTACAAAGCTAATTCAAACAGCTCAAAAATCCAAATATTTGATACCAAGTATTTATAAAACCAGCTTCATTTTACCTCAATGTAAGAAACTGCCTGTAATCTCTCTCAGTTTCCTACAGACAGCACACCAGGTTTCACTGCTTACAAATGTGAATGCCACAAAACCGTTTGCTTAACAGTCAACAGATAAAACCACACAAGAACATGAAGGAAGATTCACCTGTGATGAAAGTCTTTTGTAACATTTTAGCTAGGTTAAACATACAGCTTTTTAAAAGGAAATACAAAAGCTGCTGTATCGAGAACTCCAGAAAACAACCTCCTCCACTGGATGACAAATATAATAGGGGTGGCAGCAATAAAAACGTGTTCATTACTGATCTGAAGGCAGGACCCGCAGAAGTGAGGCCCAAATCAGTTTCCAGTTCCCACTGCTTAACCAGAACTGTGCTACACAGAAACTCACCTCGGCAGTTTCAAACACAAAAGGAAAGACTCATTGTACATCTCATCATACACAACTCAGAAAACTTGTATTGCAAACCTCCCCTGAGGAGCAATGCCAAGCATTATGGATTAGCTGCAACATCCCACAGCCCTTTCAACATTCCCACTGGGTACCGCGTACTGATATTGCACCTGAAACAGGACATACAGCCTTGCTGTAGCACACACTGGTTTAGGCAGCAAACAGCACAGAGGCACAACTGGGATGGAAATAAGCAGGGTCTGCTCCTACTTTCTCTGCAAGTTTCAGGAAAAGAACCTGTCACTGAGGAACAAACCCAAGCTGACATGGTCTCTGGAGTTAATCTCTTTCTTTTCTTCTGCTTTTCAAATCTAAATCAGTTTTCACTAACAGTGCCAAAACCTGCCAGTAACTTTTACAGCTGCAGGGTCATCAACTTCAAGACAGCTACTTGGCAACCTTTCCACACCATTTGGATGCGACTGTGTTCACCCGGACACACAAACAGGCTGTACAGAGAGAGACAACACAAGACAGACAACTGTTTTCAGGCCAGCATGTTATTTTGAGGAGGTTCACTTTACACCCTGAAAAAGAAGATGTTTCAACAAGCAGCCAAAGAGCACCCTTAAGAAGTATGTGACAGAACTGGAAGTTGTAGCTGAGAGAGATAAGCTGCTAGCCTACTTCCAGGGGCACTGATCATAAACATCAGTCCCAAGTTATATATTAGACCCAGTATAGAAGCAGCTACTTTGTGAAACACTTTGATGCCTCCAGCTGATGGAGTTGTAAGCATGCAGTGTCAGCTATACGTGTATTTGATCGAATTACAAAAGCACGAATATATTCAGTGACTTGATCAAGAGGTGATCTACAGTAGCAAACCGAAGAACGGTTATGAAAGCAATATCTGCATTCTAGAACACCGATTTTGTCACAGTATTTTAAGGTTTATTCAAGAAACAGAACTAAAGCAAGCTGTATATACGGTACCACAGATGGGTACTAAATTTGCTACTGAACGAGTTTCATGCCAGCAGAGCTGAATCTCGCAGTCTATTCAGGCAGCCTCTCATTGCTCAAACAACTCAGCAGGCAATCTATACAAAGTATGGAACAAACGCCTCAAAAAAGGAGAAGGTTCTCCAAAAAACACCCCCACGACACACCAGACAACACATCCTTTTAAGAACCAGGGAAGGTAGAGGCTAATGACCTCCCATCTCATCACTGACAAAATTCCAACACTGAAAACAATCTCAGAATAACTACACGGTCTCCAATTCCTCAGTCCTACTCCAGCCCTATTCACAGCTCACAGAAGCTATAAACCTCTGGAGAAAAAAGAGAAACAAAAGGACAGGAGGCTATTTTCCAAAGAGCTCTTCAGAAGCACGAGAAGCCTGCCCGTGCGAGGCGCAGAAATGGTGTGCTGGAAGCGGAGCTACACTGTACGATGCCGACAATCTGCGAGGCCACGCTGCAGCCCGCAGAATAACCCCCTGTCCGGAGCTGGACGCTGGGGTAGTTTGGGAGAGGGTGTGAGAAAGGAAGGCAGAGGCATAAGCCGCACCACAATGCCTGTATCCGCTTTGCAGCCTCAGCCCCTCCCTATGAAACCGCAGAAGGGACTGGAAGGCTGTGGACAAGAAGTGCCCACTTCTGAAAAACGGAACACGGGAAGTGACGGCAACTGGAACGATGCCGGGCCGTGAGCACTGGGACAGTGAACCAAGGAGGCTACGGGGCAGGAGTACTGCGGGAAATGAAAAGTTAATCCCGAGCTGAGTGTAGAAAGCAGCGAGTTCCTGCCATGAGCTCATTCCTTCTCAAGTGAGCAGCAGTGGAGGAGAGACAGACACTTGGATGGCATCAGATACACAGCCCAGGGGAGGGAAGGGAAGAACAGAGGAAAGAAGAGAAGCAGGCCCCCTCACTGAGCCAGACCAGAGCTACTGCTGCTAGAAGGGAGCCGGATTAGAGCTGGAGCACTTGCCTCTGCTTTTTTCCCCTCTCAGAAAACCAAGGAGAAGCCACCAAACTTAGACCCCTACCTGAAATGCATTCAGATTTTGCTGACTGCAACCCCCTACTCTGAATCACACCTAGCCTCAGAAAAACTCGCCATCAAAAGCACGCAAGAGTGACTTCAGAACATCCTCCTCTTTGGCTGAGTGTTTGTGCTGCCCTGAAGTAAGATTCATTCTTGGATCAGTGATTTCATAATGTAAAATACAAAACCCTTCAAAAAGAGACAAATACATAAGGTGGCAGTTGAGGACAGCAGTTATAATATTCCTCAAATTACACGTTGCTTTCTCTTAGGTAACTTCCTAATCTGCCTTCTCCAAAGGCCCTCCTGTCAACTGAACACACATTTCTCAGGCTAACACCCTTCAAATGCAATTTTAAAACGTGTACCTATTTCTGTAAAATTTGTCACGTAGCAGCCTCAAATCAGAATTCTGATTTTTAAAAACACTTCACCTATCTGTTTTACAACACTCATCACACCCCAACAGGTATCTTGTATGCTGTTTACTCTCAGTGTCCTCAGCTGCTTTGCACTCAGGCTTGTTAAGCAAAGCAGTAATTTAGCAACGTCGGCTCGTTTGTTAATGTCTCCCCTAACATGACATCTAGTCTCCCCCTGATTTCTTTACAGCTGGATTTACAGCTTGGTTCTGTCTTCCTGCAATTGAATAAGCACCTGACAGAAACGCCCAACTGAACAGTCACATACTCATTTTGAAGCAGTCACGGAAATCTTGAGGAAAGACTCAAGAGCTTGAAATGGCCAAGAGCTGGTAGGAAATAAATCAAAACTTTGATACCTCCATACACCCCAAGTTAGCAACAAGAACAATTCAAGAATCACCAACTAAACAAAAGGCCGTATGTAAACAGAAAACCCCATTTTCATTATGATTTTACTCTAATAAACAGGCCTTGCAATTTCTCAAAGGGTTTTTTTTGTGTGTTGAAAGGAAATACTGCCTTAGAAGGTAACGAAATTTTGTTTCATAGTTCAGCATTGCCTAGTGAATTACAAGCTATTGTTTCTATATATAAGCAGCAACATTGTGAGACTCCTTTAGAGATACAAAGACTACCGCATCAAATAATACCGACAACCTTACACCTCAAAGCATGAATTTAACTCTGCTTTCATTGTATTACCACCACGGCAGCGTTACAGCATTTCTGAAATTACACTTTTGTCCAAGTCACTGTGTCAACAGACAAGCCAGTCTGCTCCAAGCACCGAAGGGCTAAAATGGAATAAAAGGGCTCAACCAGCTAAGATGCATTCAAACATGAATTCTAGTGGTGCTTCACTTCACTTTGCTACTGTAGTCAAAATTTTACTCTCTGTATTTTACAGAACAACAGAAAATCGTAGGCGGATTTTTGGGTTCAAACAAAAGTTTGATGCCTTGCCTTTCAAGCTCTTACTACGTAAAGATGCAGGACATCAAGAGATGACGCCCATAGTCTTGCCAAATGCAACGAGATTTCTCCTTCAGAAGACCTACAGAAGTTGTCAAACCTTAGTGCCAGCACAGTCCATTCGAGGAGATGATCCTTCCACCATTTTCAATTAAAAGTCAGGGTTTCACTTCCCCCAACCACCACAGCACAAACCACTTTAACTTCCTAGATTGTACCAGCAAACCTTTACAAACCGATGGCTGAGCACAGGAGCACACAAAAGCCCTCAGAGAGAAGAACACTGGCAGGCCTTGTTCATACACCTCGCTGAGCACAACCCCTCCAGAAGAAGAGGCAGAAAGACTAGGTAGGCAGCTTCAGAGCCAGCGCCCACAGCTGGCACTAGCCACGAGCTGCAGCGCTGCTGGACGTTCGGCTTCTGAACATCCGCATCAGCCGCTTCCACGTGCCCATCCGCCCCTTCACTGCGCAGGTGGAACGAGGAGCCTGGGCTGACCCTGACTCCCCAGCAGCTGCCCAGCCTGGACACCCAGCCTGACACAGACGGAGGCTGGTGCAGAGCTCCCCACGCCAGAGGAGCAGCAGCCTGTACAGGCAGGGTGGGTGGCTGGCAGGCAGGCAGCCCGGCAGCTGAGCGCCTTCCTGCAGGCAAGACACGCATGTCAGACCCCGTGAGAAAGGGTCGTTCTGATCCCTACCAACTCCAGGGAAGACAAGCATCGCGCTGCCTGCGAGCCAAACAGGAAGGACACTCCGCTCTCTTGTACAGCAGGTTAGAAGTTGTTTCTGCTATTTCTTTCTCCTCAAGGAAAATGTCAGTGTAGACAGAGGCGATTACACTTGATTTCCTTCTGTATTTCAACTCTCAAGCAAATAATTGGATAGGTGCCTCTCTGAAGTCACCTACAGGACTTCTGACAACAACCGTGTGGGTCCAACACCCCTGAAAAGAGACAGAATTACATTTATCTCCTTTTTTTTAAAAAAAAAACAAACCACAGATGTAATAAGAAGTTCTTGAAGATTATTAGCAATCATCACTAAAGGTATAGAAAGCAAAAAAAGCCATTAAAAAGTTTCACATGGAAACAGATAGAAAATGGCCAAATCACACTTCCTTTGCAGACTACAGTGAAGTGTCTTCTCTAACCAAGACAAATTAGAAACGCCTGTATTATGCAAACTCATATCACAGTTTATGGCTTGAGAAGCCAGGGATTTCCTACTGTGTTTCTAACAGCTGGACAACTAAACTACTTCACTGTTTACTTTGTGATGCCGCATTCGTGATATGGCAGAGCCTAAACATTTTCTTAAAAGAAAATGAGCCTGAAGGAGTTAACCTCACACACAGAAAGCCTGATACCTGCCAGACCACCTCAGGCTCTACAGTTTTTAATAATGAATAGTTACTCATGCATTGCATAAATATTATTACATCATATCTCGTATGTATGCAAAATCAGAACTACAATAAAATAGGCTCCTCTGTTTCAATATTGTATCAATTAACCCACTCATCCACTTAATTTGGAGCTGTAGATGCATCAGGTCACAACAGCTTTAACATCTCACATGCCTCTGTGTCTAAACAGGAACAGACAGACCATTCTAAATACAAAAAAACCCAACCCACCACCACCAACAACAAAAGCCCCAACAAAAAAAACCTGCTCTACCATAATAACTGGGTGAGAGGAAAGATACCATTACTGTGCTTTTTTATTATGTTTTTGTCTTGCCTAACATCTAACGTACATATCAACACCTCACTTTCAAGATGTAAGTCAATAAAACACGCAGAAATACCTTCATCCCCAAGGTCAGCATTACACAACGTGAGTATAAAATGGATCACAACAAGGACGCTGAACATGGCTCACATCTCAAAGAACACAGCTTTTTTTCCAACTCGGTAATTAATGCATGAGTAAACTACAATAAGTATTACATTCATTTTCCTAAATATTAAACTCATTAGAAATTTGTTCTGATGGTCAGAAACACACTTGAGACACGGGAAGACTGTAACCCTGAGCCCATGGAGAAGGGGCAACGAAGAAGTGGGATGTGACATGAGGAAGTCTCGGGGGCAACACGGGCCAGGGGTTAGGACGTTCCCTTCTGCAGCGCAGCACCAGTGCCCGCCGTTGTAGGCAGTTTGTACCACGCTAGCGTAGGACCACCATAAAACCCCCACTTTGCAAGTCCTGCACAAGTCTCCCTTGTGACTACGCCCAGAGGTCTCCCCTCGCACGCTCACCCCTTCGCCACCCGCCCCGCAGGAACACACCTCCTGCTGTGCCGCCTCCACCCCCGCGCCCACAGACTGACCCCCCAGGTGACAACCCAGGAATCATTTACAGCCACATGAAACATCTGAATTCGAATTACTTCACATCTCCAGCTTCTGACTAGCAGCACAAAATTCAGTGGCTTTAATTGTGAAACAACCTTTCCTAATTCTAAGCTGCTGAAATAGGCTGCTGAGTCAGCACCGTATAAAAACTTAAGTCTTACGCTAAAGGGGGAGATGAAAACACAGGAATTTGTGCCCCCCTGTGCTGCACAGTAATCCCACCCCGAAATTCCACTCCCCGTGGCTGAGCGTAGGCTGTATCTAACAGACCCCAGCCTGGCACGAGCAAACCTGTCCCCACGGCATTCCAGAAGTCTGGGCAGAGACCGACTGCTGCTCCTGGCCCCGGCAACTCGGACCCGGGGGTCTCCCTCTTCACCACCTGACGCTGCCCTTGGCAAGCGAGCCCTGGTTTGAACACCTCCCCAGCAACCCACCAGCACAACTGGTCTTGTACCAGACAGCTGCCCTTTTTCCTGACAGAAGCAAGGGGCTCGAGGAACTGGAAGACCAGCAGCCAATTATCTTTCCTAATCACAAAACAACCCCGCAGACCTTTACTTCAGCTGATGGCAAACTCCTTCCGTTCACAGCTCAGTCCTTGCACAGTCCTCACCATCCTCCAGGAAACTGGGTGGGCCTGGAAATAACTGGGTTCTCTGGACATACACACACTCTTCACCTTGAAGGTGTACTGATAGCTACACCCACAAGGTACCCCAGGGGTCACAGCATACAGGCCTGTTCTTCTGCCAGAATAAAACACACAGCGCACACCTAGAAACCTGTACCGTGAACTCTGATCTGAGAATCAGAGCTTTTAAAATCCCCAGTTGCTGACACTGCTGAACTGGTAAAGCACGGTAGAGGTCTAAAGCTTTTCCAAGAAACTTCTCTGCCTACGTTGTATTTACGTGCACAGGCTACAGGTATTTAGAGGTTCTTATTTGTGAGTGCCTAAATTTTAACCAAACCTTCTGAAGCACAGCAAGTTCTCCACTACTTCAGGGTTCTTTGTTTTTGAGGAGACTCTTTCACACTTTGAATCAGCCTGTCTCTAGTTAGATGAAGCTAGCCATTTCTCTCCCCCTTCATTGCCAAAAAAAGCTTGTTTCATGTCCCCCCGAGATGGAGGTGTTTGTTAACTGACCTGCTCCCATCTCTCCAATCCCACACGTGGGACCAGTCCGTAAGTATCGTCTCGGGGTTGCTCAGCCACAGCTTTCCAGGCTCAGCTTCTCCTCGTCCACCAAGCACCTCGTAAAAAAAGACGTGATTACAAAAGTTACTGCCTTTGCAAAGTTGTGGGATTCTAACTGGGCAGAAAAGTTCCCCAAGTCATCATACTACCCAGTGTTACAGCACCCTCAAACACAGGGCTCAACTGGCGGTTCACAGGAAGGCCAAACACTCCTGCCTCGAGCACAGCCACACTCAGAAGCACCAGGAACACCTTTGGGGGCTGTAGCAGTTTGGGCTGTCTAATTGCAGTCCACGGGCCTCAGTCCGTTAGAGTTTGCATCCAGCAGCGTGCCTGGCTACATCACCCCTGAGCCATGACTCTTGCCAGTCCTTCTCCCTCCACCTCTACCAGGAGAGTTGTTTCAAGGGACACAGGAAAAGTTGTGTTTAAAAAAATCCAAACAAAACCACAAAACAAAATAAAACAAGAGATAATTCTAAAGCCTCACTGATTGATGTGAGCGAGCTTAAAGCTTTGCAGAAACTTCAGGCAAAGCACCTAGAAACTGAAATGGCTATTTTTATCTTCTTTGCTGGAGGCACCTACACAAAACTGTTTAGAAACTCCACCCAAAAGGGAACGATTCCTAGGTACTGCCTTTTGATTTGGGTTGAGGTTTGGGAAACTGTAGAACAGTAGGTACACCAGAGACATCAGAGAGGACTTCTCTGAAGGAAGGTGACACTAAGAACGCTTCTGAACACACTGCGAATGGTCAACAGAGCATCAAATTGTGACTGCAGACAGTAAGACAGTGTTGAGTCCTTCATACCAAGTAAAATACCATCTCCCCTCAAAACTCACGCCAACAAGCAGCAAGGGTTACTGACACTGGCATTACTGAAGCTACAGAGAACTGTGCCTGCTGCAGCTCAACAGCTGAAATTTTTACCTCACCTACAAAGCCAAAAGCTAGAACATTATCTTCCCATGGAACATATTTATTTGCCACTTAAGAGGCCACCTGAATTCAAAACTATCGGCTCCGTTCCCACAGCTTTCAACAGCGAGGGTTCTCCTAAGGAAAACCCACTGTGTGCTGTAAGAAAGCACAACCAGGGGCATTGATTGTCATTTTGCTTCAGTTAAACACAACCGCATCTCCGAGTCCAACGATTCAGCTCTGCCCTCCCTCGCTTCCCGGCGAGGTGACCTCGAGTACGGCGTCACGGCCAAGGTGACAAGTCCCGAAAGCTGCGGCTTCCCAGTTCAGCTCCCAGCCCCCACGGTCTGCAGTTACGGCAAGGGCCGTCAAGCACTTCCCTCCCTCCCTCCCTCCCTCCCTCCCTCCCTCCCTGCCTCCCCCCCGGCAGCGCCGAGATGAAACCCTCTCACCTCCACCCCGCCGCGGCCGTCCCCGGCAGGCGGCTCTCCGAAGGCACGGGGCGGCCAGGGAAGGGGAGCGGGCCCGGCGGCAGGGACGCAGAGAGCGGGACCGGAGGCCCCGCGGGCGGACGCCGCGTTACCTCGCTCCCCTCCGGGGCCCCGCAGCGGCGCTCCCGCCGGGAGAGGCCTCCCGGCCGCGGGGCTGCAGCTCCCTCGGCCCGGGCCGGGGCTGGTGTCGCGGCAGCCGCAGCGCCGGCCCCGCCGCCGGACGGCGAGGCGGCCCCGGCAGCGCCTCTTCCCCCGGGCTCTCACCGCAAGTGCGAGCGGCGCAAGAGCGCAGGCGCCGGCGCGGCGCGGGGAGGGCGGCCCGGGGCGGGGGTCGGGGCCGGGGCGGCCCCTCCGCTGCCCGGGGGAGGGCGGGCGCGTCCGGGCCGCGTCTCCCGCCGTGCCGGCGCCTGCGGGACAACGGTCCCGGGGCTGCGAGCGTCCCGCCGGTTGCTTCCGCCTTCGGTCCCCGCTGCGGCGATGAACGCGCTCGCGGGGCGGCGGGCGGGAGGCACGCGCGGCTCCGAGACAAAGCCGCGATCGGGCACAGGGTCATCGGCCACCGCCGGGGCTTGGGGCCTGACCCCCCCCTCTGACGAGGCTGCAGAGCTGGCAGGTAGGAGGTGCCCTTGGGCCAGCGCCTTGTAGCTCCTTTTTAGCTGTTTTTCATCTCAAAACGGAGCGCGCGAGCTGGGGAGGCTCGTGTGGCGCCGTGGGGGATGTGGCTGGGGAGCTGACGTAGGCAGGATCTCCCTGCGGTTCCTTCCCTCGGGCAGAAATCAATCTGAAACTCGACTTTCCCGGGTGAGTTCGCCTTCCCGGTGGCAGCGTGGGATCCAGGAGCAGCGTCATGAGTGATAAACCTCCTGTTCGCCTCCGTGGTGAGAGCTCAGGCTTCTGCTTACCCGCTTCAAACACCCCCCCCGCCCCCCGTTCTTTTTTACCTTCCAATCTAGAATTTATTTTCCTCTGTGAGAGAAGGGGAAAGTACTGTTTCTGGGAGGTACATAGTGGTAAGGGGATGGCACGACTTGCAACTGAGGAAATGGTTTCAACCATTGAGTCTTGACGGTGCTGTAAGCCTTTGTGTTCTGTCTTGATGGTCACTGCTTTTTAAACAAGTTCGAGCTGGTTTTATACTTTAGATATAGGGAGGAAAGGATTGTAGAAGAGTTGGATTTGTGGGACAACAAGAGGAGGCAACTCATCCTACTTCTACTTACGGGAGAGGGAGTGGGGAGAGGGAGTGGTTTGCGGGGTTTTTTTTGTACTTGGTATTGATGTCCTCAACTTGATTGTCATTTAAAAATGCAGCCAACAAATGAACCAAACCCAAAAACCACAACCAAAACCAACCAACAAAAAAAAAACCCCACCCCATACAAAACCCCAAACTGGTTTGGATTTTGCGTTTCAGTGGGGTTTTTTTCACTATGGTAAAAATTCTTGTTTTAAGACAGCTTATAGTAGCTTCTCAGTACCTCCCTACTTCTGGCAAATTTGGAAAATTCAAGCCTTGTTCTACACCTATTATGTTCTCTAAGTTTAGGCTGTAGAAGTTGTAGGCATTTGAACATCTGAAACTTGGACCATTTTTTGGTTTAAGTGTATGTTTTAAGAAAGTTTTAGTCCTGTGTTTAGTGCCATTTGTGTTCAGAAAAATCACAGAATCACACGCTCTGCTGACTTGTGTGTCGGTGTATCTCTTTAAATGTGTGTTTTGAAGCTTAATTTGCCTCTGCATAGTTAAAATCTTGATGTTTACCCAAACTGAGTTCTTCGTGAGGCCACTTCACCTCCAGAGCCTGGGAAGCATTTGCTGAAGCAGTGCTGTAACTGACTCAAAGAAAACTCACTGACAACTCAGTGTTATTAAGCAAGGATTCTGTATTACGGTGCCGGGCAGCACGGGGGATGGCTCCTTCCACCCGTGCTCCAACGGGTTAGCAAAACACATCAGTTCCTATACACAAAAATCATACGTTTGTGAAAATGAATTTGTGAAACATACCTTTGTGTAGAAACTGGAGTCAAATTAAAAAAATCCAAAGCCAACTGAAAGACTAGACGAGGTCATAGGCTTTGAGCAGGGAGGTTGGACTAGATGGTCTCCAGAAGCTCCTTCCAACCTCGACTGTTCTGTCAATCTGTTCTCTGACAGAAGAATTACATTTAATAAACCTGCCTTAAAATAGGTTTATCCAACTAGTTTGTATTTCAGATTTTGTTCCTTGTTGAAATTTTTTAACTCATTCTATTGTCTTCAATGACAAGAAGGAATACCTGAGTCATTTCCACGTAGTAGAAATTAATGGAATCAAAACTAAGTTTTCAGCTCTTCCTCAATGTTGAATGAATATCATTGATCTGTTTGAGAAAGACAAAGTGAAGTTACTTGTTCTGCACCTGCTTGGGAGAGATGGTCTCTGTCACAAGCTGGATTTAGAAAAACTCTGTAATTCTAGGCTGCTTGCTTTTCCATTTCCATGGTTTGATTTTCTTTACGAAGGTTTGTGTTAGACATGATTTCCTTAACATTTAAAAGCATTTAATTGGAATGACTTTAATGGCTTACAGCAAACATAAACCTCAGTGTAAGTTGTTACACATTCAAATTGGATCATTAAGAGGTTTACTTTAAAAGGAAAGGGTTTGTTTGCAAGTTGCTGAAGTGGAAACAGTTTAGGTTTATGGAGGTAGATGCACACCCAGAAGTGGAATGTGTAACACTTAAAATGTTTCTAAGAACTCGTGTTCTTGTAAGGTCAGTATTCTTTTCTGCCTGAGCTGCAGGAGGAAGACAAGGAAATGTTGACACTGAGGAGCTCCTCTCAAAAACGTCATGCCCTAAGGGTGAGCTTGCGTGCATGGCCATAAACGTACAAGTGGGGTGTTCTCTGTTGCTTTGTGGCCTCCTTGTCCGTGGTTTTGACCCCCTCTGTGTTCCTTGTCCTTTTCCAACCCCTATGCTTCCTATTTCCCTCCCTTGTTCACATGATGTGTTTTCAGAACAGAAGTGCTCCTTCAAGCACTGTGCTCCTCTTTCCTCCTATCAAAATAAAAATGGAGGGTGCTTTTCCTTCCCTTTCCTGGGATCTCAACTTCCCAAAAAGCAAGGTGGACTTCTTTCTGGTTTGGCTTTATCAGCTGAGGCTGGTGCTGCCTCTGCCACCTCCAGGGGAACTGTTCGTAGCTCCTTAGGACACAGCACAAGAGCAGTGAGTGCTGTGCCTGTGCGTAGCGGCGTTTTGTGGGTGCGCGCTGTGGCCTCCCGTTTCCTCCTTTGCCTCACAGCTCAAAGTTAGGGCGTGGGCAGCAGAGGGTGAGAGGAGACTTCTTTGTATTTCATCTCATGCCCTTGCAAGATAGGGAGAAGGTCCAGTTCTGCTTCTTTCTTCGTTTCCAAGGAGGCTCACGTGGTTCTGGTGATATATTGCCCCCAGCAGCTGTACAGCGCCACAGGGTTTGGTGATGTTGCGATGCTCGTCACACACGGAGTCTCTTGTTCATCGGGGCAGTGGGTCTCTTTTGTGACCAGCAAGACATGAAGTGAACTCAAGAAACATGGGGAATCTCCTAAACAAGTCAAAAGAGAACTAGGATGACACTGCTGAATGTCGAACTGAGAGCTTCTGCTTCCAAGAAAAAAAAACCAAAACCCAAACAAAACCAAAATGGGGCGAGGGGTGGGGGGGAATTTAAGTTCTTCACTTTCACAGGAGATCCAGCATGTGGAAATGAAGAAAAGCAGAAGAAAAAATGTTGCTGCTTGTGGGGCTTTTTTTCCAAACAAACCTGAAAAGGCAAATTGCTCTTTTTCTTCTTTAAAAATCTGAAACAGTCAGGAGGTTAAAAAGATGGTGTGCATTTTTATAAAGTGTATGAAAGGTCTGCCAAATTTTGTTAAGGCTCTGTGATTTATTGGTAAGGTCAGTAAATAACAAATAGGTTTTCTTGCCCGTATTTGGATTGATCTGATGCGTATTTCAAAGTCTGTATTACGTTGTTTCACAGCAGTTCTGCAGAACTTCAGGCAATTTTTACTTCTGTCTTCAAGGGTCAATGTGCTTCATGGCTGCCCAAGGAACTACTTGCTCCGTTCCGATCATTATTGCAAAGCATCGTGTATCCACACTGCTGTATGCTCTGTCCAAAATACTCTGCTTTTTCTGAGTAGGGTACTGTGCAGGGCTCTCTGATAAATGAGTAGTGCAGAGTACACAACCAGCAGCTGAAAAATGGGTGTGGATTTAGAATGGATGGAAAATTGCTGCAAAGTGCTTTCTCTTCTGTGAAACTACTAAGAAGGAACAAGACTGGAGGATCAAATACTGCAGTGTGTTTTCATATTTAGTTTCAACCTGTGTTGTACCTTTTAAACAAGACCCCTGTAAACTCAGGAAAATACCAAAACCGTAGCCTTAGGCTGACTGACAAAAGACAGTTTCAGGAAACGTCTGCCACACAGACTGTCCTCTTTTGTGCTGTAGTATTTCAAAGCATGAAAAAACCCAAGGGTGGCGAAAGAGGGTATCTCTTCCTGTGCCATAGTCACCGTTCCCTTACAGAGAGATTCCGAGTGCTGCTTCTGCCTCTCCGTTTGTGCCTTCCTATTCCCTTCTCTTTCCGTCTGGGCTATCCAGAACTCACGCCTGCCTGCTGCCGCCGCGGTGGGTTTGCTTTTACTGGGCAGAAGGCACTGAGTTTTCTCTCCCGTGACCTCGTTCCGACTAGGTAAGATCATTACAAGTAAAGCCTTGAGTTAGAAATGCTTCAGGCCAGAAATAACTTCTTTTTTTTAGTGTTGTGCACTCATGTGCATGCAGGTAGCTCTGAAGTAGTGTTGGGCATTGCTTAACCAATGTATTTGCTATGGAAAATATATTGCCATGGACACCATTTCAATTGAAAACGAAGGAAGCGTTATCTTGGATGTGCAGGAGCAGGAAAACCTGGGGGGAGTGTTTTTTTGGAGATCGTGTGGAAGACTGGTAAATACACAATCTTGTGCAATCGGTGACAGTCTTTATGGATTCTTATTTTTCTAGAGAGCTCAAATTAGAAGAGGGATAGCTTGGTCTGGTCTTGACTATCCTGTAACTTGCCTAAATCTGTTCTCTTTTAATGTCTTTAGATGAAAAGACAGAGAACCGATTTGCAGCGGAGCTGGATGAATTTGGGTCAGATACAGTGAGTGAAATCAGTATTGTTGGGCGAATTATCTTAAATGTTTGGAGAACGATGAGAAATGAGGTAAAGTTTCAAAAGGTTAATGTATTTGACTGACTGGGGGGGGTTTAATGATTGTAGATTTTGTTGAACATTTCATGTAACTTGTGTAACTGTTTGTTCTCAGTTTGTACACCTTTTCAAATAGAGCATTCTACCACTGGGTCAGACTGGGTTTTGTGTGTTACTGGAATGTAAAATACTGAAGCCCTTACCTTTCAGTCATGTTACGTGATGATGTTCCTTTTCACTCCTTTCTGGGTTTTGAGAACAACTTACCCATTTTCACAACTTGTCAAGTGTGGTGCTTTTACGAAATTAACTACTTGAACTTAATTTAAGCTGTCAGACTTACTCATTGCTTTGCTGTTTAAGACCTTACATTTAATACTCAGATGGTTCAGTCCTTAGAAGTCTTGTTCTGACCAAATTCAGACCTGACCTTTGTGATTTACTTAGTTCCGCCTATTCTTTTCGATTGATGAGGGACATTCTTTCCTGACTTGTAAATAGTTCGGGACTTCTAAGTGTGTACGTTTACCATTTTAGCAAAGAATCCTAATACAAAGTTAATAAATTGAGTTGTCACAGTTTTTAAAAAGTAGGGATTTCTCTGACGATGAAAGACATCACGCAGGTTAACGCAGCCTCTGTGTTTTTCTAGGTGCATCTAATGAATTACCCTTTCGAAAACGTGGGCTTTCATGTTCTTCATCACCGTTTTCCTTTATTTACTCTCTGAGTGCTGTCTGATTCGTTTGATAATAAGGCAGATGTCTATGGGTGGATCTCTTCCTCCAGTTTGTTTGTTCTTTTTAAGGCCAGATCCTTAGCATGGGAATTGGTATAAGCTAAAGTCAGCGTAGGGAGAAATAATCAGTTTAGCTCAGGTACTGGAACAGTCTGTATGCAGCAACATGAGCTTATTTACTCTGCTGTTGTGCTGTGCTCTGTTGTGTCGTTGTACCCTCAATATTTCATCTCTCTGTATGTTTCTGTTTAAAGTACACAAAACCAAAGCAAATGCTCAGTCCCAGTTCCAACGTGTCTGAATAGATGGACCATTTTGAAGTTCTGGAAGGTATTTATTTTGTATGTACTATTCCTCAGAAAGACTTTTAATGAACTGCCAGGTTTCTGTTTTACTTCACGGTGCATGCCAACAAAGCTAGGCTTCAAAGGAGAACAAAACAGTGTGCGAGATATTAAGACAGTCACTACAGCAGCTTAAAAACAGCCTTTATATGACATGAATCACACCGGGCTTTCACTCTTCGTTGGAGTGATTTGGAGTTGTGTGGTGTGAACAGCTCATAAAGCTGAGTGCTGATCTGAGCGTCATTCATGACATACAGATGATTTCTGTTCAAGTTAAAAACTTTGCAACTAGGTGGAAACTTGGTTTAGTGCTGAAATTATAAATCTAAGTGCAGCTGAGATAGGTGTTGTTAATACAGAAGGTGTTATATTAACAGTTGTTTGGATTGTTAATATTGAAGGGGTTTGTTCCACCAAAGCCCACTCAGTTAAAAACCCATGTAAACAGGGCAAGAGCAACTGGAGTTTCTGTTTCAGTAGTCCTTTGGGGGAGTGGGGAAAACAGTACAAAGTGTGTCATTGAGATAGGCCTTAACAGCAGTTTGCTGTAGCACAGTCTGTGTCTCTCTTTAGAATACATAAGTGTTTATTTGTGTGTGCCACGTTTTTGAAAGAGCCGTGTGAGAATGTCCTGGGGGGAATTTTGTTTGCTGGTTTGTAACAAGCTGTCATAAAACCACGTTGTTACTAGTAGAAAGAGCAACACTGTGCTGATGGTTTATAACGAGGCGTTGCCTTTCACACATGGAAAGCGGTCGATCATTCTGTTGGCTGGGTCCGTGGGGATCTCCAGTTGTCAGACAAACTGGATTGGATTGAGGGAACGCGTGAGATGGCGAGACTTTTTGGCATTCAGTTCTTACACGTATGAACAAGGGGCTCCCAGGTAAGATCTGGATTTCCTTACATTTCACAAAAGCAAAACAGTCTTTATACAGTCATTCTCCAGTATCTTTTCAGTTAATGTGTGTATTTTCATAAGGTCACAGAAAACTGTTTTGCATGACATGAAATGTAAAGGAAGGGCATTCAAAAGCGGTACTAATGGACTGAATGGTTAGTCTCAGAGGTTAAAAATAGCTGTTTATTTTTAACAATGAGTGCCCCAGAGGTAATCACGCCAGTGAGTCTCTTCTACTGACTGAGTCTGAGAATGAATGCTTTTTAAAACAATAACCAGTAAGTTGAGAACGCCTTAGAAAGAGGAGATGATTTTCTTCCAGGGCAGGCAAAGCTGCATCGAGTGTGTGCTGAGTGACACGTGCTGTGAAGCAGACCTCTGGGTGAGGTCTGATGGTAAGACAAGAAGGGCTCTGGCTTTATTAAGGACATGTGTCATGCAAGTCGTGTGTGGTTCTGTTATTTCGATACCAGCATCAGAGGGAGCGGGAGCAGGACAGAGGGATACTTACACTGCTCTTCCTTTGAGACCCCAGCAGTTTCCAGCAATACCAAGGGCTTTCCTTGCCCAGATTCAGAGGGACTGGACTAACTAGACTGTTTTCATGGCTTCTCATGAGCCCTGAACAGCGCCTGAAACGAGAGACAACTACTCTCACTCATGTGGTCTGCGCTGCTGTTGTCTTCTTTCCTGCCCTCCTTCTGCTTTCTGTCTTAACAGACTGTAGCTGAGCTGACCAGGACTGATTATTTTGCCAACTTCTGTGGACAAAAAGACAACTTGGAAACTGCTGTCCTGAGCAGACCAGCGTTGTCCTGAGCCAGCCCGAAACGGGAGTGTCTGAAGCTGCCGGTCCTTAACACTCCAACCCAGCTCAAGAGCGTTGCCATCTTTTCCCTTTGACTGCAGTTGCCTGGGTCACCTCATGCCCCAGTGCAGGTTCTTGTTGGTCTTGCTGGTGCTGGCCCTGTGTTTTGGGCGGGGGGCAGCCCTGGCCGCAGAACCCCGGTGGTGTTCAGTTGGTATTTGCCAGTTCAGCTCCCTGACCCGGTTCACCACGTTCCCCAAAAAGTGCCGCTGTTGGAGCGAGGGAGGAGAAACGCAGAGCTAGGGCCAGGGAGGGGGGGCTGGCGTGCTGCCGACGTAGGGGTGCTTGAGCGGTCACGGCTGCAGCCCGCAGAGCCTGTGCTGCCTGTCATTTTCTCAGATGGCCGTGCGTGGGGGTGAGCACAGAAACAGGCTGCATGTCCTGTCCTGACTGCTCTTTGCTCTTTCCTTCTGTGCACTCAGGTTTTGTTCCCACTGAAGCTTTCCAGATCAAAAAATAGCAGTTGCAGCAATTCCCAGTCACCTCAAATAATTTTTTTTCTCTCAGAAGCATCATTGCTGCCATTTATGTAGATACTCCTTTTCTCCTTAGCTGGAAAAGATGTGAAACGGAATAGCACTAGGAAGAGATTTCAGATATGTTATTTTTTCCGTATTTTTATATCTCATATGAAGTTTTACAAGACCTTTTTTAAAGGTGGATTTTTCTTTTATTAAGCTATCATGACTGTTCCATAGTAGACTAAACAAATCTAAGAGGGAGATGGTCATAGACCTAGGGATTATTAGTCAGATGACTGAAGAACTTGCTGAACACTAGAAAAAAGAAAACAAAACCAACCCAAACCCCTCGCTCTTGCCAGATCCAGTCCATGAGCACCTCATCACACACCTGAGCTCAGCACTGGACACAGCTTAGTGCAAGGCAGCAGCAGCAGCTCATGCTGCTGCAGAGCTACACTTTCAAACCCCAACCTGTTTGTGAGGTAGCAGGGTCTGGTTAAAGCTGCTGGTTCTCTGAGTTCATTGATAACGTCAGAGTTAAAGAAATTAGACCGAAGCCATTCAGTACAATACTTGAATGTGTAGTGCGTCAGGCAGAGGGCTTTTGAGCAGTGATTGAGTTGCTTACAAAGAACAGAATCAGGATTACATGGGGCTGTTCTTTGATATTTTGGGATTTTCAGTCCTTTGCCACCCATGTGTGTAATTTTCAACTACTTTGTTTTTTATTGTGAATGGACACAGTGAATACCTGGCTATCAGTGCTTTTAAAGCCTTACTAAAGCATTGAGTAATAAATAAATAGGGCTGGTTTTTAATCATGTTGCTACGTTTTGTGATGCAACATTTTGTGATGTCTCGAACAAGGTGACAGTTCTTAAACTTTTGGGTTTTTATGCTTCCTGTACTACTTGTGGCATCCTCAGGCAGAAAGCACGATACCCAGAGCAAAGCAGCAGACTTTTGAACTGGGCTAACTTGGATTCTTCCCTTAGTTCTCTTGCTGCAAAGCACGTTCTAGTTACTCCTCACGGTTAAAAGCTTGGAGGCACAATTACCAGCTGACACAGCTCCCGTGTCATTTCTCTGTTTTCCCAGATGTTGAAATCATAATGCAGTGCCTCTTTCCTGCAATGATGACCAGGAAAATGCTCACCAGCTGCATGTTATACTGTGTTTTCTTCAGTGTTCTGCAAGTCCAACAAAACTACAGTTTAGTAAACGCTTGTTCCCTGACTGCAGCATGGCCATCCGCACATGTTGTTGCAGCTTGTTGGGTGTTTATTTTTCCATAGGTAAAAATTAGAAGTGCTTCATTTTCAGTTATTAGGGCTAAATGATGAGGAAACACATGGGAAAGTTCCACTGTATGTGATAGAAAATGTACCTTAAAAGTGAGAGTCTGGCTGTTTATTTTGGAAAACTGGTTGTCCGTGCTTTAAATTCAGGAAATGTGAGTGTGTACTCGCACAGTTGGATACAGCCGTGTTTACTCTGCATTTCTGAAATTACAGTGACTGTATCCAACCTGTTGTGCAGTATCATGTGGAGTCCGTGGTGCTGCGTATTGCAAAGCCAACGAATTGTGTTCCTGGGACACCCAGCATCCAGCAGCGAGCTCAAGGGAAAGCCCTGCAACGTGCTCCCTCAGTACCGGAGCCAGAATCCCGCTCCTGCGGCAGTGCTGTTCTCGTGTGAGCCTTCCAGCCGTTAGAGCCCTCTGCTGGGATAGCACACAGCTACTGGTTTTCAGCCTGCCTGGGACAGGTTGAAAGCTTAGGGAAGTAAGTGGTTCATCTTTTCTCACAAACTTGAATTCCATGCTGGGGGGGTGGGGGGTGGGGTAAGGGGGTGGTGTATGCACACACATATTCCTGTGCACATCAATATGTATTTTTAATTAAACACAGAATTAGACTCTGTTCTGATAAAAAAAAAAAAATCAGCTCTGTATGTCCATGTGTGTAGGGCTGTCCCATTCTTGTGGTGAGGCCTTTTTTTTTGTTCAGAAATAGTTAGAATGTCACATAAATGTACTCCCTGTTTTCAACACTGGACTGGTATTATTCGGCTGTATGTTAATAAATGATTGTTGTTCTCTTTTGACAGTTGTAGTTCATTCTGGTCTTAACTATGCAAAATGGAAAGATACAATGAGTTACTCTGTGTGGCCTCTCTTATGGAGCTTAACAGAGATTCTGTTGATTGGAAATCTCATGGGTCATTATAACGTGTTATTTGTAATTGTACATCGCTAAGAAATTTTGAATGACAGTATGTTTGTTTATAGCTGAGATTGTAATTGTGACTGTATCCTTGGTAGTGTTACCAGCATTTAATGTGAGTTGGTGGGTTTCCTTGCTCGGGCTGTAAATGAATGAGTTGTCTTCATATTTCATTTTCCTCTTTATCAGATAGGATGCATTCCAATCTGGCCGTGCATCTCTCAGAGCACTTCCTGACTGACTTTACCAGATTAGAGATGATACCCCAGTGTTCACCTAGTGGAGGAGCTTTTGTCAAGGTGATGATATCAGGGCTCTCTGACAGGCACTTTCCCTTCCTGTTGGCCAAGCAGCTGAAGACCAACTTGATCTTCTAGTTTCTATTTTGCTGCATTACGAGCAGACAGAAGGGGGGGAGGTTCAGTCTCCCATTTCCCCATGTTTTTTGATATTTGTCAGATGGCTGAACTTCTGGCAGTTCAGGAAATATTTACACTTTATGCTTTCATGTACCCTGAAGGCTCATTTCATCAATAATTCAACTGTGTTTTACTTGTGCAGTTTGGGGATCAAACAGTAATTATCTGTGTGTAACACTTCATTCTTCCTCTGCCTGTAGAGCAGAATGTCTTCCCAGAAAAAGAGTCCTGGTTCGGGAGATGAAACTCCCTGACCTCTTTCTGTTCTTCTCATTTTATATGAGGTGTCTGCTGGCTGCTTTGTAAGGAAGTAATAAATATGGCCTGGAGCTCTTTCAAATAATTAGCCAATCACCAGCATACACCTATTTAATGTAAACCACAAACTTCAAGTAAAGAATATTTGCAAGATTTTTAAATGACAATATTCCTTTAGCATTTACCATTAGGAGAATGAACAGTTAACTCTTGAAGTCCCGTTTCAGTTAACAAGGGTATCTAACCAGTGGGTGAGTGGGGCTGAGGAGAAAAAAGAACAACACGCTGTTTACCCTGCCCTTGAGAGCTTTGCCTGCATTCGGGGTTGCTCGTGGTAGTTGTGGGAAGAGCCAAACCGTTGGTGCCTGAGACACCTTGCAAACTAATTTGTCCTCTGAACAGCGATTATCTTAACAGTTCTGGGTTTTGCTTTTACTGCTCACTCTTTAGGTTGGGCTTTTGAACGTGATTTTTTTCCTTGGTTCCCTTTGTGGCAGCCTTCAAGAAGAAAGGGTGTGCTGGCGGGAGTGCTGGGAGGGATCTTGGAGCCGAGGACGGCGGTGAAACAGCCCGTGAAGGCTTATGAGCCTGACAAGGCTGTGACTGGAATGCCTGCAGCCCGGCAGTCGGGCCTGGAATTTACAGCTGACGTCACGTGCGGTGCCAGCGGTGCTGATGGCTCTGGAGGAGGGCCGGCGGGGGCGGGGCGGCGCTGCCGCGGCGGGGGCCGCCGCTGGGGAGAGCGGGGCCGGCCCGGGGCTGGGCTGGCGGCCGGGCTGGGCGGCGGAGAGCGGCGGAGCCACCGGCTGCTCGCTGGGGGCTGCTGGGGAGCGGCGGCCCCGGCCCCGGCGGCGTCGCGGGGCTCCCGGCGGGCGGGCGGTGCCGGACTCCGCTGCCCGGGGCGCGGGCTGGTGCCCGCGGGGCAGGAGGAGCCGTCGGCCGAGCGGGAGCGGGGCTTAGGTGTGGAAGAGGCGCGGGCTGTGGGTTTTGCTGTTCAAAGTGCAGGGAAGGGTAACGGAGGGGTTATGACTGCGAGGGCAGAAGGAGGGTGGGGGCGCTTTGGGAGAAGCCCCGGGCTGCGACACTGCGAAAGTTGGGCAAGTTCCTCCCCGTGGGGCAGGGGGAGGCTGCAGCCGCTCGCCGCGACCCTCTGCGTGAGAGCCCGGCCGGGAGCCGCTGCGCCTCGCCTGCTCCTCGCTGCGGGGGGAGATGCTGCAGCCCAGGAGGTCCCGTCGGGTCTGGTTCAGCATCGGCTGGGGCAGAGCCCAGGCGCTGACGAACCTCCTTTCCCCGCGGCGAACGCGCAGAGACGCCCCGGCCCCCGCGGTGCTGCCGCTGGTCGTGTCCGTCTGAGTGAGAGGGGTGCGCAGCGCGGTTCCCGGGACAGAGCGGGCCCCCGGGGAGCCCCTGCTGGCGCCTGGTCTGCCCGTGCGTGAGCCGGGCTGTGCCGGCGAAGGACGATTTGAGAGAGGCACCTCTGTCTGTCAGGGATTTGAACTCTCCCTCACTGTCAGCAGTTCTGACTGAAATAGCGGAGCTGTTGCGTTCCAGGGTGCGGAGCGAGGGCCGCGAAAGCTGTCTGTGCTGCCCCGGGGCGCTCCGGTGCCGGGCAGGACGGCGGCTCCGTGCCGAGCGCGGGGCGCTGGTTTCTGCCGCCCGCCGCGGTGGAGCTGCGGGACCGTCCCCGCTCCCCCGGGGGGAGACTTGCCGGGCCGGAGGCTGAGCACGGGCCTCGAGTGCCGAACGGCCGGAGGAGTGACAGGGGGTCGTGGCTGTGGAACGCTCCAGCCCCCGCAGCCCAGCCCCCGCCCTGCCGGTCTCCTCCCTCCCGCCCTGCCCCGCTCGCCCCCGCGCTCCCAGCGGAGCCGCAGCCGGCGGGGACTCGCCCGGCGCCCGGTACGTCCCGCTCTGCCGCGGGCGGACCGGCCCCCGGAGCGGCCGGGAGCAGGGGCGGGAGGCGGGGACGGCAGCGGGACCCCCCGAGCCCCGCGTCCGCGGGAAGGGCCGGCGGGAGCGGCTGCCGTGAGCGCTCCGCTCTCCGCACGCCTCCGCGGGGCGCGCTGGCGCGGGCGGTTTGCGGGCAGAGAGCGGGATGTCTGTGAGGGGCCGAGCGCGGTTTGGGGGGAGGTGGCAGCCGCTCCGGCCGGAGTCGGTCACTGCTGAGCCGCGCCGTCGTTAAAAGGATTCGGGCCTCGGGGTGCGAGCCCTCGGCCCTGCCCCCTCGGCGTGTCCCCTGAGCTCGGCCGTCCCTCGCCCTCCCCCCCCCGAGTGGGAGCGCGGCCGGGGACGGAGCGGAGCGGGCTCCCCGGCACCCCGCGCCCCGCAGGCGCCTTTCGGGTGCGTCATTAGTGATAATAATATCCGTTCTTTTTGTAGCGAGATTGAGGATGGATGGGGGAAAGCGATGGGAAATAATCGCCTTTTTTCCGGTGGAAATAAGGAAACGTGAAAATCATGCACTGGGGCGCGGGGGCGGGGGGTCGGGAGGGAGGGAGGAGAAAAGCGTTTGTAATTTGAAACAGAAAGAAAAAGCTTTTATTGGGGAAAATACGTCTCTAATCAAATCTGTCTAAATTAAATGCTGTCTACAAACCAGAAGTCACCAACCAGCAAAATATATACGCGCTCAGTTCGGTTTCCCCTTAGTTTCATAGTTTTGCTTCCGACTCGAAATTTCCAAGTGATTACCGCTCCCGATGTCAAGGCTGAAAGAGCATTTTCTGTAAACGTTCGGTTTATACGTACAGGGAGAAACACGTATTTGGGGATCCTGATATTCAGGCGAACGCGCCAAGAAGAAACCAGCTGCCGGCGGCGGCAAAACAAATGAACGGGAGAGAAAGGTGCGGGCGATGCCCTGCGAATAAAGCAATCGCTACAGAGATATTTAGATGTATTTAATGGGATGCGTTATTCAAAAGCCCTGCTGACTGGTCTAATCATTTAGAATCGCCTGTTTTCCTAAAAACTTTACCAAATATTTACACTCAATAAACGTTAATCGATTAACAAGCCGGTCGTGCTCTTACAGGACCTTTCCTGCGGTCCCGCCATCGCGCTGTCCCCGCGCGTCTCCACCGTTTTGTCGTTTTGACAAAGTATAAACGGAGCCCTTCAGGCGGTGGTGTTTTATAAACCGGCTCATCTGGGCTCAGAGTGAGTCTCCGTCCATCCACATCACCAGATAGAATAATAGTAACGAATCAGACAGGGAAGAGCCGGGCTGAACCACCACCCTTTTCCCTTTTTCCCCAGGGGTACTGAAGTCCCGAATCACCAATTCTTCTGACTTTCTGGCCGTTGATCCACGGGAATTCGTAGTTCAACGACAAAGGTAACAACAAAACAGTATTCGACTGTTCGACAGCTGGAGGAAAAGGGTAACTCCTGTGTACGAGCTGCTGCTGAGCTTGGCCAGATTGAGGGGAAAAAAGGGCGAACAGCCCGGCGGGGTGACGTCAGGCGCACCCAGCGCGCTGTCCGGGCTCCGGGGCTCCTTTCCCGGCGGGCCGGCAGGAGCCCCGGCGGGCGGCAGCCGCTGCGCTTTCTCCCCCTGCGCAGCCCGCGCCCTCCCGGCCCGGCCTCCCGCTCTCCCCCGCGGCTCCTCTGGCTGCCGGTGGCGGGACCCGGCTCCCACGGCCGTTCCCGGCTCGCTGTCCCGGGCAAGGCCGGCACCGCGCGCGGGCTCCGGCGGCGGATCCCGCTGCCCCTTCCGAGGCGCGGTGAGACCCGAGTCCTCCAGCCGAGGCGGGGGAAGCAGCGCTCGGCGCCGCTCCTCGGGGCCGGGCCGGGGGCCGGGTGCGGAGCGGAGCGATGCTCTCCCTGAGCCCGCCCGGGGCCCCGCTGCTCCTCTGGCCCCGCTGCCAGGGGCGGCCCGGAGCCCCCCGGGAGAGCCGAGCGCTGGGCGGGCGGCCGGGCTGTCCCCGCCGCTCGGGGGGAGGGAGGGGGGCGGCGGGGCCGGCGGCGGCCGAGCTCCCGCGGGGGGACCCGCCCGTCCTCGCCTCCCCGTCCCGGGGCAGCGCCGGCGGGGCTCGCCCGCCCCGGGACGGCTGCGGGCGGTCTCGGGGCTGCCGCTGCTGCCCACCCTGCCCTCCCCGGGCGTTTGCGGGGCGGACGGACACCCGCCGCCAGGGCTGCCCGGTGCCGGGGATGCTCCCGCCGCGCCCCGGTCCCGCCGTGCCCGGGGCGGGGGTCTCTCGCCCCTGCAGTCCCCACAGCCCCCTCTTTTCTTTGCCCCCCCCCCGGCGCCGCCGTAAAAGGCGGAGCTCTGCAGGGGGCGCGGCGGGGACGGGCGCGGGTGCCCCCGAGAGAGAGGCGACTGCTGCCGGGCGGCCGCTGGCCTCCCCGGGACCGGCGAGGGACCCGATCCCGTCCGGCCGCGACTTGCCGGCCGAAGCTCTCCCCTCCCGCTGGCAGCGCTTCGCCGGCGCTGTCGTGCCGACCCGGCGCTCCGCTGTGACGAGCTCTAGCGGCAGCGGCGCTTCCCCGCCCGCTCGTCCCCTCTTCCCGGCCCCGCCGTAGATTATCCCGGTCCGGCCCGGGAAACGCCTGGAGGGGCAACGGCCGGGGGCCGGGCCGGGCCGCGGAGGGTGGGTGGGCTGCTGCGCGCCCGATCCCGAGACAGCTCCGGGACTTGATTTTCGCGGGGGGCACTGCCGCCGTGGAGCCCGGGAGAGCGGCGCTCCCCCCCTCCCCTCCTCGCCCCGTCTCCCCGGCACTGGTTTCCCCTCGGGAGAGGGGAGCAGTCGGGCCCCTCTCCCCTCTCCCCCGCGCCGCAGCCGGCGGCCCCGCGGCTCCCCGCCCCCTCGCCCCGACCTCCCCGCTCCGCTCCGCTGTGCCCGCTATCCGGGCCCCTCCGGGAAGGGGCTCTGACCCTGTTGCCCGGGTCCTGCCGCTCCGGAGGAGGGCAAGGAGGGGCCGGGGGAAGGAGCAGGAGCGGCGAAAGCGGCGTGAGAGGGAAGGAGGACACTGCCCCTTCCCGGGCTCTCTCCCCCCGCCCCGTGGGCAGAGCCTAGCTCGGCCAAGGCACGGGCGGGCCGGGGCCGTGCCGGGCGATCTGGGGGTTCCCCCGCGGCGGCACCGCCGCCTGGCCTGGCAGCCCCTTCCCGCGGCCCCCCGGGGCCCGACGGCGCCGGCCCCGAGCCGAGGGAACCGCGCGGCCGCGCTCCCGGCGGCACCGGCAGCGCGGGCAGAAACGGCTCCGACCGGAGCGGGGCGCCGGGCGCGGGGCCGGGGCCGCTGCGGGGGCGTTTGCCCTGCGGGACAGCGGCGGGGCCGGGGGCTGCGGGGCGCTTCCCTCCCGTGAGATGCGGGGAGGAAACTCTTCCCGGGAGGGCGGCGAGGCGCTGGCACAGGCTGCCCGGAGCGGCTGGGGCTGCCCCTGCCTGGCAGGGCTCCAGGCCAGGCTGGACGGGGCTGGGAGCGACTGGGCTGGTGGGAGGTGTCCCTGCCCAGGGCAGCGGGTGGCACTGGGTGGCCTTGGAGGCCCCTTCCAGCCCAAACCCTTCTGGGATGAATCTGTGAAAGAAGCAGCGCAAACACACTGTAAGCACCAAACTAGTATACGTTAATCCAGGTTTGTGATGAGAACGTACACTGCAGCCTCTGCCTTCCTCAGTCAGTACACATGGATTACATCAGCTGCAGATATTAAAATTAGGGAAAAAAATCAATGTCAGACTGGTGACTTCAGCTCTGTTTGCTGCACAGATTCATACAGGAAATGTGTCTGTTCTGCGAGGGAAACAAACAAAAAAGGACAATAAAGCCAGTAAATAAACCTCACAGAAAAGTCCTTAAACCAGAAAGAAAACAACAACAATTCAAACCAGAAGAAAAATGTCAAATGATTCAATCTTCTGGGGATATTCTAAAACCTGACGCTTTTGGGGTGGGAATTAGCTTTGTATTTGTTCTGGCACCATTTACTCCAAAATATATCACACTAAAGCATACAGCCCTAGTGGGGGGGAGGGCGGGGAACAACACCCCAAAACCAACAAACAAAAACATGGCTCTGCTTTTATTCACCCAACATCCCGGAGAAGTTAGATAATGGAAAAGTAATTCTGTGGAGCCTTGCTAAGTTTTGATGCATTTGTAATCATTAATTATTCTTCCAATACATTTAATTTCTTCACAGTGCATATGAACAGTTTAAACATCTTGTCTCTACAATGGAAAAATTATATATTTATCACAATTATTTGTCAATATTAGAAAATTGTTTACTCTTCCTCCATATGCAATCTCTCCAAGCGGGCAGAGAGATCATTCTTTCTAGTCTAATTCTGTTTAGGATGACTGAACATCTACACAGAACGTTAAATGCTGCTTGCAAAGTGCTCTCAAAATATAAGTAACCCTCTTCACCACCTCTTGAGTGGGTAAATATTGCACCTTTTTTTAAAGGGAGTAAATAATGTCATTTAAATCTGTTTATGGTAGTGTAACCCAGGAAAGATCTCAAAGGAACTACTTTGGTATACAAGCAACAGGTACCCAGAACATGGCTCAGCCCAGTGGGGTCGGTAATTTTCAGGAATTCTGACTAACTGTGATTATTTGAGTGTTGGATGCAGTTCCCTCGGCTGCAATGAAGAGAGCTCACGCTTCAGTTACCACACTGACCTAACTAAAGCTTCGGACAGTGTTAATCCGCAACTCGACTGAATGCGAATGGCTTTTCCTGGTTTTTGTTCCCACTCGGTCCACTTCGTGGAAAAGGCCACTTTTCTTCACGATTTGAGGATTTGCCTTTTCCTGAGCTTCTTTTTCCTGGGATGAAGGCAGAACATTTTTTCTCATCTTTAGAAAAGGCACCCAGACAACGTGGGCTCAGAAGGAACTTGTGTACCCCTTCAGTACTGCAACTCGTGATGCCTGACATTCCTGAAGGTGTTACTCTTGTCCATTTGGTGGCATTTTGTTGTGCAAAATTTGGGTGCAGAGTAGCTGCGCTGAAAATGCCCCCTGGGAAATCCCCGGGCCCCTTCCCACTCGTCAGTGGTGCCAGGGAATTTGTTGAGCTTTTTAAATGACATTGGCCAAACCTGTAACTGTTAACCTCCAAATGATTTAGCACTGCAGATGATCAAGGTCCAGTTCACGGGAGCACTCGCTGGTGCTGTTTAATTCAATACCAGAGATGCTGCCAAAAGGGCTCCCTCAGACAGCACCTCACGCTCACAGACACCGGGTAGGTTCTTCCATACCCTCTTAGAGCAGCGGTGAACAGCAGCAGAGGATGTCCATGTGAGGAACCCAAGCTCATCCATTGTCTCAAGGACAGAAGAGCGGCTCATCCTCTTAAGAACACAGCCTAAAGAGCATCTGGCTTCAAACCGCTGCTGTGATGAACAGGTAGAAGGTGTACAGGTTTTTGTTGGTTTGGTTTTTAAAACCTTTTACTTTTAAATAAAAAAGGGAACAAAAGGTATTACGTGTCTACAAAGAGACAAGGCATTGTCAGAAGAGTAGGATCTAGTAACAAGCAGTGATGGAAGAAATAGAGACAGAAAATGGGAAGGCTCAGCAAGTTCCAAAGCACGATCCACAAGTGAAGTGATCCTGTCAGCAGAGCACTTTTTGCCATCAAAATACTTGATCAGCAAACAGTTCAGTCCTTCAAACAAGGGACATCCGAGCAATGAAAAAGTGAAAAGGGAACACGTATCTTGAAAGACAATGCCTGAAGAGGCAGTTCTTTTGGAGGAAGGAGAGATTGGAAGAGACCTCCAGGCTCATCATAGACTTACTGAACTCCGTATTAAGCAAGAAGGGGTTGGCTGGTTGCTTTCTCCTTTCTTTATTCCCATTGGAAGGCCGTTGCAGAACCCAAATCTTCTAACCATTATGAGTCTTCTTGTAGTTTTCAGCTTAAATTCACTCAGGGCCAGGCGGTACACATTTTTTCTAGTGCCCATACCTTTCAGCTTAGTAACTGTTCTCCCTAAAGCGTTATTTCCCTCGTCTGCATTTACAGCACTCACCCCACTCTTCTTCCACTTGCTTTTCTAGCCTAAGCAAATCAAGAACTCCTGGTGTCATCACACAGGTCCACCCCCCATGTCCCAGCGATCCCTGCAGCTCTCCTCTCCAGTTTTTCCAGGGGGAGTTCATCTTGCTGGTACGTGAAGGGTCAGCAGGGAAACCACATCAGCCCAGCTGGGCGCTGTTCAGGGGCAATAACTCTTCTCGAGGGCTCCTGAAAACACTTGCCCTGACACACTGCAGGGCAGCACTTTCTTATCCCCACAGCACACTGGTGTCTCCCAGCTGCTCTCAAGTGCTTCCCTTCAGCTACCTGCAGGTCTCCTCCCCCCTCCTCAGTTCTGGCCAGCTGAAGCACATCCAGCTTATGGCTCTAAAATTCTTTCCCCCTTCTAAATGTGTTCTCGGGGGTCTCTGCCCTTCAAGTAAGTAGCTTATTGTAACAGGACAAACATAGCACTGGGGGTCTCCCCAAGTAAGCAAACACTTAAACTGTTAATTTAAATATAAAAATTAAGAGGAAGGGAGAAAAAAATGACAGCTAAGTGGGAAGGGAAAGTTTATTTTGGTGCGTAAGCAACTTGAATACTTCTGCTGCAGCTGTAGCAGAGGGCTGGCACTTAGATGTCTGATCCTGAGAAAACCAAACATCCTTCCACTAAGGTTTCAAATGACACAGTAACTTCATCTAAGAGAAGACAAAACGCATACATACCAACATTGCCACCTGTTTGTAGGGCCGTCTCAGCACAACGTTTCTCTTAGGGCACCAAGAACTTACTGGTATGAAAAATTACAAGCTTGAAGTGCTGTTTTAAAGCAATTCACAGTTAAAGCAACAGTAGTGAGAAAATAGTCAAGAACTTGAGTTGCAGAATGGTAAACGATTCGTGACTTTCTCAACAGCTTTTCCTACTGATGAAGCTGGGAAGCATCTCACTGTTTGGGAATGACATACTCTGTTAGTGTTGGTCTAGTTAGAAACTCAGCAGGATGGCTTGTCCATCACGGCAGGTTTTCCATCAGAGGAAAGAAAGAACCGAGGAAGAACTATGCAGAAAGAAGGCCAGCAGGTACCAGTTTCAACTAACTTCCTCCTGGGAGCAGAATGAAGCTTCTCTCTACAAACAAAAACTGCATCTCTCTCAGGATATTGGCTATTCTAGGAAGTGTGTTTTTTCCACTCTTTGCCTCACTAGAAAGCTTTTTGGCCCAGATGGTTTTCTCCTGATGCAGAAATGTGAAAGCACTGGGAATCTTGCACATTCATATGGGAAAGCTGTTGCCCACTTAGCTCTGCAGCTGCGAGGGCAGATGCTGCACCGGTAACACCCCCCTGCAAACAGCAATGGGCTTTGCCTTCTGCCCCAACACATCACAGGTGAGCCACGTCATGAGGAAAACCTGCTCAGTTACAACTCCTGGGCCGGACGAGCAAGGACACCACCAGCAGGTCTGCAGGTGAGAAGCCCAGTGCTGGTGCCACACCTCAGGTTCTTGACACAATGATAAGTCAGCATGAGAAACTTAAAGGTGGAGTGGTTCCTGTTGGAATGCCAAAATAGAGGAGAGATCTGGCCTCTGGGGGATTTTAAAAAAAAGAAAGCAAGATCTTATTCTCCCTCTATTCCATTTTACAAAATGAAATGCAATATGCAAAAAGCAATCAAGACAGGATTAACAGTTACCAACAAGTAAAACAAATTCCTGGAATTATTCTGGAATCATATCATCCCTGTCCTAAGGAAGCTACATGCCTTGAAGGTGCAAGACAGCCAGTGACATGTCAAAGGTGAAAGTGTTTCTGAGGTAGTTCAGCTACCTTTTAGCTCATCAGCTGGTATACAGCCTGGGTTTTAAAAGAGGTTGTGCTGGATAGAAGAGTCAGCGTTGAGTTGCACTATCACAGGAAGCTGAGGGGAGCAGAACACCACAAACCAGATTCAGCATGAACTGGCACACAGCTGACAAAACGCTCATCCCTTTGGCGTGGCAGGCTGGTCGTGATTTGGATGTGCCAACATCTCTGTCAGGAGCTGCCGTGACTTCAGGAGCTGTTGTTATCCCTAAGCAGTAGCCAGCACTCATTGGCATTAGGGCTGGGGTGAGACCCTGGCAATTACTACGCTCACTGACTCAGCCTGCAGTAAATCAATCAATCAATCAATTAAATCACATGTAGCACAAAAGGGCCGTCTTCAGAAGTGAATGGCTCTGTAGATAAAACAATGGAGAAGATTAGTTTCTAATTAATTCTGACATTCTCTGTCCTCTACTTTGATTCAAGATCTCTTTGTACTCAGAAACTCTACATTGGGATAGCCCAGCAGGAGCAGTGGGGAACGGCAGACTGGCGGATCAGGACCTATTCCTTGTTCTTTGTGTTACGCCAATAAACCTTAAGGACCATAGATGTCACTCTCTGAGAGCAAAAGCAGGCCTGATGAAGGGGACTGCGATTTTTAGAATGGGTCTCCCATATATCATAACTAGGTATCATGAAAAACTTTATTTTGATCACATTTCCCAGTTCCTTCATAGCCAGAAGGAATTTCATGACTGGCATTTTCACAACCACTATACTAGCAAAAAGGCTTACAAGCCTTTTTATCCTTTTACACCTGTTCCAGAAAAGCATTTTCCACCCTCCAGCCCATGACCTCTCTAAGCAGAAAAGTCCTATCTGCCACATAACCTGTCATAAACCGGGCAGGATACATCAAAGTTTCAAATACATCAGTATTTATAAAATTAGAAACTTTAAAGCACAAAAAAAAAAAGGAAAAAAAAAGAAAAAAGGATGGTGGGGGAAAAATTATATTCTACCTTGACCGTTATGTTCTTAAGCTGACAGTATTTAACATTAATGTCTCTGTATTTCCAGGTCGTGGTTGCAACAGTTCTATTTGTGGGTATCAGTGAGAGATGATCTGCCTTTCACCAGTTCAGGCACTTCACATACACTTATTCACAGATTATTATTTTTTTTTAAATGTTTCAAAGGTTCGAATCTGCCCCTCCAAGGTATAATGGGGAAAAGAGCATAGTGTAAGTGAAATTAAATTACACTTCTCTTGATTTAAATACAGGTTAAATAAAGGTTAGCTCCACCTGTACATTCATCCACAAGAATGTCAACACCTCCAACTTCACAGACACCCATAAGTTCTTGTCGTAAATGCAAATTCCTAACGACAGAACACCGCTCTGTGACAGTGAAACAGAATGCACACAACCAGCATTTCCCTTTTTGATGAGAAAATGAACATCTCTAACAGACAAGCTGGGATTAAAAATCAACCAAATCTGGACCCCAAAGGCAGTGTGGGTTATGATATGCTGCCATAGATCTGGACTCGACACCCGACAGCAATCATGCACGAAGGAAAATTTTAGAAAGTTGTTATGCAGAGGTTTAACTAGAGCCTGGCAGCTTAATTAGGGACAGGAAAGGTATTTGCATGGCAGTCCCATGTGCAGTAAGGCAAAGCGGTGTCACAGTTCCGTTTCAATGCCGCACCCACCCTCCAACAAAACAAGGACACTGCGTCTGAGTAACATGGATGGAAATCTCACCCGCCATCCCCAAGTTAAACTGGGGCATTTCTTCACTTTCTGTCACTTCCCTCTGGCTTGGTAAATCTTTTGCAGAGTCTGATGCCAAGGCCCGCAGCTTTTTCCTGTTTCTAACAGCGGATGTCTTGGTTTTCACAGGTTGGTTTGTTGTTGGGCACCACTTGTACCCGGGATTTGCCTTCATAAATTCATCTTTGTGCTAGCAAAGAAAAGGAAAAGGACCCGTTACGCCAGTCATGGCATTATACTATTCACAGGGCAACAGAGCGCACCCCTTGTAAGAGGATTTAATACAGTAAATAATCCTTAAATATCTTGATTTTTAACAGTTCAATCACATGCCGAGAGTCTCACTGACAACACAATTTAATAAGAAGAAATAATAAGATCAGTAGAGCTGTATTTTAAAAAGTGGGTTTTCTCTTCCCTCTCCTGAGGCTCTATCACCCAGAGCAGGCTGAAGTTCTGGTCCTGCAAGCTGCTCTCCAGTGCTTGTACGCTCACTCTGGGAAACAGACACCATTCCAGTTCTTTTGCAGGTACAATCTTGGTTTACTTTCTAGTTTGAATGCAATTAAAACATACATTTAGCAATAAATGCAGCATGATGCTCCCTAACTTGCACTCATTGTTCTCTAGGAGATCTGTATTTTAGAATATTGGAGTATATGCTTTCCCAAACCAGGCACCAAATGTAAACCACTACCAGTATCATTTTGTTTTCAGTAATTTCTGATACATCATCCCAGCGTTCCTTCCAAATGTACGTGCTGCATGGCTGCATACAATAAACTGGGACCATTTAAAACTTTCTTTGGCCCAGAGCACACAGCACACATCTCACTTGTTTGCTATATTCGTGGTAGCAGGCACCAAAACAAAGCCAGGCTACACGTAGCAGGGTGGGGGAAAAGCTCTGGATTCTCAACAGTTTGGGGAGTAGGGGAAGGATGGGGACCTATTTCGTTCACAAAATGCAACAGTGATGTTTTCCAAGTATCTTGCTGATCTTGCTGCAGATGTCTGCCTGACGGCTGACAGGGGTGTACAGCACTGGCTGCTGTGGGAGGCCACCCAGCAAGGACCAGTGCTGACCCCAGGGAGGAGGAACCCAACACTCACCACCTTCCCAGGCAGTCAGCAGCTCTCGATGGCAGCAAAGGACCAGAAGAGCTGTTCTACCCTGAAGCACACGGCAGGGCAGCTGCAGGAAGTTCTCCTGGGCTTGCACATGTTCCCACTCACCAGCTGCCGCCAGGCCCCACCACGGCACAGAGAAGCACCTACGTTTCACGCGTGTGCCTGCACAGAAACACGCGCAGAAGGAAGAAAACCCCTTGGGTGTCCCACACAGAAACAGCTCCGGGAACCTGGCCCTCTGATGGAAGTCCCTGCAGTGGTTCCCAGCCCAACACCCCGCACGCCTTGCGGCAGGATCACCATCGCACGTGCGTCGCTTGCTTTCATCTCCATCCGAACCTGCCAGCCGGCATTTGCTGCCTGCAGGCTGTAGCAAGGGGGAAAACTATTCAGTGGCCAAGCAGCTCAGCGCCGAGTGAACCCGCCGTGTGAAAGCCTGGATTTACAGGAACGGCTGTAAACAACAAAACCCTGCAGGGCCCGCTGACCCCCCCACACCCCCCGCCTTTTCTGAATAGGGCCCGTGTCTTCAATCTGCAGCCTGAGGACTGCAACACTTCTCACCTCGCCCCTTTCCCCCAGTTCGGTTTGGGAGCTCAGTACGCCACAAAAATAGCCTGGTGGAGGGAAGGGAAGAGGAGGGGGTAAGGAAAGAGGTGGGAGGGAAATACACAGTGAAGCAGCTTTGCCTCCCCTCGTTAAAGCCACAGCCCACGCAGGAATCACGTTTCCAGCCTGCAGAGTGGAAAGCACAGAACCGCTAGCAATGAGGTGTGTGAGCTCTTCGTATCAGCCTTGCTGCTTCGAGTAACCGAACTGTTCCACGGAGAAATCCGACGAGCTGACAGGCTGTCCATCACAGGAGAACCTGAACGCCTGCCGTTCGCCAGACAAGGCAGCGATCAGCTTTCCGTCGGTCCCCAACAGGAGCAGTTCACGTGAGCTGCTGTATGAATGGATTTGCTCTGCAAAGCCAGGGCTGAACATCAACCGCTCTCCCCAAAGGGGAGGGAGCAAACTGCGGGAGGGCAACACTTGTCCCCTCCTACCGCAGGCGGCTGCCAAAGCAGCAGCACAGCAAGGACAGGAGCTCCCAGCTGGGCTGCCTGTACCTGCGGAACCACTGGCCGAGCACTCACGGGCAGACCCGTCCAGCTCCGTCACTGAGCAGCAGCAGCCGGGATTCATCAGGCTGCTCCCTGCAGGAACAATCCCCACTGCCGGGGTCTTGCTGACGCACGGCCGTGTTTAAAAATGACGGGCTTTCTCGCAAGGGAAACGGGGCTTGAGCAACCGTAACCTGGCTGGCGATTTTCCAAGGCAGCTGGATATTCCCAGTAAGGCCTGTGAGAGTTAACAGAAGAACACTACCCCTGTTATGGGAGTAACTAAAAACGCTGGAGCACGTTTACGAGTGGCCAGATTTCATTTTCCCCTCGGTGAAGGGAAACACTAACGAACGGCAGGAACGCTTGTGGTTCCACTTGATAAATCCTCTCAGCTAACGGGCTTATATCCTAGATCGTGGAACTTTAAAAGTTAAGTTGATCAAGGGAATCTGCAGGATACAAATAGAAAGCCTGCTGCTAAGGAAACCACCAACAGAAGCCAACACTGAGTTCTACAGGCACAGCACGAGCTCTCCAGGGCAGGTGTTTAAAGAATAACAATTATATGCTATCTCTCTTCTACACATTCTTGGAACCAGTTGTAATGATGCAAACTACTTAGATTTATTGTTTTGCTTTGACTGTGAGTATGCAATTTGTTCTTCATGACAAGAAAAAGAAATAAATCGCTACGGGAGCAATGATTTCTACAGCAGTATCATTAATAGTTTCAAATCTGTCACTCCATGCAGAACTCCTGCAATTATTTTCCTTGTCAATGAATGAGTTTCCTTCATTCAAGACAAAAGGCTAAGAAAAATAGTGATGGATCTCCTAACTGCCCTTTTCCCACACCTTTCAGGAAGCATCACCAATTTGTGAGTGGGAATGCAGAACAAACCAGGAACAGCTGGACAAAGCTGATACTCAAGTATTTCTACACTGTGTCACAGACAGGGAACTACAGAGGCATTCCAGACCCCGCTTCAAAAATGACCTGCCATGCAGAACACTTCAATTTCCCTGTGGGCTCTTCCGTGCTCACACAAAGTACTGAACCGCCAAACCTTGTACCCGTGTGTTAACAGTAACAGACAACTTCGTGTGACAGGTACAGGTACAGAGAATGGTTTCTCCATCATTTCACAGCTCTCTGTGCTTCTTGTAGCGCTCCACCGTTGCTGGACAAATGAGAGATGTCCTTCCTTCTGACTGGCCCTCCATCATTTTTCCTAAGATCGAGTTCAGTGGTTACCCACAATCTACATCACACGGGTAACTACAGGGATCTGTTCTGGGGTGATGTTATCAGCCTGAGTGCCTGGCTGTGTCCCCCTCACTCTGCTACTGAGATCTGCAGCCTTCTTGGGGCCAGCTTACCAAGCAAGCTATTTCTTAAAAGGCCTCATTTAAATTTGAAGTTGACCTAAAGATACTTTGTGAAATATGGGGATAAATCTCTTTTCCTTGCTCCCAGTTAAAGGACTCTGACAATGGGTTGCTCTCTGATTCAGACACCGGACTCTGCCTCACGAAACGTTGCTCTGTCGGAAACTGGGGAACAATACATAGGGAGAGTACTTCATGAAACACTAAGAATTTTTAAATTCTTTAGCATCAAAAGTAAAAAGCAACTACATTTGTTGACTACGCTTTTTCTTTTGTCCACCTGTATTATAACAGCAACCTGTATTACCGATAGCAAATGCACAGCCTGAGCGAAGGATCACTGGTCAGCTGACACTGAACTGTATGTTACTGTGTTCAGTGGCCCCTGCCCATGCACTGTCCCCGTGTTAATGCTCGTACCGCAGGGATTACCAGGTGATATCTACCACAAAATACGTAGATTTGTGCCAATGACTACTAGAGCCAGGTTAGTTTGTGTACACAGACCAATTTCTTTTCATTCTGGTCCAAAGGACCACGTGATTCAAAGCAAGAACAGCAGCTGCTCTGGGCACCAGAATCCCACTGGGGAAGCTGAGGAACTCAGGGAAGAGAAAGACCTCACAGAAAACATTGAATACACAGAGAAACAGAAAACAGGCAAATAGGTAATGAACTCCATTACATCCCGGCAGAACACACCTCCTTGGCCATGTTAGTGTATTTCTGCTCTTCTTCTGTCTCTACAACAGCCCACCGACCCGCCAGGACCTTGGTTGCATCACGGCTATTGAGCCAAGGGTGTTCTTTACGCACGAGAGCGCGATGGTGTTTGCAGAACAAGAAAAACGCATTCACTGGTCGGCAAGCTCGTTGATCTGAGGACTTCTCTTCGGTTCCATCAGCATCCCGCTCTAAACCATCTGCGCCAAGGAGTGACACCTAGCAGCAACAAAAGGGAAGGGGTGAGATCCAAGACGGAGCTGAGAAGGTACCACAGCTTGTCAAGAGCATGGACTGCTACCCACTGTTCCTCTTTCATGTGGGCATGAATGACCTAACAAGTCACAACCTGTGTAGAATCAAAGAAGACTACAATGTCCTGGGGTCAACAGTGCAAAATTCAGGTGCCCGAGTTACCTTTTCCTGCATTTTACCAGTTAGGGGGGGAAAGAGGCAGCCACAAATCAACAGATAATGCACATCAACTCTTGGTTGTGCGGCTGGTGCCGTTGTGAGGGCTTTGGGGTGTATGACAGTGGGGCATCCTTTGACATTAACCTGTTGGGGAGGGATGGAGTTCACCTGTCTGGCAGAGGCAAGGGTATCTTTGGTAAAAGGCCGGCCAGCTTGGTAAGGAGGGCTTCAAACTGAATGTGCCCAGGCATGGGGTCCAGGGTGGCAATGCCCCTGCCGTTTCATTTGACTGGGGAATAGACCAGGCGAAGCAGAGCAACAAGTGTCCCACAGCTGCCTCTCCAGAAGAAAACCAGAAGGCCAGCTCCCTCCAGGGCATGTCTAGCTATGGTAGATCCTCCTCCGTCCCTCCAGGGAAACCTGCATGCTCAGTTACCTCCCCAAAATGCCTGTACACCAACGCACACAGCACGGGGAGCAAACAGGAGGAGTTAGAGATCTGTGTGCGGCTGCAGGGCCGTGATCTCATAGCAGTAACGGAGACACAGTGGGACAGCGCAATGACGGGAACACTGTCATGGATGGCTACGGGCTCTTCAGGAAAGACAGGCCAGCCAGGCGAGGTGGGGGAGTTGCCCTCTGTGAAAAAGGATCTGGAATGTATCGAGCTTTGCCTAGGGGAGGAACAAGTTGAGAGCTTACGGGTGAAACTTAAGGGGCAGGCTAATGTGGGTGACACTATTGTGGGTGTTTACTACAGGCCACCTGACCAGGAGGAGGAAGTCAATGAGGCCTTCTACAGCCAGCTGAAAGTGGCCTCACAATCACAGGCTCTGGGTCTCATGGGGGACTTCAACTACCCTGACATTTGCTGGAAAAGCAACCCAGCCAAGGAGCCACAGTCCAAGAGGTTCCTACAGAGCACTGAGGATACTTTCTGACACAGGTGGTGGAGGAAGCAATGAGGAGAGGGGCGCTGCTTGACCTCATACTGACAAACAAAGAAGGATGGGTTGGAAATGTGAAGGTTGGGGGCACCCTTGCTGTAGTGACCACGAGATGGTGGAGTTTAGGGTCCTGCATGGAAGAAGCAGGGCACTAAGTAGGATGGCAACCCTGGACTTGGAGAGCCAACTTCAGCCTCCTCAAAAACCTACTTGGAAGAATCCTGTGGGCTGGGGCTCTAGAAAGCAGAGGGGCCCAAGAGAGCTGGTTGCTATTCAAGCAGCACTTCCTCCAAGCTCAAGATGGGTGCATTCCTATGAGGAAGAAGTGGAGCAAAGGAGGCAGGAGGCCTGCTTGGATGGGCAAGGAGCTTCTAGTAAAACTCAAAGAGAAGAAAGAAATGTACAGCAGGTGGAAAAAGGGGCTAGTCACTTGGGAGGGATATAGAAACACTGCCAGAGAACGCAGGGATGCAACCAGGACTTAAAGCTAGCCAAGGATGTCAAAAACAACAAGAAGGGCTTCTTCAAACACATTGGCAGTAAAAGAAAGACGAGGGAAACTGTGGGCCCATTGCTGAACGAGGCGGGTGCCCTGGTGACGGAGGATATGGAGAAGGTGGAGTTGTTAAGTGCTGCCTTTGCCTCAGTCTTTACTACTAAAGCTGACCCTCAGGAGTCCCTGACCCTGGCACTAGGGAAAGAAGTCAGAAGAAAGGAAGACTACCCCTTGGTCGAGAAGGATTGGGTTAGGGATCTTCTAGGTAAACTAGACACCCACAAATCCATGGGCCCTGATGGGATGCACCGACAAGTGTTGAGGGAGCTGGCGGATGCCATTACAAAGCTTAAAATAAATGAACCAAAGCTTACTGCACATTAGTGCGGAAATAAAAATGTATGCTCAGCTCCAAGAATTCAAGTGGTGTTCAGAAGGTTGTTTTCTTAAATTGTGAACCATTTAACCTGAGTCATCACCCTGAAGCAGCAGTTCTACTCTAAAGAGGCTTTTGAGCAAGATGGGTCATCATCCTCTAGGCTGAACACACATTTAGGAGATCCGAGACACAGAGTAAGTCAGATCCTGGCTGTTACACAGGCACCACTTACTACAGGAAGACACACGGTCGCTCTTTGCTTCAACTTTGGAGTGAATCTCTGCAATCGTCAACAACAAAAATCCTCAGGATTTAGCCCCACTGATGGAAGGACTGAGGCCACAGACTGACTTCAAACTTTACCTTTGCAGCATGGCCTGGAAGCCCCCCGCCCCTTAAGTATGTCGAGCTACATAATCTATCCTCTGTGCCCTCTCTTCTCTCCTATAAAATAGGGGGTCGTTCATAGCATGAACAGGTAAAATATTTCAACCCCTGTATTTTAATAAATCTGTGTTTCCAAATCTTTTCCCCCCATTTTTGCTTATTCAAGTTCTAAGTTTTGACCTGCATTTCAGAGACTTTTTTGGGATTCACTTGTTGCTGATGCCTCTCAGTCAAATGTAGGATTGGCATAATGAAAAATGTTCTAATTCTCTAGTACATCGCATAGGACTTTTCCTCTTAAAAAAGGGATGCTGACATAGTGTGATGAACTTGTTTTCCTTTGGATTGCTTCATCTACCATATTGCTACCACACTTCATGGGCACTTCTGTCATAATTGTTGATATATTCACATACTATTAATATAATTATGAGAGAAGCTGTCCCATCAAAAGAAAATAAATCCAATCAAATGCAAAACACAGCTAACATGGACACTTTCATTCATTTTTTTTGTATGGAAAATTTTGGCAAGACACAGCGTAACTACTTAGACAAGGCACTCCATGGTCACGTGAATGCACATATGATTATATGACAGCACAAGTTTTACTGGCATTATTTACTTTTTGAATGGCAAAACATCAGTGGAATCCATTTAGAGGACTTTTCAGATTCTATTTATTTACCCGATTTTTTTTCCCCTCAACACATCATCAGTACCTTGTTAGTTGCTTGTTTTGTACGGGAGATGGGAAGCTGGCAGACAGAAGCAAGCCAAAATACCGACTCCTGCTCTCCCTCTCAGGGATCCCTGAGTGCTGGCAAGCATCCCTAGCAGCAGGCTTTTGGAAAGCGAGCTGGACCTGGACTGTACCAGAACCGAAGCATGGGTTTAAGCTTGGCCGTTAAATAGTTCCCTGGAAAGTCAGAGTCTTTGCAGGATTTGGGGCTTAAAAGTATAGAAGCTTGTCCCGGTTTGGCTGGGATAGAATCACAGCCCAGCCACACTAGGCAGTTCCAGGGCAGCCAGGGCAGCCGACCTGAGTTAGCTCCAGGGGTAGCCCACACCATGATGGCATGGTCATTCTAAAGGGGGAAGGTTTGCTGAGGAGAGGGAGCTCCTGTGGGGTTCCTCTGGCTTCTCCTCAGGACTGCCCTCTGGCCAATGGGGACAGCTGCATATTCCCTTGGCTAAGCACGTCTCTGGCGGTATTGGTGGTGTTTTCACTAAATCTGCTGCACTTCTACCCCAGGTCTGCTCTCCTTTTCCCCAATTCCCCTCCCTGGCTGGTGAGGGTTCACCAGGTGACAGAGTGACTGTTACAGCTTAGCCCCGGGTACAGGCTCAATGTAGACAAGGATACACGACACCCACAGTGCAAAGTCTGCAATAACTGGAATTTATGAACCAGATCACAAAAAAAGTCTTTTCTTCTAAAGTACGAGTAAAAATACCATGTATCTTTTAAGGCAGACGCAATGGCTTTTAAAAGTTAGCAGGAGGGCAGACAATGAAAACAAGCTAATGAGATTTTACAAGACATTTCTCAGCGTAAGGATGACAAGCGAGAGATGCTATGGAAAAAGTAGGAATACTCCAACAAGACAAGACAAAAGTACGGACAGCTTTGCTTACAGGAAGCCATAGATGCTTTATAACATCACCAGAGGATGCTTGTCAAGGCTGACATTCATGATCCACTGACAGCAAGAGATACCTTCAGGGTGATGTTCTACACCTCCCTTTGGTGCAGATACAGATCAAATAGAAGAGAGATATTACACCAGTAAAAAAATTTAACAATTCCATTTCTTTTTTTGTGTGTGTGTGTGTGTGCTGGCTGTATTATTTCCTTTCTAGTCCTTGAAACATTAACCAAAGAATGACAGTTTTATTGGATGACTCAGAAATACGTATACCTAATAGGGCTTCAGAGAGAAAAAAATAGATTCCTTAAGAAAAGAGCTGGATGGTGGGGTGGAGCAGGGGAGAAGAATAATTGTTCAGGTTTTTTACAGCATATGTTTCTATTTCAATGAGACAACTGTATGCAGGTCTTCTTTTTCTTTGAGTGTTCATTAAAAACAAGTGTTTGATTACCTTCATGAACATTAAGTTTTGTTTTCCTCCTATCATCCTCTGTTATTTACAAAACCTGATAACAGACAGCAGACTGACTTCTGCGGTCCTCGTTTTGGGACAAGCTCACCCCACAGTTGACCTGTCACCAAGAATGCTGCTAGTGGTTGTGCTGAACCAGCTGCACTCACCAGGCATTTCCCAAACTATGTCTACAGACACAGAAATCCTTACAAAGCTCTTCAAAAGCAACCAGGCGCTGTAAGGCACACAGTGATACAGGCTAGAAAGAAATCCAACACCTGCAGAAGCAGAACCCTGGAGATGTGAATTTTGACTACGGTGGTTTTGACTTCCCTGTGGGAAGGTTCTCTGTGGAAGAATGTCTGAACTTCAGCAACGCTCATCTCACCTCCATGAGGACAGTGGAAATGAATTTCTGGTTTCCTGTTACCTTAAAACCCCATTTCCTGGAGTCCAGCTGGGCCCTCAGCTGACTCCATGAAGATAACCGGTACAAAGGAACAAAGGGAAAGTTTCAAGTGGATTTCCCACACCTTCTGCTCCGTTTTACACGATCTAATTCTCTACTACCTTATAAAAACAAATACCAAAGAGAGAAAAGGGGACCAAACTACGGCACTAATGGCTTGGTGTACTGGGGGTGACTGAGTCAGTGACCTGAGCTGTTCCAACAAAGAAGCAGGCGACTGGGACATGAGTTCATGTTCTCACAGGTCTAGTGGGCTGAAGAGGTATTTGAATTTTCAAATAAATGCAAAAGGAGATTGCTGACAGTAAAATACACCTACATCATGCAACAAGTTTTTTTAAAATAAATTTATTTTCACTCTGGAATAACTGAACCAGAATATTTCTATAATGAAGAACAAGAACTGGTTGATGCTAATTACTAACTAGTCAGTGAATATATTCTTTATTGTTGCACAGCCGAAAGCCATTAATGAGCTTTCTAATTTTCAGCGATGTGATGGTTTAATGGAGGATGTGGTGGAGCCCTGTTTGCTAGCAGAGGTTTGGGACAGACTGTCACGACATGAAATGCTTGGCAACACAGCAACAGGTCTCACTTAATTTTTAATGACATGCTCTTCCATCTTCAGAAATTATTTTAAACTGACTTAAAACTCAGATCTGAGTTGCTTGCTTTCTTTGTTCTCTAACACGTAAAATTAAGCCCCAAGATCAAAAGGATGTCAACAGCACTTTTAAAATTGTTTTAAGTGAATCTTTCGTACCTAATACTCTAAAGGGCGTTTCAAGTGCTGGCTTTCTCCAAATCTGCTTTTAAAATGGAAACCACACAGACAGCGAGTGCACAGGATGGCACAAGAACTGAACAAGAACACCTCATCCATTCAATGCATAGAAAAAGCTTGCTTATTCTGTGCAAGGAATACTCTGCCTAGATGTGCTTGTGTCACCATTTCAGGCAACTGTACTCAATGAACATGAACCTTTCCATAAGACTCAACCATAATACAAAAAAAATAAAGCTTGAAAAGTCAGGAGAAGATACGTAATCTACTGCAAAGTCTTTTAATGATAGCTGATTTAAAACAAAGATTTCTTTTTTGTTTTTCTTTCTATTTCTCTTCTTTTAAAGAAGACAACATGAAGAAATATAATAAAACAATATTTTACCTTGTAGGGATTTCTTCAGCCTTCAGGAATGTCCTCATTGAAATAAGTGGCAGACAGGCAAATCCTGCCTGCTACAAAATTGCCCTCAAAAGACACACTTAGGAACTGGATCCTATTGTTACAGTGCATGAGCACAGCGATCAGGAAATTAAAGAGACAAAACTTAGCATAGATCTCGACCATCGGGTCTTCCTTACACCCCTGCCAGAGAATACACACAGATGACTGGACCTGAATTCCGTATTTAACCCAAATTTGTGAGTGCCACATTAGGTACGGTACTGGAAAACCAAGGTAAGAGTGTACCATCATCAGGCTGCCAGCAAGTGCTTGTTGTCAGTAGGGCAAACTACTTGGCAGCTGTAATCTAGAAAATACACTCAAAAAAATAAAAAAAAAAAAAGAAAGGAAAGAGAAAACAGTAGAAAGTCAGGGAAAGATGATGGAAGCAAAAAGAGTAAAAAAAGGGCAAAGGAAAAGAAAAGAATGAAGAAATAGGGCAAAGAAAAATAAAGGAAAAGCTCTGTGAAAGCTCATCATTTAGCTTGACAGAGACAAAATAACGGGCTTTGAATACAAAAAAAAGACATCAGCAATTAGCCTTATTTTCCA